>NW_026535797.1:6767500-7967500 GCF_028551555.1 Melozone crissalis | reverse complement strand
TAAAGCAAACGGGTACTCAAGCAGAGTATCCTCATCCAAGCTCTAACTCAAGTAGATCATCTTTTGTACATCCCTCTTGATTATCTTTTGTCAAAACAGCCCTGCCATGGTGGCCCTGTTTAGTGTCTCTTCTCAATGCTATGTTTATTCCCTGGTAAGCTCAGGCACCACAGCCTGCCACGATTTCACCCCTGCAGAGGCTGATTGCTGCTCCTTAGTAGGACAGAGCACGTACCTTCAAGCCAAGCTGGCAATTAGGGCATGATTTTCAGCATCCTTTACCTCTTACTGACTTCAACAGATAGCACTCCTGGGATCAAGCTCTTCAGCTGTGTAAGTGAATACTGCTTCAAAGGGAAATTCTCAGCTAAAAGAAAAAAAATACTCCAGCCTTTTTTCAGCTTTCCAGGAAGGGGTTTTCAACATCTAACAGAGGAAAAGATTATTTAGCTTATTTTTGTGTGTTTGAGATTACATGCACTGATGTTCCTTTCAGAAGTGGAATGTGAATCAGGATACCAGAACAGCAATTCCTTCCTTCATCAAACAGTTTAAACAGAGATTCAAATTAAACAAAAACATTTAAAATTGACTGACTTTCGAGTTTTGCAGTTCTAGCAAATTGGTATATTTTTCCTAAACAGAAATATTTCTGAATACACTTCCATTATCATTTCCCCACAGTGATTACTACAAACCCCAAACCTTCTCTTTGTCAGTTGTCTAGACAAAATCCTTACTAATCCTGCAAGATAAAATAGCCAATGAAAGAATGATAAAAATACATGAAAACCTGGAAGAAATGCCAGAAAACTGGGAAATACTTGACTCCATTTTACTTTCTTGTTTCAAAGAAAATATAGGTCTTCAGATATGACAGGTAAAAATATAGTCTCAGGGTACTCATTGCACATGATCAAGATACGGGATGGGATAACCCAGAGTGAGTGGAATATTGATTTAGGTATGTGTGCTGGTCAAAATATTTATTACTTTGTTCACACAGACATGATAAATATGGAACATAATTTTAATGATTGCAACCCAGAACAGAAAAGCAGAACTCATCAACTTTTTGATCTCCTTGTTTTTAAGAAGTTACATGTAAAATCAGTCTTTCTTCTCTTTGCAATTTTAAGTGCAACTTTATGAAAATAAAAAGCAGGCATTATCAATTTAATCCCACCCTTGGCAATTAGCATCTTTACAGACTCTGAAGCCTAAACAATTAGAAGTTGAATAATTTATGGCAAATGGAACCATTTCTGTCAACAGTATTGTAACATGCATTTGAAGTATGTTTCACTGCCTGGAGCTGCTCGATGATTGATCCTGGAGCTCTCATTAGCGATGCAATTGCTGCCCCTGCCCCTGGGCAATGGCTACTTCTGCTTGCCAGCACTTCTGAATTAATTGTACCTAAGTTGTGGTTACTTGTGCTTATTCAGGGGAGATTGGGACAATAAAAGGGAGTGGAGGAAGAGGGCTTTGGCTGCCCTCATGCCAGGACAGAATCTTCCTGGCCAAACCTGCTGGAATGGCCACTGACTCTTCTGGCCAGGGAGCACAGCAGACACTTCCTCAGCTCCACGTTCATTCTGGGGACAGTGGACAGCAAATCCACAGCTTTGAGTTTCTTATCCCAGGTAGTTGCTGGGATACAGCAAAGATGTTTAGCTGGGCAGAGAGTAGGAAGCAACTGTAAGGGATGAATGGTCAGGTAGATGAATATGGGAACTGTCTGTCTTTGAAAGAGGGTCAAAAGGATTGAATATTTACAGGGAATATACCAAAAAGGTGGCTTGGAAAAAAGCTGCTAGGGCAGAGTGAGGCTGAGAAAAGACAGTTTGTGCCCATGTGTGGGATGACTGATGTGGGGTTTGTCTCTGGAGAGATTTGTTGATTGAGGTCATGTCTAGGGGTTGGTCATGGCAGGAAGAACCTGAGATGCTTAACTACTGCCCTTTGCAGTGTTTCTGGACAGCTCCTCCTCTTCAGTGTGAGGACAGAGATTTCTTTCTTCCTATCAGCATATGGTAGAGCAGAGCTTTTAAGCAATGTTACACTTTGGGCTGTAACTCCAGGACCTTCACGTGGAGTGAACCTTCATCTCTGTGCTTGTCTGGCGGCCTCAAGCAGAAATGTTGTCACCTGGCTGTTCGCTTCCTTGCTGGGAGTCACCCAGGGCAAGCCACTCTTGGGAAGAGTGTCAAGGCTTGGCAGATGGGAGGAAAGACTTACTTAAAAAAAAAGATGTATGATATCCTACTTCTGCAGAGAATTATACTTTCTTCCAATAATTTGTGCGTTGTCCCCCTAAAAGCATCCATGCAATGGGAGATGGAGGATGCAGGGAGAAAGAGAACAGCTCTCAGGGATCAGAGCTTCCCTTGCAATCCCTGAAGTGTCAGGCAGTCAGGAAGTGTGATGAGGGCCAGGGACACTGCAACCATCCATGCTCTGCTCTGTTAATGATGCTCCAGGTGCAGAAAGAGGCTCAAGAACTTTGCCCAGGAGGTCAAGATTTGCACCTCATAAAGAGATCAAAAAATTAAATTGGATGTTAAGAACTTTGGGAAGGAACATAAATCACAACAGAAGGTCATGCTATAAAACCAGAGCATTGCCAGATTTACCTGCTTTGTAAAATACTGGCCACCCCATATCAAGAAGGCTGTTGTAAAATCTAAAAATAGATGGAGAAGATATAATCATGAAGAATATAAGACAAAGAATATCCTCTGTCTAAGGAGCAACTCAATAGGAAACTTCAGAAAGAATTAATAGGATTCTTCATATTGAGAGGAGACAGATGGGGACGAGCAAGATATGATTTAAGACCTTTCAAGTTATGAAAGAGATGGAGGAAGTGAATGTGTGAATTTTTCATTTTTTATTATACTATAACTGGGAACTTAGTGCAAGTCAAGGGAGCTCAAAATAGAGGCCAAAATAAATAGCACTCCCTCACAGAACCTCCAACTGAGTGACCTGAGAGAGTCACAGCACAGAGTAAAAGTGAATGGGCTAATGGCTTCACAGCAATTAAGCAGAGCAGACAACAGCTAGAAGACCTGTGGGTAAAGGGCAAATATAATGGCCCATGTTCCAGCTTTGGCTAAAAATACCTCCAGCTGCTCACCACAAAAAGCTGGGAGCTATGTCAGGGTAGAAGGAAACTCCTTGCAGTGCCATTCCTGTTTCCCCAGCCATTTCTCAGGCTTCCAGCAGTGGCACTGGGACCTGAGCTGCCCCTGTTTCTGCAGAGGAGATGGCTCTGCCACCACTGCAGGGACAGCCACTGAACCTGGGCCTGCAGGAGTGCTCTGGGAGAGAAGCTTTGCACCCTCCACAGGTGGGGCCTCCATAGACTTCAGCCTTCTTGTGCCCAGAAAATTACAGAACATTTATTTAACTTTAACATGAGTTCAATGATAAATGTAGAAGGTGGTTTGTTTTCTTAGGTTTTTTGGTTTTTTTTTCCTGGAGGTACAATCTCCTCCTTCCCTCAAGTGAATAGGTGAGGAAAAGAGGTCACTAGAGGAGCTCAGGTGTGTTCTTTTCTGCACATTAATCATAAACCATTAATCAGAGTCTGTATGTGTGCTCACAAGATGAGAAAGAGTTGCCAAAGGGCTGATAATTAACACATTTATCTGAATGCTGAAATTGTACAAAGCCAGTTGAGAAAACAAGTATAAATTTGAACTGCTAGTGAAGATACAGATCTAATTTTTTCCCTGTCTCCCAGAATCCCCAAATCAAGATTGAGTATTTTTTAAGAAAACACACTCCAGATCAACTCATTGCTGAATTTATTTTGTAGCTGTGGCATTACAGCTTCTCAGCTGTAAAAGTGTTTAGATCCTTTTAACCTTATGTTCTGAATTTACAGAGGGGCAGGTTGGACTTAAATTGTCTATATAAACAATCTCTCATATGTTGCCTTCTTCCACATGCACATCTGGTGAGTTCTTCATCATATCTAATTACGATGCAGGTTGATGGAAAATTACTTCTTTGACAGAATCTGTAGCAAGAGATGTTGTGAATTTAAACAAGAATTGAGAATCCCACTGAGACTTTTATTAGCAGAAAAATCAAAGATCAGTAAAACGTATTTTCTTTTTTTTCCCCTCAGCATCACTGAATCTTCTGATTCCACAGCATGCATAGTCATCTGTCATTACAGGCAGACCTGGGCACATATCAGAGATTAAAAGTGACTTTCCAGATCTATCCTCACTAATGCAATATGTTTATAAAGGGTCCACAAGGAGCAATTGAAAACTCTGTCATATTTTTCTGTATCACTACATGTACCAGTGGTCAGGAAAAATTGCTGTTTTCTCATTTAGCTGACTGCCAAAACTGCATTTCACATAAAGAAGAAATGGCTAAAAACATTTGGATCCTACTGTAGTCTGTCTAGTCCAATTCAAATTGGCACTCTAAGTCTGCATTGAATCAGCTCACCAAAACCTCATCTTGTCTAAACTATTCTCAATGAAAAAGAATCTCACAAATAACAGAGAATCCAGCATAAAAGTCTAAAGAAAATATTTCTATAAATAATAAGTCTAGACTTAAAATCCAGATTGGTGTAAACATTGACTGCTGATCTTCTGGACAAAATGCAAAAATCTGCTCATTAAATACTTGCAGTTTAGGAATCTGTTTTTATGGGGAGAATGACTAATTGCCAAACCTAGGATTGGTGTGTGCTGTGGGTAGTTCTGTCCTTCCCTCACATTCTGTAGCTGCCATTCTTTTTTCAAACCTACTGCAGTCCAACAAGATCCTGAAGAACCTGCCTTATTCAGAAGAGCTGCTCACAAATGATGAATGAATGATGTGCTTCATGCCTGTCTGAATGGCACTGAATGTACAACAAATTGCTGTTATTTATCTACAGCTTCTTATCCAAACACATGGAACAGTTAAAGGAAAAAAATTAAATATTTCAGGCTTTGATAGTCCCTATTCCAGACAGAATCCCTCTGTCTGACAAGGGAGCTGTTTATGTGACTGTGACCTGAACTTTCAAACAGCTGCAAGTCTTGGTTTTACAGGAAACCCTGAGCTGGGATTGACCTCCTTGCAGTTGTCTGGGCACAGATGATGAAGCTGGAATCATGAAATGAGCACTAACACAGGAATGGGCTCTTGCTGCTGAGTCTGCTTCCAGAGCTGTAATGCAGCACCAGCTCCTTCTGCATTGGGGTTTGTGAGCATTACTTCATCCAAAGCCAGTCTGAAGGCGCACAAAGCAGGGAACATCTTGTTGGGGGAGGTAGAAGGAAGTGTTGCACCTGTTCTGCACAAGCAGGTCAGGGATTTGTCCTCTCCTGCAATAGCACTCATCTGCTGTTTGCATGTACAGCAGCTACTACCCATTATCTCTTCTGTACAATTGCACCAGGTCCTCAAGGCATTGCTTTGTGCAGCTCCAGTGACCTGAGTGGAGGATTTGGGCTGCGTCTACCAGACCTGTCATGTTCCATGCACAAAACAACATCATCCTTTCAGCCATTTGCTGAGCCACTTTATTAGGGTTGCAAATAAAGTCAATAACTCTAATCATGCTTTTGGTCATTGTGAATCCTGGCTTGGCTGGGAATTGTTGGAAATAAACATCTCATTTCAAATAAGCTACTGAGCAGATGGTAATGACTTTTAATCACAAGCAACACAAGGAAAATCTGAAATAAAGCCCTTGAGATGAACAGTTTGGTACATCATTCCCACCATTTTGTATGCTGAATAACCTTGCCCCACAAAGAGCCATTTGAGATTTATGTACACATACACTTCCAGCAAACTAAAACACTGGCAGTCATTAATTGTTTTTCACAATTTTTATTTTGGGCCCCTATCCAATGCCCACTGAAGTTAAACCAAACCTCTTCTTTCTAAGCCTTCAAAGACTCCATCTGCTGCAATTATGAAGTGTTGTGTTTTAATTGAGGATGCAGAAGTTTGGGAGACCTGCAAGAACTTCCTGCTCAATACTGAAAACAAGAGTGGGGGTAGTTTCTTTAAACACCTGAAAACTTTCCCTTAGGAAAAAACCCAAACCAAACAAATAAAAATCCCCACAAAACAAACCAAAACCAAACAAAAAATCCCAAAAGAGCTACTAGCCATTTATTGGAAGAGTGCTGGGGGTCAGACACTGCCCTCAGCTCACAGCCTGTGCCTGTGTCAGGCTAATGGCCTCATTTTAGACTCTTCTCAGCTTAAGTCAATCCTGAGAAGGCAGCACAGGGAGTTTTGTCACAGGGCCTGTCTGCTACTGCATTTTTGGAAAGTTGAGATGAATTAAGGACAACTTTATGCCAAGAGTGGAGCTCTCATTTCTATATAATCTCCCTCTGATCCTCTGTGATGTGTTCAGAGCAGTCTGCTTGCCCAACAATATTGCTGCCCATGACAGTGTGACAGGTTTGCATTTCAGTCCTTGTGTTGCAACCTCCCTGCCTGAAAGCTCACTAACACCATCTCTTAATGGTCATGTTTAAATAGTTTTGCTGGAGCCCACTTGCAGAGCAATCTGTGTTCAAGAGCTTTTTAGCAGAGAATTGGCTAGAATTGGTTTTCAAACAACCTGATTAAACCATGCCTGCAACCTGCCTTCCACACAGTGCTTGGATTTTAACTCCATGTAAATCAGTAGTGATTTTCCTGTTGAATTCTTTCCCCAGTGTGGCTTTGCCATTTCATCTTCCAGAGAAGGATTCTCACACCTCACTTCCATGTCCTGCAAAGACCTGCACCGCTCACCAGGGAATCCACCCTCGCAGCTTATGGTAACAGGGAATATTTCCACAGCCACATTACAGCTCTGCAGATGAGATCCAAGCAAATAAGCTGCCTGGATAATAATATGCACAAGAGAAGTGCAGGGGAGGCTGGTTGGCATTGCTGGAGACAGGAAGCCATTCCCGATCTCATGGACACAGTGGTGGCAGCTGCAGCTGGAAGCTCTGTGCCCTGTGCAGCTCTGGGGGAGGCATGGAATGAACCACTGACTCCAGCACAGGCTGAAAACCCACACAGGGACCTTGATCCTGCTCTGCACAGAGACAGCCATTGACTTCAGCAGGAAGGTTTGCTTCTCTCAAGCTCTGGAAACATCTGGGAACATGCACAGCCCTTAGTTAGACATGTGGTTTTTTTAGGTGCTTCTTCATGGTTTCATCTGCAGGTTCTTGCAAATGAATAAATTAAGTCCATGAATGAAGCATCCAAGCTATTGGTGCCTTGCTCAAGCATGACTTGTTTAGATGCCTTGGGAGTGTTGTCAGAGAAACGAGTCTGCACAAATCAGACGTGGAGAGGAAAACCCACACACTGTACTTATGAATAGAGGCGAGAGATCTGAGAGAAGCCTTCCCAGTGCTCTCTTTACATTAAAACACCTACAGAGGCAGGAAGATTAATGGACACAGCAACCAGTCAGCAGAATATCACAGAATCAATTAGGTTGGAAAAGGCCTCGGAGATCATCGAGTCCAGCCTGTGACAGAACATCACTGTGTCAACCAGACCGCGGCACTGAGTGCCACATCCAGCCTTTCCTTGAACACCTCAGGGACGGTGACCCCGCCACCTCCCTGCGCTGTCCGTTCCAGTGTCTAATCACCCTTTCTACAAAGAAATTCTTCCTAACACCCAAACTAAACCTCCCCTCCGCAGCTTGAAACTGTGTCCTCTTGTCCTGTCAGAATACAATTCTTTCCATTTGGCCATGGAAGGCAGGGCAACGCACTCGTCAGCGAACTTCCCCAGCGACGCCTGCAAATCGCTCTGTGTCTGGTGGAGCCGCCCCCAGATAATTTTGGGCTTGGTTTTTGGTTTAGATTTTAGACTGATTGATGTTAGATTTTAGCAACGAATTTACTTTCGTTTTCACATTAAGCATCTGGCGACGCCCTGCCCGGCTATTCTCCAAGCGACCTTAAAGTTCTCCCTCACGGCTCCTCCCTCGCGTCCCGCCCGCGCGGCCGCGGCTCCCGGCAGCCCCGGCCGGGCGCGCTGCCGGCAGCATGGCGGGGGAGGCGGGCGGCGGCGCGCTGGGCCGCGCGGCCGACAAGCTCTTCTCGCTCAGCGGGCTCTTCGCCGTCCACAAGCCCAAGGGACCCACCTCGGCCGCCGTGCTCAACTTGCTCAAGGAGAGGCTGCTGGCAGGTGAGCGGCGGCGGCCGGGCCGCACCTCCGGAGAGTTCGGGCCAGGCGCGCCCTGCCCGGCGCGGCTGCGGGATGGGGCCGGGTGTGTGCGGTCCTTGGGGAGCAGGAGCTACAACTCCCGGCAAAGCACTTCACTCGGCAAACCACTTCACCTTCTGCTTAGCGCTCAGGAAACCGGAGCATAAGCGGGGTTTAGTTTCTCTTTGTGCGTTTTTTGTTTGTTTTGGTAGTAGTTCATAGCCATGGCATGGCCCACCTTGGAGAATGGAGCCGTTCCTGGCTCGCTGCGCCAGGGGAGCTTCAGGTTGGACATTGGGAGGAATTTATTCACAGAAAGCGCGATTAGGCATTGCGATGGGTGGCGCAGGGACGTGGTGGAGTTGTGACCTTGGAGGCCTTTAAGGAAAGACTGTCCCAGGCAGACAGTGATGGTCACACTGCACGGTGAGCTGTGACACCACATTCACCACAGGCACTTGTGCCAGGTCCCTGCTGCCGCCCAGGGTACAGCAGGACGGAGCCCTGAGGCTGGGTGGGGATGAGTTTGCCCCAGCAGGGAGCCCCAGTCCTGCGGGGCACAGTGCAGGGGGTCCCGGGCTGCTTGCAGAGCTGGGGCAGGGTCCCGGGGCATCTGCCAGAGCGGTGCCTGCAGCATCTCTGCGGCACAGCACCGGCAGGATGTTCTGCTGCGGTCTCACTGCCTATTGCCGTTAAACGAAATATCACCAAAGGAGGGAAAACATGGTGTTTCAAAAAGTTTGAGAGTCCTGGACGCAGTCTGCAGAAACTACTCTTTCTGAGTGCTGGGAAGTCTGTATGTCAGATACTAGGGAAAGAAAAGTGAGATCGTTGCAAAGGTGTGAGTGACTATGGCCTAGATTTTTTTTATAATGGATATGGGGAATTGATCATCTAGTCTGGGCTTTTGGGCACTTGCTGATGAAGAGAGAACATACTTTCAGACTAGTGAGTGCTTAGCCTGATTTACTCTGTAGTGAACTGTAGTGTAGGCTTGCACTTTGTATGGGAGAATCAGGTTCCCTGACTGGAGAGATAATAGATATGGATAAAGGAGCTTAGACCAGTTGTCATATTTAATACTAATAAGTAGTATTCTTAGTATTCTGCAAAATTCTTAGTGTCATCAGGTGTATAGGACGTTTGCTGGGTTGGGACACTGACAGCTTGAAAGCAGCAGTGAATGAGTTCAGTCCACCGCAGAGTTGCCATAGGGCTGTGAATATGCAAATGAACATGTCCCAATATAAGGCAGTAAATACATGAAGAATTGGCTCAGGTTATGTAGCATAAAATTTGTGTGTAATAGATGTTTTGGGAAATCTGCTGTTGGTTCTTCCATGCTTTGTTAATGAAACTTCACAGGTTTGCTACCAGTACTTTCCAAAAATCTGTTTGTCATGGTATGTGAGACTTCATTAGCATGTAAGTGAAAATACCTTACAAATACCTTTGCAGGAGTAAATCTAAATTAATCATAGGTCTTCAGCAGTACAGTAATTTCTACACTGCTAATTAATAGTTTAAATATTTGATTTTTATTTTCTTTAATAGTCTGGAAATGTGTGCCATTTTTCCTACATTCTAAGGTTATTTTATAATGCTTCCTTTTAATTTCTATTTGCAGAAGCTGGTGTGCAAACAAAAGGGAACAAAAGAAATCAGGTTTTGAAAATTGGACATGGAGGAACTTTGGACAGTGCAGCCACAGGAGTTCTGGGTAATGAAAAACATAATTATAGTAATCAAAATACAATTTCAGGAGACATTTTTGTGCCTGCATGAAGTCAGGTGGAGGAACAATTTGGGATACACATGGCAGGTTCTGGGGGAAGGACTGATTACAGTGGAACAATGGTCTGGGTTAAATTTCCTGTGCATATAGTTCTACATGCATGTAACATGTTTCTTACCAGAAGGCTGTATTCTTCCTTCCTGCCTTCTCTCCTCTCTTCCAAATCCTCACATAACTTCTGGGTTATTACATGTGGTAAAATACAAACTCTTGTGTAATGAATTGTAAAGCACCTGAGAAATTCATGCTTTTTTAACTTAAGCTGGGGATTTATAGTCATCATAATCCGTTGAATTATTTTGTCTCAAAGTAATGCTTTTGTGGGATTTTGAGGGAGATTTTAGGGCTGCTAATACTTACCAAAAAAAAGATGTATAAGAACAATTCAGCTGCTGCTTTTTTGAAGCTCAGCACAGAAGAACTTGGGTACCTGTCCTGTCTTGCTTCATAAAGAAGAATCTTTAAAGATATATTTTTTAATTTTAATTTTGGTAGCAATCCATGTATTGAATTTTTTTTGTTTTATAAAGAACAGGATGTGTCAATTGCTGGTGTTAAAACCTCAGCTGTGGATGTGATTGTTCCCACATCACACTTTGTCACCAGCAGTTTTATTGATAAGTAACATGCAGACTGCAGCTTGCTCAGATCATAACCTTGTAGCTTTCCTTGGCTTGGAGAAATAACAGCAATACATTTTTGCTGTTGAAAATAAACAGGTACAACTCTGAGTATGCCCTGAAAGTGAATGCTGAGTTTTCATGAATGACTTCTCTCAGGAAGGATTCAGCTTCAAGGGGAGCTTGGTTGCTACGAGTGTAGCTGGTAATTGTCACTTGTGAACCTGGCAGAATGTGACATTCTTGGGTCAGAATGGAGCACTGCCTGGTTTGGTTTGTATTTCCTGTACTCTGTGGCCACTCACTAGAGAATTCAGTGTGCATTCCTGAAGCAGACATTTTCCTTTTACACAGGTGTTCCCTTTGAGCATGCTGCTTCTCACTGTGCAAAGTCAACAGCACTGATCCATAGGAAAAGCAAAATCACTTGTGATTTTTTAATTGCTTCTCCAACTGCTCTGATACCCAGCAGTCTCCAAAGCCTGCTTCTGTGGCATGACAAAAATGCTTGGGCTTGATGTGCTTGGTGTAGATAGAGAAGCACATCACCTTCATTAGCTGTGGGTGGATTGAAAAAAGGCATGGGATCTTTCATTCACTGCCATACAAAACATACAGGAAAAAATCAATGGTAGCTACATTGGAAGGGACAAAACTGGAGAGGAGCGGGAAGGGGAATGTGCCCAGATTTCTTGTGTGTTCAGGTAAGGAGACAGGGAAGGATACAAGAAAAACAAATTATTCAGAATATGTGTGCTGCTTTCCAGGATGGAGTGGTGGAGCAGAAAGCTTTCCTTCCTCATGGACAGGAGCATGACAAAAGTGTTAAATTTTCTGAAACCCTTTGTGATCTGTACTGCTCTCTCCCAGGTTTTATGCACTGCCTGTCTGTAGCTTTGTCCTGTGAATTAATTGATACAGAGTCCTGCTTAGTGTGCCAGGTGTACTGCCAATCACTGGGAGTGCTCTTTATCAGAAAACATACTTTAAATACTTTAAATTTCTTCTCTTACTGACAGCAGATGTAAATGAGGAAGGGCCTTGGAGGCAGAGGTCAGTGCTCTGTGACATGTGAGAGAAAGGCAAGGTCAAGTCTTGGTGAATATCTTCTTTTGGTGTTATTCTAGGGCTGTGCTTCCAGCTTGCTGTTTCTTGTTGTGTAATGGGAATTTTATTTGGTTTGTTTTTATATGGCAGTAATGAATAATGCTTCCACAGTAGAAGAAAACATGAAGAAGTATAAAAAAATAAAAATTCAGTTAAATCTTTCTACATTCAGTGTAGTCTCTCGTGTGGGGTTTATGTTCAATAACACATTCTCCATAAGCTGATGATTAATGGAGAAAATTGTTAGTATCTTATTCACAAAAGCATTCAGTGTCTCTTTAAAATTATTCCATTGATTCTCTTGACACTCTTCAGCAAATTTCAGCTCAGCTGTTGAAGTTATGTTCAGTTATGTCATCATGTTGCAAGAAAAGTGCTTGGTCAGAAAGTCTTATCTGTGTGCTTATCTCCTTTTCTCAGCCTTCTTGCAGCTCTTCCCTATCTGGCAAATAACAGGAACAGGTTGAACTGAAGATGCATGAGAGCACAAGCACAAGTGTGACTGAAAACCCTCAGGAATAAGAGGAGCAGTAATTGAGAACAAGGAGGACTCTAATGGGTCTCAGAGCATAAAAACTGAGAAGCATTAGAACACAAGTAAAAATTTTTTTTTAAAGTTCATTTTCAGTTTGATGTTTTCCATCCTGGCTCTTGATTAACATGAAGCTGATTTCCTGAAAGCTCCCTTCACCCCTCTGGTTTTATTAAAATAAAGTACATAAGCTGTTACACATTCTATGAGTTGTACACAAAACTAATTTCCTTCTAAAATTTTCTTCGGATTGCTGTATGTGGGAAAATCAATAGGAAAGCATTTTAAAGGCAAGCATCTTGTAAAAAGCTTTGAGGTAAAATATAAAATAGAGCTCTTTTTCTGTCTTTCTTTTATGAAAAGCTGACTGATGGCTGTTTTTTAGAATACTGGTGTTAAGATTGAAATAACTGTAATCTGTACATGCACAGTAAGAAGCAGTTGGACCTTTTGATTATTTTACTTTCTTCCTGCAAGTCTGATAAACAATTCTGTGATGCTGTCTTGGCTGCATTACTCTTGGTCACTGTCAACCTTTAAAAGGACTATTTGGTTACCATGAAGGGTTCATTCATTACTGGTGAACCATAACCTTCATCAAACCAGAGGCAATGTTAATTGCACTCTCCATTTCTTTGGTGATTAAAAGATAACTAAATGTAGCAGTTGAATTAAAGTATTTTAACAATAGATGAAGGTTATTTATCTTTTGCTTTAGACTTCTTTTCCTTTCACTAGTTCCATGTTGTTTGAACATCAGAGATGCTTTCTCAAAAAAGTGTTGACTCTCTTCATATGTTAAAAGAGCATGAAAGGCTGAGTTTCTGACTAGCGTAATATTTAGTATTGAATGGTGTTGAAAAAAGGAACTGCAGGGCTGTTTTGAAATTGTATTTCTTCTTCTGTCTTTGCAGTGGTTGGTATTGGAAAAGGAACAAAAATGCTGGGGACTATGTTGGCAGGTTCCAAGGTAAGGAATGCTGAATGACTTTTATTAGCAGGGGGTTTTGTTTGCTGGTTTTCTTTTTTCTGTCAGTGAAGAGCTGAACCAACATGCAGATATGTCACCCATGCTGCATATTTAGCTCAGATGTGTACTCAGCTCCTTTTGCAGTTAGTCAGAAATGTGTTAGTCAGACTTTAATGTCCAGACTGGTTATTTAAAAATTTTTGTTTGTCTCAGTTTTATAAGAAGTGTTAATAAATACCAAATTACCATTTTACAGGAAGATTTCTATACTATTTAGTGTACTAAAAGAAAAACTAATGAAGATGGCACTGAAACTGATGTTTTGGGGATGTAGTTGTGAATGACAGTTCAATTTTTGGTAATTTTCCTGATGTGTAGATAACTTCATTGCTATTTAGCTTGAAGTAACAGATGGTCTTTGTTTCTTTTCTGTCTTCTTAAATACCATAAGGCCTTAGGAGGCACTTTTTGGAATTTAGAGTGTTTTGGATAGCATTGCTGCTGCTGTAGAGGGATGCTCTACAAACCCAAAAACAGACACATGTGAGAAGCCAAAGGTAGCAAAAGTCCTGTGGCTGCAGGAGAGAATCCAGACCAGAGCCTTGACAGATAGAAATTTTGTTCATTGCTGGATTTGATTAATTTTACTGTGTTAATTTTACTTTGGTGATGTGCCAAGTTCTAGGTGTTACATACACAAAAAAGTGCAAGTACTCCCAAGAGTGATGTCCCAGTGTTGATTCCTTCCTCACAATTCAAATCCCATGGGTTTAGCCATTATTTTTACATGAGAAGTTTAGATAAGAATGACAGATGTAGAAATCAATTAAACCTTCCAAATTTCATCTTAAATGCAGGAAAAGTCAATAATACATTATGTTCTGCCATTTTTCCTATTCTCTTCTAGTCTGGTCACTTAAGATCTGTTTCAGCTGCTGAGCTGATAGCTTAAAGGTAGAATTTGTTTGACAGTCTTCAGTTCAACTCAGAGGCAAATAATTTGACAGAAAAGAAAACAACCAGGATAAAACCAGGATAAAAGGACATAGCTGTAGAGTCTGATCCCAAACTCAAGGTAGGCAGTGCCAGTCTCTGCACTGTCTGTAATGGGTTTGCATTTGGTTTACATGAGTGCATTTCTGTGTTTTGCAGTGTGCAGTAAACAGCTGGACTAGAGTGGAAATGTAAACAGTTACCACCTGACACCTTTGAAAGAACTTTAGAAGAAATCATAGATTTACTACTAAATTAAGTCATCGCAGTTAAATGTGTAAATTGTTGATTTAAAAACATGTAAAACAATTGAATTATCTCTTAAGCTGAGGTTCGCAGTGGGAACAGCTGTGGTGGAGGAAATACTTGCAGCCCTTTTGGCAGAAGAGGGGTATGCTCAGGTTCCTTGACCACTGTGAAGTCCTGTGGCCATAACAGGGTTATCCAGCCAAACCTGGTTCCCAGGTGGCTCCCAGGGGCTTAGAGCTGCTCCTGAGGACAAGGGAGGGGACAGTGTGCAGTGGGGCAGCCTGGTGAGCCACCCCAGGCAGATCCATCCCCGGCCTTGCATGGCTCTGGGCTCTTGCAGTGAGCAAAGATGGATCTGCTCAGAGCTCAGCAGCTCTTCCACTGCAGCTGTTCCTGTGTGAGGTACCTGACATCCATGCCAAGCATGGAATCTGCAGCATTTATTATTTCCTGTCGCTGCCTTCCTATTTTCTATTTGTGCTTCAATAAATTAGGCATGCAATAATATGTGAGGCTTAAGGAGGTTGAAGGGTCTCTCACAGATGTCTGCCCTGTTGGGTTTTTTGACCACACTGACAAGTCATAATGAATCAAGAGATACATTCATGACTAAATAAGTTTGAGTATCTTTTTCCTTTCCATGCCATGTACTTGGAATTTATACTCTTCTTTAATTTTTTCCCACTATTTTGGATGCTGAAGTGTTTGTTGAAATGTGATGTTTTTCTTTTGTTCCTGTTGTTATTATAAAGATTCAGAGGAGCTGTCTGACCCTCTCTGGCCAGGATTTACTTTTTGCTTCTAGGAATGCAGCTTGTAAAGAAACACTTCAGTCTATCATTGCTGGCAGCAGAGCTGTGTGGAGTGGCCAAAATGTATGATACTGCAGTAAACTCCATATGGTGGCTCTGCCAGGAATTGGACTGGCTCTGACTTTTCCCCAAACATTGTGTGAAACTTTCCTGACTCAGTGTGGCAGCTCTGAGCATTATCCCTTGGTATGCAACTCACACATGTTCTGCCAGAGTTTTACTCTTGATGTGTAAACTGAGTTCTTCATGGTTTGACCTCCTTAGGAATTAACTCAAGACAAACAGAAATGTACAGCCAAGGGCAATACCTGCTTAGTGTTCCAGATTTCTCATGGAGTTCTTAATATTTGCCCAGAAATAAAAATATGTACAAGCTGGCTTAGCTTTTGTTTGTTTGCTTTTTGTTGTTTCATATGTTCCAAGTGAGAGGGAGAAGCTGAATGCTCTTGGATCTGGAATTTAAATAATGAACATTTAATAGATGTTCCATAGGAGAATCACTTTTTCTTCTTGTTCTGGGACTTGCACTTGGTCTTGTTTGGAGTTTTTGCACTTCATGATTTTTAAAGATTTGATTTTTTAACCATGTTGGCAAAATAGAATAGAATGGAAAAAAAATCTCATGCTTCACCAGTAAAATTAACATGATGGGGTTAGACCAATACTTATTATGGTAAATTGTTTCTGAACAATTCAGTCTTAGGTATGACTTGTCTATCTCAAACACAATGCAGAAGTGTGGTTTTTCTGGGAGGAAATGGTTTAGAAAATGGAAGCACAGTTTCCAAAGTGGCAGTCCCATTTAAAACATCTCATCTATGAGAATGTGCTGTGAGGCACACAGAAACAATGAGGGAAAAATCATGGGCTAATCAGAGAACAAAAAATGAGGGGCACTAAGCAATGAAATTCTTCATTAATCTAATACTTTCCATGGGGAGGAGATGTCTCCCAACACATAGTGCCCTTATGCATAACTGAGACTTTCAGACTTCAGTTCTGTGCTTAATTTGATTATTTTTCAGTGACATAGCACCTGGGTTCAGACTAAGAGAGTTTTAGTCATACTGGTGTGAATGAAGATCTTCACCATCCATCAGACTGTCCTTGCAACCCCTGCCTCTCCATGAGTGGAAAGCTTGGGGTATATTGATTTTATCTGAGGATGCAACTTCTTGTCATGGTCCACATACAAAATACCTCCCCAAGTGCTCAGTGTGAAGGAAATTCCCTGACTACTTTATGGTGGTGGCACAAGCTGGGGCAATGACTGATTAAAATAGAAAATTTAATCTCAAAAGTTGTGGCTTGACCAGAATGAAGCTATCAAACCCTCCCCCTCCCCCAAACCTCTGGGTAGATTAAAACCCAAGCTCCAAGTGTTCTCAAAGCCTAGAAAAGGAAGAAGAGATTATGGGCAGAATGAAGATACATCTGTGACTTGATATGTGACAATTTTCATTTCATATAATAGTTAAAATCTGTGTTCTTATGAATCCTGGGTAGAAAATGAGTGCTAGATCAGTGATTAGGTTTAAATCTTGCCAGTCACACTTGTATGGTGTGAGAGAGGGCTTGTCTGAGCAGGAATTGGTTCAAATCACCTAGCAGAACTTCTGAGACATGTAAATTACTTTTTGCCATGTGATTCTGGGATTTGAGCCTGTGTATTGCAAAATTGTTTCTCTGGAGGGGTGGCATCAGATCCTGCAGAACAAAGTGTCCATAAACAAGGACACTTGTCCATAAACAAGTGTCCATAAACAAGTTCTTTAACTCCTATGATTACCTTACTGTCCTAAAATCAAGTTTTTACTTATTATTAACTTCTCATACTTTAAGCTTTCTCCATGAATTCATTTTTTTTTTTAATTTAAGTCCTTTGCTTGAATCTTTTGGCAGTGAGTGCAGTGAATTAATAACACATCAGAAAGCACATCCAGTGGTTCTACAAGCAGCAAAACTAATGAAGCCTTTGCTTGTGACTTCCTTTGTTTACAGCTCGTTAGACACCAAAGCCCCATGTGGACTTTTTGGTATCCAGTAATTCAGTGGGGCTCCCTCTGGACCCTTCTTAGTGGAAGCTGCAATAGATTTATTTCCTCTATCTGTCTGTTTTCAGGAGGCTTATAAGAACTTGGCATCTCTGAGACCTCTATTCTTCTGCCAACATTTGTGTGTTTGCACATTGACATGCACACCATGATGGTGTAAGTGCTATTTCTTTTGAAATTCTCATTTTCATATTAAATAGCCTCACTGTGCTGGTTTGTTGATTTTTCTTTTTAGTGTATTGCAGTGTTTGTGCTCCAGTTCATTTTTGAGTTGCAAGTGCAAGAAAATTGAGCTGACTTTCCTTTCAAAGGATCCTCTTGGTGGTGTGTGCTCTTACTTTTAGTCTTAAAAATGTCTCCAGAGTATCACCAGCTGAGCTCTGTGCTTCATTGTGCTTTCTTTTGGAGCTGGTGAAATGAAACCACTTATTCATACAGTGCACTGTTTTCTTTTTCAGATTCTGGTATTTTTAACATTATCTTAGAAGGGCAGGATTTTGGTAGTAGTAATAATTTTATTAGACTAATTGTTATGATACAGAAATGTAGGTATTTGGATATGCAAGCCCTCTCTCAGATCTAAAATAGAAGCCATAGATTTAAAAACTAATCATATTTCAGATTTTTTTAAAGCTTAGTGGAATAGGTATCTTTTAGATCACTTCTGAAATAAAAAGTAGGTGATGCTTGTGTGTATGGTTTACAAACAGTTCTGTGTGGGCAAGCAGTTATATAGGTAATATCCCAAGACTGCTCCACAAAGATAGGCTACATTTTATTGCCTGCTTTAATAAAATACATTTAGAAAACAGTTTTATTTCCTGAGTTGGGCAGCAAGGATTTGTTCACAATGGATCAGCCAACTTCCCAGGCATAAGGCAAGGAAGACTTTCTGTTAGCTTGATGATTCTTCAGATCCACCATGTTTGTGTTCATCTGCTTTTGCTTTCAAATTGTAGTATTTGTCTTTTTTTGTTTGTTTGCTCTTTAGCCTTTTCCCTCAGAAATTTTTCACCTGCAGCACCTTGTCATTTTTCACTCTGGTTTATGCCACAGGTTTACCTTCTCACACCTCTTTGTTCATGGTATCCCATCCAGGATAACCAAGGGTGTGACTGAATTTCTTTTTGTAGTGAGATGGGAGAGGTAACAAATAAAGTGCAGAATGTGACGTGCTCATTAAAAGAAAATAGATTGTAGCTACACAAAATGTCACTACTTTGCCTTTGCTCAAGCCCAAAGAAATTATTGTTTTCTTACAAGGGAGATAATTTTATTAGACTAATTGTTATGGTACAGAAAACTAGGTGCTTGGATATGCAAGCCCTCTCTTGGGTCTAAAATAGAAGCCATAGATTTTAAAACTTAGCATATTTCAGATTTGTTTAGAGCTTAGTGGAATAGAGGGAGAGGAATAGAGGGAACAGTAGAGGAGGGACGAAGGAGATGATAAGGTTATCATCCTTTCTAGGGGAAGGAGAGAGCCTGGTAAATGATATGTTGTGGCACATGGAGGGGTTAATGTGAGATAACATCATAGTGTGCCTGAAATCCAATATCTCTATTGGAGTCCATAGGTTTTCTTCAGCCCAGTGGAGTTATGAATTTTAGTTCCCAGGCTTGTTTGGAAAGATGTTTTATGGGCTTTCCTTGAGGAGCAGGACTGGCAGATTGGAGATGGAGTTACTGTTTTATGAGAGATGTTGACCCACGGGCAGATGGATGTGTTTCAGCCCTTGCAGGCTGGCTAGGTGAATTCTTCCTGACATATACTGGTTCCTTAATTTCACCCATTTAGTTACTATTTTGAGGAAGTATATTACATTCCTGAAATATAGGTATAGGACAGAGAAGTCTTGACATTTCTGTTCTGTGGTATTTGTTATTATTGTGCAAACATTCAAGGAATACTTCCTCATATGTTTGCACAACTCAGTGCAAAGATGTCTATTAATAAAACCTGTCCTATTTAAATCTGTAGCCTTTAACAACTACATCTAGCAATTGCTGTAATAGTTTAGTGGGGTTTTTTTAACCACTGCTGGCACCTGAGAAGGGTTTTGCAGAACCAGAACTTTGTACTAATACTCCATGAGCTCTCTAGAGCAGAGGAGGTTGGTTCAGAGACACATTGTTGGCACTGGTTTCTGTCTTGTGTGTTAGTTTACCTTATTGACGATGAATTTCTTGTTCCCCAAATGCCTCCATATATTAGATCAGTGTCAGTTTTTGAAATCACATTGAAGACAATGTCTTCCTTCTTTTGTCAAAAGGAAAATGCTTACAAAAAGGAAGGCTGGGAAAATGCATGAATGAAGTTGGTTTTGATGTTTTTGAAAATGCGTAGAAGGTGTTAGCAAAACTTGAAGTAGTGTCTGTACAAAAGAAGTTGCACTGAGAGAATTCTGAGCCTGCACAGTGGGGGATGCAGGAATTGGGAAGGGCTAAAATGTTAGGGATGGAATGGCCTTATACACTGTCAACATCTTCAATTACCCATTACTGCAAAACATATGATACATTTTTTTAACCTGCTTTTTTTGGTAACAAATCATAGGAGAAGAGGCTGATTTTAATATCTTTTCTGCCCTGCCCAATATCTCTGAAACAAAGTTGTAGAAGAAGAAGCTGTTGAATAGTATAGATACATCCTGTACTGCAGTAATACCATCAGTAAGCTGGCTGAACATGCTGTGTAGTGCTCAAGTCTCTTTTATGCTCACCCCAGAGGCCTAATCTATTAATAGCTCAGCTTCATGCTCTATTAATATTCACACTCTTTTTTAAACTGTTGAAAATCTTGAGGAGACTGCACCTATTGTGCTGCTCTTTCCTCCCCAAATGCTGAATATTTTAAGAGCATATTCTGGTGTGATTTTCTTGGTCTTCCATTCACAAGGTCAGTGGTGCTTTCTTCTGTCTTGACCTTTCTATAATTGTGCATATGGCTGTGCTTCATGTGCAGTTCTAGCTTGGTTTCATTAATAAAATCAAGACTGCAACGTGGCAAGGTTTTTTCTCATTCTTCTTAAAAAGAGCCAAAAAATAAAAGTAATGGTAACCAATTTAGATTAGCCATTTTACAATATTTTCTCTAGTGTTCATTTCTAGTAATTTGGAGATGCTCTTAGCACTGACTTTTAGAATTTGCTGCATCTTGTCTTATCAATGTTTCTGAATTCAGCCAAAGACTTTCATGCATTCAGTTTTATCTGTGATTTTGTATATAGCTATAAAGTCTTACCCTTCTGGGTGGACTGTCTTCTATTTCTGGACAGAGAATTTTGTATTTCCTTAAAATCTGTTTCCCAGGTAGAATTTGGAGGTCATCTTTCTTTATTTTGTTTTATCTGTGATATGGGCACTAGAATGGTGGAACAGATACTAAAGCTGAGGATGACATTTAAGAGCCAACCTGAGACATTTTGATGAGTGAGGGAGGTTTCCACAGAGAGCAGTTGCCAGAAGGGTTTGCATAAAGAAACTCTGGTTTCAAACAGCCACCTTTGCACATTAACCTGCGTCCCCTCTTGGATGTGTGAGCCTGCTCTGTGTTTGCAGGTGATGTGTGGCCTGGTCTATCTCAGGTGATGCAGTGTTCCTGTGACTGTTGGCACTGTTCTCTCACCTGCCCCCTTTCCTGCGCTCCCTCTGACTCCTAAATTTAAATTTGACACAGTTTTTAGCTGAGTTTCTCTGAGCTACAGGCAAAGTATCTTCAGTTGGGTTCCTGTTAGCGGGAGTTCTGGTCCTTCCTTCTCATGAAAAGTCAAGTCATCCCATAATGTTTGAGCTCTTTAAAATAAGCTGACATAAGAGATCAGAAAATCCTGTTAGTCCACAAAGTAAAGATCAGATAGTTCTTCAGCAGTGACAGTGCAATTACAGCATCCAGCACTAAATGCAATTTAGTGCAGGCTTAGCACAAAGTCAGCTTTTTCTTTTAGGAGAAAAAAAAGGAATGGTAGAGAAGTTGTAAATGTTTATGTATATCAAAAGGTCATGCTTGGTGTTTGATAATTTTGAATTTGCTCTATTGTAAAACATGAAACTCCTCCCTCATCCTGCAGTCTTTATTTTGCCCTCTGTGCAACCTGCTTTTAAGAGATTAGGGCTCTGTGCTCTTAATATATTGGAATCTGCTTAGTGAGAGTGCTTTGTTTTGGAAAATAATTGAAACTATGGCAACCCTTGGGGTTTTTTCCAGCTTATTTGTCTACCTCATGCACTTCTCCGTTTTGGTGGATGATTAGCATACTGGAAACCAGTGGTAGCTGCTACTGTTATACAAACAGCAAAATAAGTTCTGTAAATATTAAATCCAGAACTGTTTATTTGTGCTTTAGAAATCATTGAACACAAACTGAATGTCATTACAAAACTGAGAGTTTAAGGCCTCTTCACTATCTCAGTGGCCTAAGTCTACAAATCTGTAAGTGCAGAGCAAATGGTTTTGGCACAGGAGCACTAATTCTGATCAGTGCTTGCCTGCTGTGTGCTCCCCCTGATTTCCATCAGGTTCTCTAGAGCTCTTGTTCTATGTTTGTTTATGTTCAAACTTGTTAACCACACGCAGACATCAGTTTACATAAATTGAATTTCTGTTTCTCTTGAATATGACTTCTCTTTCCCAGCTTTCAGTCTCTTGCACAGGGGATTGTAGCCTTAATTTATTTATTTTTCTTTTACACTTCTGTTTTCACTTGCTGCTGTGATGAGAAAATGGGTCATCCTTGGATGAACTCTTATGAACTGCCTCTTCCAGGGAGCTTGCTTGCCTGGGAAATTCTTGTAGTGGGAGCCATCTTAAAATCTTCCTGACAGCTACTGGTGACCTTGTTTCGTAATTACTTGTGCTTCTGTCTAGCTCTTCTAAAGTGTTGCTTCTCCATGTATGAAAAAGCTTTTAAAACACATTATAATTTAGATTTCCAGTCTCTGGCTTCTTTCCAAATAAAACCTTGATGTCTCAACAGTTAAAACTGAGAAGCTCTGTTGCATGGTCTGTCTGGCATTTGCACTGATAAGTGGGGCAGACATGCCTGGCAGTCAGCCCAGGGGCTTCAGCCTCCTGGAGCCCCCCTGGGTGGGGTTGTGCAGCTGAAAGCTCTGCTGCCTGTGCAGCCCTGAAATGGGAGGGGATTCTTCCTCCTCCTCCTCCTCCTCCTCCTCCTCTTCCCTTTTCCCAGTTAAATATGCATGCTGATAAAGTCTTCCCTTTATTCTCTCTCTTTTTATGGAGATTCTTTCTCTTTCTGTGCTAGTCTAAGCACTTCTGTGAAACTGGGTATGAAAATAAGCCAAATTATAGCTACTCCCTTACTAAAAATATTATGATAAACATATGGTTTGTTATTTGTGAGAATGTTGACTGTGCCCTGTGGTTGTGACACTAAAACAAAATTCCTCTTCCCAAGACCTGTGAGATTTATTAGAGGTTTGTAATTTGTTTCTTGTAGATTCCTGAAATCCTATTTTTTTAATCCAGTGCTGGCTTTTTATGGTGTATTTCTTTCTGGTCCTGGGTATGGTGCACATGCACGACCACCCAAGAATTTCAGTGTGTGTCTGGTCTTGCTGGGGTTGCATGCAGCACATCCCCCAGTCTGTGTGTCAGAGTTTGTGCACTTTCATTGACAGAGTGCAGTGGATTGTCACTGTAAAGCATTTTCTTAGGGCTTTCTTCTCACTGCTGTGAATGGTGGAATATAAGCCCTTGCTTATACTCAAGGGCTTCTGGTCACTTTGCTGCCTTTTGTTTCACTTGCCATAATGGTTTTCTTTTTTCCAATAAAGTGGTTTTCTGATTGGCTGAGAGGCACAGCCATTCCCTGCTGCAGGATGGTTTTGGAAAGGTCTGTTTGTCCTCAGGGTGCTGTTGTGCAGTTGTGAGGCTCTGCTTTGGGACCAGCCCAGCTTTCTGTGTTGCAATTAATGCTGCAGCACTTGGAAGTCGTGACTGGGAACGCTGGATCTCAGCTTTTAATGTGCTGCAATTGCATGTTTGCAATCCATAGGGAAGTTGAGATGCTGCTTTCAATCTTTAAATGATTGGGGTCCTGGTCTCTTGAGTTGAGTAGAGGGCAAGGATGTAGGGGCAGTGGGCTGGCAGGATGCTCTCTGAGGAGCTGCAGTATAGGGGGGCTTTCTGTCACAGTCTGCACTTGTCAGGCTTTGCCACTGCCTGCAACACCTACTACCTTGCTTTTTTTGTTTTGGGTTGAGTGGGTTGAAGGCAGAGTGTTGTGAGCAGTTTCTGTCTGTGTTCCTGCAGTGATTTGTAATTTGAGAGTACAGTGAGAATGCCCCTAGATGTATTTCATAAAACTGAAAGAAATAAGTGATTGCCAACACAGGTGAGAAAAGGTCACTGAACACTTATTAAATGACTCAGAATCCATTGGTGCTTCTGAGGGCAGCGTGAGTGAGAGTGTAAAGAGTGTTAATGCTGAATTTTGACACAAATAATTCTGGACTCTTGTATTATCTCCTACAACCTCCAGGTTTACCCTATCAAAGGGGAGGAAGTAAACCTTATCCAGTGGCAAGTAAGAATTATGATATATAATTGTAGGTAGCCAAGGGCACTCCAGAGACTGATCATAAACCAACTTTAATTCTTAATTTCCTACCCTGTTACAGCCTCCTTTGCAGATTATTGCATTTCTGGCTTGAGTATTTTGTGACTCCTTAAATGCTTCTGTAAGGAATGGGGATTTGTGACTAACATTTAAGGACATTCTTTTTACAAACTGTAAACCCTTTTGCTCTTTTTGCAGAAATTAAAAGGGAAATATTGAGATTTGGATTGTATTGTTCATGCCATTCATGTTTACATATTAACAGATGAGATATTATCTCTCTGTTGCTGGCAGATCAAATACAAGATGTTATTGTAACAGATAGCCTAAAGCAAGATAACCAAAACCAGAATTAAAGGAAAAGAAATAATTTAAACTGAAGTAGAATGAGTATTTTGATTTGGAAACATCAGAAGACAGAGCGAGAGTTTGTAAATTTTCAGGTTTAGAATTTTACTGAACTGCTAAGATCATTCATCATGCTTAGAATGATGATGATCTGCTCACGTGTTTTTATTAACCTCTAGGTTAGGTGCTGAATAGTGTATTTCTGGCAGTGCAATTAAATGTTCAGACCAGATCATTAAATGTCTCAGGAAGCAGTCAGTTTTATGGTCCTAACAGCTACTATAGTAGTAAAAGATAATATACCTTAAAGTTTATTTAAATATTTGTTGTGGAGCAGCATTCATCCACTCTTTCTTTCATTTATTTTTTCATGCATTCCAGAAGTGTGTTAACTTGAAGAATTTTTTCATGCATTCCAGAAGTGTGTTAACATGAAGAATTTTATTTTAAAATAGCTAATTTTGCAGAGTTATCGGACATTTGCAATATTTAGGGAAATCATAGCCCCAGTGTGGTGTTGTGGTTGAACATGGCAGACAGCTAAAGCACCACACAGCTGTTTGCTCACTCCTTGGAGTGGGATGGGGACAGAATCAGAAAAAAGGTGAAACTCATAGGTTGTGATAAAGGCAGTTTAATAAATGTAATGGCAACATCTGTGTTATCAACACTGTTTTCAGCATAAATCCAAAGCACAGTCTTATACCAGGTACTATGAAGAAAATTCTCTGTATTCCCAGCCTAACCCAGCACATGAAGTAAGGAAAGAATACAGTTATTTTTATGTTAAAGTCTGCACTCTGCTGCCTTTTGTCTGACTATTTCTGCTGCTTCCATTTTGCAGCAGTTGCTTGAAGAAATACATTGAAGTGGCAGGTTGTCACATGGAACAAAATCAAGGCATGTCTTACTAGTCCAGTGGTGTGGGTGTGATTTATGTGCCTACACTGCTATTACTTGAGCTTGTTTGTACTTTGCAAGTACATGAAGCAGGATGCATTGCTTCTCACAGTAAAATGTTAGTGCTTATGTCTGTTTGGATGTGTTCCAGTAGAGTTTGGTCAGCCAGCTTCTAAAAGACACATCCTCACATTTGTATTAGTTCAGCTGGGAGTAATTTCACTAGAGCATACTGGGAAATAGAGGAACATTTCAATTTTTCTCTCCCAGGCTTTATTTGAAGGCTTCTGGACTTACCATAGGGAAGTTGAGGTGACTGGAATGGGAAAGGCAATGGGTCAAACCACTGATGTAATACTGATGGTATCCCTAAACTTGACTCAGACTCCTGTTACAGAGTGAGCCTTGGTGTGCTGGCAGCCTTGTGACAAGTCATGAAGCAGCTGGGCAGGGGAAGCCTCTGTCAGCTTCAGCAGGTTGTGCTTGCTCAGAGCATGGCAGTTCTTAGGGTGAACACGTGGGAAAGGAGGGCATCAGGTGAAATGTAAGGACAAGAGCTGCTGTCCTGGGGTCAGGCTGGTTCCTTCTTGCAAACTACAGACATATACACTTAAGAATTTTTTAGAGAAGAACCCTGAAAAGCCCTGAAACAAATATTCAGAGAATTCACAATGAACAGAAATGTTACTCAATGACCTTGAACTCCTTGTGCTGATCACAAGGTCCTTACCAGATCCAGGAGTTCAAAACTGCAGCTTCAGGCTGCTGCAAATCCCTGCATTTCATGGCAGAGCCATTGTAATGCTTTGTCTTGGCAGTGGGTGTTTTACTTTCACAACTGAAGGTCTTTGTGTCTTTTTTTTTTTCTTTTTTTTTTTCTTTTTTTTTTTTTTTTTTTTTAGTGTGCAAAGGAACAGAAAAATTGTCTGTGAAAAGTACTCCTCTGTGCCTTGCTACAGCCATGACACGACACCCCACAGAGACTTTGATGTTACTACCCTATTATTTTCTTTATGGTATTGATGCATTTATAGTAAAAATTAGATTCCATGTTGCTTCTTCCTTGGGTTTCTAAAACTGAAATCACAGGCACATCTAATACAGGATTTACTTTTTTGTTTGATTCCGTGTTTTTTTCATCTTGACTTCTGCTTACCCAGAGTTGCTGGATTTACAACTTAGGCAATATTCTTCCTGTTCTGATTTGAAGCAATTGTTAGTTGCAATCTTTATCTTAAAAAAATAAGAAAAAAATGCTAAGAAACAACCTTGAAGACTTGAACGACTAATCTGTTTTATTCCTTCCCAGAAGTACACTGCCATTGGAATGCTGGGCAAGGCTACTGATACATTAGATGCTACAGGAAAAGTAACTGAAGAAAAACCTTATGGTAAGCATAAATGTATCTGTACACTCAATGCAATTTGAAGGCATAAGTGGTTTCTGTCATAGGAAAGCGGAAGAGATGTTTGGGACTCTGAATTAAGTTTAAATGTGAAATTAAACTAAGATTATTTCATCTTCAACTTCAGTGCTCATATAATTCAAACCAGCTTCGTGCAATTATGTCCAACGCAAGTGTTCATTTCTGCTGGAAAAAAACAAACCAGGCATTAGATTAGGAGGGAGGAAATAGAATTGGGCAGGACTGTGTCATTTTCAATCTTTGACAGGCTGACAAATGATGTGCTGTGTCCAGTAACATTTTCCTCTCTCACAGTGTAGTCCCAGGAGTCCTCTTTTAGTAAAACCCTTTAAGGCCAGTGGAGGAATAAAGTACTTGGATCTTCCCTCTAGGACACCACTCCACCTATAGACTGCTTAACATTTAATGAGGATGGCATAAACTACATTCTACATATGGCTTTTTTCCAGATCTTGGTCTTGCTTGCATCTTTAATAAATGAAATTTTCTGACTGACAGAGCACAGGGCAAGGATATAAAGCTTCAGAACTCAACCTGACTGTGGCTTTGCTGTGCATCTTAGAAACAGTGTAGTAACACAGTAAATGGATTTGTTATTAGTCCTTTCACAACCCTGTGGAAAAAAATTAATAATAGGTAACGAGTTGCTTAGCAACTCTACATGTCTGACATTCTGGTAATAGGTACATGAAGTAAATAATCTTTTTTAATGGTGGGATGAAAAGCCTGGATTTCATTTCTCACTTCCCATCTCCTTTCTTTTGCAGTTTTCCTTTTTGGCTCTCCTTGCCTTCCTTTAAGGCAGGCAAGTATAGTTTCTTGTCCACATTCTAAATAGTGTTAATTACTTGGCAGTGTTATTCAGAGATGTTGGATCATTTATTTATGCTTCAGGATCAAGCTCTAAGTCTCTAAGCTTCTGGAGGCCTGAGCATCCACATGATGTTAGAGTTGCCAATACCTCATGGTGCTTGAATGAAGTGATGATTCACTTTCTTGGTATTTATCTGTATAAAAATCCATTTTTTTGAAACACTAATTTTGCTTTTTTCATTCTGTGCTGTTTACTGCAGACAGAATTTAGAGTGTTGTTTTTGTGTGTGTTTCTCTCCCTGGCAGCTCCTGTTAGAGCAGTTCCCACCTCTGTTGTGGTGTGTGCTTTCTGTGCACCACCTTTCTGTTAGGTTGTGTGCTTGGGGAGCTGATTTGGCTCAAAAACATCCCCTTTTTTTGGGTTGCTTGTCATTTTAAATTGAGATCAGTTGGATGATCCAGTTCATCACATGGCCTGATGAAGGGCAGCATTGGCATTGCTGGGGCAGTGCTGTTTGGGGTGCAGTTTCTTTTTGCCTAAAGTGATGGCTGAAGGAAATGCTCATGACATTGGTCTCACTTGCTTTCCATGTTGGTGCAAATCAGTCAGATATGATTTCTTCAGAAAGAGAAGAACATGGATACTCCTTTATTACTCTCCATGGTACCTGCATGTTTTGTATTCCTCATCTTTTCCAGTGTCTTCTCCAAAACAGTTTGGTTTTCTGCAGGATACTCTCTTTGGCCCACCATCCCTAATTTCTAACCCTGACAGGTACTCCAAGAAAAGGCAAACCAGATGTTTGAGTTCAATTTCAGTTTTCTTTTGACACCTGCAAGGATCCTTGGAGAAGCAGAGCAAGGGAATAAATCCTGCAGTGCCAGCATCATCCAGGATAGGGCCTTAGTGCAGAGAAAGGGCACTAAACCAGTTTGCAAGATGTACAGAACTCTTCTTGAGTGACTTCATTGGAACATAAGAGGAAAGTGCCTGCAGAAAGTTGCCAGCTGTATTAACTGTAAGGAAGTGTTACATTTTAGTGCTCCAAGTGTCCCTAGACAGCAGCTTAGGAAACAAACTGTACAGTCAGTCACAATGTCAGGATGTGCTGAAGAGAGCTCCTTGCTTTTAACCCCTCCTGAACTTCTCATAGCTTTTTGTTTCTTACCAGACCACGAGTTTGCATTTCCCCATGAAATGAGGTTATGGTTCCATACTGCTGCCAGGCTGTCAGATGCTGACTTTGGAAGCAAGTAGCATTTAGTATTCCTCTGATGCTTTTTTGAGCACATTAATGTTGGTAGCCCTTTTTTAATATTTGTAACTGTGTACAGGAATGTACGTTCTGAAGGCCACTTCCTCCCAGCTGCCTACAGGCTATATCCAGACATGGAGAACAGAATTAATGAGGCTTTTCTCAGGTCTCTGATGATTGTACTGAAATATATGTTTAATAGAGCTACCTGAACCATTTGGATAGTGTAGTCCTTTCAGATTCTGCTTGCCTGTTTTCAGATAATTTGTGCTGGGTCAGACTGAATTGAGGTCATTTGCTAAACTTCTGGTATGCTGTCACAGATAATTCTTGTGTTCTCTTTTGGAGTAGTTTGTTAACAAGCACAGGGCAGAATCACCCTTCAGTGAAGGCTTTTTGAGGTTGTGGCACAAATGGCACCTTTGGGTTTGGTAACTTTATTTTCCTTCCTTTGCAGCAGAAAAATCAGTCAATAGTCACCAGTGCTCAAAAGCACACCAGATCTTAGCAAATGCATCTGTAAATATTTACTTTGATAACACACAACACAGCTCTTGTTTGTTAATGGCTTAATGCATCATTCTTCACATGGGGATTTTTTTTCTCCTGAGGCAGAGCTTGCCTGTATCATGAGTGACTTCCTCAGAGGCCATGTGTAACCTCTCAGTCAAGGGAATATGAGATCAGAGCCAGAGCTGAACTCAGGTGGCTCATTTAATGCCCTGGCCACAAATGCAGTTCATGGGGTGAAGATTGGAAGGAGAACTCCAAGGGGCACTTGTGCTTACTTCTTAAATACTGAATTTTAACCTGAAGCAGCCTGGGTTCACAAGAAGGCTGACAGCATCACTGTCTTGGGGCCAAGTCATGCTGACTCTCCACCATTTAGTTTTGTTGTGATACATTGTTAAATAGAAACAAGATTGAAATAACAATGTAAAAAAAATATTCAGAAGATTCAGAGTTACTGTACAATTGATTTTGTTGTTCCTAGCCTGCATTCTGATGTAGATTGGTCTCTCTCAGCATCTCAGAGTTTTGTGCCTCATGCTTTGCAACCTTGCTGTTAATAACACATCTTGGGACAGCTGCTTGGGCCACTGAGGCTGCAGAGTGTGCTTTATAGAAGTGAGGAGCCACAGGATCATCTCCCAGAGCTGCTGTGAAAAGAAATCTCATCTTTTCTACTTACAGCATGAAGTACATTTGGCTTTTAATGTTTGCAAGTAAATATGTGTTTCAAAACACAACAAAGGCTTGAAAAATAAATTTGGTTGGTTTATGTTCCAGAATGCTGTTGACTTAGCAGGGATGACAGTAATTAAATATTACTTATGAGAAACAGGGCTAGTCAAACCCTAGATAGTAGAAATGCACTGAAGTGCATTGTGATTGAAGATCTTATGTTTGCACTCTCTAAGAAAATTAGGGATGAATGTAATTTCTGTTGAATAGAGCTTCAGAAGACCAGTGCAATCAGCTACTTGGGTTATAGTCTTCCAATAAAAGTGGGACAGATGTCTATGTGTACTCTTAAAAGAAAGTACATTGCCTAAACCAGCTGTCTTTCTTTTACAGAATTTTCGTAGTAAAATTGCCTTACTTAATATATAACTATACCCCAGAGTACATTTGCAGGTTAGTTGTTTGACAGGGAAATTTTGATGTGTTGTTTCAGATAAAGTCTTTTTCTACACCAGTGGTTTTGTTCTCTAATAATCTGTTGGTTTTTTCCCTGCAGTTAGGTTCTCTTAGAGAGAAGTTCCCAGGGTTAGATGAGCATTTTATTCTTTTTGGTGCTTTTTTAAAAAATAAGAATATTCCAAACATTGTAGCTTTTGTATAGTTTCCAAGAAAGATGAGTTTGCAGCCTTAAGAGGGGAATTACAAAAGAAAGCATTAAGGAGGATTTGTGCCCTTCTGAAAGTATCCAGATTGTCCTGATCACCTTGGACAGTTTGTTCCACTCCTTTTGTGATAATTCACATTCCTGCCTTCAATCTGGTTTTTATCTCTTTGGTGTTTTTCACCCCATCTAAATTCTGAAGAGAGGGAACTCTTACTTGTGTCTGCTTGCAGAATGTGATTGGTGCCATTAGTGCCATGTGAATAATCAATACTAACATACTGACTGTTTTCTTTCCACAGACCAGGTAACAAAAGGAGATCTTGAAAATGTTCTGCAAAAGTTCACAGGGGACATCATGCAAGTTCCCCCACTGTAAGTTCATGATATTCACTCACTCCTGACACTTGTGTTCAGCTGTCAGGACTTGCCAACAGAAGTCAGCTCTCTCAGAAGTATTAAGACACATTTTGACAAAAGGATAGAGGCCAGGCAGTCAGGAGTTTAACATTTGCAAGAGCAGGTCATGCCCATTTGAAGATCCAGCACAAATGACCTGGAGTCTGTGGGTGTTTTGGGTAAATGTAAAGTAGCCAAAGTCTTAAACAGCTTTGCAGGGCTTGTCTTCTGTCTTGCAGTCTCACTGACATCTCTGTGGAAGTGCCTTAAATGACTTTGAATTAGTTTTTTGAAAACTTAGAGTACGATTGAGTGATTAATGACTGAGCTTCTGTAGCTTAGCAAATTTCATCTGGTCAGGTGAGCCATAGTAGCTGGCAGTGTGCATGACTTAGCTTGTGACAGATGGCTTTTGTGGTGCTTTCAGCCAGCCTGCTTTCCTTTGCATTTGCCATGTGTCACTTACTGTGCTTCCAGTGTGAGCCCTGTAAGGTCAGTAATGCCCCACATGTTCTGCTTCATGTGACCTGTTTCAAATTGCCCTCTAAAATGGTGAGCAAGATCCTTTTAGATTTTTCTGTGGTCATCTTTCTGTCATGACCAAAGTTGGAGCTTTGGATAAAGTTCCATGTAATCAGTGAAATCAGTTTCTGTGGTTCTGTAGTGGTTCCCTAAACATCCTGGAGCATGGCAGCTGCTGTTCAGGGAAGATCCTGGTGTGGAACAAGGAAAAGGGCAATGTAGAATGACAGGAGTTGCCTGAGTGGCTCCCAGTGCTCACACTGAAAACAGAGGATGCCCTGCTGACTGCTGAGACACAGGATGCTAGAGGCAGCTAAAAGTATTGTAACCCTTATTGAAGCCCTTTTATTTCATAAACTGCAAAGTGAGTGATAAAATGCTTTTAAATCCGTACAGCAAGAGAGAAACACAAGGCCATCTCTTGTTTTCTGGTTTATGTAGCTGCTGGTAAATGGGATGATTCTGTGTCCAAGAGATTTCAGCAGCACTCGCTGGGTTTTTTGTGGGTTTTTGTGAGTACTTGGAGAGTTGTAAAATGTGTGCTAGCCTAGTACAATGTTACCAGGATCTGGAGAATGGGAAGCCTGTTCTGTTACAACCATATGACACACGTTTTCATGCTCTGTCTGATCAGCTATTCTGCTTTGAAGAAGGATGGAGAAAGGCTTTCAACTCTGATGAAGAGAGGGGAGGCAGTGGAAGCAAAGCCTGCTCGGCCAGTGAGAGTGTACAGCCTTTCTCTGCAGCAGTTCCAGCCACCACTGTTCACGCTGGGTAAAGGTCAAAGATTATTACATAGAGCAATGCTCCCAGCTTGTTAATGTTTATTTACACTCAGAATGGGGCTAACAGAGTGAAATGGGTTTCATTTCACTCAGCTACTTATTTTGGTGTGAGCCCATGTGCAGAGACTTTCACTTTGTATTAAAAGCCCTGTATTTTGGTTTTAAGTTAAGCTGATTATATCTAATCTCTCAGTGAGGCAAAATTCTAAGAGACTGGTCAGGGGATTATTTGCATCTGTCCATGATTTTGCAACCTCCAGCTCATTCCTCTCTCAGGTCTGCTTACTGCACTTTGCCATTCCTACACACAGATTCCCAGACCTGCTGGCATCTCTCTCAGGACCAGTTTCAGCTATTGTCGGACCCTTTTCTTGTTGAGGAGGCAGGATCTTATCCTTCTTTCTGTCATTCATCAAGAAACTTGGCTAGTAAATTAAGAAGCATATTAATAAATAAACCAGAAAATACTCTTGTAAATGTTTAATGCTACTGTAAGGTCAAGATGATGCCTTGAATTGATCTGTCTGCCCAGTTGATCCCCAGTCCTGTGATGGACCAGATGTTTTATGGTGAGCAGGTATGAGTGACAAAACTCAGTGCTGTGTGACTTCAGCCCTTTATGGTTGGGTGACAAGGAGCTGATCACTGGCAGAGGGGGAAAGGGAGGGCTGAGAGAGCAGGGAAAGCTAAAGGTGAATTTTAAAATTTTAATGGAGCTGCCTGTCTGCAGCACTGACAGTCATTTTAGGCTATACTAGAAATAACTTGCTTTCATCATTAGAAATACGGAATCAACCTGAAATGCTTAAAATGAATAGGACTGAAACATTTCTTAACATACCATAGCAGGTTCTTAAATTCTGGTGAGTTAGTACAGTTGCCATTTTATTTGCTTTCCCTCCTGTCTAGCTTAGCAATTTCACCCTCACATATGTTCCAGGATGAATAATTGATGTTGCATCCTATAAATATTTTATCACTGGGTTGTTTGCTTAGCGCATTTTTACATTTATGTGGGGGCATGGCTTCTGTGTAGATTTCACGTGGCACTGGCAATTTACCATGTCACTTTTAACATTCCAGATGTTGAATGTGGTGGTGGCTTTTATGTCAGGAGCCTGGTCAATGACATTGGCAAAGGTAGGCATGAAAAAACTGCAGGACAATGTAAGGAGCAAGTGTGTGTTTGTGGAAAAAATTTGTCATTCTGTATATCTCAAGTAACTAGACCTGTGTGTTATTTTGCAGAACTGTAGTGCTATCACTTGTTTTTATATACTCAGGTAATTTCCTTAGGGACATGGAGGAATGATGGCTAAATAATTGCCAGGGACCTTGGGGGCGAGCTGATAAAAATGGAGCAAGCAGTAGCACTGAGCAAGATAATGCAAGGCAAGGGGGGGACTTTTTTCCCCTCTCTCTTTCATGTGTTAAAGCTAACTCAGATTAAGGATGAGAAGAAGAAAGATACTGTCTTTTTAAACATTATTCATCACATTTTGAAAACAGATTGCACAGAACATTACCATGCACATAATAAACCCTATCTGCTGGAAAGACTTCCACACTGGTGATGATTTTTCGAGTGTTTTCTTTCTCCTCTGCCTGAACAGTGAATAGTTTTGCTTTCCCACAGGGTTATTTGTCTTGTGCTCTGTATCTATCAAACTGCATGATGGAGAATAGATAATCCATTTCTAACTTTTTTTTTTTTAAATGATACATTTGTAGGAAGGCAAGTAATGTGGGATAACCCTATGAATTTCAATGTTGCTATTTGTGCTTAGGCAAGTCCAAGTTTCTGTTACTGCCTTCTGAGCATACTGGCTTATGTTTAGCCCTTTAATGAAAACCAAGATAAAGTCTGTCCATGGCTGGCTTCTTTTCAAAAATTGAAAATGAAATAAAAAGCTTCCTGCATCAGAAAGTATGGGAGAGAATATTTTAGAGTACCTGTGTGCTTACAAGTCAGTGCTTGTTGCTGTTATGTTTTGTAGCTTCTTGATATGTAATTATGTCCTGCTGGTATTCATTTAACATAGGAGAGCATTTGTATATATTTTTTTATTTTTCCTTATCTTAGTTTCTGTTATCCCAGTAGGCAGCACAGGATAAAAATGTTAAAAATACCTCTTGAAGGCAAGAAGTGCTAAGGCCTCAAAATGTGTAAAAAAATAGTCCAAGGTCACTTGAGAATGCAGAATGTTCTGCTTACATCTTACAAAATTTTTTCCTCACTTTCCATTCTGATCTAAATCTGGGAAAACTCTTGACAACTTTCTGTCAATTTCTGAACTCTTTACTACACTGGACAGTTACTGAAATCAGAGGACATCCTTGGGTCAAATTTAAGAAGATACAAATGAATGATGAATCTTCATGACTTTCGTTGTCAAGCAAAGCAGAATAACGTAAAAGGCTACATACAAAAATGTATTTGTAGTGAGCTGGAAGTGGTTACACTTTCAGAGGTTATCCATGTGCTTAGTCCAATCCCTGTTTCCTCCTTTGCTGCAGAGCTCTCCACCTGTGCCTCGGTGCAGGAGCTGACGCGCACCAAGCAGGGGCCGTTCACGCTGGAGGAGCACGCCCTGCACGAGGACAAGTGGACAATTGATGGAATTGCTCAGTCCCTGGAGCACTGCAGAGCTCTGCTCCTGGGAGAGCCAGCTCGGAAAAAATTGAAGACAGAACATCCTGGTGAAACTGCTGTGGTCTGTGAGGATAAGTGATAAGTTGGATCAAGGAAAAAGACTGGATGATTGAGCTGTTTTAAGATTGGATTGGGATTGTCTCGCCTCCTGTGTAAATCTACAAGTCTCTGCTGGGAAGGTGACAGACTGCAACACAAGAGAAATGGTTCTTTTGTTTCCTGGGGTTAGAATGTGCACTGAAAATATTCAGTGCTAAGTGTTTCTTGATTGTTTACTTTCCTTCTTGCACACCATAACTGATGCCAAATTTTTATAGACTTTTAAAGAACTTTCAGGGTGCAAGATGGCTGCTCTTGAGAATTCATCAATAAAAAAATTATATACAATAATGTCTGATAAATGTGTTCCAAAAAATGTTTCTTTTTCTTTGCAGCTGGTAATGAAATACTCAAATTACCATTTCAGCTGGTAATGAAATCCTAAAATACCATGGGCCCTCATAGCTTAAAGGACCCAAGAATGTGGTGTGGCAATTTGCTTTCTTGAAATTCATTTCAGGATATATCCATTTTACCGGAGTTTTTCCTATGCAGGTTGTTCCCCAGTCAAATGTTCCTAGAATGCAGTATATGAGGGTGCTAATATTTTAAGTCAAGGGAATAGTTTTAAGTACAAACAATCCCTGAAGATGATGGGTTTGTGCCTGCATCTTACAAAAAGGTGGTACATTAAGTGTTGGTTCCAAACTTATTTTCAGTCTAAGAAATTAAATTAATATCGTGAAGTTCCTCATTGCAGGGTACCGTTCCAGAATCTATAGGATTTATTTTTGTTTTCTATACAATAAGAAACTGAAATCTATGCAAGATTAATGAAGGTTTTGTTTAGAAGGAGGATAGACTTTGTTTTATTCAGTAAACAATTTTCTTCCTTTGTATATTCTTGTAAAGAACTTAAAGGAAATGTTGAAAATAGCACAAGCAAATTGAAATGGTAGAGCACTACAGCAGCAGCATATTTAAAGTACAATATGAATGAAGTAATGGATACAAGAAATTCTGATTTCAAGGATGAAGAAAAACTTGTGTCCAGTGAGGTAACAGTGGGAGATTTTTGTTTCTTTTTGGGGTGTGTTTTCTGGTACTTTGGGTAGAAACAGGGAAACAAGAGATTTTTTTCCTAAAGAAATCAAAAAAAGCAGAAAATTTAATTTTCCAGTATACTTATCTTGAATGATCAAAGCCTTTCATTGAAACACAGCTTCTCTTACTGTCCAAATCTGTATTTTCCAGTTTATGTTATCCCAGTGGTTTTCTAGATTAAGTTGTCATTTATCTTCCTGATTTTTGAAAAATAGCACAGTAGATATAATTGTTAGTCTCCTTCTTTCATCTTCAGGGATTTGTTTCGTTAAAAATCAGTGCAATTGAGAAATCTCTCTATTAATAGGGTACATTTGGATACAGTGTTGTAAGTGTCTAACACATTCTTAATCTCATCTGTTTGTTTAATGCTCACCAAGCCTTTCTTGCTATTCCATTTAAGACCCCCTGATATTTTTAGTTTCAAAAGAATTCTATTTCCATCAGTTTTTTGGTTAGCTTGCAACTGATCTGCTGTAATTATTGCTAACAGATCTGTGATCCTGAGAAGACAGGATCTGCTCCATAGTCGAGTCACTGGAGAGGAATGGAATGGTAATTAAAAAAGGCATCTTGTGGACATCAACAAGTTCTGGTTTGGGCTGCAAGTCCTGATGCATATGGAAAGCATAGGGAGAGGTGGAATGCACTTGTTCATGTTCAGGAATCTGCACAGAATCATTCAGGCTGGAAAAGACCTTTAAAGACCATCAGACCTGACCATTACCCCAGCAGTGCCACGTCCACCAATTCACCAGCTTCAGCCTTTTTTCCTGGAATCCTCTCCTCTTCCCCTGTGCATCAGAAGTCAAGGCAGAATTTCTTTATCTCAAGTTAATGACAAACTTCTCCCCACATAACTCCTATTGCAGTACAGAAGGTGTTTCCCTCAGCAGCTGGGTAGCAGGTGTGCCTGGCTGGACAAACCCATGGCAGGCAGCAGGAAATGTTCTTGGAAAACACAGTGTGCAGAGTGCAATAAAGCCATGAACACATTATGCAGTAAGCACTGATGAGTGTCACTCCCATTCCATTCCTAAACACTTGAGCTATCTGTTCAAACATTCCAACTCCTCAGGCTCCTTCCCAGTGCTTTCCCTGTGTGCTGGGCCTCACCTGTGTGTTTTATCCCAAGTTCCTCCATGCTTTAATGTTTCTCTGTGCCCTGAGCCTGTAGTTCCACTGAATAGTTACTGGGAAGCTGCTGAAAAGTTCTGGAGTAGCATTTTTAGTTATGTTTTAATAAGTGTTTAACCCAGTATCTTGAAACTATCCAGATTTGGGCTTGTTGTGTTCCCATGGGAACCTAGGGAAATACTTGTTTTAACTTCCTTATTCTTACTAGCATGCTCATCCCACAGCTGCCAGACTTCAGAATTGAGGTATATCCACAGCAAAATGTATTCTTGTTAGAAGAAAATATCCCATGATCCTGGATGTGGTTGCTGACAGTCGTGATAACATTCAAGAGGAAAAATGTGTATACAATATTTCTGAGATTTAGAGTTAGTACTGTGAGAAGAGTTTCTGAGATTTAGAGTTAGTACTAAGATCACAGCTGAAGCAAATGGTAGTTAATAGAAATTTTATGGTACTCTGGCCAGAAAATGTGTCTGTGATTTACCATTTCAAATGTACCCATGACACAGATTGAAGGATTTGTCTGATTTAAATGAATGTTGTTCATGGGGAAAGTCCTGATGCCAAAGTCCTGCTTTTTGGGCTGAGTATTGTCTGTCCTGATGTGGACTTGCTGTCTCCATGGAAGTCTGGTACCATAGCCTGGCCCTGAGTGCTTCAATGCTGCTGCTGCTTTGGTGAGTTTGGCAAGGGCTTCAGAATTTGTCTCCCTTTAATGTCTCTGCCTAGCTGGCTGCCTTTCTTCCTTATTTAAATGGTGATTTTCACTTCATAATATATTCCTGCTACCAGCAAAGTAAAACTTTGAGTAACTACCCCAATTTTGGGATACCTTATTTTTTTATAGATGGTCATTTTGCTACTCTGTGTATGAATTTGCTACTCTGTGCATGAATGGCTCCCTAACTTATGAGTAGGGTCATGCTGTTTGCTTGGCAGAGTCAAGGAGTGAGTTTGCAGAGGTGTTAATTTGATTAAAAAGGCCTTGCAGAAGCAAAGTGAGTGTGTGAGGGTGTGACTGCAATATACAACCAGAGGGAAATCACAGAGACAGTGAATGGATTCAGCCAGCCTGGGCAAAATTATTGTCTCTGTTAAAAAGCAGTCATTGTTTCTAACAGCCATGGGTTTAATTCTCTTCTTTGTGAGACCTGATTAGGTAAATCACCAATAGTTAAAGGCATGTGAGGCAAGCAGGTTTATCATGTGAATGCTTATATCTGCTCTGGATGAGAGATGCCACATCTCTGCCTCAGCTGCTAAGATCATACAGGTGCAAACAGGCAAAGCAAGAAATTGGTAATTGGCAGCGGGTGGTTGCAGTGCTGGAGAAGAAAAGGACTATATTGCAAGAAAAAAACCAACATTTTGCAATTCTTGTTTTGGGGAAATGTTGGAAATAATGCCATGGTTCAGAGAAAGCGGCTGCCTGAGAAACAGGCCTATGGTTTTGTTATGGGTGTGAATGTCTGGGACTTCAATCCTTTAATCCTCACCTCTAGCTGCAGGAAGTGGGTTAAATCAAAGCTGCAGCCTCTCCCCAACTTCTCCATGTCACATTGCTCCATGTGGATGCTGGAGCAAACTTCTGCCCAAACTCTGGGCTCTAAAGGGGATTGTGTGGCTTGCCCAGAAGTTAACAGGAACAGAATGAGGAGAACAAAAAATGAGGCAATGGAAATTGAAATATAAACACAAAATAGCCTCCTTCTTGCCAGACATATTCATTTTAGGTTACAGCTCTGTGTCTGGCCTTTCCACTCTGCATCCCATTACCTTATCTACTGTCTGAGACAGTTCATCCTAAAACTTTTCTTATCCTGTCTTTTGAATTCCTCTCTGGGGACATGGGAGCCTTGGGGCTGTGTGGTTTCTGGGGGACAGGAAAGCTGGTCACAAAGCAGAACTGAAAAGGATGAGGTGTGTCTGGTCCTTTTCTCACCATGACCGTTTTTTATGAAAGACGTGGTTCTGAATGCTTTAGTGCCATTTCCCTGGGACATGGGATTATTTTAGATATTTCAGATTTAAGTACTTCAAAGTTAAATCTGCAGCTGAGTGCATGCATTAGAAACAAAATGCATCATTTCACAGATGTCACGCTACTTTCAGTGGCTTCAGAACATGATTTTACAGCTTAAAAGGAGGGGGGTAGAAAAGGAACAGCAAAAGGTAAATGCATATTTCAGTTCTTATATTTTTAAAGTAGATGAACTCAGTTTTGGTAATTATGTAAGAAAAGACATCAAGTGTTATAATGGAGAAAAAGTAAAGAGAAGGAACACATTTTTTACTGCCTTTTCTGTTTCTTTTAGCACAGAACAATTAGCTTAAATATGCCATTTCAAAGCTTAAGAAGCTTTTATGTGGAAATGCTTGAGAGATTGTTACTGTGTGCTGATGTGAAAAAAGGCATTTATTTTCATTTCAGCAGTTGAAAAGATAGTTTTCTGTGATGCCCTTCAAAAGGCAGTGTTTTCTTTTGCTTGTGTGAAATTACAGTAAATCCTTGGCATAACTTCCTCTTGTGAGTGGTGTGTTCACAGTAAATCATTTCCCGCAGCTGCCTGTCCTGGGGATCACAAAACTGTTTCAAGTTCTGCGGGTACCTAGTAGGCATTCCCAGTGGAAATGGAACATTTTGTGCAAACACCAAATGTATTTAGAAAACAGGACAAATTCTCAGTAATCTTTGCTATGCAGATTGCTCTTTTGGTAAAACAACATCCAGGCTGCGTTAAACCTCACTGCTGCTGCTGTGCTGAGTTGCTTTGTGTACAGTTTTTTACTCTTAATTTCACAAAGGGCACTGGCAGACTGTTGATTTCTTGTCCAGGTGATTAATTTCCCCCAGCTGCTGCATGCGCAGGGACATTCCTGGCTTTAACCTCTCCATTTGCTCCATAGGATTCCCAAGGACGGCAGAAAGGAGCGCGTGGTCACCTCCCCTGCCCCAGCCATGGGCTGCTCTGTGACGTGTTCATGGTGCAAATAAACCAGAATGGTGGGAGAAGAGCCTGTGCCTCATTCTGCTGTCCTGATAACCTCCACCAAAAGATTGAGAGAGCAACAGGGGACAACAATTTTCCAGTAATTCTCCCTCCAAGTAAGAATCAATGGGAAACAGCAGCGAGGTCTGTGGGTACAGAGCTCACCTAAAGCATGTGATTATTTCTTTTGACCTCAATGAGAAGACTCCTGTCCTGTTTTATTAAATTATGTAAGTTATTACTCACTGAATTAAGGCCTTGTGTGTTTCATTTTCACCTATCATGGTTTGGGGTGGTTTTTTTTCCATTTTAGTAATGTGAACTGATGGTTTGAAAAATTGTATTGCTTCTTGTAGGAGAAAATTTTAGGAGAAAAAAGAGACTAAAATAAATATTAATGGTGTGGCACAACACTTAGAATTGTTCCATGTCTAATGAATATGTAGCAGTTCTATTTTCTGCTTAAACACAGAAATCGTCAGAATAGAATTAGTGCTATTTTTTTAAAAAATGTGTTTATCTAGGAAATTAATTTCTCTAGGGAGTTCTATTAAAGGCTGTACAGAGTGGAGAAACTTATTTGTGTTGGTGATCTGTTTCTAGAGTTAGGAACATTTTTATTGAATTGGGTGCCATATCCCTGTACCTCTGTACCAATTTTGTCTGGTTTTCTTTGCTGTACCATAGATGTGAATTCCTGGAAAGAGCACAGTGATACAATCCAAGCTGCTGTTCAGCCATCCCTTTCCAGCAGTGGAAATAGGGAGTGCACATCCCCCCTTTGCTCCCCTGCCTTAACAAATCCAAGTTGGTCCTTCAGAATTTTATAGAAGCAACCCAGAACTAAGCCATGTTAGCACAGAGAAAGCAATGAATGGGATTTCAGGAGATGAAATTTTGTGGAAGCAGAGCATGTTTCATGGGGGCAAAGAGAGAACTCAGCAGGATTGCCTATCCCATGAATCAATATTTTGATACTGAACACACCGCACCAGAGAGATTTTCCAAGGAAGTGCATTTTGTAGAAGAGCATCAGGAGTACAGGATCACAGGAGTGAAACTCCCACCGTTTCTCTGTGGGATTATCAGAGTAATTGGGTGAACTCTCACCTCTCCTTTGCTAAAGGAGCTCACTGCTTCTGTTTGACTCTCACACTCCAAGGCATTTTCAAGCTCTTTGGTCAGCTCTCAAAATTCCTGCAGTGACTCTGTACACACCAGATGTGATTCAGAGAGCAATTCTTGACTCTGCATTTTTTAAATTTTCACCTTTTTAGTTTAGAGGAAAAAAAAAAATAGAAAGGAATGCCTGGCAACATCTCTGTTTCAGGCACAGGCTTTTTGCTTTGTGGTGTTGTGTAAGGTAAACCTGGCATAGCAGAGGGCATCCCATGAATCTCTCCCTGTGTAATAAAAACACCCCTTTCTCCCATCACTTCTGCATCATGGGCATGCTTGGGGCTTTTTTTCAGAGTTGGACAGCTTTTCCCAAACCCTTCTGCTCCTTGGTACCTTGGAATCATTTATCTCTCACTGCAACAATGAGCTGGTTTCATAACTGGCCCAAGGCTATAAAGCAAAGTTACAGTCTGGGGATGCTGCTGACTGGTCTGGAAAGGAGAAAAAAATTGGCCAGGAGCAGGTAATTGTTGAGTGGCAGAAACACCTGAGAGGTCTTGGTAAATCAAGAAAAATGGCTTGTGTCTGAAAACACTGTGTGGTACAAGGCTGCAAAAAAATGGGATTCGGCTTTCCAAGGTGTTTTCACAGCACTTGGCTTTGTTCTTTCTCAGCAATGTAACAGCACTCAGAAAAGTGGGATTGTTGGTATCCAGTCACACTGTTGCAGGTTTTGGGAAGCTCAGTTGATACAGCATTTGTTTATTTTCTGGCAGACTTTTCTGTATATGTAAATCCTTCAGTAAAATGCAATAGGTTGTCAGCAAAGCTGGAATTCAAACTCAATTTCCAGTGAATTCCAGAGCACTTCCCAAGGAGCAGCTCTGGAGGAGTGCGGGGGCCCTGTGGCTCCATTCTGTGGGGTGCAGAGTTCTTGCTCGTGAAGGTTCAGACATTTTTCAGGGAATTTTTTTCAGCTGGGAAGAAAAAGAAATCTTTGGCCTCAACGTTAGTGTATTTTACCCTTCAGTGAGAAAAATGTCTTTCAGCGTTTGTTTGGAGGTAAGGTCAGCCCAGTGACTTGTCTGTTATATATAACCCAAGCCACAGGCTTCATCTTCCATTCTGGAGATTTATTTGACCCAGAGAGACCAGTGAGGAGCTGCAGCCAAGGGAAGAAAACACTTTATTTCTCCAAACTGATGAAATACCAGATGTGTGCCCACAATGGAAGAAATTTTAGGCTATGATTACCTGAATTCATTTGCATAAAGGAATAAGAAACTTTCTGTTGTGTCAGCTTATTTCATTTCCTGGGATGTTCTCTCATTATGGGGGATTACTTTAATTCTGCAATAATTATAATTCAACCCCATTGCTGTGTGCATCCCAGTGTATGGCTGCAGAGAGAGATCTGATTCTTGCCTCTAAAATCTGCTGTCTGTAGATTCCAGTGTGAGCTGAGGACTTCAACCAAGCACAGCTGATCTTGTTATTTCATTGAGTATGAACATCTTTAAAAAGAGAGTGAGTATCAAGAATGATTCCAAAGAGGAAAAAATATTTGTATTTTGAAACATTTATTTTGGCAAATAAACCTGCCAGTAATCTCAGGGTTAGCAGGGAACTTTTCCAAAGCAGGGATTAATGTCTGTTTAGAGAGGAGGATTCTTAGACAAGCTGTTGAATATTCTGGTCAGTGGGCTCAGGGAGCTGCTCAGGCCTGACTGCCAGCTCAGGGGTTGCTCCTCACAGGCTCCTGCTAAGTCAACAGGATTTAATTTGAGCTTGTGTTTCTGTCATGCCAACTTGGTCAGTTTGTTGGCTGCTCTGTCAAAGTTACAGCCTGGTGCATCAGAGCTTGAGAGCTTCCACACAGCTGGCTGAGTCCAAGTGATCAGAATTAACTCTGTAGGAAAAATGCATTGTGTGAAGGAGCAAAAGTTGGAGTAGGCATCAGGTATGCAGGGGAAAATGTGAGGAGGAGGAAATTTTTTTGGTTTTTTTTTTTTTTTTTTTTTTTTTTGCTTTGCAATTCTATTTTATTAGAATTTATTTGGATTTGGTTTACTCAAACTTACATCATGGCAGTCTATGGCAGGCTGAAGGTAGAATGAAAAGAAGCTGCAAATTCACAGAAATTCTTCAGGTCAGAGCTGTTATTGCTAATTGCAGAACTGTCAGTGTCATAAGGTTGTGTCATGTAAAGGCATTTTTGAGTAGTAATTAATATTCACCTTCTTGTCTTGCACATCTGGAAGTTCTTCATCTGCCCAGTGATGCTTCACAGAGGATGAGTCCAGGAGATGAAGGAATTAATGTGCTTTCATTTCATAAGCAAATGGTGGACTCAGGACTGTTGACTCATGGTCACAAGGGTGTCAAGCTTTAAGGCAATTATTGAGGATTTTAGTTCACTTAGAGTAGGATCTGGCTTGTGAATGAGACAGCATTAATGTGAAACATTAGAGTTGCTTCCCAGACAGTGTGTGTATCACAGCAGATGATGTTTTACCTCTCCATATGTTTCCCAGTTGAAGTAGGGAGCCAGACAAATCATGAGGAGAGGAAATAAACATCCATGTTTATGGGTGTGAACTCTTAACAGCAATTAAGATCAACAGATCTCTTAGTCAGTCTGAGATTAGCAGTTACCTGGATCATGGCTGGTTCCACCAAACTGAAATTCTGCTTGCCATATAATTAAGGATTCGGGTACATAAGGTTATTGGAAATATAAACTGGTCCCTTAGGGCAGGAAATGCAAAAAATGTATAAAACTATTTTTTAATATTTTGGGGAGTAGTTTTATGTGCCTTAAAGCTTCCAGCTTGCATGTGATAAAGTCAAATTTGATCAAAACAACACATGCAACCTGCTGTGCTCCCCTCACCCCTTCACTAATGGCAGAATATCTGCCTGTCCCTTCTTGTAATTAGATCAGTCTTAACCACTTCAGCTCAAAATTGTCTCTGTAATGCCCAAATATTTCCTCTGACTTCACTGACATTATTCCAGATTAATACTTGTGTGATGTAGAGCAGAAATCTGCCCTGGAGACTGTGGAACCCCAAAGGCATTCACAAAAGCCATTTTTTAATAAGAGCACAAAAAGAAGATGTTACAGTTGAATGCCATTTGTCATTGTCTCCCATTTGCTTGTACCCAGTTGTAAAGGAGGGAGGCAGGGAGGCTCTGCCATCAGCTGCTGGCTCAGTCCTGGTTCCAAAAGAAATCCCAGAGCCCCAGGAGTCTCTGTGAGCCCTGGGCTGATCTCTGAGGCCGCTGCTGGGAGTCCCTTTGAGTCAGCCTGTCCTGTGGCTTTGCTGGTTGCCTGAGCTGTTATCTGAGCCCTGTTTAACTGGCTACTTTCAAATGTAATCGAGGATGTTGTGTTCAAAGCACTGAGCTTTCTGAGAAGGGCTTTGCACTTTAACAAGTCATCTTCTGATGCAGTGAACAATGACCTCTGTCCTGTTTTGGGTAGAGATAAAGCTAACGTGGAAGGTTCTTGCATTCTTTAAATGTCCCAGCTAAATATACTTTTATATTTCTGAGGTCAAAAATGCAGATGGCATTTCAAAGTCTGGGTTTTACTATTTTCTTTGTTCTCTAAGTAATTCCTTTTACTCAGCACTACTAAAGGAGTTCAGGCATAAGGGTTGTTCTTTTATAATGCCACATATTTGTATTGCACCTCTTACCTGGGGATATGAAAATAATTTGCAAATGTTAATTAAGGGTTCCACCTTAGTCAAGTGGTGAGGCACTGACAGATTTTCTCTGGGAAAATAATGAGTTAGGAGAGGGTTGGAGAGCAGTGCAGGGTCCTCTGTTCCATCTCACTGACCTTGACCTCTCCTGACTGCTCTGTCTTTGCCCTTCCTTTACCTGCTGCTTTGGACTGAAGTTGTTTATGGCAGAAAATACCTTCCCAATGTGGGCAAAAAAAAAAGGCCCTCTTTTATTCTGGGCTTTAGAAACACCATAACATAAATGGGGTTATGTTTCTGGGCTCAGTGTGGTATCTGCTGGTGGATCCATGAGAAGGAGCAGCTCGCGGGCCAGCAAAGCTGTGCCTGAGCTTTGTGTCAGGTTTGCTGTGCAAAGAGGGTGGGTGCCATGGAGCTGTGCCTTCCCTCCCTCTCTGGCATCCCCAGGTGCCTGCACAGCCTCCTTCCTCCTTGGGAAGGGGAGCTGCAGGTCAGCCAAGGGCAGGGCACACCTGGAGCACTGGGGTGAGGTGTCCCAGCTCTGCAGCTGCAGAATCCAGGGAGAGCTTTGAGCAGCTGGCAGCAAACTCAGCACCTGCAGTCCCACCTCTGTGTGTCCTGGTGGGCTCCCTGTGCCTAATGAGCACTGAACAATGGCCCACTCACACTGCTGGCTGTTCCAGCAGCCTGAGGAAAACCTCATTATCAGCCCCTGATTAGCAGGTAGTAAATTCTGCTGAGCAGAGAGGAAGGATAGTGAAGGACTGTGTTATTTAAAAAATCTCTCTTGTACCTGCATGAGACAGCTCTGCTGTGGCACCACTGCAGCTTGGGCCACCTCAGCAGAGGCTGCAGGCAGATTTCTGGGGTGGCAGCTCCCAGGGTGGGAAGACACTGAGCAATTCCCAGCTCTGAGCAGGAAACAGGACAAACTCTATCACCCAGCCCTTGCCTGTGCTTCCCTGGCCACCCTGACTGAGCAGTTCATCCACAGCCTTGCAGAATTGAGAATAAAATTACCTTTTGCAAATGAATAGATATTCCAGAACTTTTTTGGTTTACAAGCAGATTGATAGAAAACATTGGCTTCTAGCATGATCAGAGAAATCACTGATATATAGCCAATTAGTGCATCCAGCAAAAATAAACCAAATTTGCTATTAGTTACAAGACTAGTACTAAACAAATAAAAATATAAAGCCTATAAATTATTAGAAAGAATCTCACTACAATCAAATAACAAGTAAATACTGTCACCTGCATTTTGGGAAATGTTGAAGAACTGTAGGAGCCGTGATGCCCTGGAGCACCAGGCTCTGTGAGAAAATGTTAAGAAATGATGGAAATGTGCGGGTGATGAAGGGTAAACCTCAGAGCTGTTCCATCTGCAGCTGCAGATTCCACTCATCAGAATATGGACCAGAAATTTCATGGCTGGAAATTTGTTCTGTGGTCCTTGTTATCCTCATTCCTGATGGGATCTGCTCTGAGGACTCTGAGGACTTGCTCCTGCCTTCTCCCTACCACAGACAAAGATTTAAAGCCTGGAGAAAGTTTTTCCAGCATCCTGTGAGGAAAGCTAAAATTTCTTCTAGATTCACTGCCAAGGTTGTGGGATTGTGTCTTCTGTTGGGAAGATTTGATTTAGACTCTGCAGATGCCACCTGCAAGCAGAGTTAAATGTCAGTCTAGCTTGGATCTCTTTCAGTTCAGGTCCTAACCTGTGGCTCCCTTAGCCCTGTCAGATGCTGTTGGAAGGTTTGGTTTGGTTTTAGGCCAGTGCAGGAGGAAGGAGAGAGACATCCAATAATGTAGGAACTGCAGAGAGTAAAACTTTGATTTTTCATTCGCTTGTGGGCATGTTTGTGGCATTGCAGCCAAGGGAGTTGTATCCCATGAAGTTCAGGTGATGAGTCTAGGTTTTCTGGAAGATAAATTACTTGGTTTTCATTTAATGCAATATTGGAATGCAGCTAGACTGAAGGGGTTTGTGCCTCTTTGCAGATATTTGGAAAGTGGAGATGCTGACCCTTGGGTTTGTAGCTAACAGTGCCATTACAGGAAAATCTCTTCTGTCAGTAACTCCTCTCTTCTGGCCTAGTTTCCCCCCAGCAGCTGCACAGCATGGCACCAGCAGTGTAATTCCAGTCCAAATTTATGGAAGCCTGTTAAAGTGCAAGTTGCACTCTCATGCACTGCTTGTTCTCAAACATGTTAAAGCAGTTATAAAATAAAGGAGAGGAGGGAAAGAAGGCACAGCAATGTAATAATAAGAGTGGAAAGCACATTTTCACATCTAGTCATCCAAGAAAAAACATGTTAAAGGATTCTGGGGGAATGCTGCAAGCTTGGGGCTGTGGTAGATGGCTCAGAGATTTAGAGGGGAAATGTTCATCCGTGGAGACACTGCCTGCTCCTCACTCTGAGGGGCTGCTGAGCTCAGCCACAGCAGCCAGAGATGATCAGCTCTGTGTTCCTTCTGCATTCAAATTGTGCTTGAAACCATCAATAACCCGGGGTGCAAAGACAATGAGGGGCTCCAAGTGGTGGAGAACAAAAAGCTTTCTGAATACTTTGAAAATCCCAGACATTAGCATCACAATCCTTTTACTGTCTGTTCCCATGCACTAATTATAGCTAACCTGCTTTGGCAGGAGCTATTTCTGACCCTTCCAGGGTGAATTCTGTCTCAGGGATGCCCCCTCACTCCTCCTCCTCCTCCCCCAGCAGTTTCCTGGTGACCTCTGTGGTGGCAGTGTTAGTTCCCTACCTCAGCATTTTCTGTTTATAATGGGTTAGAGCTCTCTGGTCTCTACTTCACCCCACTCTACTGTTTCTGTACACATTCTTTATTTTTTTTTTTTTTTCTGTCCTTGATTGGCACTGTGGTTTGACTTTTGAGAGTTTTTTTGTTGTTTTTGCTGTAGTAAGGGCCCAAACAGCTGGATTTCTCCTTTCCTCTATCCCTTTGTATTGTCTATTTTTCCTTACACCTTAATGAGCACCACACTCCCTAGGTTTCCTGTACAATGCAGGTTAATCAACAGGGGTTCTCCAGAATTTTCTTAAATTACCCTGCCCTTAGCTGTATTATGTACTGTTTTTTCTTTCCCTTCATTGTCAGCTCCAAAACAAGAAACTGGACTTCATTTGTGATAAGCAATACACAAATAGAGGGAGAGGTTCTGTATCAAAGAAACTGAAACATGGGAGATGAAGGATGGGAGGAAAGATGGGGCCCAGAGTGACGTGTGGTGCCCAAGAAAATCTCCTGTGCTGAATCACAGCACTCCAGTCCCTGAGGAGTTAAAACAAAAATATTAAGATGTGTGAGGGGGGGGAAATATATTCCTAGAGATTTCTTCCAATATGCACTCATGTACCTGGGAAAATGGGAGAATGAAGACAGGGCAATATTCTTCATTCAAAGTGATTTTTACCCTGGTTCTTTATTCATGTCTCTTGGTATTCATCCTTCTCTTTGTCTCACCCTGACCTAGGATCCTGTAACAGTAGGAGCCTGCTGTGGACCAGAATTCCAAAGCATGAGATGATGGATAAGCTCAGAGCCAGAGCAATCACAGGGCAGGGGCACAGGGGCAGGAGGAGCCCTTGGGATGGACAGGAGTGGGGAAAGCTCCCAGGGGCACAGAATGGAACTGCAGGGTTTAGACAGGCCTGGCAGTGCTGTTCATTAAAGGTATTACTCATAAAATAATGTGCAGGGTAGGGATGTGGCCGGGCTGTCTGTGAGACCCACTGAAGGGAGAGCATCCATGCCCAGAGATAAAACATTGAGGCACACAGGGGCCCTCAACAGCATCTCACAGTGACCTTCTTTTCCTTTTACCTCCCTCCCAGACCTGGAGAGGAAGGTGAGCGTCCTCCAGAAAATACACTGAAGGACTGATTAAAGAGATACCATTTCCCCTTTTTTCATGGTTTTCTTCATTTCTGTAAAATCATCTTCAGTTCTCTCTTGCCAGCTCAACACATTTCAGGTGTTCCTGTTGCCTTCTAAATGCTGCTGCTCCTGAGCTCCTCCCTTCCCTGGCGTCTCTCACCAGCTCTCTCCAGCATCTACCTGTTCCCAGCCTCATTTTCCCTCCTTTGAACCACTTTCTGAGGGTTTCATCTGTGCCTTTTCCCTCTCTGCAGCCTGGGGAAGGTGGGGGCAGCTTTCTCTGAGTGAAGGGAATGTCTGTGGGCATGTACCTTAACTCTGTGAACAGCAGAAGGAATTGAATTGTCGTTTGCCAGGTTCCTGAGCTGAGCTGATGCGAGGCACTGTGCCATGGAAGGGTGCTGCAGAGAGCTGTACTCTTAAATTTTGAGTTAGAGATGTCAGCAGTGGTTACCAGGGAAACTTCTAAAATTACTCTGGCAATGTCTCTGCTCAAACACTGTATCAGATCTTGGGGAAATGGCACTGAGTGAGCAGGCGGAGATATGCTGGGAAAGTGTCTCTGTGTAAGGCTCAACGATGCTTTACCTACAAATAAAATAAAAATTTAAAGCTTTGTGCTGATGCAGGGTCTCCAGCTCTGCAGTCCTAAGCCTGGAAAAGAGCATGAACGAAGTGAAAAGCAGTGGTGTTCTTAAAGTGTCAATCAGACAATAGATTTCATAGGTTTGTAGTTAACCTCCATTTTGGGTTTTGTTTTCAGCACTAAAAAAGAATTGTTTCTAACAGATAATTCACAAAAATGGTAACTTCCTACTAATGGGAGAAGACACCCTGCACTCTGCCACCCCCAAGGCCCCAAACAAGGCAAGAGTGTAGATGGATCATGCATATTTAAATACATGCTAATTAGAAAGAACATTTGGGATTTAAGCAACTGTCAGAAACCCATAAAAGGCAGAGTTACAATTGCAGGTTCTCTACCTGAATGCTGTTAAACCTTCTCTGGCTGAGTTGGTCTGAGCCACAAGCTACTGGAGATTGGGACAGTACTTTATTCACTCCCTAATTTCCCTGTGCTGATTCTTTGTTTTGATTACTTATTGGAGGATGGCCAAAGGTAATTTATTGGGTTTGATGGTCTTGGGTGCGACCTGACACAGCTGGGCTTATGTAGGGACAAACATCTGTCCTTCCTGGAGCTGTCAGTCCACTGATCCTTGGAAGAATGGGCCTGTTACCCTCTGCCTGTGCAGAGGGAATTTTTCTATAGCTGAAAAATGGGAATTTTTCTATAGCTGAGCCTCAGGTAAAAGCAGTATGTCCCACATATTGCATGTCTAAGTTGGACATAATTTTATTTTTGTCTTCACCCATATAGGCCTCTGCTCAACTATATGAAATATTTTTGTCTATAATAGATATTTGTGTATGTAAGAAAATTTTACTTTGAAAATACATTGTCTGGTCACATATATTTATTATTTATAATATATATATAATTTATTTATATATATTATATGTATTTATTATTTATAACAAATGTTGTTGGGTCAGCCTCTTGATTCAATAACATTGGTGAAAAGTTACAGTTATATTTTAAAAGGTGTTAAAATTATCTCTTGTTGCGTGGTGCTGGTTGCAGAGTGCTGATGCTTCAATGGGATGATTTTTGCCTCTTCCATGCAAGGGCTCCAGGAACAGAACCCAAGCACATGAGGAATGTGCAGGGGGATCCCTGTGCAGCCAGTGACAGGTAATCCCCACCTCCAGAGCTTGGGAATGCTGCTGGGAGGAGCTGATTGCTATGCTGGATCCACACCAGAAACAGTGCAAGTAATTAATCACCATATGATTAATCAAAAGCTCATCGTGCTCTGGATGAAACAAAAAGTAGCAAACCCTCCTGGGGCTGTCAGGAAGGTGCTGTGGCTGCTGCAGGAATGAGCAGCTCTGCTGGGCTGTGGGTGGCTGCCCTGGCTCTCTGAGCTGGGTGGGAGTAGATGGTGCCATGGACACCCTGATACAGGAGAAAGAATTCTCTTTGAAACTTGGCGATAATTGAAGACAACATTAATTAAAAAATATTAAAAATCAATATTAAAATATTAAAAATTCTAATAATTAAAAATTAAAACATCAAGCTCTGTTTTGATTTTGTCTGCACAAAATGGTTGGGGTTTAGGCTTTGGTGTGACAGCATCTGCAGGGAGAGGAGGTTCATGGCAGTCCAGTCCTGCAGAGCTGGAGGGAGGGTGGCTCTGAAGGTGCACAGTGAGAGTGGGTGGTTGTGGGAGCCACCTCAGGAGTATATGCTGACCTCTTGATGCCATTTCTTTATGTCTCTTATTGTTTCACCGGGAGCACATTTTTCATTCTCCATGTGAAAAGCCGGTGTCCTGAAAACTTCAGCGCTTTGAGTCATGTCTGTGCTGAAGGGGTGTTACAATCTCTTTTTTTTCCCTCCCTGTAGCAGAAAGCCACTAATGATGCAGCCTCTCTTTCCCGAGGAGCAGAGCTGACACGCAGATCAGCAGCTCTGAGGAGCTGTGGAACATTTAATGAGATGTGCAGCGTTTGGGCACAGCTTGCAGGCTCACACCCCGTGGGGAAGGGGCAGCCCTGCTGCCTGGGGGTGGGCAGAGCTGCCCAGCCCTGCCTGACCTGGCTCCATGCTGTCCTGACCCACCACTGCCCATGCTGTCTCCTTCCTTAGCTGCAGGGCTGACACAGTGCAAGGGAAATGTTCCTTTTCCTCTGAAAAGGAGAATATTTTTCCCAGCTCCCCAGAAAACCCTGTAGGAAATGCAGGGGTTTTCATCACAAGCAATTTTTTTTTTTCTCACTCATAAATTATATTTTATGTATGATTATTTGCAGCACAATAACCACACAAAGCTATTTCATGAAAACTTGGCGCTCTTAATTTAAAACCTACAAAAGTTCTTTAATCTTCACAGAGATGTGGAGAAAAGCTGTAAAAAATGTGTGTGAGTGTATAAGATATTCCTGTTTCTTTAGGGTAATGTTTAATGATCAGGCAGTGACTGAGTTTACATACATTAAATATTTATTTTTCTTCTGTAGAGCTGAATGGGGGAATGTGCTCACTTTCCTGCCAGATCACTAATTGGGTAAGTGTGGCTGCTCAGGGTGTTTCTGCAGCAGCAGCTCTGGCTGTGGAACTTGTCTCATTAAGGATTTTACTGTTTGTATTCCACAAGTCACGAATTCTCCAGCTGGGGTTGGAACTTTGATAAATTGTCATTTCTTATGCTTGAAATATAACTTTATTGCCCCCGAGTAATAAAAATTGTCAGTTTGCATTTTTATATATATATATATATATATTTATATTTTTACAGCACAAATTTCTATTCATTCTCAGTGTTTGCAAAACCACGATTTTGCTGAAATCAGTGGGTTTCTACTGGTTGATCTGCAGAAACAAGGCTACCCACACGTGGGATGTGTGACATTTCTTACTGCTCCTCTCTGTCTTCAAGCTCAGATTTCTGGTGGGAGGCTTTGCTCAGACCTCTGCTTGTCCTCACAGCAGGTCCATTCTCCTGGCAGGCACAAACAGCCTTGGCCTTTCCTGAGGACAGCAGCCCTCAGCAGGGGCTGGCAGCAAGGGAATGGATCCATGAACCCTTCCTGCCTCCTGCTCTGGGGGCTCTGATGCCAGCACCATCTCCAGCTCCTGTCTCACTGTCCCTGATGCGTTTCTGGGCTCTCTTTGTTGTGCTGGGTTAATCTGGCCCCAGACAGAGTCTCCTCCACCACCAGGGCAGCAGGGTCAGCAGCTGAGGCACTGCTCAGTGCGTGTTGGGGAAGGCAGACTGAGCTGTAGGAGCTGTCCCTACTGAAGTTGTATTTTAGGCCATCCCATGTTATCTCTGGGCTTTTTTTTTTTGCTCCCACAGGACAAAGATTCCCTTCCATGCTGCTTCCTTAAGCACCCCTGAGCCCAGCTGTGATGCTGGCAGCTTCATCTGTTTTGCTGTCCTCTGCTTTCCACACTCTGTTTTTCAGCAGGAGAGCCCTTCTCAGGAGCTCTCTGCTTTGCTGCTATTAGTTTTTGCTTGCTGTTAGTTGCAGCTTGGCTCGTCCTTCTGGGCCTATTATTTTGCATCAGGAGAGGTCAATTAGGTGGGAGGCAATGTTTTGTCCTCCTTTGGGAAAGTTAGTTATGCTTAGGTAGTGGATTAAAGGGTTAAAGTATCCTAGGGATGTGGAGAAGTTTGAGAGAGGGGTTTGTTTTGTGAGGATGAGAGTTTGGGCTGTTTTTGAAATTCCTAGGGCTGTTAGGATCAGGGCAGTTATTTTAGTGGACAGTGGTTGGGTTGTTGGAGGGGATTCTGTGGGGATGAGTGTTTCAGCCTGGCAGGAAGGAGCTGAGCCTGCACAAGGTGTGCAGGGAAGGATCCTCCTGCTCAGCACAAGAGTCACACCTTTCCTCCTCCCAGGAGAGCAATTCTGTCTCCTGTGTACTTCACGTTCTGCCCCAGCTTCATTCTGGGACTGTAACAAGTACTTTTAAGTCTTTTATCAGCTTTTGGGTGGAAAATAACTTTCAAATAGAGCATGGGTGCTCAATCTCCCACTTTTTTGCAAAAAGCCCTGGGATACTAAAATATTGCACTCTTCAAAGAAGGATATTTATTTACTCTCTTTCACCCTTTAATTGGGCACCATTTGCTGCTCTGACTGTTATTGCATAGCCTAAGTATCACTTTAAAAATGAAATTTATGTTGAGTCTTTAAAAGATTTTTCCCTAATGGTGTTTTAAATACAGCTAACTGAACACATGGCATGTGGAGGCTTTTTCTGGTTGTTGTTGTGGTTTGGTTATTCTTGATTGTTTGCTTAGTTATGACTGGCTCTTTTTCTTGGCACATTAAAGGTATTTATGCATGGAGTGCTCTAAGGAGGCCTCATAGCCAAAATATTTGACATTACAAAGGGTCAGAGCTAAAATTCTTAGGGCTCAGCTTAGAGTCCCATTAATGCAATCCACTGCTGATCATTTCTAAGGTCACATTGTGCAGGTTTATTTATCTCTTTGTAGCCCGTGAGCAGTCTAGTTAATGACTACTGCTTTTATATGGGAGAGAAAAAAAAAATAATTCCACACAGTTTCTTTGGAACTTTCATCTTTAAAAAAATATTTAATATTTATGTTGTCAAACTGAAAACTTCCTTAAGGTAATGACAACTGAAACAATTCAAAATACTCCTGGAAGAAGAGAGCTGTCAGCCTGGCATTGCTCCCTGCCCATCCCCTGCTCCTCTCCTGACTGATCTGCCTTGGAGCCTTTAGCTCAAATGAGTCTCTCTCCTGCCAGGAAGGTTGTATATAATACTTTCCTTATGAAACAAAGGTTATTTGTAGAGTGGTTTTGGTGGGTTTTTTTGCTAAAAAAAACCATAATTTGAGCCACTCCACTGTTACAGTGTCAGCTTTAAAAGCAAGATTTTTTCCTTTATAACCACATCCACTTAGATACACAGTAATGTATGTCCTTTCGTTATTGTAATTATTTATGAGATATTACAGTATAGGAGGCTCAAACCTCAAGAAAAATCTAATTGTGCTTTTGCTTTTTTTTTGCTTTAATTAGTTTGTTACATCATTTCAGTTTGGTAAGATCCATAATAAGGGAAACCCAGTCTAAGTGTGTTCTGTTCCAGAATAATCTACTGAATCTATAGTTTCCATAAATAAGTTTAAAGCTAAAGTAGACATTCATGCATCTACTGTCATTAACAGGGTTTTTTTAATGCCTGTTATGAAATGGGTGTCACCTAAAGTAATTATTTTAGTAGAGACTGATATCAGTGAAAGCACCTGCAGGAAAGTTGTGAAATGTTCCTGCAGAAGATTCTTTTTTTCCTCTTCAGATATTAAATATATTCTCTGAGCTTGAGCAGTTGATTTATTTAGGTCGAATCTGGTGATTTTATGCTGATTTATGAATCTCCATTCAATTTTAACTGATGAAATGGACAGATTTATCATCACTTTGCACAAATAGATAAATAGATACAGATGCATACAATAAAATGAACCACTAATGGATTAACACAATGTTTCATAGTGAAAAATTCTACAGAAAACCCTGAATGCCCCGAAACAGAATATTTAAAGGAAGAGATCAAATTGTCCTTGTCTCTGCCAGGGTGCCCAGATGCCAACAGGACCAGCTTCACAAAACAGCACTGCAAACCAAGGTACAATGTGATCATTTTTACTGTTTGAATGAACCAGAGAAACTCTAGTTGGGCCTTAACTTTTGAGTGCTTTTTATCCTTTTGCATTTCAATCCTTTATTTGATAAAGGGTATCAGGCCCAACTTCAGTGTGTGTAGAGAAGCTGTTGACAAGACAGAGAACTGAACACAAAATGCAGCTTGCAGTGTGTTTGTAAATTCTGGGCACTGAGTGATGTTTCAGCTCCTGCAGCAGCATTGCCAGGGGGGAGAGGTAGAGAGGTGTCATCTATTGAAGAGTTTAGACAAACAGAGAAACAGAGGAGATCTGAGGCCAGACAGCTTGCCAGTCCTCTTCCCTCTATCAGCCCGCCTATCCCTCGTCTCTAAAATTTCCCATTGAAGAAAAAGCAAAGACTGAAGAGCCTTGTTGTGTTTTATAGCTGAGCAGGGTGCATTCAGACAAGTGCTCACAGGGAGCCCTGACAGTTTTTGCAGCCACAGGTGGATGGTTCCATGCAAACCTGAGAGCAGAATGAGACCTTATGTCCCCAGTGAGGTCGGTGTACCTGTTAACTCATAATAAAGAAAATAATTCATAATGAAGAAAAAGAAAGAAAAGCTGAAATGATTCAACTCTGCAAAGAGAAAATGAAATATATATTATAAAATCCTGCTGCTTGTGGGAAACCTAATATTTTGCCCAGTTCTACCATAATCTGTAACCTGTAGCAGGTACCTTTCCCAAATATAGCTTTCCTTTCTTTTTCCTAGAAATACTCACCACTTATGCCTCTTGTTGTTTTAGGGAAAAAGTGTTGTTATATTCAGTGTGGCCTTTGTAGAAGGTAGTACTTAAAGCAGATTAAATCCAAGTTTCCCTCTTTTTGTTATTTTAAGGTCTTGTCAGGAAATGTTAATGCTCCTGTGCCATTGCTTGATGGTTTTGACTGTTTCTAGAGGTCAGAAAGAACTACATTTCCTTCCATTTTTAGAACTTGCTTTTGTATCCCCTGTGTATTATCTGAAATTATTGCATATAATTTTCATTCCTTTTTTGGCTTGTGCTCTTCCTGAAAGCAATGTTCTGCATTGCACGTTGCTCTGTAATCTTCTTAAGTCATCATTTCACTTGCACTGTAAATAGAAATCCATTTGTGTAATTAATGATTTTGTTATTACAGGAACATTTTTTCCCCCCTTTAATTTAATTTCTCTTGTGCATAGCTGTCAAACATGCTATCTTTAGCCCAGAGCTATCCAGCAGAGTGTGTTTAGGAGCCTGTTTCTTGTTGGAAAGTTGAGGCTTTCAGGTAAGAAGTTACGTTTTTGACCTCATGATTGTGAGAAAGGCTCTTCTCAAAGTGGAAATCAAAGAGTGGAAACCAAGTCAACATCTCTGAGGGAGCATGGACTTCCCAGTCCCACTATTCCAGTTCAGGAGCTCATCCCCAAACCTCATGTATGGATCAGCAATCTGCTCAGTCTCTTCTTACAAGAGTAGGGAAGTGCTGAGATGCAAAGCCCATGAGTGGGGGGAAGAAGTGCAGAGGGAATCAGTGACTGGATCATGAAAGAAAAAGAGAAGACATGGAAGAGACTGCAGAAATGAAAAGGTAATAACAGCAGATTAAAAAAAAAAAAATTAATTCTGCTCAATGAGAGAACATAAGGGTGGAAAACTCATGCCCTCAGGATGTGCTCAAAATTAAGAGAGTATCTCTGTGTTCAGAGTTGTTTATGTCTGACTTTCACTCTCCATGTCAGTCTTCTCCTGACCAGAGTGGGTTTTGCTGCTGGCAAATGAGCCTGAAGCAGCATCAGCTCTCACTGTGGCACATGGAGCTCTCTCCTCCCAAAATGGGATCTGTGTCTTTGGCAGAATAACCCAGCTGTGCTGCTTAATAAGAAGAAACATGCACAGTCCTCCTCAAGCTTTTTTCTGCTTTAGCCATATTCAAAGCAATGGAATATCCCCAAACTGAGGTGGGAAAAGATGAAAGTCATTTACTCTGAAACTGTTCACTGATGGGCTTTCATTTCCAGCAAGACGGAAAAATTCTCCTTACTCCTTTTTAAACAGAAAACTGGTTTCAGGAAATGCAATTTTGAATTCTCTGCTTGCTGTCAGGAAAATATATCTGTGGTTTTCTCTTGTGTTGGTCTCAGAACTGATTGAAATGCATGCATTTGTCAGTGCATTGATATTTAATTTCTTTAGAGTCCCCATATCTGAATTTGATATTTTGTATTAAAAAGGAATTACCTCCAACCCTTCATTATTATGAAAAGCCAGAAACTGAGAGATGTCAGACACTGAGGAAACCATATTCTTTTATGACCCTGTCTTGCCCTTTATAAAAGCCAGCTTAAGTTGGTTAGAAATGCCTGTGATTGCTCATCTTTTCTAGTCATTACTTCCTGCATACACATAGCAGAAGAAAAGTCTTGTGCCAAAGAAGATTAATGAAAATCTACATTACACTTCATTCAAAGCATCTGCCTGCTTTGGAAGTCATGCACTGGCACACATACTAATTAGAGCAGAACAAAATGTGCCTTTTTAAAATTCTTTTGGGGAAGAAATTGAAAACCAAGAAGCTATTTTCTTCCTAATTTTTTTAAATGGTCACACCAGCTGTGCACATTGAATATCTCATATGCAATGTGCATTTTGTAACTGAGACTGCTGCAGGGGTTAAATTAATAATTCTGCTTTCTCAGAAAAAGCACAACATAACAATCATCCTCGAAGAGGGAGAAATCTGCTGTTCTACAAATGAAAAAAGTCAAAATGATCTCTAAAAATATATCTGCACCTTGGAAGAATGGCTGATGCTCTGTGCACAGTGCTGTGCACTGGCTGCTGACTGAAGGGGAAAGCAGATGGTGCATGGTGACTAATTCTTTCAGTGGGAATAAAGCACAGGTAATAGTGTGCCTGTTAGCAGAGAGAGCTGTTGAGGAATTTCCTGGAACTGTGGAATGAGGTGTGCAGTAACACTTGCTCATGCTGAGGAGATTTTCCTGCCTTGTGGCTGTGAAGGAGGAGGAAAATCAATCCATGAGAGGGTGAGGTTGTTCTCCCAGGGCAGGCGTTGCACTGGGACAAACATTCCTTGTCCCTTTGTGTGCCTGCTGGCTGCGTGTTTTCCTCAGTGCCAGGCTGAATCCAGCATATCCAGCCTGTTCCTGGGCATGGCCTTGCCCCCAACCCTGGAAAATCCCGTTGCTGTAGGGAGCAGGACCCAGGAGGAGCAGGTGAGTTATTGCCATGGAGCATCACAGAGGGGAAGTCAGAACATTCCCTTGGAATTTAGAAGATCACTCAGTAGTGCTCTCAGTTATGAGTCATCAAGGAAAGGATTTTCACATGGTAGAGAAGAAGGGGTGATTCTAGTTCAACATTCAGTGTAAGAGCCTGAATGAGAGATGTGGGACTCCAGGTGGTTCTCCAAAATGCAGTTTGTTCCATCCAAGAGGTCACAGCAGCCCAGGGTGGTGGGTGACAGAGCTGTGCCCACAGCTGTCAGCCCCAGCTGCAGGCAGGCCTGGAGACCCTTTGGTTTGGTTACAATGCATTACATACTTTTCTTTTGGTTACAATGCATTCTATACTTTGCTGAGCATCTCAATACAGTAGAACCAATCTATACCTTAACTATTATCTATAGCCTATCATAACTACTGTAATTACCATATTCATGTTACTACTCTGCAATCACTAGGAGTTAGTACAATACAGTTAAGCTAGAAGTCGTTTTTCAGTTTTCTTGCAGTGGAAAATTCTGAGACCTTTTTTCTACTTGCAGCTTTGCTGACTTGTTTGCCTGTGCTCTCTTTCTGCTTGGTAAAAACATCTTCTTGTTTGGGGTGGGTTTATCCTTTGCTCTAAGGATAAACCCTTCTAACTAACACACTCTTTGCCTCCTTGGCTATCCAGTGAGACTGGCACAGCAATTCTTTTCTTCTATATCAAAACTGGCTTCCATCTCTATTCCTTCATCAGACTCTACATTTAAAAATCTTTCTGCTAAGCATCTGCCAATCTGTGAGACTTTCTTGTCAAACTTTCATCCTTCCCAACAATCCAGGAAAAGATTTCAAAATTGGCTACTAATTGTATATATTAAAAAAAAACAACAAAAGGAGCAACCAACCACCACCACCACCAAAATCACAAAAAAACCCATCAAACCCCCACCAAACCAACAAAAAGCCACATAAATGCACTTCCAGTTATTTACATCTAAGATGGATGTTCTTAGAAGAAAGAAAACTTTACACATCTCCTCATCCAGCTTGCCACATGACAGAATAACATCCTTCAGTCTGTCAAGTTTTTGCCATCAAAAGGCTATGAAATTCAAAGAAATGTGTTCTTTATACATTATTCAGTGTAGCTTTCCAGTTGCATACTTTGTAAATAGTATTTTTAGGGGCTTTGAAATGATGAGAAGAAGGGGATGGGCAGTTTTCATTAGTCTACCTCACAATTTTCAGCAGAACACAAAATAATTCTCTAGTGCTATAGAAGATGGGGTAGTGCATGCAGAACACAATCACTCATTTTTTTCCTACAGAAAAAGACCCTTCTGTCAGTGACATGTAGTTCAAGTGAAAAATCAGAGTACATTAGCTATGTGGCTCCAATTTTGTATGTAAATTGCCTTCCCACACCCTCTCAGTATTAGTGCTTTGGTGACAAGCAAAGAATGTAATTCTGTTTTGAGCTTCTTATCTGATGATAAGTCTCTGTTCTCACTGCTCCCTAACTTGTCACCACTGTGGTGAGATCAATTGCATCTTAAGTGCTTCAAGTCATAAGATATTTAGCATATATTCATTAAAATTCTGTATTTTCCTCTATTAATATTTTTAAAGGAACTCCCTAAGGTTTTGGGTTCCCCTTGGTGTTAAAGCTCATTTTCAAGGACTTGTTTCAATAAATTGTTAAGAATATTTGCTTAACATTAATTTCTTTTGTCAAGGGGTGATTGTTGCTTTTCTTCAATTCTATTGAGCTTGAGTGCTCAAGGAGACATACAGCAGACAGTGCTACACTTCAGATTCCACCTCAGAAATTCATGACACAGATATACGTCTCCAGCTTAAAAAACCTGGGCCCAGAAAATCAAAACCTGAGAGCTTGGATTGTCCATCTTAGTGAAGTCAAGTCAGAGGAATGTGGATATTGATGGCCAGGAAGGAATTGTGGGGAAGAGGAGAAAATGCCAGAGAATGTCAGAAAGCATTGGAGGCAGAGCAGATCACAGCCCTGGCTCCAGTGCTGAGCCAGGTACAGCCAGGGTGCAAATGAGACATTTAAAAATTATTTTTAATGACATTTCATTGATTTTAAAGAAGACTTTGGCTTTGCAAATAGATTCATAATGGCAATAGCAAGAGGAAGCTGCCTGGGCAGATGTCAGGCTGGCTGTGGTGAATGGACACTGGGGTTTTAGGCCATTTCTGCAGGTGCAGGCAGCCAGGCTGAGCCTCAGCTGCCCTGTTCAGTTCTCAGTCTCCAGAAGTTTTGCATCTCATGTAACTGTTAAAAATCAAAGCTTTGTGCTGGAGGAGGTAGATCCTGAATTTTGGTAATGTGGTATTTACAGAGTTCAGGTTCTGTTACAAACTGTCTGCTGTCTCGTGGGATAAAGGGGGAAAGAAGGGTAAAAATATATATTTATTTTTAATGACTGCCAACACAAGGATTTCAAAATGATGCTGAAATAATTTATAGCTTCCTGCATCATATCTTCATTTCCTCAGCTGCCATTTCCCTCCAATACAAATAAGCTATCCCAGTAACCCTGCTGGTAACCAGCACTCTGGTGATACGTGATTGAAATATATTTAAATCTAAGAAGAGAAACACCTGACTGACACGTGTTCAGGTGTAAATTCAGTGTTTCTTTTAATGGTGCTCAAGCTTTGAAAAAAAGAAGCTGCTCTGAAGGGGAGGATTGACAACAGCATCTTTGACTGCTGTATTGCTTGGCTGGGCTTGCAGGCAGCCATTCTTTCAGGATGAAAAATCAGATTTTATAGTGTATGAAGACACTTTTAAGGCTCCTTAGGGTGCAGTGTGGAATTGGCCCCCCTGTCAGTTCCCCCAAATGTTGTCATGTCGTGAGACACAATGAAATTTATGAATAAACAGTTGCAGCATCAAAATGAAAACCAGCGCATGGTGCCAAGAGCTGGAACGAGGCAGGAGTTTCTTGATCAGGGCCAGCAAGAGGATGTGAATGTGATCAGGGGCTGCTTTATCACTGTGATCTACTCACAATGACAACGAGTGAAGAAATTCAGGGAATGGGCTGACAAAGAGTCTTCCTCAGAACTGGAAAGCAACATCCTATCACAGCAGGTACACCCTCAGAGAGAGAGTGCCAGGGCTTTGAACACTGATATTATCTTCTATATTAAACTCTCACACTGCAGGGGGAAAGGGACACAACCAATACCACAAAAGTGCCTGATAGCAAGAGAGCAGCAAAAGCATTTAGCAGAACTGAGACTGGCATGGACTGCAGATAATGCTAATAATGTGTATTAGGTTGTGCTCTTATCTCTGCCCTCCTTTTATTTTTTATTATTATAAACACATTCCTAAAATTCTTATCACTTCATTGTCTCCTACACTGAGTGTGTTATTAAGATGACCTCATACACTATTTATTCCTTCTGACGTATTGGGATGGTTTGTTATACTGTTGTATTCCAGTTCTGAGATGCTGGAGATAACAAGGAAATTAATTCTTTTTTAAAAGATGGGGAAGGTTTTTTGTTGTGGAATTTTTTGTTTGTTTATTGTTGCTGTTTATTTATTTGTTTGTTCTTTACTTCTCTCTTCCACTTCCTTCTTGTTCTGGGAATGGGAACAGGCAGGTGCCAAGTCCTAGGTACTACTGGACATATTTCTCAATGTTTTAACTTGCATATCAAAAAACCTTGAGGCAACTGAGGCTTGGACCCTAAAGATTCCTTAGCATTGCCCAGGATGAGCCACACGTTCATTTTAGAAGACCCTGAAGGTGCTGCAGCAGCTCAGAAACAAATGTGTCAGGAAAAGACAGACTGGAATTAGGCAGATCTGAAGAACTTAGGCCTGTAAACCTGCAGGAGGCTGCTTAGGATAACAAGTAAATCCAGATTTAAATATTTAGACTTCTAAGTATCAGCAAATGAATGCATAAATTTGAAGCCCTGTAAATCTGTTTGTCAGCCAGTGTGCAAGGTAAGGTCAGGCAGGTTGTGCCATTTGATTTACCCTGCACCTTAGCTTCAGTATTTCACTTCTGTCAGAACCAATTGCTGAACTTTTGTGAAGTGTTTTTTTACTTGTTTCATGATGCAAATTCATATAAAATAGTTCTCCTTGCTAGAAAGGCAATCTGGGAGAGCACCAAGGGTGCTCTCAGTTTCTGCATATTTAAGAAGTGCTTGGAAAAGTCTGTAGGATTTATTAAAAGATATGGGTTTATCTGTGAAATAACAGCAATATGTCAAGTTTGCTTGCTCAGGAAAGGGTGGGAACGTCACTGTGGAAGCATTACCAGAGATGTGTCTCTGTGTCCCAAATAGAAATTGGATCAGGAGACACCAAGCTCAGATAGAGCTCTTCACTGGAAACATCATGGATGAATCTCTGTATTTTCTGCTGTCCTTTCTTGCATGCTGTGGACTTTAATAAAAATGAGCTGATCTGGCTTTGGCTGAGAGCAGAAGAGTGGTCAGAAGTATAATTCTGCTCCAGAGATGGACAGCAACTTTTGGCTTCAAGTTTGGCCTCAAATTCTGACATTTTTTAGTGTGTAATGTGGAAGTGAGCAGTACAGGCGTAATTTACTGTTTATTGGTTAGTTCTTGGTTTGTTTTCTTTTTTTTGTTTGTTTTGTTTTGTTTTTAATAATGGTCTTAATTCTACTGTAATGCTTAAAACAGAGAGAGAATTTGTTACCTTATAATGCAGTCAAATAAATGCAATGACTGGGAAAGCCTGGTCCCTTCTGATTTAATAAAGTGATGCTATATCTGGAACAAGGTAAAATTACTTCCTATTTATCCACACCCCTGCTGAGACTAAAATTAACCTAAAGAGGTGCTTAATGGCACCCACTAAGCCATCATATTAATTAAACAGCTTTATAACATTTACTTTCCAGGAAAGCACCTTTTCCTTTATTTTCATTATTTCTTTTATTTGTAGAAATCATATATTCTAATAACTCTTATGTCACTAGTGATTTTCAGCATTTTTTGGGAAGCAGCTCCCACACTGTTCTTGGCTATATATATGTGTATAAATTTATATCTTCTCATCAAAGAGCTGGCAAAACATCCCCTGCCATCACGGGCTCTGACAGCTGAGGTGGCCTGGAAATGCCAGTTAATTTGGCCACTACAAATGTTATTCTAAATTTTGTTTCCTTTTTAGGGTGCCACAGGGAGACAGTGGAAGAGGGGGAAAGGCTGGCTTGGAGGACATGACAAGGGTCTGCTCATGATAATTCATATACGGAAAAAGCTTCCAACCAAACATAGTGATAAAATGTGCTGGAGATGACTGGTGGCATTTAATATCGATTCTGTGCTTATATTTTATTTTCTTTCAGTGTGCCATTGTCTGAAGATTTCACAGGTACCAAGGAGGGCAGTGTTCCTGGAGCCTGAGGGGCAGAGAGGCACCAGAGGAGCAGGGAATAATAACCAGGTTCTCCTGCTTCATAGTCCCATATTTACATTAATATTTTTCTTCTTCTTATTCTATGTCATAGTGACATTGGTGCTGCTCTAAATGCATGAGAAAAAATGAGAATTGTGACAGGAAGGTAAAGCTCAGCAGAGGATTGAACCAACATGGATAGGATGGATAAGGATCTGCACAGGCACAGAAACATTTTCAGGGATCTGCTTCCCCTTTTTCTCCATCAGAATTTAAACGGAACAGGCAAAACATGGTTGTGTAAAGGTTTCAATTTACTTTCTCTCTTTTTCTAGAGAAACTTTAAAATTGCTGTTTATCTTCCTGGGTGAAGATGATATACATACTCATGTTTCCAGACTGTCTGTAGTACAAATCCCTTTGTGTTTCCTTGGAGCCATTTCAGCAATGCTCATGGCTGAGGATGTGCCTTTCACAGAGGGGAGCACACACCTTTTCCTTGCATGGCCACATATTTCCTTACCTTTTGTTCTTTTCCTGCTTTTCTTCTTACAAGTACGCAAAAGGTAATTTCCTTATTAAAAATTTTGTTTACAACTGGCCCATAATAATAAATAAATATAAATAATAAATATAAATAATGAATACAAGAAATACAATAATAAATATATAATAAATAAAAATAATATAATAATTATAATAATGTACTAATAATATAATAAAATATAATAAATATAAATATAAATTATAATAATAACTATAAAGAATAATAAATAAATAATAGAAATAATATAAATAATACAAACAATATAAATAATATAAATAATAATAAATAAAAATAGTAAATTTTGTTTACAACTGGCCCATAATAAGAAATAAATATAAATAATAAATACAAGAAATACAATAATAAATATATAATAAATAAAAACAATCTAAAAATTATAATAATATGCTAATAATATAATATATATAATAAAAAGAATGAATATAAATTATAATAATGAATATAAATAATAAATAAATAACATAAATAATATAAATAATATAAGTAATAATAAATAAAAATAATAAATTTTGTTTACAACTGGCCCATAATACTGCTCAGTTCTTAAATCTATCAGAATTTTATTTGAAAGTCTAATTTACCTTAAGGTTGCACCCTATACTTTTATTCCTCCTGCAGTGCAGAGGCAGTGCACTCTACCAAAGGGTGTGGTTGGAATGGATTCAGGGAATATTCCAGGCCAGCTTCAGAGCCCCAGGGCTGGGCAGGGAGGAGGAGGTGGCTCCTTCCTCCTGGGCACACAAAGGGCCAGGGCATCACTGCAAACTTCATTCAAGCCATCATCCCCAGGTGCCTGCAGGTGCCAGCCCCAGAAATCCCTCTCAGAAGCATTCCTGTGCATTCCTGGAGCCAGCACAACCAGCTGTGCATTCCTGGAATTTGGTCCCTGGAGCGTGGCTGAAGCCTCGTGCACAAAGGAAATGAGTCTGGTTTAGCAGAGGAACCAGAAGAAACAGCTATTACTGATAAGAAGTTATTGCAAGCAGAGCCTGGGGTCCCATGCCAGTTGGCAGGCTGAATTATCCACCAGATTTTCATCAGAAGGACTTGGATCATTTTGAAAAGTGATGCAGGAGCATGTACTAGAGCTATCTAATGATTTAAAGCTTTGCATTAAATAGCTGTTCAGCTGCAGTCACTGAGTCAGTCCTGCCCACCTTAAACTCCTTTCCCTAGCTTGGAGCATTGTAAACTTGGTGAAAAACACTACCCTTCCTTTGTGTACATTAAAAAAAATAAATTATTAGCTTTTTAGAAATGATGAACAGTTGAATTCACAGTAATTGTCTGTTACATCATAACTTGCATTAACAGATTCCCACTGTGATACAAAAGCTGAAAGTATTTTTCCTTCAGCTGGTTAATGTATTCAGAGTCTTTTAACTATGGCTGGGAATGATGAAAACATGTCATTTTTCTGACATGTATTCTCAACCAGGAACTCTTTACTTGTCTTTTGCAAGTACAATAGACTGTCTATAATAATATCTCAGCTCAAGCTGGGGTATTTTTGAAGCAGATGCTCATGTTAGTCATCAACTCCTGCACATATTGGTGTGCCTGAGATGCACCAATATCTCACTGAAGGCAGTGGGGGTTTCACTGCACAGGTACATTCTGACATCAGTTGGGACTGCATTATCCAGCCCCTGGTGCTGGGGTCTGTGCCCAAGGCAGGATGTGAGATACTCCCAGAGAATGGAGCAAAAGGAAATTGAAAAATTAACATAAAGCATATTTATTGCTGGCAATCATGGTAAATTTGGGAATGGCTTCCATATGAACTCTGCTTTCCCTGGCCTGTGGAATTTGTTCTGGGGAATTTAGATATTTTTGCCTTTTTATTTTTCAGATATTGCCATTTTGTGTATGATTTCAAACCCTTACATTACAGTTTCATAGCTGTTCATAAGGTCAGCTGGAACACTTACATATTTTAGAAATTATCACTTGTTTGGGGCACTGTATTGGCACTGAGAAAGGGCAGAATATAAAGACAAGTAGCAATAGAGGAATATATGTACAGTAGCATACAGAATGCTCAATGCACAGAAAAAACCCACTTTTGTAATACCATGTCTCCTTGCTTTGAGGTTTGGCAGCCCACTCTTGCGCTCTGGTGGGCTGCCCCATCCTTTACAGATTCTGTAAATTCAGATTCTGCAGGATTGCAGCTGCCCCGTGACCCTGTTCTTCCAACCCTGCCCAGCAGCACCTTCAGAGCTGAGCTCCTGGGCCACAGCAGCACAACCCTTCATCCAGACCTGAAGCACAGCACCTGTGAGCCCCTTTGAAATGCCCCAGGCAGGTGAATTCTGACAAGGTGTTGGTGAAATGCTGGGAATTGCCCAAAAAGAAAGGACATTGCTGCAGCAGACACAACAGCTTTTGAAGCAGTTTTCTGGCCCACACATCTTCAGGTCAGTTTTGGTTATGGGCAGTCAAAGCTTAGCCTGTGCATTTTCAATTATTTGCTGAAAATAGTTCTGTGTGTGACATCCTTGGAGGGAATTAGTTTGGTTGCTGGATGGTAAAATGATTATTTCGGCTATTGTCACTTTATCCTCCTCCTGTGAGCACAGATTTACATATCCACAGAAAGAGCAGGGGAGAATTATGGTTTCTAGAAACGTTTGCCTTCTAGCTGAAGCTGCAGTGAAATGATTAAGTTCATCTTAAAATAAGGTTTTTCAGAAAGTAAGCTGACAGAATGGAGAGGGTTCACTACAGGGCTACAAAAATGATTCAAGCTTTGGAAAACCTGCCACGTATTTAGAGGCTTAATTAGCTCACTCTTCTTTAAAAGAAAATTACCATGTGATCTGATCAGCCTACAAATACTTACTCTGTCATTCCTAGTGACAGCTCCTTTCTCTTTCCCACAAAAGCATAACAATGTCCAGCCAAACTACTCTTGAAAAAATAAGAAACAATATTTTTGATTGGATAGATAAACAGGTAACTGTCCAAAAGCAGAATGGATACTTGAAATCTTTGATTCAAGACCATTGACTTCCTGAGGGCTAAAGGACACAGCAGCAAGGACATCCAAAAGATCAGTCTGAAGGAGGAGGTGAGATGACAACAATTATTCTGCCCTGGTAATCTGTGACTGTGTGTAAGGGAGACGGATAGGTAGCAGAGAACAGAGCTTATTTGGAATAGACATTATTTTACAGCCTACTAAAGACTTCAAGGCCAAAGTGAATACCATAATAATGGCAATTAAGGTAGAGCTGGCTATCTTTCCAGGTCAGGCTTTCCAGCTAATCATGCAAAGGTCATTGCTAATGCCACTCAAGCACAGCAGACAGGTAAAGCCACTTCTAAACCACTTCTGATTAAAATGAGCTGCAAATCTTATCTTTCTAACTAGCCAATTTAAAAATGTGTTATTTTTGTCAGCTGTGCAGTTGTTCTCATTTTTTTAAGGAATATCTGCTTTAGAATATAAGGCCCATTCTTACAGATCTAAAATATTTTACTGGAATTTCAGGCATACAAGCAGAATTTACTTGAAATTGTGTCAGTTAAAAAATATGGTATTGCTAAGTTTGTTTAACTTTTCCTTCAGAAAAGTAAATAAATACTGAAGTGAGATAAATAGATACTGCCTGAGTAGGCAGGAAAACAGAGAGTAATAATCTTGGAAGTCTGTTCCATAGAATGGGTAGATTGAATATGAAGTATAGCATAAAATGTGATTGTTTAAAAAGGAGGCCAATTACACTTCTGTTTTGAAATACAAATCTTGCAGTCTTATTCATGAATTTGTTCTCCACTATTCCATGCAGCTTGCAAAATTCTCGATGAAAAGAAATATTTTTTTCATCCCTTGCGGAGAAGCTGTTCCTATTGAGATGCACAGGGAATGTTCCAATTATTAACATTTTCCTCCCTCAGAGTGTGCTCCCATTGGATCTGTCCCTCAATGGCTTTTCCCTTCATGTTTTCCCCATAATTAGGAGAAGGCTCTGTTTGAGCCTGTGCTGGCAGAGCAGGACCTGCCCTGTCAGGGCTGGAGCCTTTGCAGAGGATGAGGCTCTGCTGTGCCCCCACAAGGAACTCACTGCCAATTACCTGCAGGGAAGAGCCACCTCACAGTAAACATCTCTCTCTTAATGCTGACAGACCTAGTCAGGAGAGTGAAATAATAAATCCTACAGAAACAGGGAGCTGGCCAAATCACTGAAGGAGAAATCGCTCCTGCCAGGTGCTGAGAACTTTGGTGACAACACAAAAGTCTCCGAGCCCTGGAATAAAAGTATTTTGCATTTTTAAAGCATTTCATGTCTGCAAGATGCAGAACAGATGTTTCATAATTCTTCTAATGGTTCTGTGGAGCAGGTCAGCATTATCTCAGCCTTACAGATGGGCACGGAGTACAGAGAGGTTGAATGATTTGTCTCGGTCCAGGGCATGAATCACTGTCAGAACCAGGAATAGGATTCAGCAGCTCCTGGGAGTACATGCACATGCTGAAACCACTCAACCACACTGTACCCATCACAAGAAATGGAAATTAATTTTTAATATTCCTGTTTCTAAAGCGAGATTTTGGATTTCAGAAAAATTAAATATTTATTTCATTATGTATGACTTCATAAGCCTATAATTTATACCAGATAGATTTATTGGCCTTATTTCCCCATGATAATTAGATAGTCCTTGTTGATCTAATGGGTTTGTGATTTTTAGTGATGTATCCATCTGCCCAAAGAAACATCATTACTTGCCTCTTATGTACTTAGGAACAGACTTAAATGATATGCACATAAAATCTTATGGAGCTACAATATTAAAATGAAGAGGTTTTCGTTCTCCTAAATGCAGGTTAAATATACTAAATTAATTTGCAACTACTTCAGCTTTCTAAGCAAATTTAATCCTCTGATATTTATCAGGCTGGCAGCATGGCAGTCCTCTATGTACTTAAAATATTGAGTATTTAAACTGCTGATATGCTGCAGTGATACCAGCAGATTGCAAAGAGTTTGCAAACATTAATTAGTTTGCCTTTAGCAGGAAAAAAGCCCCACCCAGAGCCTCTGGCTGGATGGTGATCCAGGCCTGTGTGCAGGACAGTGACTGGCACTGGGAGAGAGAACATTCCAGACTGAGACAACTCCAAAGGAGAGGTTTTCCCTTAATCCCAGCAATCTCCCTTTTTCTCAGCATCTCCTGAATTACTCCACTGCTGTTCCTGTGTTACTGAAGTCTCTGCAGCCATGGTATCATCATAAATAGGAAATCTAAAATTCTAGCCCTTTGGCCTGCCCAGCCTCAAAATTAATTTCTTTCCATCTTTTTTTTCTTCTCTTTTTTTTTTTTTTAATAAAAAAATATCATTTCACAGAGCCACAGAACTCCTATTTTCCCTGTGCAGAAATTAGTCTCAATCTCCTTGCCCAACAAGTCAAAGACTCTTCCCGTTTCACAGGCCAGTCTTGATTCCTTAACACTTTTTTCCTGGGTGAAAACCAGATTAAACTACATCTTCTTTGTATAACTAGTATACAGGAAAGTGTGAAAACTGTGGCACTGAACATAAAAAACCTAAAGAGTATCCTGACCTTTTCCACAAATGAACATTACATTTGCAGCTGAAATGTAAAAATAGACCCAGCATTATCATATTTTTCACTCCTGCATTATAATGTTCATGATAAATTTGGGGAATCCTGCAGGTGTATTCAGCCAGAAAGTCAAAAGTGGGGCCTTGATGAATATTTTTGAATAAATGTGTCCTTTAAAGGTTAGAGGATGTAACATTTTTGTTCAATTACACTAATGTTTTAAAGGCAGCATTACTGTCAAGCCAAATAACATTTTAGGAAAAGACAAGGATGGAGGGAGGCTGAAAGAGTGACCCAGAGGAATCTCTATACAAATGTAGGAGAAAAAAGACAACAGTAGAAAGAGTGAATGGACTAAATTGTGAATGGATGTATTGGTTGTGATCCTGCTTTTGCTTCTTCTTTCTCTTTCAGTCCCAAATTAGACTTCATCCATCTGGGTGCACATGCCCTGCTGGCCAGATTTCTGCTTAGCCTTGCAAGGATCAGAAATAATTACCCAAGCAAGAGATTCTCATCTGCTGCCCTGCCTTGACCTCCTGTTGGTGCCCTGCTCCTCTCCAGACAGCCTGTGCACACACAAGAGCCAGAATCTGGCCAGCGTGCTGGCAAAGGGAGGAGGATTTAAAAGGGAGAAAAGAAATGCAGATGGCTGAGAAGCACCTGTCAAGGATTCCCAGGGTGCAGACAGATTAGTGGTGCTATTTTGGTTGCTGTGGATGCAACAATCTCCACAGCACTTGGTGTGGACAAGTTTCTACTCCAGGGTCAGTAGCGGGAAAGGTGGTTTCCCTTTTCCTCCACCTGGCACATAGGGGAGACACATTTAAAGCCAAAATGGAGAAATCCAGCTGTATATGAGAGTCAGCATTTTCTCCATTTCACATGAATTTTCTCATATAATAAGCTAGATATCATTTTTTCCTTTGTCTTGTGCTCTGTATTAAGGGCTATCCTACTGTGGCTGGTTTGACAGCCATATCTTTCTTGTTTATAATACAATTTGACTGACAATAAGTCAGGGAACTGTGATTTGAACTCCTCATTGTGACTGGCCTGACAATAATCTCTTTCTCATTTATAACCATTTGATTGACAATAAGTCAGGGGATTGGCAGCTGGTTAGGTTTTTTCTTTCCCCTGAATGTATATTTCTAGCTAAGACACGACATCTATTCTTAAATAGTTTGACAGATAATTTGTACAAAATTCTAGAAGGGTGATATTCCTCAGCATTCTTATTAAAATATTATTGTTCTTTGGCTTTGTACCAATTTCACTTTTAAGATGATGGCTTTCCTTCTTTCTCCTGTGCTAGTTGTGTCTCTAATTTTCATCACCATTATTAAAGCATTATAAAATTGCAGTTTATATGTTAGTAACTGTTACATGTGTTCTTGACAATTTTTCTTCTTAGCAAGTATGAGAAAAGCTATTATCTGCTTTGCCAAATCAATGTAGATGTGCTCTAACTGGGAGGTTTGGGGAACTCTTTTCAGTGGTTCTGCTTGTTTATTCTTAATTGTAGTCAGTCACTTCCAGGATATTTTCTTTATTTTTAAAGAGAAGGAATTTTGGCACTCACTGTGGTGTTGATAGGTATCATCTCTAAAGAAATCACTTTCTCTGACATTTGGCACAGCTCTGCCTTACACTAGTGAGTCTCAAAGCCAAAACCAGCGCAGTTTGTGGTGATGTAATAGCAAGCAGTAGTTTGCAGTGACCTTCTTCAAAACTTGGCCAGGAATCAGTGCCAAAGTGGCCCATGAAACATTCCCAGGGCAGTGGAATTACAACCTGTCAGGCTGCCCAGTGCATGCCTGCAATGTCCACAGGCAGAGGAAAGCGTGGGCATGGATGGAAAATAGAAATCCTGGAGAGCATTTTGATTTAGAGAACAAAAAGAAGCCCCAAACCCACAAACAGATATCTGCATATTCCTGCTGCTGTGCAGTTTCACTCTGAGCATGAGGGGCTCTCAATTGGATGTCCTGCATGAGTGCAGCCACTGTGGAGGGGGCTGAAGGGCAGGGGAGAAGGGGTCATGGGCAGGAAATCAATAATGGTGCAATTCCCAAGGTGAGGCAGCAGATTCTGCAGCCACTTGTAAGTCCATTTCTCACATCAGTTCCAGTGTCCATGGTTATAAAGAGTGTATTTTTAATACCCCCATAGCCCTACACAAGATGGATTTAATACAGCTACAGAGAAGGACTGGTTTATATTATTTGCAGAGCACCCATGAATTTTTTAACTGGAGGGATATGATCTCTGCATAGTTTAAATGTCCCACTTTCACATGCAAATATTTTGTATAAAAATACTGGGGAGATTTTCTCTAGTCACTGAGTAAATATTCTGCTCAGAAATAGTTTCAAAATTCTTCATAAGGAGTCCAGTCAGCTACATCATTTAAATATGCTTGAGGGACTGAAGACTGAACAAGGAAAAACATGAAATGCACTTGAGCTACTGAAGAACAAAAAGTAGAACAGGTATGTTTGTGTCTGTGCTTGTTACTAAGGCATGAAAATGTGAAGAAAAGCTTTAAACTGGTACTGGAAAAACATTAGATTTTAGAATTCTGATGCAAAATTATTCAGCAGAACAAGAAGCCTAAAATGAGAGCTAAAGGCACTAGGCCAGAGAATTGAAAGGAAGAGTTTGTTCACTGTGGAGAGAAAAATATTTATTTCTTGTTTTCTATTGCAAATAAATTTCTTCCTCATGCTGTAATCTCATGCTGCTGTTTATCTCAACTTGTGACTTTGCTTATTCCCTCTTCTCTTCTAAAAATCATGAAGCTGGTGGTGCATTCAATCACCCTCTTTCCTAGATGATGCCACATAAGGGAGCATATTCCCATGAAACACTTGAGCTGGTGAATTCCCCCAGTTAAATACCACCATTTTAAACAGGGAGGATTAACACAATAAAAAAAAAAATCAAAGGGAACAGAATTATATTTCAAAGCTACTCCAGGCTAACGTAGCACAACGCTGAGCTCTGTGCTCTCACAGAGAGCTGCTGGCCTCAGGCAGGCTAAACAAAACGTGTTTTACATCTGGATCAGAGTTAGGAAAATCTTCATACTGCTTGGTTTTTTCCCTTGAACAAATGGTGAGGAATAAAGCAGCCACTGGTGCTGTAGCATGGCTTTCATAAGACAGAATGGTTGTGTTTTCTCACTCCTCTTCACTTATGCCACTATTTGGCTATCAGATAGGGATATTCTGTAAAATCTTTTAAATTAGCTGCTGTGGGGCTCTTTGGGGCACAGTAGGGCCAGCTATGGGGTAGTACCAGACACAGTCATTCACCTTTCCAGACCCATTTAAAGTGGTTCCTACTCCATGAGTAAGAGTTGAAGCAGCTCTTTTTATGAGGTGGAAAACAGAGGCATCTATGAAGTCTCTGTCTTTTTCTTCATTCTGGGGATGCCCTAAGCTATGCTTCCAGTAGTAGTTAAATTTTTAATATTTTGTTAATTATAGATCCTCCTGTTAAAAATTGGGAAAATGGACCATTTTGTCCTCCAGTGAACTATAATGGAAGACTGTAGTGTAGGAAAGAAAGATACAGGACCAAAATTGGAAGTTCTTAATTTTTGAAATATGAACTCTTTCCCAGGTGATTGTATGAAAAGGGAAAAAGAAAAAACCAGCTGTGGTTAGACAGCAGAAGAAGAACATGGGAACTAGCTTCCTTGTTCAGGGGGCTATTCCTAGGGAGTACTGCTAAAAGTAAATATGCAAAGACATCAGAAAAATATGTTATATTTATTGTCTTCTCTCTAAGAAACTGCCAAACAGCTTCCTCTGATTTATTACAATTATTAACATTTAGCCATTAAAAAGTATCACAGGTAAGAGTTATTCTTGTTTTTTCCCAACACTTCCAATTAGCATATCCAAGTTACATGTTCATAGTTTTAAATGACAAGGAAATTCTTATTTGTGTGAAAACCTTTTCCCTCATCCTTGTCTTATCTGAAATACAGATTCTTGCCAGTCTCTATTTTATCTCATATAATGCAACCCAGATAGTACAATACTTGGAAGACAGGTTTGTGGTTTTTTTTCTTTTTAAATTGGTCACTACCATTTTTTGTATTAATGTTTCACTTTTAAGGAGGGGAAGAATGCAGTTATGGCAGAAAAGACAATTTTCACTCTTTCCACCACTACTGTTAAAACATACATGATTGAGAGAATTGACTTTCAGCTCTGATAGGTTATAAATAGAAGGCATTGTCATTGTCTAGCAGTTCTCCTGCAAAGGAGAGCTAACTTGAGTAGATTAATAAAATATTGTCATTAAAAAACCATTTTCAGTTAAATTTTAAAGTAGCTGATGAAATATTTCTCTAGTAGCCTTGTCAGCTCATGCTCCAAGTCATAACCTGTCCTGGTTGCCTTTTTTGTGTTTGGTTGGTTTGGGAATTTTTTTTTTTTTAAGTAAAAGAAAATTTACCCCAAACCTAAAATATCTGAGCCTGGGGAGAGTGAGAGTGTCCTGGGCTTAGAGCTGTAGATTTATAGAATGCTTTGGGTTGGAAGGGACCTTTAAAGAGACCCCATCAGACTCCAGCTGGTTCCTGGGTTCAGTTCAGATGGGGTGTGGGGACAGTCAGAGATGGGAGATGGTTTGTCCAAAGTGGTTCTGTTGTGGCTTCTGCTCTGCCCTGCTGTGCTGAAAGAGGTGAGCAGAATGTAAAAATGGCCTGGGAGTTTGTTAATACCCTTAATGAGGTATTGCCTTTATTTTATATAAAGTACAGTGTGTGCCATATAAGGTCTGGTATTTCAGGGACAGACAATTAAAAATCTAAGAGTAATTTACCACCCTAACATCAGCCAAAACATCTCTGTTTGGATTTTAATTCTTCTCCAGCCAAGGGATGACAGCAATGAAGATTAAAGCTTTTTTTATTTCTCTTTATGATCTCAGCAAAGTGCAGGTTTGAAACACAGAAAAAGGTTGACCTTCATATTAACCTGAATTTCTTTTCCTGTTTCTTCTTGAACATATTTTATTCTCTTTATGCACAGTGGGGCTCTTTTTTCATGTGCTCTGCTGTTGAACAAAATGCCAAAAAGATGGAGTGTGCACTTTTACATCAAAGAAATGATGAGACCGTGAAAACTCATTTCCCTTGTGACTTCTTAAATTGCTGCTAAGGAATTGAATGTGTCTGTTTGAAACAATGTGTCCCTTTAAATTCTGTTTTCTTATTTTTCTTAAAACAGAAAACCATGGTTTCATTTAGATCATGATCCAAAGGCCACTGGAGTTAAGAAAAGGCTCTTAGTTACTGCAGTCAGATTTTTCAAGTGTTTCACTGTGTAAAACCAAGGACAGATAGTTTTTAAAAGAATTGCTTATCTAGAGAGGAAAAAATTGCCTACTGTATTTTGTTTATTCAGCTAGTTAAAAGTCTTACCTTCAGCTGGGCAAGAACTAAGTGAATTCCCTTCTTACTGCACAGAATGGATTTGACAAGGACAAGAAAGGTCAAGCTGTAGTTAAATTCAGAAAGACAAACCAGGGAAAATATTGATTTACTTCAGTTTTTCTCATGCATAAAGGTGAGGTGAGGTAGAAGCAAACACAGTAACGAAATCCACAAAACATAAACTCTGCTGGAGGAAAACCTTTTCCAGTGCTACACTACAGTTGTGGATAATCCCTCACTGCTGGGATGAATGATTTGTCACTGCTACAGTCCAGGAAGCTGCTAGAAATGCTCTTGATTGGAGTGAAAGGCATTGTAAAGCAATTAAGTTCTGACTATTAATAAAGCTCCCACAGGATTCATTAATTTTTAAAAGTAGACAAAGACTGCATTTAGTAGCTGTAGAACTGTGGCTACACTGAAATATGGAAAAATGCTACACCATGTCCATGCTGTTGGAAATATTCCTTATCAATTTCCAGAAAAAGGTTATGAATATCTAATTGAGAAAAGCATTTAAGCATATGATGAAATTTCATTTTGACTGGATATAAATTAAACAAACAGCTAAGCCCTTTGCTTATTAAGGAGCAATTTGAATATCTGCTTATAGCCCAGATTCAGATTTCATTGAAGTTTCCATTCCTCTGAATTGGAGCCATAATCCCCTGAATTGTCATGGTGTTTTCTGGGTCTAGAATCCATAAAATTTCACCTTCCTCTCAGACACAAAGCAGCCTTCTTAAAGATACCCATAGTGCATATCCGTGTTGCTTTCCAAAGCTCCAGTCTTATGCTGTCTTTAATTTACAGTTTATTTCTCACTCCCAAGACATGTAGTAATTTCAGCAGGTGATTTTACAGCTCCTCAAAACCGTGATTGCTGACTCTACCAGTTCAAAAGCAATCCAGTTCTGGAGGAGATATAAACCTTCTCTGTGCAGGTCTCTGCCTCTGGAGGTGCTGAACCACTCACACCCTCCCTCTTCCCCTTTTTATCCTCCTGTTACACTAACACCCCATTTCTGGTTGGTCAGACTCTATTTTATGCCTAAAAAGAGTCCCTCTTTGCTATGATCCCATGCTGGGATAGCACAACAATGGAAAAACATTGCTACCAGGAAAATATGTTTAACTGTTTTCAAAATTCCGGAGCGAGCCAGCCGCCCGTATCAAAGCCTTTGCAAAGGCATCCAGCCAGTTTCTCAGATTCCATTGTTTATAATCTCACTTGGGCTATTTCCCAACAACTTGGAAAATGTGTGACTGGTTTTGTATCTGAATTTGTCCAGTGCCAAAGTGAGAATATGGGTATTTACAAAACAAGGCTATCTAGCATGACTGGCAGTCTGTAGGACTGATTAACTGAGCGGTTCTAGCAATTGTGTTACTGAAGATATGGCAACTGTACTCTGAATTACATGGGGGCATTGATCTGGGTTGTGTTTTGTTTGGTTTATTTTGTTCTTTTTCCTGGTAAAATGACTGACTTCCTAAGCCAAGTGGTTGAGCCAGGTTTTGTTCCACATTACTGGTTCTGACTCTGTTAATGCAGCAGATGCAGGAATATGGGTTCAGAGAATCATGAAGAGATAAGTGGGAAAATTTGCTCAGTGCTGCTGATTGCAGAGCTCCTTGTGCTAAGCTTTTATTATTTGGGAGGTAGACAGAAAAAGCCTAAATGTACAGGTAATTTGTTAAAAAGCCTTTCTTGTAAACTGAACTGAAAGTGGATATTTTATACTATTACTTAAAAGTCAGAATATCATAACTTTGGTTTGAAATCCAAAGAAAAGTACTCATGTCCAACAGTGTTAGATGCTGCAGCCTTGATTCCAGAGGATGGAAGGTTACTGGCTTCAGGGCTCTTGGAAGCAGAAGAAATGCAGTTTGGAAAGAAAAAAAGAAACCATCAGAAGATCCAGTGTTCATTTTTAAACCAGTAGATTGCATGTAAAATCCTGCCTTGGTACTTTTGTTTGGCCATCACGAACAAATATATATATATAATAAGTTCATACCTTTCAATCTAAGAAAAATTGACAGCCCTCACATGTTGAAAACCTGCTATGCCAACAGATGAACTCTCCAAAGTTCCAGGAGTAATTTCATTACAGGGGTTCTGCTGATATGCTTTTTTCTTTTAAAATAATGGTGGTTTCCACCTGGTGAAACACTTGGCATTTTTTGTAACGTGCAATAAAATAACCACTGCCATTGGGTTTGCTACCCACTTTTCATCATTACTCATTTTATTGGGTAAAATATTTCAGTAAATATGGGGTGAGGTTTTTTGGTTTTTAAGCTAAAAAATTGCTTTAAAGAAGAGGAAAATAATCAAATTCCTGCAGTAAGGTTGGTAAAAAATTGTTCTGCTATTTAAAAAGTGCACCAATGCCTTTTGATTAAAACCAAAAGTGAAAAATCAAACTCTAGCTTGAGAGCCTTAGAGACAAAATTCCTTCAATGAGACAGAGAATGAAAGGAGAGTCAGGCAGTACCTGTGAACTTCTGCAGAGTCTCAAAAATGCTCAGCTCTGGAAGAGCTGTTCCTAGCAGTGTGAGGGCATTTATCTGCAAACATTCCTTCCACCCAGATACTTAACTTAGCTGCTGTGTTTTGCTTCCCCCTTGTCTAGTGAAAAGTGTCCCTGCCCATGGCAGGGGGTTGGAACTTTTGGGATGATTTTTAAGGTCCCTCCCTGCCCAAACCAGTCCATGACGTCCTCTGGGACCTTCAGGAACATTTATTGCTTCCATATCTACTCAGCCATGCAGCTGAGAACAAGACAATCGTTACTCTGCAGCATGTTCACTTAAAAAAAGAAGTCTATAGAGTCACTGTGTCCTGAATATCTCCACAAGAGGAATACTTTCAAGAACTTTCCAAGATAACATCCTAAAAAATGCAACATCAGAAAGAACTGCAAGGCATTTGCATAGAAATGATCACAGTATTCCATGGTGGCCTGATTTCTGCCTGTGTTTTAGGATGTTTATGAAAATTCCAGGGCTGATTACTATATTCATTTCATGGAAATAGTAGAAATGTACTGAGTCAGTGCATTAATCTCTAAAGCCAGTCATAAGAAAATATTTATCTCAGTTATCCAATAGTAAAAATTATATTGCTCAATTTCTTAATCTTTAGTGCATGCAATAACATAGAAAAAACACTTTGCAAAATGCTTTCTGTCAAAGAAATTCCAATCCACAGTAAAGGAGTGCACTTTGAAATAATGAAAAACATCTTTTGGGGCTATTCACAAAGGAAATACTTAGTGTGTTGATGAATGTTAAACTCTAAATAATGTTAGTTATGTGCTAATAAATTATGCACACGTATAAAAAAGGAGCATGCTCAGCAACTGAGGAAGAAGTTATTACACTTAGGACATGTTATAACTGGAAAAGAATCATCACCTGGGTTGCATTTAACAGTGAAAAATTAAAAAAAAAAAAGAAAAGGACAAAGGAAAAAGGAAAGTTTAATAATAATTTAATTTTGCCTTAGAATGAATTCCCTTGCAGAACAAAGGAATAACTGTCAAAGTGGGTTTTGGAACAGAGTTGTGAGAGATGTTAGAGACCAGTCAGAGGTCTAGAAAATATGATCTCTGAAGAAAGACTGTGTGAACTGGGACTCTTTTAGATTAAAGAAGAGAAAGCCGGGGCTAGGTGACCTCCCTTCCAGCTTTATATTTCTATGGAAATAAAAGGATCTGAAGTAGGGTCACTGCATCCAAAGACATAATCCTATCTTTCAGGAAATAAAAATTGCTTTTGTATAAAAGTTGAATTGCCACCTAACCTACAGGCTTACATGAAGAAATAAGGGGAAATTAGTGTCCTTTCATTCCCAGAAAAAGCAAGGAAGCAACGTGCATGGGATGGCAAGATTTTTTTTATATGCAGGAGAGTGGGGTTTTGATTAAATTCTGGCTAGAATGATCTTTGATGTTTTGTGGTTTTGTTAATATTTATTATAGAAATATTTAGCTACCAGATCAGATGGTGATTGGAAGTTTGTGGCAATAAAACAGTAAATAAATATCTGGTTTCTAACAGTTGGTGGTAGATATTTTCACAAATATCATCACAAAGAGCACCTGGCCACCTCAGCAGCTCCTGACAACCCAACTTTCTAGCAAGACTGCTCATCAATTATATGCATGAAGTATATTCCAATGGGACATGTACTTTTCACTAGGATAATAAATGGTGCTTTCCTTTATAAAAATCATCTTTATAACAGGGAGAGGGCTCTTAAAAACCACCAGATGAAAGGCAGTGGAAAGGGAGATCATTCAAACCTGGTATGAACAAATTGGGAAATTTTCTGTTCACTATTCTCCAAATAGTCTGTGATAACATTTGGGATCCTTTTTTTCTTAGTTTTGCTTTGCTTGCAGGAATGCAAAGAAGTGCTTTTTCTTTTTGGGTGGCAGGGGTTTTTCCATACCTGATGTTTTGAGAACAGGTAGCAGAAGAGGGGAAGGATGAGTGGAAGAAAGGGTGCATTGCAAAGGTTGTTGTAGGTTTTGATATTAAATGCAGAAAAATGGAATTCTCTGACTTGCCAATATAGAAAACCAGTGGTAGAATTGAGCCTAGTACTTAAATCTCTTGTTTAGTGTTTATTCTCTGCCATGGTTACTCAAAATCAATCCTGTCTATCTTCCTTGATTGTATAAATATATTTAGGTTTCTACTGTGCTTCCCTTCTGGCAAGTGCAATGAACAGTTAACAGTGTAAAAGGTTTTAAATAGATGTTTTTTCAGATTGTGTTTGCTTTTAGCTTATTCTTTTGAATCAAGCAGGAACAGTGAACATGTGAAATTGTTATTATTTTCAGTTTTTTAGAAGAAGAAACATTCAAAATCTTACTGGTTCTATTTCTGGGAGATTCTAGCAATGTGCTTCATCCTCTGGACAGTTACTGCAAAGAGGTGTATAAATCTGAGACATTTGTTCTTGTAATTTTTTTCCATTTTATTCTGGAGATTCTGCCTGGGAAGGAGTTGTTTTAAAAATTCATTATTATTTGATTGCAAGCTGGATGTCAGCCAACTAAATTTTTGAATTTGAAAGAAAATGCAGCATCAGCTTCTTTGGAACTATAATGGAATGAAACCCTCCAAGCACTCATTAAAAGGGTTTCTGATGTCTGGCAAAATTAGATGAGGTGTAAATCACTGAACTACCATATGTGGTTTGAGATGGAATATTTAATTTTTTAGAATCCAAACCCAAGGCTAAAGGGAAATTTAACTGCACCAGCATAATATTTTGATGATGGAAGAAGTAATACCATTTTAGATGCTTTATATTTTTAAAGTTTAATTTTAAAAAAATGTTTATTAAGGGAATCTCCATTGATATCCACATTGTTATCTGGCATATAGGCAAAGGCTTGAGGAATAATACCAAAGTACAGTAATGACTTTTCTCCACTGAAGAGTTTCTGAAGGCTGTAAAAATATTACTGGAAAATTTTGATTGTAGAAGCATGATCATAATAATTATTTCTTCCTTTAGCTTCCTCCTGGTAATTCTGTGCCCTTTGATGTAGCTCACATCAGGGTAAGTTAGCTATTGCTCCTCAGCCACTGAAGAATGGAGCTGGTTCCATTGTGGAGGTAGAAGGGATCAGGAGCTATGAAACAGTTTTGCTTTCAATCTTTCCTGTATTCAAAATGGAGCTGAAAAGCAACAGCTTTTCCCCAATAACTATAACTGTTATTATAAAATAATATAAGTAAATATTTCTATTAAAGATCTTTCCATTGACCCTTGTTAGGATTGGGGTTCATTATGTTAATGCCACGCAAGTTTCAAAGAAAAAGTGCCTGGCCTGAAGTCTTTGTAAACAGACAGAAGGAAAGGGATGTAGGTGCATCACCTGAATAAATAAATACACAGAAGAATGGGTCTCACTTTGTTACACTTGAATCAATATGGTTTTGTGAGATTATATAGGCATATTATAAGTTTTTGCATTAATTTAAGTTGTCAGGCTGTGACTCAGCCTTTAACTGCACTTGTGAGAATAAAGGTTGGATGGTACTTTTTAAAATCATTATTGTTTTCTAAATGCCTTTATGAAAGCAGACAAGAATTTATTTCACATGTGGCAAAAGCATAACTGCCCTAACATGAAAATTAGTTTTAACAGAAAAACACATTTGTTTTCTTGTTTATACTGCACATAAGAATGGAACACATCTGTACAGAAATGTACTTCCTTGTGATGGGATGGATGAGAACAGACTTTGATTCCTCAAAGAGAACTATTTGTTTGTCTCTTCAAGCCAGACAAGGGGAGACTTAAAAATTACATTTTAGGAGGAATCACTTTGAGGGCAAGGGAGAAATCATGTGAGAAAACTGTCATTCATTTGAGGAAATCTTGTGCATAGTTTCAAATTTATTAAGAATAAAGACATTCTTCAGAAAAGGAAGGAGCTTTGAAAGATTCAGAATGTGCAGCTCTGTGCTGAGAATAACGGAGATTTGGTTCCTACACATTGTTCTCTGGAGTGGGGAAGTGGAGCAGTGGGAGTATGTTGGGATCAAAGGATGGTTGGTAATTTATTTTGTGTCCTTTTCTACAGCTACTTTGATATCCAGCATAAGCTGAAATGAATAATGTTCATTTCTTGAGGAAAATATGGTGCATTTGAGAACCAGTGTTCAAATGAGCAATAATCCAGTCTGGCTTCCTTTGTGTTATCCAAAGCAGCAGCGTCTTCAGCTTCAGAGATAAGGGTAGGAAGACTGCTTAATTTCAAAGGTTTTCACTTTTATCTTAGTCTGGGAAATCTGAATACTTTAATGGGTTTAGGTTTTTAATTTAATTCCAGGTTGCTCATCATTTCACCTTTCAGCTGGTCTATAGAGATAATTCAATCATATTTCCCTTGACAAACCATCTGAATTACACTTTTATTTCTCTGCAGATGTGAAAATCAGCTGCCATAATAGAGAGTGTGACAGACTTTTGCCTTCCCTCCCTCTTTCTCCCTTAATTAAGGGACTGTTCTGGTCTTGCTTCATGATGCAGATGTCCTCTGACACAGGCATGTGAGAGACAGCTCTTGTATAAAACACAATGGGGTGGTTTTTGCACAGACACCATGTCAAAAGTTTTGGAAGTAAATCCAGAGAGCAGTCATTAGGCAAAGAGAAGCACCAAATTTGCAAAACAAGGACGTTCTTGAGGTTTGGAGATTGTAGGCTCTATTTTTGCCCAGAGTTCAAGTAGTGTACTCATTTTGTTTACATACTTTTTCCCTTCCATAATTCTTTCTCTAAAAGTTTCCAAACTTTTTTCCAGAGCTACCCCCTTGCTCTCCACCACATAATCAGACGTGGTGATGCAAATAAATGGACATGGAGGAGGATTCTCTGCTCTGATTCTCGATCCCAAATGGGTGATCAAGAAAGGATAAAAGGAAAAATTCATTTCTTAAATGGATGTTTTTACTGTAAGCCTTTACAAATCAATTTTGTATGTGAAATGTCTTCTTTTGGAGGAACCAAGAGAAAAAAGCTCCAGCTTTTCACAGGTTTGGCAGAATGCTTGCTAAAGACAATGTCACATTTCCATGCTCAGATGAGGTCTCTATTTTCAATGTTCATCTTCTTTTTGAGGTCACTAAACATGAAGAATTTTTTTATCTCCCACATGGATTCCATCACCTCTGTTTTTATGCTACCTCTGGAGGTGGAGACAGCACCAGCTGCTCAGCAGTTACACCGGGCTTTGCTGGATTTAGAATTCCTCAGGTGTGAATTGCTACCACCATTCCACAGAGAAGTTTCTGCATTCTTTCCTTTAGCAAGCTGACTGTACTGCAGGCATTTTCTTCTAGTTAAGAGGCAGAAGGCACATAAAACAGTTTTCCCTCGAGGCCCTGGCTGAAATTCCTGAGTTTATTCTCTTTAATTCTAGACCATACAAGCTTGTGAAAGCTCAGGGTCTAAACCTATCCTTACATGATATGTTGTTGTTCTGCAGATACAATTTTCTGACATTCTTCAGAGAGATGTGAGCATTAATTTTTGCCCAAAATACTCACAGGAATGCCATCAGTTATTTATAAAATTGCCATTTGTTTTATATTTGGCAGGTGTTCATACCCAACCTTGGATATCAAACAGCCTTTTTATTTGAGGCATTATTGGTATTTGCTGAAGACAGTCGCTTTCAGCAAGGGAAGTAACACCTGGATATTTCTACTTCATAAAGGCAGAGTGTGGAAGAAGGTGTGTATGTAGGTGAGGTAAGATGAACTAAAAAAAATTCCTAGAATAATTAAAAATTTTTAAAAGTCTGCTACTATGTGTGTGTTGTGTGCACATTCATGTTCATGTGTTTGCACAGGTATGTTAACCTTTTAACATTAGGATGAAACTTTATGTCTTAAATTATAGTGGCTTTTCAGCCAGTAAATTATACAGACAAAGTTTATTAGAAAAAAATATCTGTCACTGTAATTAGACATTTGAATTAATTAAATGCATGGAAAGCAACTCAGACCGAATTAGGATTTTTCTCACTTTATTTTTGGGTAAATGACAAAGCAATCTTCTTGTAGGCTGGAAAACAGAGGGAAAGGAGGAAAATTACAAAAGCACAAAATCCAGATATTTATATTGCAGTGTAAAAGAGCGTTGGGAAGTAAGAATATTTTGCATCATTTTTTTTCCCACAAGATTTTATTAAACCTTTCTTTTCTCGGGCTTTTCTACAGCCTGAGGCTGTTTGTCTTCATGGCATAACAACACTATTTGTAGTTAGAAGTATAACCCATCTGCAGTATTACTTTTCAGTGTGTGGCTCTCTTGATACTGCTGCATAGGTAATAACTTTATTTTAGCAGTGATGAAGCCACAGATATTCTCTGTGAGACACAGACGAAAATCGTTTTTCATAATCTTGTTTTGAACATCATTTTAATATTTAATATGACCACATGTGACTCTGACAGATGTAAACTGTGATGCATGGGATTAATTTTAGTGGGCCAGGTTCATGTCTCATCCTGTGATGGCAGTGGACAGGTAAAGTCAACGTGACTGGCAAAGGCACCTGAGAAGATGAAACTCCACCATCTGTCTTTGCTTCAAGTTGTGAAATTGCTTTTAGAGGATTTCAAGAGCTACAGATTGGTATGAGATGGAGAATTTGGAGAGGCAAATGGGTCAAAAATGATTGAAAAGGCATTGTAATGTGGTATAATCCTTGTGGAAAACAGCTGAAGTTACTATTATTTCCAGCACAGATCTGTCCTATTTGAACTGAATATGAATATCATCATGCCACTTGTGGCTTATTCTGTGCTTCAGCATTTTTTCATTTTATTCTGGCTTGCTTGTGCTGCTTCTTTATACTTGCCATTATAGATGTGTCTTTTTTCTATATTTTATGGTTTTCTTTTAGATTTTCAGATTGTTAAAGAATTCTTGATACAATCATCTTAATTTTTGATGTACTTCTAATCTTCCTTCCACTTTAGGATCATTTACGGTCCTGTCTTTATCTCTTGTATTCTTTTTTGTTCCTTATCACTGCTAGATACTTGTATTTCCTTGAGCTATTTGAAGTCCATTAGCCTTATTTTGTTAGTTGCAATTTAAAGGAAGAATGGAAGACTTATCATTTTTATTATCTTTTTCTCTTGAATTAACTTCCACTTTAAGATTCTCAACCACTTCCTCCTAAAGAATTAGAATTAAATCTAAAATAGCTACTTTCTGTGTAATTTCCTCCACTTCATGAAATAAAAAAGCAGTCCCTAGCACATCTGATGAACTGAATAGACAACTATGTCCTGCCTTAATGCTTTTTCAAAGAGATAGTTGTATACTCATCCTACTAGGGAATGTATTCCCACTCCCACGAGGTCCTGAGCTTTAGGTCTTTCCAAGTTTCTGCCCCTTGGATACTTCCATAGCTTCTATATTGAAAGAGCCTTCTGGTCAGAAAAAATCTTTGGTTCAAACCTGTCATTATGTGCACTTTGCCTCTCCCATTTTTCAACTGGTGTTTGCCAGATATTTCTGTCAGTGTCTGGAGTGCATGTTCTTTGAGGAGCAGTGAGGGAGCTGGGGCTGTCTAGCCTGGAGAAAGGGAGGCTCAGGGATGACCTTGTCACTCTCTACAGCTCCCTGGCAGGAGGCTGGAGCCAGGTGGAGATTCAGCCTCTTCCCCCAGTGACAGGACAAAAGGACAAAGTCTTAAACTGCACCAGTTTGGGACATCAGGAAGAATTTCATTCTGTAAAAGGTGATTAGATTTTGGAATGGGCTGCCCAGAGGGGTGGTCACCATCCCTGGAGGTGTTTAAGGAAAGACTGGACATGGCCATGGTGTGGTTCACAAGGTGGTGTTGGGTCATAGGTTGGACTTGATGATCTCAGAGGTTTTTCCACCTGAACTGATTCTGCGTTTCTGCTTGTGGATCTGTGCTGCAGGTGTTTGATGGCTCACTTTGCATCCTCCCTTTCTTAGAACCTTTTCAGTTCCCTCACTCTCTCCTTGACTTTGATCACACAGATTCTAAATCTGTAACCTGAAAAGAACAGGGAGAAAAGCTTGTGGATTTTTTTCTGTGGCACCTTTTAAAACTGGTCTAAAGCTTTGCTCATGATGAACAAATTGCCAGGCTGGTGAGAAGGTTTCCCTCAGCAGTCAGTCCCAGAGAGAACCATCCTGCATGCCCACCTGTGCAGCCAGACCTGCCCATGGCACATCCTGAGCCTTTATCCCTGGCTGAGGCCATGGATGAGGTCAGCATCTCAGCTCACAGCTTCTTCAGCCTCCCCCTGCAGCACCACCAGTGCCCAGGTACACAAACAGGAGGTGCCACATGCATCTTCGTGCTCCTCTGGGGCAATAAACCTTGTTACTTCAGGGAAATATTGTAATTCTTAATAATTATTATTTCTACTGTTATCTGAAGCTATGGAAATTAATGTCTTCAGCTAATTAAATAACTGCTTGTGTGCTTGACAAAGTGTTATATTTATGCAAGAGAGTTATTTCTTCAAATTGCTGAAAATAGTTGCATTGAATGAATACAATATGCCACTTAGATTCTTGGCATATAATGTCTGTTTCAACATTAATACTGAGGGAAAATTTAATCTACTCAATTATTTTATGACATCTAGAAGACAAGACAGGGATCAATGCATGCATAGCCTCTCATTTTTGCCAATTTTATGCAAATCAAATGGCAAAAAATGAGCATAATTTTGTTCCATTATTCCATTATGCCTAGTACAATTATTGTTTCACTGTCCTTGTTGCAGACTATTTGATGTATTTGTTTTTCCACTTTTTGCAAGTATCACTTTCCACAGTCTAATAGTACAACTATTCAAGTATTGACTGAAAAAAGAAAGAGGTAACTTTTTTAAATACACAAAAGGAAAAAACAGGAAAATTAAGTAGGCTCCAAAAGTAGCAATTGGAAAGGAAAAGGGAATTTCAGGAAAAGCAAATAATTTCACTGCAGTAATAAAAAACATACTGTAAAATTAAGTATTAAAGTATTAGCCTACCAATGTAGCCATTATTAGAAGGTTGGGGTTTTTTTAGAAGAGTAAGAAATCTACGTGAGATTATTTTGAAGTAGAATCACTAGGACTAGGCAGCATCACTCTAAAGGAGATGAACTGTGATATTAAGATGAAAATTGTAGTAATCAAAATACTGATTTCACTGCTGATTTAACAGTTACCCAACAATTTACTTTTTGTTTTGGTGGGGTTTTTTTTATTTCAAAAGAGATTAAATTCATCAGCCTGACAACATGAAGAGAGAAGTCACGCTTAAATAGCCTTGGAAGAAACTGGTGGACTTACAAAGCTCCTGGGTAAAGTATAATGTGATGAGTAAGAACCAGTAAGCCACCAATAATAAATGCATTCTTCCTAAGCCTTGCAAAGGAAGAATAGTGGTTAGGAGAAAATTGGAGCAGATGATATATTTTTATTTTCAAAATCTTTTAGTAAGGTGTTTTTTTTTTTTTAATATATCATTCAGCAAACTAGCCAGAAAAATGTGGAAACCTCTGCTAAATTCTGAAGGAAGGATGTAAATCCCAGGAAGGTCAATGGAATTTCATTATCTTCTAATAATGTTTCCAGTATTTTGTTGAATCTATGAATAAAAAGAACAAATACAGAAATAAAGGTAACAGTGGTTTGAATCCCAAAGATCATGTCCTAATTTAGAAAAGAATGAGAGAAAATAACTCAAAGTAAATGCTTTCTCAGCTAGAAAAAGTCTAATAGCAGCGTCCCTTTGGGATCATTAAAGGGTATTGGATAAATTCAGTACACCTACTAATGATGTGTAAGAAAGGTTGAATTGTGAGATGGAGCTTTGCTGACAAGGAAAAAATGCCCTAGCTTAGTCAAGATTAACCAGGATTGTGAAAAACTCCAGAAGGAATAGCAGGGAAAATAAAAGGCAGCTGAATGAATGCAGAAAAAAACCTCAGCAGAAGCGACATTTGCAGTGGGAAATGTCAGTGCAAGATGCATCAAGGTTTCAGCATGGCATACAATTACACATCTATTCAGTAGGAAGACTTTTTAAAACTTTGTATTTTAAAAAATAAGAGGTTCATACTCAGAGTCAAGATCAATGTTGGCAGATTGATTCTGTCATAGATGAAAATGCTATCAGATTGTCTATTTAATTTTTTTTGTGCAGAAAGAATGTACAAAAAAATACAGAAAAATGTAACATGATTTTATTCCTTGGCTTGACAGATTTTTAGTTGGAAGTAGAGAGGTGTTCAAGTAGCAAAGATGTCATTACTAGTGCTGATAGAACTTGGTGCTGTCTGGTCTCTGCTTTTCTGAAGCATCTTTCACCTTAAAATGGACCTGAAGCCAAATTGTAATTTATCCTGTAATTCTTCATCCATGGCCTACAATTTAAAAATAAGAGTGCAAAAAATATCATTACTTTTTTTTCTTCATGAAAAAATCTGCAGAGGAATAAACATTCCAATAGAAATCTGGCTCTTTCTTTGTAGGATAGATTTTACACCTCAGCTCATGCATATGCATAAAAAATACAGCTCTGACTCTAAGTTTTTTCTCCACATACAAATGGAAAAAAAATGGAAAAAAATAGCATAAGCATTGATTTCCACCTCTGTTGTTTTGTAGATGTTTCTGAGTTTGGTAAACTTCTCACAGTACTTCCAGTCTTTATTGTATGGCAGTTTTCTTCTTGGAGATGATGGTAACAAATGCAACTACTGCAGCAAAATACACTCACGGGTCTTAAGAAAGGTAAGATTTTTCTACCAAGCTTTCACTTTAGAAGTGTGCCAGTGAATTTTCCGTGAATTTTATTTCTTTCTAAGTTTAGAAAAAATAACTAGGCAAGGGAAGGCTTATATTTCTTTCTAAATATTGAAAAAATGAGTAGGTGAGGGGAGGCTTATACTTTTAATCTTATAAAATTGATACCCCCCAAGAGCTGACTTACCAGATAAGACAATAGGAACAGAAAATTGTAACATGCATTATTCTGTTAGCACTGGAATCCAATAAGTAGGGACAAGTTTCTTTTACCACAGGAAAGAGACTGATGGTTTCCATTACATCAGAATTTTTTTTTTGGAATGGCTCAGGTGGCTCAGTCTTTCTCAATGAAAAATTAGTGTGGGATTTATGAAAAAAAAAAAAAAGAAGAAAGAAAGCCTTTTGCTGTCGTCTATATGAAGTGTTGGGTGCATATTTGGAAAGCAAAGGGGAAGGCTGTGCTCAGGTTCCCTGTCAGGCTCAGTGGAACCCTGTACCTTGTGCACTGCTCTGATGTGTAAGGCAGAGCAGCTCTTGAAGCTGTCAAATCACTCTGTGCAGCCATTTCCTCCTGCCTACACTCCTGTTTTACCAATGTGTCAGAAGGCCAAGGCAGGTCTATATATCCCTGTCCAGAAGCAGTGCAGAGCTTGGCCCCCTGCACTTAATGAGCCCAGTAATATCTGTCCCAAGGAGAAAGGAAAGGGCATAGGAAGCATTTGTTTCTCTTAATATCCTTGCAAAGAGGTCAAGCACAATGTTATTTTTTTTCTCTCTCTCCTCTTCAGCCACTTACATTGTTCTCAACAGAACTGCAAAACCACTGGGCTGGATGCTGTAAATAGTACTGAGCATCCTTAAGTGAGGAGGATTTCTGCAGCGAGGTTTCATTGATCCCAGCCTGCAGAGAGGGCCAGCAGAGCAGGGAGGGTGTTTGTGCATGGGGGGGAGGGAGGAGAGCATGGTCTCTGCTTTATTCTTGTCCTCTGAGTTTTGCAAATATTCTGAGCAGCTGGAGAAGTCTGTGTTTGAGGGCTGTTTTGCTTTATCTATTCCACTCTCTCACAACAGCAACCACGGAGAACTTTAAATATACTGTTTTAACTAATGAATGGAAATGTATCAACATTTTATACAGGGACTTAAGTTTTGATAGTAATAGTCTAGAAGCTTTATACTTTATTATAATAAAGTATTATAATACATAATATACATTATTATAATATATATACTATATGATATAAAGATATAATATACTTATATATTATAATACTTTTTACTTACTCTATTTATTTCTCTTTCCTACTACAATGGATATATTTTTGGAAGGCTTTGTTCACACAGCCTTCTACATCATTACCTTGTAATCTCATTATGTTTTTATTCAGTAACTTGCAACTTTTGAGAACTTATTCAAACGCTTTTAAGTTCTAAATCTGCCCAAGATGGTTCAGTACATTAGTTCTTTAAAAGTGTAAATGATTTCTGTGTCAAGAACTGAAAGGATGAAAGGTGTAAAATGTTACACTTGCAAGAAAAGTGGAACTTACAGATATGCATGTAAAGATGAAAGGATTGACAGATCTGACTTCTCTCAGCCAGATTTGTTACCTTCTTCTGACACCAAAAAATCCCATCAAATGAGCACAGAAGAGAACCAATATTGGCATTTGTATATAATTCTTTTGCTAGATTTATGAAATTTCTATTGCATAGCTGTGGCATACAGCAGCCAAAAGTAAAGTTTGCTTTCCTTCATTTTCATAGCATGTTAGTTCTTAGCCAGGAATCAGTGGTGCAATGTTTCTTCTTTGATGCTCTACATCTAGAAACCTTTCTAGTTGGGCTTAGATTTTTATTTATGATTATTTATGCAGTAAAAGTACTATCATGCTATTCTGTGCACCTCTTACAACCACACTAGTCCTTTTCTGTTGGCCTATTTGGGTTGTTTTGTTTGGTTTTGGTTTTATGCTTTTGAATAGATCTCTTGCCTGGTAAAGGATTATTGAGATCTTAGCTTTGCTGTGAATGGTAATTTCAAAAGTTTTGAAAGTTAATTTCAAACATTTTGAAAAACTTGGCAGATTTCTGTAGATCTGAAACAAAATCTTCCTTTAGTCTGAGGAAAAAAATGTCTCAGATGGCTTTAGGAATTTTTTGGTTGGTTTAAAGGAATTGAGAAAGAGGAGAAGGAATGTATCTCCCTGTCACGGTGAACAAAACTATTTCTTAAAGTGTTTCTGTATTAAAGAATATTCTTGAACTGACTTTATGGCTTGGACTGTGATCTCCTTTTAACTGCATTTCTGGTCCCATAACAGTATTGAACAGAGGACAGTTGTTCAGCAGCCTGAATCACATGTGATATTGTACAATTAGCAGACTGTTCACAAAGGCTTCAGCCTCGGCTTTTTATCATAAAATATAAAGCAGTAACACAATTTCCCTTTCCTCTCTTTGCATGAACTCACCAATTCATTACCAAACACATACAAAGAGATGTCTAATAGCTAAGAAACGTGTCTGATGCAGGACAAAGAAATAATCTATCTCAGCTCTGGTAGGAAGACAATGTACTCCTGGACTGAGAGCAACTTGTGGACCTCCTTAAACCCTCTGGAATTAAACCGGGAAAATCACTTTTCATCTCAGTTTTCCCCACATCCTTGATGGAAATATTTCCTCCATTAAGACTGTAAACTCCTTCACGCACAGACTCTTTTTCTGTGATGTTTGTACTTTGTTTTTGACTTTGACATCCTGATATTTTCCACACAAAGCTCAAATGGCTGCTGCTGGATGTTACTGTGTCCTTTACAGGAGTACAGATGGACTTTGGAAAGTCAGATGAAGGTTTGATGGTGTGCTTGGGAAAAGAGGTTAAACCAAAACCCAAACAAATTCCTATGGGCTTCAAGGGTAAAAATTTAAGAATCTGGAGAGGGGTCAATTTGGATATGATTCCAGACTAATAGGGTCACATTGGATCCATTTAGAGAGGGCACCAGGAGACGAAATTAAATACCCTTTCTTCATCTGCTTGGAACAGAGACATCACATCATACATTCCCAATTTCAGTGTTAGGAAAAAGTTTCTGACTGATCGTAAAATGAAAACAGGTTACAGTAGAGTTGAAAAAGGCTGTGGAAGGAACACTTAAAAAACCCAAAAGGACATTTTCAGCAACTTTAACACAAGGATTACTTTTGTATTGCTCCGTTTTCAAAGGCAACAACTGCGTGACTGCTCATCATCCTGTAATCAGGAGTCAAGGTCTTGATTCGAACCTTAACTTTGGAGGATGGAGTTGAGAGGGAAGATGTGTGCTAATGTCTTCACAAACAATTCAATGGGTGAAGGTACGGGTGGTGATGACTTTGGAATGGGACTTAATGCGTCTACTAACTTTGGGCAGCAGGTTTGTTGCAGAGCCCAGCCAGTTTGACCCCTGAAGCAGACAAGTGTCTGTACCAGCCTGAGTTTCTGAACTTTGGGGTACAATAACAGGCTCAAGGGGGGATGTGGGTTAGAGGTTCGGGAAGGCTGGACCTTTTCCCTAGATGGGAAAAGCAAAAGGGCACCATGAGGCCGGGAGTTTAGGATAACAGGAGCCTGAGCCCTGCGAAACCTCGAGAGAGAAAACCTCTCTTCCTTTATTCCAATAAAGTTGCAGGACTCTTCTGTCTCCTTTATGGACGCTGGCTTTTCATAGCGTGACTTTCTATACAGAGCAAACCTTAGGAAGGTGAGGTTCCCCAAACAAGCCGTACCATCTCTCCTGCTACCAGCCGGGAGGAGTTCAAGGCAAAGTGCCTCTGAACTTTGCAGGACCTGAGGCGAGCAGAGGAGCCAAGGCAGCAGAGCGGGGAACATCCGAGCCCCCAGCCGCTCTGCCAGGAGAACGGGGCCGCCAAGGAGCACGGGACGGGGCGGGCTCGTTTCGGGGGTCCGGGCTGCATTCCCGCTGCTGCTCCGTTCCCGGTGCCGCTGCAGCTCCCCCCGGCTCCTGTTCTGGAAGCGTGGGCGGCAGAGGCGGCCGCGGGAGCCTCGGGGGGGCGGTCACCCCGCCGGACCCCCCTCCCAGCGAGGGACGGATCCACGCGGGCCGAGGGGCGGGAGGCGGCTCCGAGCGGCGGTGACAATTAGCCTTTAAAAATGGCTGCTTCGAAGCTGTCAGCTGGGACGCGGAGGGGCTGCTAACCCTCCTCTCGCTGCCTCCCGCCTCCCTTCCCCGCAGGGCTAATAACGGAGCGGGGATAAGAGCTCTCCAGCCTTTCCCCGCCCCGCCGGAGCGCGATGCCGTAGCGGCTCCGGGCCCGGCCGCCCTCACTTCCCAGCTAGCTGCCTGGCGAGAGGACGGCGGCCCCCGCCTCCCGCGCTCCTCCTCGCCGCCGCTGCGTGTGTGCCGCGGGCACCGGGATACAAAGGAGAAGGGGGAGCCGCGGGATACATGGTCCAGGGTGGCGTGTGCGCGGCCGTGGGGGCATATCTGGCGAGGAGAAAACACAAGGTCAAGAGGCAGCTCTCCTCCTCCATGGAAGAAGACGGGAGCGATGAGCCCTGAGGAGGACGACGAGGAGAAGGGGCGGATGGCCGAGGGCTGCCGGGCTTCCCCTCGGGAGTGACGGGGCGCGGAGGGCTGAAAGGGGCCGGAGGAGGCAGCGCTGGGGTCGGGAGGGAGGAGAGGAAGGCGAGGAGGAAGCGGGGGGTTTGAATCTCCCTGGCTGGATTAACTCCCCTCAGGGGAAGCTGCCATCGCCGGCCGCGCCTCGGCCCGCGGCCCCCGCGGCCAAGATGGACCTGGGCAGCGGCGGCCGGAGAGCGGGAGCTGCCCCCGCGGGCCCGGCCGCTTGGAGACCTTTCCCCTCCGCCTGCTGCTGCTGCTTCGCCTCGCTCCTGGATGTGAACAGCTGGCTGCTCTTCTACGGCTTCCTCTACCTGGCCCTCTATGCCCAGGTGTCCCAGTCCAAGTCCTGCGACAAAATTTCCTGCTTCTCGGGTCATTGTGTCAACTCCACCTGCGTCTGCGACCAGGGCTGGGTGGGAGACCAGTGCCAACACTGCCAGGGCAGGTTCAAGTAAGGTTCTGCTTATTGTGAATTTCTTCTCATCCCTACATCCTTTTCCTGTCACTTTCACTAGCGGTTTTTTGTTTGTTTTGTTTTGCTCGTGTCTGCTATGATTTTGTTCGTGTGTGGTGGAAGTATGTGGCAGAAGTTATGGATAAAATAGGCTCCTCCAGCTCTTAAGAGCACAGGACACAGCTCCGGCTGACTTACCGCTGAAAATAGGCTGCTCCACTTCATGGGAACTGAGAGACGGGAGAAATCGGCCTAAAGCTGTGTCGCTGCTGTCCCTTCTGGAAATGTCATGGAAATGACATGTGCACTTCATGGGGCTGTCCAGGGAACAAGGATTAGTAGTGGATTTTAATTACTTTTTCCTCCTGAAAAGTGAAAGGTTTAGCTCCTTCCAACCTTCCTTTCTTTCAGTTGTTTGAGCTAAGTGGGCATCAGTCAGTTTCATTCAGGACAACACAAGTGCAACTGAGTGAAATATACATCCCTGGTGACAAGGTTTGCAGGAGAGAGTGGGAAATAGGAAACAGTAACATATTTTTGCGAGGGAAGGAGTACTCAGTCAAGGTCTAACTACCTTCTCATTCTTAAAAGTCACTGTGATACCGAGTCATTGATCAGTGAGAAGGAAGCCTACCCTGACACTTGCTTTTCTCTATGGAGTGGGAAAGAAGACTTAATTTATAGGGCTGTCACTTTCCTCCCGCCCCCTTTGGTATCAGTGTAAAGACTGGCTGTGAAGAATACTGTTTGCTGTTATTTCGCTATATAATCTTGGACAGGGCATCTCATTTCATTCCCTGTAAAACACCCCTTATGAGCAGGAACTCCATTTATTAAGTATGTTGACATACATAGCTAGAAAATGTTCTAATATCTAACTAATAGCAATACGTTGGTGACACTGTGTCTTAGAGAAGTCAAGTTCTTTCTGTCTTTGGGAAACTACTTTTTATAGATTAAATATCAATAACTGTCTGTTTTAAAATTGTGTTTAAATTCAGATTTTCTCTCTGGAGTACTGTAGTTAAGCTGTACAATTTACATCTCTTTTAATCATTTAATACTAGGTCACTCATTCCTAAATAAACAAAAAATAAATCCAGTAACTTGTTAGCCTGGGAAGTTGAGGAGTAGTTGAAGTCAGACACGTTGGCTGAAGTGAGGTACATAGTGCAGAGAAAGAGCCAAGTTACTGGTATTTGGTGGATATTGCAGCAGTAAGCAGTAAGATTATAACCTAGCTATAAAATTAAGACAAGGCAAATATAGTGCTTTTTTTTTTTTTTTTTTTTTTTTTTTTTTTTTTTTTGCCTATGACCTTGATAATAAGGTTTTAAAGTTGGCCATTTGTTGCGTGTGTGTATTGGATGTTTGGGGCTTGTCCTGCTGTGGAACAATGGGCTGATTTTGGAGAGTGATGAAAGGAGGCCCAGGTGAATCTTTTTTGTGTGTGGATCTGCAGAGCTCTTCTTTCCTGGCTATAAAGAGATTAATTACTTGTATCCTTTGTATTGGTGCTACTCATAACTGACCCTAACAGTGCCAGGACCAAAGCTAATGGTAATTTCTTAAATTTCCAAGCTTGTTATGAATGAGTGTATTCTCTGAGTTGTTACTGGGCCGTTATCCTGTCCTTACAGGCATTATCTTTGTCATCTTTTAAAACATCTAGTTTTTTTTAACCTTGGTTGTGTTTGTCAAGTGTGGAAGCACAGTGGTTACATTTTCCCTTCTGCTAGAAAGTTAATAATCCATCCCCACCTAGAGGAAGTTCTGGCTGAGTGTTGGAAGGGCTCCTCTCCTGAGCTGAGCTAACACAGTGTTTAACTGAAGTGCTGCTAGGGGTTCCGGTGAAATCGGAAGAGATTTCTCATTAACTCCTCTGTGTTTTTGCATGCTTAGCTTTAGGAGTGACAGTGATATTTGCATTATGATTTTTCTCACGGGAGTAAGCTGTTGGAGAGCTATTTTTTACTGAGGACGCTTTTCATAGCAGTGTCTTTGACAGCTCATCTTTAATCTTTATTCTTGGAAGCAGAGTATACTCTGCACTGAAAATAAGCATTCTAAGATTTAAAGCTTTGCAAGCCCTGGGAGCTGGGGATGGAGTGAAATATGTTAAACGTGTCTTACACTGCTGCAAGCAGCAGCTCGGAGTGGTTCTGTTTTGAATCCTGATAATTCAGATGGGTGTGGAATGGGCAATGAGCTCCGTGTATTTCCACCTGAAGAGTTGGAAAAAGAATGTTACTCTGCCTGATGGCTGGGTGATTGTTGATCTTCCCCATCTCTGTGGCAACCGATGCTTTGCCTTATTGCCGCGGAACATTTGCCTTTATTTCCTATGTGCTTTTACCCTTAAGCAGCCACGGCTGGACTTTTGCAGCAGGGCTTTGTCAGGTCCTCTCGGGTGTACATCGCTCATGCTTGTGTCATTAAGGATTGTCATGAAGATCGTTTCAGAATGGCAAAGACTGAAGAGTGTGTTGGGCTGTTAGAGCTGCACGAACAGCCGGTTCGGAGGTTGTAGATAGGATCTGCAGAGATGTTAATAGAACCTTGTGTATTACTCTAAACATTTACAGGCTTTCCAAGTCGCAGCTGTTTGAAGTGCCTGCCTGTGTCCCTGTTACCCAAGATGTAAATTGAACTTTTAATGACCTAAATTGGAAATGTACAAAACCTGTCACTACAGTATTTGAGAAAAAGCAGATTTTCAAGGCTAGGCTTAAAACACTTGAAAATGAGATTTTTTCCTTTAAGTGAGGTATGGTTGTTTTTACTGTCTGGGAATGAGTGGCTTGCATTAGCAAGTACCAGGAACATTGTGGTAAGAGGAGAAATGCTCTGCCTGAGGGTATCTTGGGACCATTAATTCTTTGGTGAGAGATGTGTAGTATTTTTGCCTTTGTTTTATTTCTCTTCTAAACTGAGAAACAGCAACACAGCAGAGAGACATCAAAAATAATTGATCAATCTTCGTAAGCAGGTGTCAAAATTAATTGACAATACTATGGTAACCTTGCCTTTTCCCTGTAGGAGAACTACTGAGTAAGTAAACTGCTTTGCAAATGTTGCTCTGCACTGGATGAATGAAGGTGGGTGAGTGGGAAAAATAGGCCAAGAGACTGTCTAGCACCATTTTGCCATTTTATTTCTCTTATTTACCATTTTAAATTAAAAATTAAGTTTTGAATTTACCCTTGTTATTGTGAAGCCTGTGGTAAATCATGTAAAAATGCAGATGTTGTTATTCTTACTGCAGGGCATTCACAATCCTGTCAGTCACTATTCAGAAAGATTTAGGCCTTGTGTCTGCCTGGTGGTAAATTATTTTACTCTCTGTCCAGATTGGTTATCTGAATGCAGCTCTGACTTTCTGACTTACTTTCATCTTTCAACTTGTTTTCCCTTTCCCTCCCTTCACCTCTACTGTGAAATAATGCAAAATCTTTTTTTAAAACCTGAATAAAAATGAGAAATTTAGTTATAAAAAGAGAAGGCAAAGGAATTTTGCCAGGTGAAAGGTAGGAAAGCCAGTGGGTGAGCAGGTTATGTCTTTATAGCAGGGAGCTTCAGGCAGCACAGTTCCCAAGATATAAACTAAACCACAAGCATTAAAGGGCAGTGTACAGTTTTGTTTTGCAAGGTTGATTTATTAAAGAAGTGATGCTTTTGATGCTACATCTGCCATTCATTCTTCCCCTTCTCTGTGCCTTTGAATTTGTTGGTCAGTTGTACTTTTCCTGATGGTACCAGTTTGGGCAGAAGGGAGAGGGAAGGGCTGCCTCAATCAGTTCTGTTACAAGGCTCCAGGGAGTTCAGGGACACAAACATTATGAATGGCCCAACTGCAGTGAAAACTGCTGTCACAGCTTCTATGTAGTTAGATGTCAAAGTCAATAGTCTTGAGATGCAGCAGTGCAGGAAAACAGGTTTCATTAGTTTTGCTACTCACAGAATGATTTCTTAGAAGAAAAAAAAAATTCCTCCAGGTTGGAGCAAAAAGTTTCCCTATTCCCAAAACGTGCTCTGCTTTGCACTGGTTTGTGGAGCAGCATTTGAGAAAACTTTGTGCATGGAATTTATCTTCCTCTTAAGTTTTTGAGGACTGGAAATACCCACTGTAATGTTCTGCCTTTGAAAAATTAGGTTGTGCCTTCAGAGGTTTGTGGTTATTTATTTGATAGCTGTGAGTGTGATGTGTAATGAAGCAGAAGAGGACAGGTGAGCACCTTTGAGGACCTACACTTCAGTTAATCTGCTTTACTTAGTCCTAGATATGCAGTTGTTATGGAGAGAGTGAGAGCAAATGGATTTGTTTGATTATTAAACCTTGCCTCCAGATGTTCTTATTGGACTTTGAAATTACCTCCTGCATGCTCTCCTTAATTTCTAGAGCTCCTAGAAAAGATTCTGCATTCTTCAAGGACAGAACAATTTCTAACTACAAATACATTCCCAACTGAAATGTTTGAAGGGTATCAAATTTTGTTATTCCATGCAAAATCCTTATTTCTGTCTAAAACTCTGAATTCTGCTGTCTGCAGAATGACTCATGCAAAGAAAGTGTCCTTAAATTGCAGATTGTAAATGAGTGATAATCTTGTGTAAGAAGAGATCTTAAGAGAAGAAGTTAGCTTTAGCTGCAGCCAGCTGAAGTTCAGAGTGCTGTGAAAGGGGCTGACTTTATCCTTCACGCTTCTCTTTGATTACAGCTTGCTGGTTCTTATGTAAGCACTAATATTCCTGCTGAGAGTTGAAAAGTATCAACAGGAACAGATCTCCCCACCTCCCAGCCATTTTTTTTTAAGCTAGCTCAGTTTCCTCAAGTTACTTCACTTACATAAGGCTCCTGCTGATCCAAAGGAGTTGGCAGCATCAGCAGGTGTAGATAGGAGAAAAAATTTGTTACTTTTAGAATTGGTCCAGACTTAGTTTTTCAGAACTTAAAAGTAAAACAAGATCACCATTAAAGTGCAACTTCTGTTTCCCAGGGTGAAATCCCTGAGTCATGCTATAAATTGCAGCACTGTCTTTGTCATCAGAGTGGCCTGTATCTAATCCAAGAAATAATGACTCTTATTGACATCACTGCAATTGGGTGTGAGATTTTGCACCTGCAAATTGCCTTTTTAAAACTCAGCATGTGAATGGTAGTAAAATTAAACCTCTGGGAAAGCATAATTGATTATGATTTTAGTCTTATCAAGTGGTCGTTATTTTAGTTAGGGTGCTCTGAAAAACGATTTCAATGTGATTTCTTCTCTCTGTCTATATTAAAATTCAAGAATACAATTATAGCTTATATTATAAAGATATTTTTGATTTCTAAAGAAAATTTATTTGGTAAATCTTGTTTTGAATGTAGAAACATTAAACATAGAACCATAAAACCATATTAAATGCCTCCTGAGCTAAGCAATCTGCATTGAAATGTGCCTTTTGAAAGGAAAGCAGTCTTTTTGCAAACTTAAAAAATTAATTTTATTGTGATGTGTTTTATTGACTGCTTGATACTTGCTACATGAAATCTTTTAGATTGGAAAATACCCTTAAAATCAGAGTCCAGCCACTGTCCTAACAATACAATTTCATCAGTAGCCATTTCAGTGGTTTTTAAGGGTTTTATAGAGAAGACCAGAGATGAGCTCTGATTACTTATTCCCTCTTGCCTTTTGCAGGCTTTAGGCTAACTCTGAATTACTTCCTGTGTGAGTTGAACCCCTGCTTTAAAAAGCATCTGTACATGTCTGAAAACACTTCCACTGACTCAAAGCCCCTTACAGCCTTTCAAACTCCTTTCATTTGCTAGTTGTTCTCACTGTATTCTATAACCAGAGAAACAAATGTAGGAATTGCTAATAGACAGATCTAATCTACCTTATTTTTTGTCTCTTTTAGTTACACTGTTTCCTCATGTTTTGAGTCAGGTCTTCATTGTAGAACCTTTAGTAGGAGAGGTCTCTGTTGCCTGTGCAGATGGAGATATGGCCACCTTTTCCTCACTGAGAACGGAAAGTTCCTTGAGTTGTCTCAACATAAACCAAACTTTTCCCTCCTTGACTGCTTTCTTGGTTTACAGCCTCCCCAGTTTTATCAGTGCTCTTGAGCTATGAGTGCCAGAACAAGATGCTTTTGGTGATGGTCCTGCTGATGGAATGTAGATGCAGAGTAGCTTCTCCCCTGCTGCCTGGGCTCCTGCTGTGCAGCTGCAGCCTGTGCAGCTTGGCATTCTGATTTTCTACCTCCAAATCCTCTTGGAGCTGCTGCATCCTCAGTATCGAGGCCCTGCTTTTCTCAAACCAGCCTGTCAACTGACAACATCTCCCCTGGTTCAAGTGACGGGGAGTTGTGGGGCTGCAAACACGTTTGGGATGGAGTGTGCCCTTTTAGAAACACTCATCTCCCCTCAAAGCAGTAGAAAATTAATTATGTATAGTTTCCCTTCCTCTGTGTAAATCTGCAGCCATCCATAGGAGTGAAACCAAATGCAAGTTAGGCAAGGGCTCCTGGATTCTGAAGCCTGGTTTGTCTGCAGGGCTGGTGGATTCTGAAGCCAGGTTTGTCTGCAGGGCTGGTGGATTCTGAAGCCAGGTTTGTCTGCAGGGCTGGTGGATTGTGAAGCCAGGTTTGTTTGCAGCTAAGCAATTTGTTATTTAGGCAAAGAAGTGTGGGAACAGATGGTTGATGACCCTGCCAGCCCTTCAGACAGCATCAAAGGCTGGTTGCCATTGCTATGGGTGGGTAAAAAACTCAGTTGTATCAATACATGCTTAAATCTATCCATAAATAATACATGAATAGCTGTGCAGGTTATAGCATTTAGTACTCTTACTATGTTTTAAATTTAATTTGGCAAATAAATTTAGTCCCGCACTGTGTTTCTCTTAGTTCCTTTAATCAAGGGGAAGGCATGATGATCATATTTTGGAAGGCATTACCATAGTTCATGTCATCTTTTTAAAATGAGTAGTTTTTGAGAACTCAGTCTATCACACTGCACTAGAAATTGATTTAATTGTATCAAAATGTAGGCAGAAAAGGTAGGAGGTAAATATGAGATATTACAGGAATACCCTTGGGATATTCCTACACATCCTAATAAATGCTGCTGAGAAAAGACCTTATTTTGAAACATTACTACCTAGACAACAAAAATGCATTGGAAAACTCCTGCAGTACTGAAGAATAATTATCTGTCAATGTCTATGAAATTTATTATTTGCTGTATAGTCTAGGTCTGAAAAACATGCTACAAAGTTCCTGTAAGGAGAAATAAATGATGATGATGATACCTGAAAACATGAGCACTCCAGTGAATTGCAGCTGCTAACAGTAATAAAAGTAAACCAGTAAACTGTAAGCAAAATAGATGTTTTAATGTGAGGTGAGTGAGCAGTGGGAATTTTCATACCAGTTTTATAGGTTGTCCTCTAAATCTTAAAAACCTAATGAGTGGAAAAAGTGTTGCATTGGTTCAAGAGCTCCATGAGGATCAAGACCTTACTGAGAAATCATGGAACTAAGCTTAACACAGTTTTTTACTTAGTGTTCGTTCCCAAGGGGCAAGACCTGCATTTAAGTTTGCTCCATAGAGAAAAACCTACATGTTTTTAGACCTCTAAAAAATAATTTGGCCACCAGCTATAGAATATTCCAGGATAAGCATCTTAAACTCTGTTAATGCAACAGCATTAGAAAAAAATTCCGTGAGACAATTTCTTCCAAAATTTAAAGCTGTTACTCATCTGTAAGAAATGGATTCTAGGATCTGTTTGAATCAGTATTTTTATATTTCTTAGCTAAGGATGAAAATGGGCTGCTTCCATCTCTGATGGCAAAATATCTACTCTGTTCATGCTAGTGGTATTTAAAAACAACCTAGCTGTAGAATATTTCCAAGTTTTAAGCAGCACATATCTGATAACCTTGTATTGGGCAGGGAGTTTTGAATCCAGGGTATTCTAGGATTACCTGGCAACCAAACAAGTACTGAATTACTTAGAGATTGCATGCAGACACCCAAGATGACAGACACTCAACATCTATGTTTTCTTATGGATTTCTTCCATAATTTATGTGCTTCAGTATTTCATCTGTAAAAAGGAAATAACACTTCCTGTAAGCTTACAAGACTTGAGGTGACCCATGAGGCACAGCTAATAAGCTAGATAAAATGTTAGAGATTGCATTTGTTCCTGGAATGTGATAAATATTAGAGCATGAAGTACTGTTGTTCCAAACTATGCTGTGTATCTGAAACAGATGAGTAAAATCACTTCCTCATTAGGTCAGATGGAGCAAAACCTGGCAGTCTGTGTTATTGCAGAATAATAGTCTCATATTATAGACTGACTGGAAAAAAATTGTAATTGGCTGTCACTGATAAGATTTGGTTTCAGAAGACTCCCAAAGACCTAACCCCTAACCCTGGATTAAATATTACAAATATAATATTGCAAAATGCTGCAGTACTTGATGGGTATTTTGAAGAGTTACTGCTTTGCTTGTAGGAATAGTGTTCTTTATTAGTCATTGCATTCCTGTGCCAGTATCAAAGAATCACACATTCCTAATTTGTAGGTTGATGGCATTTATGTTATTACAGAATCCAGTCTTTAAATGTAGATTTTTATTACAGACACGTATTTTTGTGTACAGGTTTTTGTTTGTTCCCATGCGTTTGAGTTTTCAGCCACTTCTCTGTTATCTTGAGGGTTGATAACTTGCCTCCTATGAAAAAGATGGTTCATGTTTACTATGTCACAAAAGGAGTAGACTTTAGCTAATGTCTGTTACCAGTTGTGGCAGTATAATATGAGCAGCAGTGATTTTGGTCAAAATCCTAGGAGGAGATCTGGAGTTAGAATGTCTCTAAATATTCTGGTGAGCTTTGCAGAAACTTTGTTCAAGGTGCAAGCAAACCACACAGTGGAACAAGAAGACAAATGGGCTTCTTTCATTGCCACCCACAATCCTGGGACAAAGATAAATTACTCAGGAAAGTATCTTTCCAATCATGCTGCACTTTAAAGTACTTTCCTTCTTGTAATGGATAGAAGTGACTAAAATATGGTGAGCTTAATTTTCTTGTTAATTAATCTCAGTTTTAGAAACTCAAGAAGACTTGGATGCATTCTGACTTCTGCAAAGGAATATTTTGATAATTTCAGCTCTATTAGTAAAACTGAAATGCTGATTAATGCAGCTGTAGGATAATTTGCACCCTTAATTTTTTTTTTTTTAATAATCTATAGAGTAAGAGTGTGTGTATGTAAAGCTATGTATTTCTCACAAGGAAAACCCAAACACAGCTCTCAGTCCTGTTTGTGTGTGCAAGCCCAGTTGATGAAGATGCTTTGGAGGACTCTTGCTAATCCAATGTTGATGTGCTGCGTTCAGGGTGTCCCAAAGCAAGCATGGGGAGAGGGAAATGAACCGTGAATGTTTCATGGGAAACATCCCAGAGCTGCTGTGATGAAGCTGGGTGCATTTGTGCTTCTCTCATTATCAGCAGATCTGTTTTGTTTGTGTCATGAGTCTTCTCCTATAGGTAACTGAAACCAGAACGGTGGACAGAGGCTGGAAGGTAATCCTGAAAAATGAAAAATACTGAACAAACAAATGGCTGCTTCTGAAAACACAGATTTGCGCTTGTGTGCACAGCTGTACTATCATATTAAGACAATTTTTTTAGAAAATATTTTTGCAGATGTTTTCTAAACCCTAATGCTGATATAAGTATTAAACTCAGAATATGTGTATTTAAAATCCACACCCTGTTCCCCCTCACCACCCCAGTCACTTTAGTACTGTAGCACTTTGTAGGAGCAAGCATCTATTTTAAACTAAAAATGGCATAATTTTTCTAGAGTTTTTAACCTCTGAAGTGCTTATACTATGAAAGCTTTTAGCTTTCACAGGGCTAAAAATCCTAATCTCTATTCAAGGAAGGACTTACCTCCACTCATCTGTATCATACTCCACCTGGATATCTTATTTAAGCCCTGGGTAGCTGCTTGTCACAATGGCCTTGGGAAACAGCCACTTAGTTTTTTAGGCTCTTTTACATGTAAGAAACCTGAAGTTGTGTGCTTGTCTAAAGTAAAATAACAAATAAGTGGCTGAATTGAAATGGAAGCTTGAGAATAAATAGAATTTTCTGTAAGTCTGTATTAGTCCTCAGTTTAGGAAGACTGAACTGTTTTCAGTTTGTACAGGTTTTTTTTCCCTGCAAATATACAATATAGTTTGAAGTTCTTTGTTTTCTCAGAGACTTCTACTATGTAGCATAAGAGAGAATATGAATTTCATTATTCATATATACATATATATCTGTATGTATGTATGTATAAAATTATAATTTCTATATTATTCATAACCAAGGAGTTTCATGATTTTACACGGACTGTTTCAAACATACTGTATGTCATTCAGTAAGTAAATAGGGGGGCCTCTGTTAATGCAGGTATAAATGCCAGTATAGGTTAGAGGTTGATGGGTACTTAGAGAACTGATCTTGAAAAGGTGGACCCAGGATATGAAAGATGGAATGAGTTTGTAGCTGATCTCTGGTTTTCATTTTTTAAAGAGGGTGGAGACAGGGAACAAGCGAGCCACAGCTTAATGTATTAACTTTAGAAAATGTGTTCATAATCAGCAATGTTGCTGGATAATTTTATTTTCAATTTTATATACATCCTTGAAGTGTACTTACTGTATTTGGGCTTTGTAGGAATTTGAAAATCTGTTCTTTAACATAAAACTCTGAAGTGGCAGACAGCTGAATGTATGCAGAATATTTCTTTAAAGTTAGATGTGGGTTTTCCAGTTTAGATTGGCTGCATTTCTAAGTGACAACTGGACTGAAAAGCAGAGCCAGTGCATATTAGCTTCTCTTAGTATGATGAAAGCTTGCAATGCTACACTGAAATGGAATTTGAGAGCATCTTCCTCTGACATTTTCCTTTGGGTTGCTGTGAGAGTTTTGAGCTCATGCTCAATAAAGATCTTAAAAAGTCCTACCTGCTATTAATAAAACCCCCTGTGACTGATCAGCTCTTTTTCACACCTGTAGCTCTTCAGTCACTATTTTTTAATCATCCTGATAAATGTGTCCTTTTATTTCCATCTGCTAATGAAAACCAAAGCAGATGAAGAACACAACCTTAGTCCTCACTATTAAATACAGAAATTGAGCTGTAGTCTGGTTTTCTGATGATCCAGGAGAGCACTGTGCAATGTGTGATATTCTAGTTTATGTTGTAACTTTGCAATCTACAGTTTTCCTTTATGTAAGTCACTGGATGTGCATAAAAATTATTGTGCTTCAAGGCTGAGAGAATGACAAAAATAAATATGCAAATTTTGGTGAGTATGAGCATAGTCACACTTGATCTTTAGTGGAAGAAATATTCTTCTTTGTTCTCATAATTGTGCTCTTGCAGACCTAGACTTCAGTGTATCCTATCTCTTATTCTGGGGCTAGTTGAAAGCATACTTTAAAAAAGAAACAAAACCTACATTATTGATGTAGGCATTTGCAGGCATCCTCTGTTTAGAAATGTACAGTTTTTTATGTAGCAGCAACTTTTGGGGTTGTCATCTCTATTAAGACCTTTTTTCCTTTTTTTTTTGTTTTATTTTGTTTGTTTCTAACAGACCAGAAGTACTGAGGAGGCTGGCTGAGTTGATGTCACACTCTAAGATAGGATTATATGCAAACTCAGGAAGTATATGTATTCTGGTCATGTAGTTTAAATGATAGGATGCCTTTATTTTGTGTGTTTCTGCTTTTAAGAGTTACTTTGATCACTCCTGTTGAATTTTCTGTTCTTTGCACATTATTTTCTCCTTGGTAGGATGTACTTGCTTTATAGTTAAGGTTTTTCAAGTCTAAAAAATCTTGTCATTGCTTCCACAGGAAAGTGGAGAATGATGTGAATGCCGGTATGGAAATGCCTGGGAGCCTGCAAACCATGGCTCTGAGGGGAATTATGACCTGAGCTTTAGCAGGTTTCTGTGTGGGGCTGCAGCAGTGCAGGAGGAGATGCATTTACTGCTCAACACACACAGGCACAAGGTGGTTCTTTTTCTGCTTGTGCTCAACAGCATCAGATGGTGATGTGGTTCAGGGCGTCTCTGCACTTCATTTCAGTGCTAACTTGGGTTACAGGCTGCATAAATCTGACCTGCTGCTTGCTATGGACCTTAAAGATCATCTCATTCCAACCCCCCTGCCATGGGCAGAGATGCTTCCCACTGGGCCAGGTTACTCAGAGCTCCATCCAGCCTGGTCTTTAACACAGTCCACAACTTCTCTTGGCAACAGTTGTCTGTGCTTAAGACTTTCAGAAGGATTTTTGTTTTCCCTAATGCTGAATTATACTTAGTCCCAGTTTGCCTGTGTAGTTCTTCGGGGTTTTGTGTGCATGTCTGATTTTTGACTCTTAAATTATTTGCTTGAGCAGCAAAGAGAAAATGGCATAGCTGTGTGTGTGTGCATGATGTCTGCAGATCAGAAATACTGTGTGTTTGCTCATCTAATTAATCATGTTGAGGTTTGGGAGGGGGAAATAGACTTGTTCAGAAAGTAATTTTCAGGAGCTGTGTGGATAATGAGCTCGGTTCAGAGGTTGCACGTACTTGCTGAGGAATTTGCTCGAGGCAGGATTTGAAAGAAACACTCTCTAAGGAGGTCACTCTATGCAAAGTAAGGAGTGTTGTGGAAGCCGTGAGATTTGAGGATGTCCACAGAGTAAGATTTGGGGCTTGTAATTGATCCAGGATGGGAAACATCTCTTGGTTTTGTGGAGAGGTTAGCTTTTATGAAGGCATACACCAGCATGGACTTGGCAGTAGTTGTAGGATAAAAAATTATTATTTTATTCACTACTTAATTAATAATAAGATAGTTAATAATAATATATAAGGAACTAAAATTACATTAAATTTATATTTTCTCCATTAAATTAATATTTATGGTATAAGGAGGAATAATGAGGCTGTTCATAATTTTGCACTTGAAAGTAGACTGCAGGTCTGACTTTCAATTGCCTAATCTTAAATTGTTGTATTTCATCTGGTTAGGATTTGTTCTTTAATATGAAGGTAAACTTCAGGAAGCTCATAGAATGAAATGGATAATCAGACTCTTACAAAATCACATGTATATGACAAAAGTGTGTCCCTCATGTATACGTGGTGAAATGGTTGTTATCTTGCAGATTTTTAAATATGTAATGTGTGTGGGTGTGCATATATATTGCCTTAAGTTTTAGAATACTGATTTATTTTGCCTATTGTGTTTGATTTAATTTTCTTTTAAAATTACAGTGAACTGAATTTAAAAAAAATTCCCAGGGAAAGAACATCAGGATACCAGGGAGGAATTACATTGATAATCAGTGTTTGTGCCATGTGCTTTTGGAGTTTGTGTGACTGGATAGAATCAATCCTTTTAGAGAACTTTTTAAATGATACAAATAAGTTGATGAAATAATCTTTTCACCTAATGAACTGTTAGGGGTCAGTATTTTATGTCCTGATACTTTTAGAATCAAGCTGTTAAGGTGTTGTCTCATGCTAAGAATGTCTTTATATTACCAACAATTCTCCTCGGAATGAATTTAATTATGTGAGTATGGCACTCAGTAATTATTTCCCCTTCTGTTTTTAGTTAGGGTTGTGGTTTCAAATATTTTGCTTGAGTTACAGATGTCCAAGGGAATGTTCTCCTAAACATGTTTTATCCATGTGAAGAAAGCGAAATGCTAGCTTTTGTTCAAGTAGAATTCCCTCTCCTCTCTTAAAATATTTTTAGCTTATCCTTGTCAGAGGATTCTTGAGAAAAATAAGAAGAGATGCTCTTATGAAATCTCTGGGAGCCTTGCTGTGTTTGAATTTAGAAGAGAAATCAGAATCTTACTGTGCAATGGGCACTTAAAAAGCAAACCAATAACTGGACTACAGTGTGTGACTATTATTTTGGAGCAGTTGAGTTTTGAATTTGTGTTAAAAATCATAGAGAAAAATGCTCAGGATGAACTTTTTTGGTGTAGAGTTATGTGCTGAGAGGTAGGAGGAAAAACTGAGTAAGTGTGGAGGTGTTTTTGTACAACTAGTAGAAAATCTGGGTATTTGATTCTGTACCTATTTAAGCCGGTTTCTGTTGTTTCATTGAACTAATGCAGCATCTTAATAATTAGTTTTCTGTTTTCAATAAAAAAAACTGGTGTCTGCATTGCTCAGTAGTGGTGTATTTGTCAGGAATGTCTGAAGTTATTGGTGTCATGGGAGATACTTATTCCTCAACCAATATTTTCTGTTATTGGTACTAGACATACTTGATGTTTTAGGAATCGAGTGGCAGTCTTTTGTAAGTGTTCAAAAATGTTATCAAAGTGCATTTTTTTCTGATTTAGGACCATGTCTGAAGCAGACTTTTGTTGCTTGTGTTGTGTGGACTGAATTTGCATGACTGTATGAGTAGAAAGGCCTTTTGGATTCAGTCATTTGGCAAATGCATCTGACCAATAAATATCAGCAGTTAAAGCAAGAAATCAGGAAGCTTTTAATTATAAGTAGAGGGGCATTTCTGATTGGAATGTGTGGTCACTGAACATCTTCCAAGGATTTCAAGGTTGTCTGTGTTGGTGAAAAACAACAGCAGTGACAAATCAAACAAAACCCAAACAGGTAAAAAAGCAATGTTTATGAAGACCAATAGATTGTTCAGCGTTGCTTTTTCATATATAAATTTGTACTTTGAATTCTGTTGTCTGTGTTGTGGAACTGCCATCTTTGGCATCTTTGGCAGAAGGAGCCACCCAAGGGTTCTCATTCTGTTTGGAAGAGCTCCATTGAGGGGGTTTCTCTGTCCAGCTCAAAGGCTGAGGGAAGGTCTTCACCAGAGTCCTGTGACTCTACACCACCAGCCTTTCAGAGTGATGGACTTTGCCCATCTGTGCCTCAGAAGAAGCTGTGGTTTATTTTATTCTGGACCAAATGCCTCAGGCAGGGTTTTCATGTGCTGGTTGTGTTTTGTTCCCATACACAACTGTGCTGTTCTTTAAGCACTGCACAGACCAAGCTGCAATGGATAACACTCACTTGTGAGTCTGCATTAAATTTTGCTGCAAAATAATGATCATCAAATTGATTTTTTTGGAAAGCTTTGGAGTGAGTATTTAGTGATTGTCCCTATTTAAAAGCTGCCCTGTGATAGGGAGTTTGAGAATTTAATTTCTCTGAAAAATGCTCTAGAGGTTTTCTTACTGCCTTTACAATAAATTATATGCTCTCTTTTCCTATATCTTTTACTGCTCTATAAATCAGCAGAGAGGTTATGAATTTGTTTCATATTGCTGTGTTGCACATTTGTTGATGAAACAGCTTATTAGATCATAAATAGATGTAATTGCATAATCTAATGGGAGAGGGGAGGTGGATTGAAGAAGGGGAGGAAGCATAAATAGCACGAGAAATTAACTGATAGGAGAAGACAAAATTTTGTTACTAAGCTATAAAAGCAATTGAGTGGTTATGAAATGCAGAACCAAATAGTTACTTTGTTTTCATTTTAACCTAGATCATAATGGTAAATGACAATTTATATATCAGGAAAAAATGTATAAATGACAGAAGACTTGGTAGCACCCTTCCTAGCATAGCTTTAAACTTCATTGATCTTTAAGGTTCATTTTCCACCTCAGCTACTGCAGTTTTGTGTTTTGAGCTGTTTCCTCCCTGGTGTTTGTATCTGCAGAAATAAAAGGCTTTGCTTTGTTTATGATTTAGATTTCTATAAATCACTTGTGAATCTCATATAAGGACTCCTGCTCACCTCAGCTCTCTCCTAAACGGGAGGAAAAGAAACTGTGCAGTCACATTTCAGCTCTATTTTAATTTCAGTTTCTCACAATTTAGGAGACTGACAGTATTCTTTAGATTATTTCTAACCTCTAATCCTGCAGCTATGACTTGTGTGTGTGTGCTGTATTTTTTTTTTAAATGAATGGAGTTCTGTGATAGTGGAATGTGCTCACTCTGGATATGAGTTTGCAGGTATGAATCACCAGACTACTGATGATGGGCTTTCACAAAATGATAGGTTTAATTAATGGCTGAACTATTATTAGTAACATTAAATTTATTACTTAAATTATTCATAGGAAAAATAGGTAGGATTTCTAAAATGTGTTTATAATTTATAATGCTCTAGTTATTGTCAATGTTCTGGTAATTTCATTTTAATTTTTTTTTCTTCTCTAGATGAACATTGCAGTTGTCTGAAACTGCTAAAACATTACAACCCTGAACAATGAGGTAGAGAGGTCTGGGCTTTATGGAGGAGGGAGCAGGGAGTTCTAATTAACAAAATAAAAAAAGAAAAAGAAAATTACTGACACTGAAGGTCAACATTAAATACTAGAGCTGTGAAATTTGAATGAACATAAATGTTTTAAATTTCTTTTATTATTTCCATTATGGTTCAGCCTTCCTAGGACTTTATTAGAAATTGCAAATAGCAATTATTGTTGCATTTCTTGTGAGATAAATGAAAATTGACTCCCCACATCCTAATTTATAGTTGCCATTTCTAGAGTATTGTAGTTTCTTATTATCTAAAGGTGAGTTTTTAAAGTTGATATGATCATTTGCCTCAACTTCTGAATTTTTTAGTTTAACGTGAAACTTCCTGATGATGTTCCTGAAGTATTGTATTTTTTTGTTTTTTGTTTTTTTTTTTTGTTTGTTTTTTTGTTTTTTTTTAAATTTTTTTTCCCTTTCCAAGTGCTCTGATTATTTTCTAATGACTTGCCTGCCTCCTCAACATTCTGGCAAATTGGGATTAATTAAGAAGGCGGGCAAGTTGGGATTAATTAAAAAGGCATGCTTATAAAAGCACCAGGGATTTGTATGAGTTAAAGGTGAAGTCTTGCATATAAAAGGAAAAATTTTCTAAACCAGATAGGCCTGTATATATGTGTATATACATATGTATATATGTATTTGCTTTTATATTTATGTATATAAAACTATCCTTGAGAACAGAATTATCCAGAGTCCGCATGAGAGTAGAGGCTCCATGCTGGTGGTTCTTTGACTTGAACAGCTGCAGGATTACTGCAAACCTTCCCTTATGTGGGGCTAGTGCCTCTAATCACTGTGCAGCTGAATGACAGTGGGAATGAGGAGGAGGGAGAGTTTCATCTTCTCCTTATGGGCTCATATTTTAATATAAAATCACTGCCAGGGCATTGCTGTGAGCTGTGCTCCCAGATTGCCCATCAGGGTCTCTGAGGAGTTAGCTAGGTAGATTCATATGTCTGTGGAGATGTGACATCCAGCTTCATCCAAGCAATTACAGCCTTTTATGGATGCCTGGGAGGGAGGCTGCTGAGGAGCTCACAAGCTGCAGTGAGGAAAAAAATTCAGCTTCCTGTGAAGAATAGCTACCTCAGGACTGGACTGCAAAGCTGAGCATTTTGGTTTGCAATTTAGGCTTGAATACTGCTTTTACTCTACTTCAGTCTACAAGTTGCCATCATCTTCATTTCCCTCCAGATTTCTGTCTGATGTTACCAGACAGAGGGATTGAAATTGCTGGCTGCTGACGTCTCTGCAGAGGGTCCATCTCTCTCTTATATTTCCTTTTTCTGTTCCCCAGTTCTTGAAGGATTACTACCCCAGTCCATGCACACTATTTGAGAGGCAAAGGCATCAGTTATTGATCTAAGAACTGTGTGAAAACATTGTATACTTCTGGTTTTTTAATTATTGTGTTGAAAGAAATTCTTGGTTATCTGTATGTGGCAAATATATGGTTCCCCATCATTATACTCAGAGGCATATTTGTATGGGGGGGGATATTTTATGTTTGAAAAAAATGAATAAAGGACAAAACATCAGCACAAATCCCTACAATCACCTCTTGCAGAACAATTTGAAACTTGAGCAGGTATCTCTTAGAAGAATATTTATTGAAGTCTTTATGCCCTACTCCCACACTCTGTGGCGAGAAATGGCAGTATTGTGTAATGAAAAATGCTATAAATGCATTCAAGCTTCTTGACTCTCACATTTGGGCATGGAAATGGGCTGCCCAGGGAGGTGTTTAAGGGTGTGGCCTCAGTTCCATGGTCTGGTTGACAGGGTGGTGGTTGTCACAGGTTGGACTCGATGATCTGATAAGTTTCCAGCCTAATTGATACTGTGATTCTGTGATTTCTGACTGCCTGAATTTGGACTGTCACTCTGAATTTCTTCATGCAGTCTCCTTTATACATTTTTGTGTGCACAGCCACTTAGCCAGAAGAGCTGTGTCACAGACATCTTTTGTGAAAAATCCTTTCTTTAGGAATTTTCTCTCTTCTGGGAAGCTGAGGCCCCAGAAAGAGAATGTAAACAATTGTTATCTGCTGCTGTGGAATGCAACAGGTGCACCTGTGATTGGCCCATGTTCCATGTTTACAATTAAGGGCCAATCAAAGACAAGCTCTCTCTGGGACAGAATCAGGGAGCGCTCCTTTGTTGATTCATTCCTATTCTATTCTTAGCTTAGTAAGCTTCTGAACTTCTCTCTCTATTCCTTTTAGTATAGTCTTAATGTATTATATATCATAAAATAATAAATCCAGCCTTCTGATCATGGAGTCAAGATTCTCGTCTATCTCTTTGCCCCTGAGGAACCCTTGCAAGCCTGGTAATAGAACTGTTTTCTCCCCATTTGCTTTTTCGTTTTGTCTTCTTTATAAATGGAGTCATATTTTTGCCTCAGATTTCATTATGCTGGGATAAGCAAGTGTCTTCTTGCTTGGCTCTTATTTCTTCTAGTCATTCAAATATCATTCTCTGTTCCAGTTTAATCTTTCCTCTTGTTTCCTGGCTATGGCTTTGCCTGGCTCCTGTGCTGTGATACTGTTTCTGCCTGCTTGCTTCTGGAAATCCCACATCTGGATCACTGCCTGATCTCTGGAAATCCCACACTGTAGGATCATTTTTCTTTTTCTGGAAGTGTTCCATTGGTGGCATAGTCATTCTCTTGCTATTTTAATTATCTCCCTTCTCCAATGGACTAGTTAAAAGTATTTCCCTAAGTCCATGACTTTTCAGATTAAATTACTAAATTTGCTCTGTTCTTAGTGTAGCATTACCATCACCTAGTTCTCTGCATGGGATATAGTAATCTCTAATAATATGAGCAAATTCATGCCATCAATAAATTCCATTAGCACATTTGTGCCATCATTGTTAGGTGTGTTTTTAAGGCTAGTTTTTGACTGACTTCATTATCCAGTATTAATTCCCATATAGGGTTAATTTTTTTTCTTCTGCACAACCTGTTGGCCCCATTTCTATCCAACTTGTTACTTTCATTATGATTCTCATATTAACTTGGTTTCCAGCTTTAATTGCACAGCTTATTATCAAGCCCTCTTATAATGGTAATTTTCTTTATAGTAGCTTTAACAAAGATAGTGTGAGATATTAATAAACTTATGATGCATTTTATTCTTCTTTCCCCTCACATCCATATTTTTAGATTAAACTATGAATATAGAATAATGAAAAGCTAGACTAATAGGTTCTATTAATTCTCTTCTTTTTTGCATTAAATTTAGGTACAATATTTGCTAGAATATGACAAATGCTATAATTTAATAGATATAATAAAGTGCCTGCTGCTTAACTTGTAAGTTAATGTATTGGTTCTTTTGTTTCCTAGGGCTCTTGTGTAGAGATTCTTGTCTCTGTTCTGGTAGGACAATAAGTTCTTTGAATTTTTTCCTAGTAAAAATGTGATATTATCCAACTCAAGATGCTTTGTTCCATGAGCTGCCTTGCTTTTGCAAGGTAATGCTTTGCATCATCATCTTGAGTCAAAATCACTGAACATTTTCTTTGTTTTGAGCTGTCTGCTGTTTCTGTTGCCTCACACTTCCTGACGTTTTTGCCATTTGTTGGACAAGTTTGTAGCCATATAAATATGTACTCATACATGATTTAACAAATTTCCTTAGTGAGAAAGCTATTAAAAAAAGAAATTGAACTGGAACTTGTTGCTCTGGTGAAATTAGTGTTATACATTACAGCTCAGATGTTTTGGTATTATGGTTGATTGCCTTGTCGTGTATATATTTCTTACAAAGCCAAAGTGGGATTAGAACAGGAGGTAATGCTGACCCACTTATGGATTATATTCACATTAACTCAGTTTGCTTTATAAGATATAATTAGATATGAAGTAATTTAAGATTTGTCTAGAATTTTTGGTCATTTTAACCTCACTTGGAGGTTGGGCAGTATTTTAATTCTGACTTGAATTTCCACCTCAAAGTACTTTTCATGCTTTAAGGTAAAGAGCAGAAGATTCATCCCCATTTCTTCATAAACTTCCACTATGTAGAAAATAAACTCAATTCTGCTGAATACTACTAGAATGCTCATGTTTAATATTCCCTATTTACCATCTATCAATTACCTTAAGTATTAATTGCATAAATGAAAGTATGAAATCCTTCAGTTTATGTGAATACTGACTGTCACTCAGAGCACATTCTAACTGGCAATAACTATGAAATAATATCTACTTCTAGTAAGTTTACAATCCCACAGCCTGTATTTTACACAGCAGTTTGTGAAGATGAATTATTTCTGTGCTTATCTAGTTATGAAAGGTAACAATTTAATCAGTGACTGATCTCCATCTCAAATTACATCTGGAGTGATAATGAGTATGTAGAGCTGCTTTGACTTTTCTATTATGTCCATATGGATTTTCAAATTGATACCAGTCCATAATGCATGTGTACAATAGTCTTCCATCTTCTCTGTTCTCTTTTCCCTGCAGTAAAAAAGTAGTCACTGATGAAAAATTTAAATGGAAATATCTAAGACTTTAGGGTCATACATCCTGGCTTAAGATGCGCTAATTAGTTACTCTTGGTAGTCAGAGTAATTATTCAATTTGCCAAGTATGAAAAGTTTTGGTGCTCTTCTATGGTCTAATAATGGTCTTATTGTTAAATACTTAACACACCTGGTACATCTGATTTAGCATCTCTGGTAGATAGGGTGTCAAAGTAAGTATTTTTCCTGTGATTTCCCTATGCAGAATTCCCTGCTGGAAATACCAGTGTGGGGTAGAGAATGCACAGTATCCTGGTTAAATATTGCCATATTAGCTTGGGCTCAACAGCCCCTGCAAAGCTTTGCAGCCTGTAGGTGATCTGTGACATAATCTGCTTGTCACAGCCCCAAACAATACTTTAGGATTTCTGGAACTTCATTATATAGTTGAGTTTAAATTATAATTATTTTAGTCTTTAACAGTTTTTAAGGAAGGCTTTGCTTTTGACATGAGAAAAGCAAATGCAGACATATGGTTGAGTCAGCAGGTACTAGATGCTGTTATTGGCACCTCTTTCCATGTTGATTCCTGCAGATCTTGGAGATGGGAACTTGTTGGCCATTGTGCAACTGGGACATTCAGCATTGACCTAAATTATAGCATTCATCTTCTAATAAGATGGACATTTGATTTGATCTGTCTAATAAGATGGACCTTTTATTTGATCTGCCTTCATTTTTGTGTGGTTTCCTTCAGTGTTTTTCCTCTCTTGACTTTCATGGTAGTGGTCTTAACTTGGGACTCTCAACTACTTTAACTGCTCCTCCAGTGACTAGCTGATCTATTTTCCTTACTAAGGAGTAGAAAAACCTTTGAAACAACTACTTTCTATCTTTTTTTAGCTGTCATTCTCAACTTGATTGCTTGTCTGCAAACTGTCTCTTGCTGCTGATTTTAAAATACATTCTTCTAACTCTTTAAATAATCTTGTTCATTCACCTCCTGAGATAATCAAACATTTTAAAAAGGCTCTGTGACCCTAAATGTCGAACAATTCACTAGGTTATTTAACATTTCTTGCAACTCTTAGATGTCATTGAGATGGAGTCGTAGTATATTGGTTTCCCTGTAAATTAATTCAACTCTTGCACCTTTAAGGCTGAAAAATAATTTTTTGAAATTGTCATATGAGTACACAGTTCAAGAGGCAAAAATCTGCATATAGACATAGGAAAAACTAGTCATTCAGATATTCTTTGTAAAAAAAGCCTTCAAGAGGCATCCTTTGTGGTGAATGCTGAGGAGAGGGCTCCCTGATGAGTGATTACCATGCCTCACCAACTGACTCAATTCATGTGTAAGTTTTATTTTTAAATCAATGAATGGAATACAACTCTGTTCAACCTTATTCATAGGAGACATAGCTGTGCCTTCTGGTCTGGTCTATCACCAGGGACTGCTTAAAACTGTTAAATTCTTTTTGTGCAGACACTTATGCAAGGTAACCTTAGACCTGACAATATGTAGCCATCCTATTTTCTGATAGAATAGCAGGTGGCTACTTGGAGCTTCCATATGACTTATTCATATGTCCCAGTATTTGTTTGTGTCAAGACATTAGAGAGGTTCTTTCCTGTTTGAAGCAAGTGGATGTCACTGACCTCATTTGGGATGTTGCCTGATCTAGTACATGCAGCAAATGTATCAATCTTTTATGCAGTGTAATGCTTAGGAAATCCAGAAACAGATGAGTAGCACAGATCTGAATGGCTGTGCAGAAAAAAAAAAAAAAAAAAAAAAAGAAGTAAGATTTTAATCTATAAAAATGAAGTGGAAAGCTTACCAAAAGGCAGGTTTCCTCCCCAGGCCTATATTGTCTGCTTGGTAGCTTAAATTCACTTCGGGAGATTGATGCTTTGTCTCTTAAAATATCTTTGTTTGCAATTTAGCCACCCACTCAAGGGACAAGTCATTCAGCTTAATTTTCTCGAGTTTCCCCAGTTGTTACCTAAAGGATCCTTCTTCACTCTCCTGACATGTGCAATGTTAGTTTTGTGTTTACACCACTCTTCTCTAATGAGTAGAATATGTGGAACTACATCCTAAAAGTGCTGAAAGCCTTCCAACAGGTTTCTGAAGCTGGGCTCTCTAGCCTGTAATACCCAGTCCTGTATCCCTGTTATATACAACAGGCAACTCTTGCAGATTTACACCACAGCAACCTAGGCAAGGACTGTGTCCATTTTTATGCTTAGTAAAATTTTTAGATCCCGTCAAGTTTTTGTGATAGTACAGGGTATGTATTGAAATTCAAGTAATATGAGTAAATACTTCCTTAAAGCTCACTTTCCAACTGAAAGCTTTTTAAAGCAGCCCTGTCAGTTTAAATTCCCTCAAAGTATCGTATGTAAAATGATATACATGTGCTCTATAATCCTATCTTTAGTAAATGGATTTGCAGCCTAAGAACTTCTATGAATTGGAACACTCAGATCCTTAGGCTTATTCAAGAAAAGGCATTTTAAAATGTAAAGGGATTAAAAAAAATGTATTCCTGGTGATTTTGTAAGCAAAGATTTAGCTTATTTTCTAACTAAATGCAGAAGCTGACATTAGGCTGGCAATTCCCAGTCTCAGGCTGAAGAGGCCATCTCAGTCTTGTGTACTCAGATAACTTTAAGATTTGGTGTTTCAAAAGTAGCAATTTTATTAAGAGAGGTATTTGAGGGTGGGAAAGGGAGACAAAAATCACCCTGAACTAGAGTGTCCCTGTTGGTCAGGAGGTGGGTCCTGGTGATTGTCACTCCAGATGTGACTCCAGGCTCCCCAGGCTGGTGAGTACTCATTGATGAGAGGGTGCAGCCTCTGCTGTGCTGGCCACTCACAGCTGGCCAGGTCAGTGTGTTCCCATTGCAGCTCGTGCCTGGCTTCCATTCTGGACAGGAAACTCGGGGGAGAAGGGGCTCTGCTTCATTTTTGGTTAGCTGGAGGTAGAGATGGTGCAAAATAAACTCTGTACAAGATTGTGCCGTGTTCTGCCTCTCTGTGGCTGTTGGTGGTTCACACAGCCTGATCTGCATCTGGCACCTATTTTGGGATGGAGTACATATGGTAAAGTATAAATGCAGGTGTGGATTTTATGAACAGCTGACAAAAATGAGGCAGTTCACAGATCAAAGTAAAACTCTTTCCACAAGCATATAGTTTATGTATTTAATTTGGTTTAATTTATATAATCACTGAAACTAAGATGCCACATGTTTTGATAAACGTTTTCCCCTTTCAATTCTTCCCCTAAATGATTTATCAAAATAGCTATTTATATAAATCCTAAATCTTAAACCTTTTTCTCTTAAAGCAGCAACTGAAGCTTTCCAATTGTCTAGTTTGAGATGGTGTAAATGATGTAATTATCTTCTCTTCGGAATTGCTGTAAATTTTTTTTCCCATTTGAGAGCATACATCCATAGAGGTGTTTTAGGTTTTTTTTCAATATTAAATAAAAACTTATTTTGGGGATGATTCAACAAGCCCTTTGACTTTTTTTAGGCTGATGATAACCCTCAGCTTCCTTAGTGAAAAGCAAGCTCTGCCAGAATTAGTTTGAATTTTGCTTTAACTGTACTAGGTTCCAGTTTAATCACCTACTAAGAGTCCTGGGCACAGTGCTGTCCTCAGAGAGCTGAGGTCAGGAGTGATTGAAGTTCAGATTAATGATTTAAGAGCACCTTCTGGTGACTAATCAAAGGCCAAAATGAAAAGTTTGTTTTGACTGTGGGATGAATGTTTTAAAATGTACCTAGAAGTAGGTCCTGAAAACAGCTTTATTCATTTTACAGCTGAATATACCCGAATATTGGCCTTTCTGCTCTTGAAGCTTCCCCCCCTCCTCCCTCAGCTCTTAATCTCTTTTTAAGCATTGCTGAACAGATGCTTATGCAGATAAGATCTAACAACCAGAAACTGTGTTAGAAACTGAGATTCAGCTGTGGTTTTAGGTGATGCAGATTTTTCCTGAAACAGGGAATATTCTTTTGCCCATAACTTCACTTGCTCTTGTTTTGATTTCTGCCATCTTTTATTCTAGCAAGACCTTGGTGCAGAAATAGTCATATGTTGAAAGAAGGCTATTTATTTATTGCAACAGTGTTGAAAAGTGACGTAGTTTGAAGGGAAGTGAGGTTTTTTGGGCTTTAGGGTCAACGGAAAGTTTAAGGATATTTTTTGTCTTTTTTGTGACTTGTTGCTGGTATTAAACTGTTAATGTTGCAGGAATTAATCTTTGAAAACATTTTCTTTGCAAGAGAAATTATTTTTGTATTGATAAGCATAGAATCCGTTTTCATCATCTAACACTAATAGGAAAGAAACTTTAGAGTGTACATTATCTGAGATCATAGCACAAATGCCAAATCCTAGTCCACAAATGCCATATTCAAAGTCAACAAATTGAGAACTGAATAAAAGTAGTATTAAGACTTTTGTTATTGTGAGAGGTTTCTTTTGATCTGGATTCTAAACCAGTTTTGGAATTCTGGATGAATAGTGCTTTCAGAGCACGTCGATAAGAGAGTCTTTCAAGGAATATTTGATGAGTTTTCTCCAATAAATATTAAGAATTTATTGCAGTTTGTGTGATTTTCTAGGATTTAGAAGGAAAATGAGTTTTGTTAGTTTTCATATCTACTCACTTATTTTTACCTGTAGTAAAACTTTCTGAAAAGCAAAACCAAGCATCCAAAACATTTAAAAATAAATTATTTTTGTTCACAATTAAAAAAAAATAAATGAAAATATTTATGATTGAATTATTGATGATATAGAAGGTTCTGCTTATGTCAGTGCATGCACTTATTTGGAATAGTGGACTGGAAAGGTACTCATGGATCTGTCCAGTAGATCATGTAGGGAAGGAAAGTCAATTTTTTTTTTAAACAGGATTAGTTTTAATTGGCATCCTTGCAATAATAATCTTCCTCCAGCTGAGTAATATCCTTTTAGATGTCTGTCTCTTCTACATGTGAACCAGTGCACTTCTTTCTGAATTTGCTGTTTTCCAGTTTTGTTTAAGCCAATCAAATAAAGCAATAATTACTCTATATTTGTTGTATCTTTCAAAGCTCTTTTTGCAAGATTTCCACCATTGCCAGGAAATTAACTCCACATTGACTGTTAGATGGCTTGTTGAGTGAGATGACTAGAGCAATTTAGATTTCTGGTTTGATACAATCCAAAAAAACAACTAAATTATAGTTGAGGCAGTGAAATGCTGACAGGAATGCTCGATGGCATATTAAATTACAGAAGTATCTGTTTGAATGCTTCTTTATCTGTCTAGAATTGCCAAGAGCTGGGAAGGCTTGTGCACAGTATGGCCCATGGAGGGTGTGCTGCTCCTGCTCCTTTGGCACGTGATCCATGGAATCTGAGAAGGGGCAGCACCAACCAACCCATCCTTCTCATGCTCCCTGACCATGCAGCTGTGTTGGAACAATTCCCTGCTCTTGTGCATTTGGCTACGTGAATCACCTCTTTTTCTCTAAGCCTTAAGGTCACTGCTTTTTCCTGATCCTATTCCAGAGTGATTGGTTGCCTTGTTTCTTTTCCTCTACTGGTTTCTTCCAACAGCCTAATTTTCTGACTTCACATTTCAGTGTGTGGCTGCTTTGAATCCTGCTGGCTTTTGAGCACTGAGCTGTGTGCTGTTGTAATTTCTGTTTATACTGTCTTGGTGAAGAGTGGGTCCTTGTTTCCAATCCATTCTGTTTGTGTTGGACCTGAGAGGGAATAGATCAGCAGCAGCTTTGAGAGCTTCCCCTGAGAGGAGTGAGATCATCAGCCTCTGGGAGCCTGTTGTCCTCAGGGCAGTCATAAGGATTCCTGCTCACCAGTGATGGTCCTGCACTTCCTGTGGCCCCTCTCAGACAGGGCAGGCTGGCTGTGTGTCCCACATGCTTTGCTCTGTCCCTGTGCAGGCCCCTCAGGGTTCTGGGTTTGTGGCTGTGTGGTGCTGTTCACTCTCTTAAGGTGGGGCATTCCAAGCAATGCTCCCCTGACCTGTATTCTCCTGGGGGGGGCAAAAGTCCTGTGATAAATTTTTGTATTTTCTGTTTCCCCGTTCTTATATTTAGCTAAAATTGCTACAAATGTTTTTTTGGTCATTTTAAATATGACATTTGTATTTCTTTCATTCTGGTTTTGCATTTAAATACAGAACAAATTACAGGCCAGAGATATCCTCCTACTGCCCTCCAGAAACCCCAAAACCAAAAAACCCACTGATACAAACAGAAAACCCCCAAAGCCCTCTACCAATGTATGAAATGATTGATTCTGGGAAACTTGGAACTGTCTAGTTAAAAATGAAAATATCATAGTCTCTCTTTCTTATACCTCTTCATCTACTTCTAGAGGGAGTGTTGGAAGTTGCTAACGGTGTTGTGACATACCCATAAATTATAAAGTCAAGCATAAAATATGAGTGAAATGGCACCTGCCACATGAGTAAAATGTATTCTGAAATGATGCTATTTTATGACTAGTAAGAATCTTTCATATCCCCAAACAAAAATGCTTTGTAATACCCTAGAGACATGAATGCCATTATTCCCTTTCTTTACAGCAAACAGAGGGATGTACTTTATAGTGTAATGTCCTGATAATTGCTACAGCCAGAGAAGTTGGAAGTAAGTGATTATCTATATAATTATCTGAAAGACAGTACTAGGAACCTACTCAGTAACCAGCCCTTTGAATTTTTTAATCAATTAAGTTTTTAAAAGAACTATTATCTCTTCTCATCTCAACATTTGTACAGAGGTTGTGTTCAGGGACTGGGAACCTCTTATGAGGCTGTGTGTGCTGATGGGAAAGGGAAGAGAGGAAGGAGTTGCTGGTTTGATTTTGATAGGTATATATATTTTAAAAAGTCTTGAGAAGTCTTAGATGCTAAGAGAAAATTATACTTTTTTCCCTTTGGAAAGTGTCTGTGTGTCAAATTTTACTGCATTTTTATGTTTTCAAAACTAATACAGCTTTTGGGAGCTGGTGCTTGCAGCCTTCTGATACGAGATAGTTTTCTGCCATGAGAATTCTGTCCTGAACAGACATGAAATCTGATGGTTAGATATTAATCACTCCAAATGATTGAAAGGTAGAGAGAGGTGCCTCTTGGTGACTTGATTTAAATAGTCAAGGAGAAATTTAGGAGTTGGTGACACACTGGATTTAGAGCATTTGCCTGTTACCTCAGGAAGCTTAAGTTAAAACCCTGAACTAGGTCACAAGTGAAAATGAGATTTATGGTGATGTACAGTGAAAAATTGGCACAGTGCATTACCTTGTTGCCAAGTACCTCAGCCTGCCTTGCCCATATGCTTTTTGCTCCACATTTTAAAGTACTGTAGCATGTTTGATTAATTATAGAAGTCTTATAAAATACATATAAATGGCTCAGTATATAAATATATACAAACATCTGTTTAAAGTTTATACACAAATGGATAAAAATTCATAAATAACTTTATCCTTCACTCATGTTAATCCTGTGATTAGATCAAAACCTGTAGCCAAGCTTACTTTAATGTAGACACTACTGAGATTGAATTCTATTTAAAGTAAGGGAAGTAGGTGGAACAAGAGACCCCCTTGGCTTAACTGTGAGCTTCTGAGTCTGCTGAAATGGGAGCTGTACCAGAGATGGAAAAGCAGAGAAACACCTGGTGAGGACTACAAGGGCATTCCCAGGCTGTGTAGAGATGCAGTCAGGAAAGCAGAAGCTCAGCTTAAATTGAAATTGACCAGAGGTATTGAAAACTAAAAAAAAATGTTCTTCAGGTATGGAAACAGGCAGGAACAAAGCACAACATTGCCTGTTGTTAAACAGTGGAGGTGAATTAGTCAACAATGTGAGAAGACAGATTCTCAGCACTTGGTTCACATCTCTCTTTGATGGTGCTTTGAGTTCCAGGCCCTGGAAGAGAAAATCCAGGGTGATGCAAACACAGACCCACTGTCAGTGAAGGAGTTGGTGTGGGAACTATTACAGGAATTTGACCCCCATAAATTGATGGGCCCTGACAAAAATCTACCTGAGGCTGAGCAGGAAGCTGGTTCATGTTGTGAGGCTGCTCTGTCACCTCTGAGAAGTTGTGGAGATTGAGGGATGTTCCAGAAGAGTGGAAGAAAGCTCATGACAACTCCATCTACAAAGAGGGCTGAAAGGAGGGTCCCGGGAAATTATAGACCCATCAGTGTTACTTTTGTTTTTGGGAAACTTGAAATGGAATGAATTCTCCTGAGGCTATTACAAGTCAGATGAAGAACATGAGTGGGAAAAGTCAGCAGAGATTCACCAAGGACAGAATGTGCTTGACACCCTGATTGCTTTCTATGACACAGTAACCTGCTTGTCAGTGTGGGCTGAGACATTGTCTACCTCAGTTTCTCCAGGGCTTTGGATGTGGGTTCCCACACCCTCCTGGTACAGAAGTGGATTTGTTGGGGTCTAGGCAAGGGATCTGTGCAGTGGGTGAGGAACTTTCTGCTTGGTCATGTGTAAAGAGCTCCTGTGATGAGTGGGATCTCCCTGGGATCAATATTGGGCCCAACAAGTGGAGATCTGGAAGATGGGATGAAGTGTACCCTGACAGAGTTTAGGGATGTTAACAAAATAATGCCAGAACATACACTTAACCACTTCTGGAAATGGAGGTTGCCTTGTGGAAAATAAAGACTAGAAAATAAAAATCTCTTACTGTTAAAGAAACCTAAAGTATAACTTATTTTTGTTTGTTTTCAACAAGAGGAACAACATAAGGATAATGTGTTACTCTGAGTGATCTTAAATAACATAAGGGTGATCTTAAAGTAACACAGTCTATGAAGGTACAGAATTTTCTAAATGAAATAATAACATTGTTAATGTGGTAGGGAAAAGTAATAGGACCACTTCATTCTGGTGGAATGTGTTCTTTTTTTTTTTTTTTTTATTAATTTCTTCATTATCTTGGCAACATTTGGCCATAAAAATAATTCTTGGCTGAAGTGAACATTGTAAAATGTTAGAGCAATGGGGTGTCTCCTTGCTTCCTGGCAGATTCTTTCTGAATTCCTGTTTGCTTCTAATAGCAACTATCTGCATACAGGAGAAACCTTTGGGATTACTGTTAATATTCTTGTGAATCAGGACTGAATTGTCAGAACTTTGAATATTTCAAACCTTGCTATTTTCTTTGAGAAAATTAGTAACTATGACAGAAAATAGAGTGCAAGAAGTCAAGCCAGTGGATTGGGTTGGTGGTCTGTCTCTTACTCAAAACATGAAGTATTTTTATACAGCTTTTTGACCTCTGGGATTTTCTATGTGGAGTAGCATTTACAGCCATACTTAGATGAGAGAGTGATATGGGGTATTATATAATGTTTTGGTTTTGTATCAAATGCCAACTTGATTTTCTATCAATTTTTAATTTAAGCATGGTGCTAGGCCTATTTATAGGCAGAATTTTGGATGCCATCTATGCACTAGCCTGAGCATTTCTAATAGAATATGTGCTTGTCTCATATGATTTTGTCCAACCATGATATTAAAATAGGAAATATGAAATGTCTGTAGTATTCCAGATAAGAGAGGTGAAGCTACATTTCTTTCACTTCATTTCTTTTCACTAAGTTTTTTCCAGGTCAGTGGAGGATATTGTGCTATTTGCAGTATCTTTTAAAAGGCACTGATCTCTAAGCTGAGATGGAGAACCACTGCCACCTGGAAAATATTGGCAAGATTTGAGCTGTTAATTGGTGTAGTGGTTCAGTAGAAAACATGGAGCTTGCTGTCGAACTCTGTAGATTGACTCAACTCCACTCCATTTTATAGGAAGTTTTCATAAATATTATGTGTAAATCCATCTGTGTAAAACTTAGCAGCATAAAAACTTTTTATTGTTAACTTGTGAATGTTTGGGGGTGACACAGTTCTTAGTAGTGGTGCATTTCTTTGTTTAAATTCAGGCAATCAACATTTGGATTGGGTTTTTTACATACTTATGGCTTATACTCACATATTTTAAGGAATATGTATGCATTTAATCTGAGGAAAATTTGAAGACAAAAGTCAGGATGGCTTTTTCAAGGTTCATTCTATGCAGCTATACTTTCATAGAATTATTTTCTCCCTTTTTGTATCAAGCTTTTAAATAAAATACTCCAATCATTTGTGCAGTGGTAGAGATTACTGTGCCTGTTATTCACCTTATCTCTTGGACTATTCATCTATAATTCTGTGAATCATTTTTGTCCAAAAAACTTGGAATGGATCATTCTGACATGTGCTATTACTGGAAACTAAAGGAGAAAATTTCTTTACATGAAGGAAAAGTCGAAGGCTCTTTATTCATCACTACTTTTCTTTCGACTTAATATTTAGAAATGTCAGGTGGAAGAAAACTTTGCTTTAGTGCCTCTTACACAGTGCTGGTGTCTGGCAACTGCTTAGTTTTAGCCAACACAAAAAATGGTGCCATGTTGTAATTGCTTGAATGACTTGCATTATAGTATACAAAATTAATGCAGCTGTCAGGGTGAAGACCATGGGTGCAGAGGAGTTTTAATTTTTGCTAGTACTGCCTTTATGTTAGTGGTATGCTGTGCTTTGTAAGGTGAATGAATAATGAATATGAATATTCAGAAGTTGTTGATGTAGTTGAGTAATAGATAAAAGGGCTGTTATGAAAGGTGCAGGAGTCTTTATGAAGACCTTTATCACAAAAATACACAAACAGAATTTTTTCTTTTCTTGTGGAGCTCATTGCTGTTTGAGTAGGGTTCCTCACTATGCAGTGTGACCAGAAGTTACTGTCTTTTAAGTAAACACTTATATCAGAGAAAGAAAACTAGGTTTTCCTACTGAGCAAGTGATTATAAATGAAATTTTCCATGCAGCAATTTCCAGCTGATGTGAGCTGCATTGATCCCATACAATCCAGTCTGACAGGGGCAGAATTGGATTTTTTATTTCTACACTTGAGCGGGTGTGATGAACCTCAGTCAGGGGAACTGGAGTAATATCATTTAGTTCCTCCTGTGGAGGAAGTGGGCACTCTTGGGCAGTTACTGGTTGTACACAAATCAGCATAAAAACAGTTCTTCTACTACTTGCATTCAGGAGAACTGGATTATGAACATTATGTGTAATAAATAATTCTCTGGTTGCTTTGCTGGTCAGACTACAGCTGGAGAAATAGGTACCATTTTGAGGTGCAGATGACATGGAAAAATTCTAGAAGAAGGAAGTCTAGAAAATAACTCATGCTAGCTTAAATTGCTTTATTCCTCTTTTCAAAAGAAAGAGGAAGAATTTTACCTGATTTCCAGGTCTACGTTCAGGAAATATGTGTCAGTAAGAAAAAAAGGTGAATTAGACATTTAGAAATGCTTTCCAATAATAAGTCATTACTAAAATATATTGCCTTGGAAGGTTGTAGACTTCTATCATTGGAATTATTAAAATCAGATTAGACAAATAACTGAAAAAAGATTTCAGTATAATCTGAATTATAATAATATTATAATGTAGTTGGTATAGGTGTTAGGACATGTTGTAACTCAAATGGCAATTTAAGGTAAAAAAATAAGCCAAGTACCATTTTGAGGAGCTAGAAGAAAATTCTTGAGTAGTTAATGCAGTATTTTCATGTTTTATTTTAAAATAGAATAAATATTACATTTAATATTATAATACTAATTTTATCTTCTGCATCTGATTTGTTTATTGTGTCTTCTATTGCTGTGCCCACATTTCAAGTCACTTTGTGGATTCCCTCATAGTCACATATTCAAATATCCTATTCTAAACAAGCTGTCCTGGTCTGTGTTCTGTGAGTTTATATAATGTTGTGCCGGCTAAGCAAGGGAACAGATTTCATTTATGTAATTGAAAATGCATTGCATAAGTAAGATGCCATAAAAGTTTGGACTTTGAAAGCAAAGCAACATCTACTCCTATACAGAATCATTTGTTGTTTTGGGACTATTGCAAAATGCACTATAGAACAGCAGCCTTTTTCAGAAACAGAACACATGCCATAATTAACCTTAAATTAATGTTTTACACCAATCAGAGTTTATAATAAATTATTATAATAATAATTTAAAGTTATTTAATGAAATTAAAGTTATAAATTATTCCAGCTAATTGAGTGGGTTTTTGTTTTGTTTTTTTAACGCAAGTGTTAAGCGTCTTGAAATGCAGGATATCTCCTCTTGGGGAAAAATTGTTTATGTGTTCTAATCTTGATTTTAATTTTCTGGGATTTTTGGATTGTTTTGGAGCATGGGTTTGTTGAAAATAATATAGAAAGATGGACTCAGGATGAACTGAATTCATCACGAGGGTTTTCACTTTTGCAACAGAAACTACTACTTGGTCAGTGAATAAACTGAAACCTCTCTAAGAGCAGGCCTGTGATTACTTAGCATGTGAGAAGTTGTCATGAGTGTCCTTTGTGTTTCTAAATATAACTTCTTCTATTACTGGTAAGCAATATGTAACAAGTAGGGGAGTGTGATTGGCATATGCAAATATTTCCTTAATGTATTGAATATTTATTCCTCTTCATTAGTCATTGAAGAAAAATTAGAGCTACAGTATGTTCAGTACATCCTTTTTTCATATGTGAAAAAAACCCCAGCAGCAAGTTATGCAATGAATGTAAAAATGCAGGAAAATCAAATGCAAATTCTTTGAATTTTTGTTAGGTGCTAGTCAATGCTTTAGGCCTGGAAGAGAAAAATCTGCCTTTGTGGGTTTTTCAGACCATACTGTTTTTCAGATATTCCTTTGAAAAAATACTGGAAAACCTTCTTAGTCTGTCATTCAATATTGTGGTATGAGAAATGGCCTCTTGATCACTCCTGCATTTCTTTCTCACTGATTCAGGCTTGTACTGTCAGGTGGTTGGATTTTTTTCCCCTTCTTTATTAATATATTCAGGTGATCTCAGATCTGTGCAGTCTCTTTCCCTGCTGTAAATGTTAGGCACAAGATCTCAACTAGAAAGGTTGCCAGTACTTCTATTTATGAAGAACTTGATCTTTTAACTTTGAAGCACAGTTATTGATTTTTATTTCTTTTTAATAAAACATATTTTCATAAAAGATGACAAGGAGATGGAGCAAAATTTTTCAGCAATGGAGAGAATGACTCTTGACTGACACACCAGTACTGATATTGAGATGGATCTGTGAAGTCAAATATGCTCTATATTGTGTATTCAGATACATCTGAAATAGGAATTACAAAGTAATCCCAACATTTCCTAAAATTATCAGTAGAATTTCAACATTTCTTAAAATTATCACTGACACTAAGTAATATAGAAATAAATGAATTTTTTAATAACTCTTTTATTTAATAGTGCATATTTGTAATATTATGAATATAGCTTATGCTTTTTATCATAAAGCACTGATATTATAAATCAGACCTCTGTCCATCTACCAGCAGTTTTGTGGATCTTCATGTTCTGGTGGTGACAGAAAATAGCCAATAACTTTCCTGGTTTAAATTAGTGCCCCTCTCTAAAAGATTTGGTGGTATTATTTTTTGCAGGAGGATGCAGGAGATGACAAGGCTGTGTTTTTCACAGCTCTATAAATATTCCAGCAGGAAGGGCCATTTTAATAACCTGCTCTGACGTCTTATGTATTGCAGGCGTAGATTTCATCTGACTGCTCCTTCACTTTGGACCAATCATTTCTGCCTCAACTAGAATGTACTTTTTTCCTTGAAATGCATCAGTCTTGGTTTAAAGTCTCTGCAGTGGTAAATATTGCCACTGTACATTCTTTATTTGCCATTATTTTATAGCAGTGGTAATATTCCAGGTGAATGTAGACATCCCTTTGGTTGCCCTGTGTTGGCTTTAGCCCTTGCATTTCTGGAGTGTCTGTCTGCTAGGTGAAACCCTGAGGTGTCACATATTTCATGGAATCTATTGCTGACTGATTACCTTGGTGAGTGACTGACCTGTCACTGGTGCTTCTGAATGCTTTTAAATGTGCAGCATCCTGATGTCTTTCTGTTGTTTGGTGGATCTGTCTTACAGTGTACTGAGATGGGAAGTGTTCCCTTGGCATGCACCCTCTAATTCTTTATAGACTTTGATTATAACCCTGCTAACTAGGAAAAAATATTGTTGAGAACATTATGAAAGCTGATGTGCAATTTCAAATGACAGTGCACAGCATCAGCTGCTCCCCTGTGTGTTCTGTTTAGGAGGTTGGAGTGTGGGTGGGATCAACCTGGGGTGCCTGGGCAGGTGACACAAATGGTTCTGGCTTCCTCTCATCACTGAGGCTTTCTCAGTGGTGAGCAAGGAGTGGGGTGCAGTGCAGGCACCTCTGTGACTCATGAGGGCATAGTCAGGGTGACTCATCTGGATTGTGGCTATTTGACAGAATCACTGGTGGCCACAGAGGAAAACTGCTGATGAATACCTGGCTTCATATGAAAGAGAATGTTGCCCTTGATTGGGCAAGGGGTTACCTGAAAGTGGTGCTGCTTATCTTTGTGAGTTATGGGATTTGGTATTTGATAACACTTGGAAAGAAAAATAATACAGAAAAATTCTTGGTATGACTCAAGAAACTTACAGTAATTTCCATCTGTCTTGCTATGTATGTATTTTAAATAGAACAAGCCCTTATCTTACCATTTTCTACAAACATTATTGCAAAGTAATGCTGTGCTCTTATTTATTTACTTTTTCTTCCAACAAAGTGAAATGTCTCTTTCAAAGGCTATCTACTCTTCCAAAAGTAACTGCTTATCAAAAATTTACCATCCTAGGAGACAAGAGAAATTGTTTGTACTTTACTAGTACCAAAGGGCTGATCTAATAAAAACAACTCTTGTAAGTCACCTCCATTGCACTGTACAACCACTAAGAAGGCAATGGTCATGACTGCAAATGAGTACTTCTAATATTTCATACTTCTGCCAGGAAAATCTGTGTTTTGTGGATAGCTAAATAAGACTTTACTTCTATATATAAATCATATGACAGCACTGAAATTATTTTGATTGGAATATTATGTATTATTGCCTTTTATTAAAAAAAAAGAACACACAAAACAGATGAAAGCTTTTCTTCTTTAGTGATAGTTATCCTTAATGATTTTCTTTCTACAATATAGTGAAAGAAATAAGTGTTTCTGAGGATGTTTTTGTATTTGTTAGTTGTTATTAAAGAGTGAGATGATCTGTTTTCCCAGTGGAGTAAGGCCTCTGGAGATGTGTGTTGAGGCCTGAACATAATCATAAAGGATGCAGAAAGTAGAATGGATTAGTGAAGATACAATATGCTGAAGATACCGGGCTCTTTTAGAAAGCTTTTATGTTAATAGATTATTGAATTTCATCTGCTGTTTTATCACTGCATAGATTAATACAAAGTAATAAATATGAATGGGTGAAAAAGATTCTCTTTCTTGCATAAAAGGAATTTCTATATGTGATGAATATTGAGCTATTAACACTCAAAAAAGTTACAGCAGATATTTCTGTTTCAAATGTCAGAATGGTAGTTGTTGAAAGAGCAAATAAAACCTTAAATGGGAATAGAGAATAAAATGGAAATAATATTGCTACTGTAATAATATGCTACTGTACAGATTCATGGTTCACTTGCATCTTGGATACAATGTGCTGATCTCTGTTGCATCTCAGCAGGCTCTAGGAGAATACAAAAGATTTATTAAAGGCAGTGAGCAAGGAATTCTCAGGTTGGAAAAGGGGCAGAGGAGGGAAAGAAGGGAAATAAAACACAGATCATTACATTCTGAGTAGTATAAAGCATGAACCCAGAGGCACAGCTGTGGACTGAAAGTGTCCCTGAGCTGCAAGTCATTGAGGGTGGTGTGATGCTGTGTGGAGAATCTGCAGGGATTCATCCTGCTGGATAATCACTGGGGAGCACCGTGCAGAGACAGGGTACTGAGTGGGAATAACAGAGCAGCAGGCTGCCAGATGTGCTTATTCAAATTTATATCTTAATTTGTCTTGATCTAGGAGAGTTTTCCTATGGCTGGTGTTGTCTAATTTCAGAAGTAAGTCGTAAGGCAATGGCAAAGCAAATAAGCAAAGCAAACCAAGATGCTCTTAAACAAACCCCCCTGACATTGGCTTGGATCCATTTTGTGTAAAGGATAATTTAAATTATTTGCTACTGAACTAGAAAGAATACAAGTGAATGCCTGGGGGAAGAAAGCAAATCAATGATATTAGAAGAATTAGAATTCAAGTTTTTGTGAGCACAAATTGTGTGATGAGAAATATGAAGAGAGACTTGACTGTTTTCCCTACCCCAATTTTCTTTTCATCAAGAAAGAATCTATTGGCATGTCGATGATTCATGTTCTGTTGTCTCTGGTTTATTACAGCCCTGTTTTTCCTCTTGTAGGTTAACAGAACCTTCTGGATATTTAACAGATGGACCTATAAATTACAAATATAAAACTAAATGCACGTGGTTAATTGAAGGATAGTAAGTATCTATTTTCATAGCCTAAATTTTCTAAACAGTTTGGTACTATGTGTTCTAGAGATCAAAAGAACTCCTGACATAGAGATTGCATGAGGGTGTAATATGAACAGTTTGGTGTTTTGTTACTTTGCTTTGGTTTTGTTTAAATTTTTTATAGGATTTAAAAAAAGAAGGTATTAGGATTGTCAGGATTGCTTAGAGTTGGCCAAATTCCATTTCCATTCAAATTGCTGGCAAAAATTAGGCTGACATTGATATATGGCTGGTGCTGCAGGCCCTCAAAACCCCGTGATAAATTTGTTGCATGTTTGAGTACCTTTGCTTAAGTTCCAAAAGTAGTTACAGAATCCCTTTATTTAACTCATTACCTGACTTATTTAACTTATATCAGTGATAAATCAGCAATGGCCTCAAGTACAGAATGCTTATTCAGTTATGTGCTCCTCAAAAGTTAGTGCTTCTATAAAGTATTTTCTTTTGCATTCTACAGTTCCTCATGTACTTAGTTTTGAATTAGTTTTATGCCTACAGTTTAGGTTCCTCATGCCTGTTCCTAATTTTCCAGTTTATGCAGCACAGAAACTCACAGACATGCCTGAAGAAATAATGAGACACATAAATTAGTGTGGCTAAGTGTTAATGGCACAAACTGGTTACATTTCAGGATGATTCCAGCCCCCCAGGATATGGGTTAGGTTTTTGCTGACTCTAGTTCACAATTCTAGAAGAAAATTAACTCCTTCTGTATTTCCATGTTGTTATAATCTCAATTACCTTGGATATCTGCTCCACTGCTGCAGTTCAGAAATGATGTGTCTGATCTGACTTTGGTCTGCTTATATGCAGACAGTAATTTAAACAAAACAGCAGTGAAGTTGTGTGTGTTTGCAAAATAATTTAAATTTTATTATCTAGAAGACCAAGCTATAACTGAATATGTGTCTGACCTAGCTAGGCTTCTCTTTTTGCTCAGGAATATTTGCACTGCATTGCACTAAAGTGGAAACACACCTCAGCCCCTGGGGCAAACTCTGCTTTGAAGCTGTTCCCCACTTCATTCCTCCTGCTCTCAGGAGATGGCAGAGTGGGGAGCTGGAGGAATCCATGTGCTGCACAGTCTGGGGAGGAGAAAGGCAACCAAATGTCAGCACACAAGGAGTTCACATATGTGTATAATACTGAGTCTTAAAAAATGAACAAAGAGCTTTCTCCAAAGGATCTGTCACAAAACCCCACGTTTTCCAAACTGACAAATTTTACTTAAGCCTGTCTACAGAGAGAGAACTACCAAAAAAAAAAAATCATTATGTTTCATGGAATACATGCACACACACGCACACACACACACACATATATATATATATATGTATGTATGTATGTCTGGTAATTCTGCGATATGTAAAAATTCCCCTTTCAAAAAGTTTACAGATCCATTTGGACCTCAGCCAAAATGTCACTAGTGACATTTCCCACATGTTGGTGGAGGGAAGAAGGCAGGCACTTGCACTAAAACTGGTTGAATTTTAGATTTGTGTTTTAAGATTTTTATTTTCAATAATTAGTGTAATACTGGAAAGAGGATGTGTAGGTGATTTTATCTTGAAGGATTCTTTAAAGTTCATACTCCTGACATTGTAAAGTAAATTTAGTGTATTAAAAAGAGATATTTTAATCGCTCTAAATTTGTGGTTCTGAACACTGATAAAATCTGGTGAAGTTACACTTCTCATTAACTTTAGGGATTATTAGCTGTGGACTGAATATGTTATTTTAAAATTTTCTAAGATAAAGGGAAATATTTGCTTGCCCTGGCTTTTGTTATTTAACACTTTGAAATATTTAATTACTAGTCAAAATGTTTTAACAGAGTTATGTTGGCATGATCAATTCTACTGTGAGCTCTTGATCTTATGATCTCAGTAATTCTGTAAATGTGTTACATCAATGTTCTTTTTTTTCAGCCCAAATGCAATACTAAGATTAAGATTTAATCACTTTGCCACAGAATGTAGCTGGGACCATATGTATGTATATGATGGAGATTCTATATATGCACCTTTAATAGCTGTATTTAGGTGAGTGTATTTACTAACATTACTGTCCATGTAGTCATGTATGGACATTTTCAGTTACTGGGGGGAAAAGTAACATTAGAGGCTTTAATGTTTGTTAGAGTGCTTTCTTATCATAATATTATGGGAACGTATATGTAAATTTGTATTAGAATGAATTCCAAAATGTTAAAGTTTTGGTTAGATAATCATAGCAGAAATCCATTATTTAGATACTTACTTCTGGCATTGAATGGAATGTTAATGCTTACACACAGACACTTTCCTGAAATCCCCTAACTTACCTTGCAGATACATGGACAAGTTTTATATACCTTGTATACCTTTTATTAAAGAAAGTTTTAAAATTATATTTATGAGTAATCTTGTTTATAGAGTTAACCAGCAGAATACCAAACTCCCTGTTTACTTTTTTTTCCCCTAAATATACCAAAGATTGCTTAAAAACATTTTTCTCCTTCTCTTTTCCAGTGGTCTGATAGTCCCTGAAGTGCGTGGAAATGAAACTGTTCCTGAGGTGGTTACTACATCTGGCTATGCATTGCTACACTTCTTTAGTGATGCTGCTTATAACCTAACAGGATTTAACATTTTTTATTCGTAAGTAGTTTTGTACTAAGTAATTACCTTTGTTTTTTTCAATAGTATAAGTGATGCTCAGTGTTTAGTGTCCAAAACCAGGGAGCTGGGCTGGTAATAAATTATTAAGGTATGAGTTAGGGGAAAAAAACTCCTAGAGACAGAGTATGGTTTTTTTGAGTGAAGTCACATGGCCATTCCCAGAGTATGTTTTTCCTGTGCCATATGGAACTAGAATGTATCCCCTCCAGTGTTTATCCAACACATATAGTTGTCATATGGACTAGAAGGGAGATTATATCTGCTGTCATATAAATTCCCTTCTCTTGAACTGGGATCATCTGTTGCTTGATTTCTCTTGCTGAATATACTATGGCTTTTGAAACCTTCCAAACAGTTCCACTTGGATTTTTGTGCCAGCCACAAAGATTTTATTCCATTTCTTTTCCTCTTCTTGGGTATTTCCTGTCCTGTTTTCCATCTCAATCTACACTCTGCCTTTGTAGATCTTATCTGCACTGTGTGTCTTTTAGTTTCTGTGATGCCAAAGTCTAATCTGATATGACCATGATTGCTTCATCTGGCAGACCTGAGCCCTTTCCTTTTTATATGCACCAGTTGTTTGCAACTTCTGTCTCCTTTGGGATGCTCGTGTAACACAATGCAACATCTCTTTCTATTGCCTGCCTTGGCTCAAGAGGAAATTGCTTGGTCCTGCTGGACCTGTTTTTTTCATGTGAGTTTTTCCATGATTGAAGATATGCCTGTTGTTCTTGCTCAATCCCTTCAGATTCTGAAATAGCAGTTATTGGGATATGCTGGCCAGCACTGCATTTCTTATGTTGAAGTACATGCAACATTTTTGTCATATTCTTTATTAGTTTAAAATTCCTATTTGTGTTTCTGATCATAGCTTTGGCTCTTGGCACAATATTGGTACATTGTCTGTGGGAAGATTATTGCTGTAATTTGCAGCAGATTGCCCACCCTTGGCCAGATAATAAGTAGCTATTCAAAGTTTGGGAAACCTCACTATATATATTGCATTGGAAATAGCAGTCTAGAACACTGGGTATTTTTAATTTTTGTCAGTTGACATCAGTAAAATGCAATCACCTGGCAGACTTTCTATTGTAATTAGTTACATTTTTCAGTTATTCCTGAAGCCTTTATTGCACATTTTTATTTGTCTTGGGAGCAAATGGCAATTAGACTTGGCATTCTTAAGAAATGAGTGTATGTGCATTCTTTCATTACTTGGTAATGTGGTGCATGTCGCATATCATTACCTAATTTTTTTTTGGTAGATTTAAAATAAAAAAAAAAAACTTGCCAGTTTTTAATTCCATCACATATATAACTCATGAAATTCTATATATTCTGTTCTTCTGTGTCTTTTATTGCAATGGATACTTTTAAAGCACGTTTAATGAACCAACAGTAACATTTTTATGATAAAGAAGTACCTACAATTACTTTTTATGGCTGCATTAACTTTGCTTCTGTCACTGGTCTATTGTACTCTGCTTCTCTTACCCTCTTCCTTACTTTTTGACTTCAACTTGATGGACTACTGTATTCCTTAATTTTGGGGAAGACAGAAACACAAAATCTGTGGCCAAAGTGCTATTTCAGTAGCAAACAACTGTAATTACTTCAGAATAGTCTGAGTAAATTTTCTGTTCCTTGGAGTCAGGCAACTTTCTTCCAACTCTGCTGATCCAGTTTTTCTCATTTTGTTTGAATCCTTAATGAACCAGTTGGAGTGGGAAATGGTCTGCTTTCCAACTAACATCTCCTGGTGGAAAAACTTAACTGTTCTCCCCTTCCTGCAGAACACTGCCTGTGAGGTTGGGGGAGAGATTCCTCCCAGCTGTAGCATACAGCTGTTAATGCCTTCAATGGTTTTAATGCCATGTGTGTTACCAGCTAAAACCCCCAGGAGATTTGGAATGATGGTCAGATGTGGGATTTTCTATATCAGTCCTTTGAGAAATGAGTCTTTAGAAGACAAAAATGTTTCCTCACTGTCCTACCACAACTACATTTTGTCAAAGGCCAGCCTTGAACAATTCTTTGCTGACTTTTAACAGCTCTTTCTTCATTCAGTTAGAGCTTCATTCAGTAAGGAAGCCTGTGAACAGTATCCATCTCACATCTGCAGGGAGTGGTCTGTATTATCATCAGAGGATTGTAGTAACACTTTATTCTGAGTTTGCTGTGAGTCATCGAAAAGAGTTTCAAATCCTGCTTGGACTTCGTCAGGCACACACAGCCTGAGTTCATGGAAACTCTTGGACCCATGTATTCCATGTCCTCTACCTTCCCTCATTTCAAGGAGTTGCCTGCATTTCTGGAACCACTTTGCTTGATTTTGCACTCCCATTGCCTGTGATCTCAGTGTTTGGTAGGGTGTATCAGAGAAATGCAAATTCCCAGAACAGTCATAGATTTCTTTCAGCCTAGGCTCTCCTGTTTTTGCATCTTGGACTGCAGAGTTAAGGTGGCTCTTTTATTAAGGATTCAAAGAATGAAGTGCTACCTGTAAGTAGTTTCAGGATATTAGCCATCTTGTAATTTTCCTTACTTGTTCTTCCCTCTTTTATTCTCCCCAGATGTTAGGCAGACTGTTTATAGTGCGGACCAAAGCTACTCAGGAAAACCCTTTAACTGTATGCCTGTGTGGAGAGTTTAAGCTCAATTACTTACAGTGTGGTTGTTTCTAGAGATAACAAGCATTTGAAAGGACTGAGTGCTTATACTGGAATGTAGGACAAAAGTAGGTGATCATCTGTCCAAGCAGGGCCTCTCCTTTTGCTTCATGTCAATATTTGTTGCAGTGCAAGGTATTTGTGATCCTGACTGCATCAAAGATTTTGTATTTAAGATTGGATCAACACCTTTTGAGCTCATTTACCTGTAAAATCATCATTAAACTTGTGTTTTATCAGTAAATAGAATTTTTTTGTGATAAAACATACTTTATCTGACAAATACTGCTGGAGTACTGTCAGATATCTTACTTTTTTCTTTTTGTTTTTCCAGAATTAACTCTTGCCCTAATAACTGCTCAGAACATGGCAAGTGCACAACCAGTCTGTCTGTGCCGAGCCGGGTGTACTGTGAGTGTGACAAGTACTGGAAAGGGGAGGCCTGTGACATTCCCTATTGCAAAGCCAACTGTGGGAGTCCAGACCATGGCTACTGTGACCTGACAGGAGAGAAGCTCTGTGTCTGCAACGACAGCTGGCAAGGTAAGGTTTGCTTAGTTTAGTGTCTAGGTGATTTGATTTTCTCCCTGCCCTCCTTTTAATGTCACATCATTGCATCATATTTTTAGTGTTTCCTGAAGTAAAGTAGCCACTGTCTGCTTTTTGTTGGGTATAATTTGTAGCAGCCTCTCAATGAAAAAGGAAGGTGAACTGCTTTGTTATAATGGTGCAAGACTGTCTGTGGGCTAATGGATGTACTGTAAGCATGTGGTGCAGTTTTTCTCCCAGTACCATAGATCATTGTTTCTCATTACAGATAAATTATTTAGGATCCTAAATGTTTAATTCACTTGCTATAATTATGTTAGATGCTTGTGGATTTTTTTGTTTTTATTGTTTACCACTTCTGTTACAATTGGCTTAGCTTGCTATGTTTAGGAATTGCCATTCTCTTAACAGAAATATTAAAATCCCTGCAGATTACTTAGCTGATATGCCCTCTTCCCATGACTTCCTGCCTCAGTTCTGTTTTATTGCTGTTTCTTTTGGCATGTCAAAGGAAATGACTTTTTAACTCCTATTAGCTGTCACACCTATTACTCCATAGTCATGATGAGATCTAATACATTTCACTTCTTAATAATTAATGAGTTGATCATTCAAAGGCAGTCTGTGCACCCACAGAAGGGAAGTGTTTTAGCATTATGGTTATTGAATGGAAATAGTGTAGACTTATTACTGAGTCCTTTAAAACCTTCCAGGACTGTAGTGCACAAAAAGATCCTGAAGGCTTAATCTCTGTCCAGAAGTTGGGAATAGAAATTGCAGCAAGACTATCACCCTTTTAGTTGTGGATGAATTCCTTGCAGTGTCAAATTGCTGAGTACAAAATGGGGAAATGTCACAAATCTTTGGAAATGCTTTTAGGCTATACCTTCAGATATAATGCTGTGAAATTCATTAGAAGTTTTAAGCACAAAATAAAATAAAAAATCTGACTATCATTGCTAATGCCTTCCTTTCACCTGGCATTTCTGTACTACATGCTAGCTTCTCACTCTTTCCTACAGATCATATGAAGAGAATTTGCTTCATCATTCCTTGGATTTTCACTGAATCTACATAGATTTCAATTTTTTTTTAAATTCTGTCACAGATGAGGTGTATTGGATATATAATTGTTTTTCCTTACTAAATACCAAACTTTCCTTAAGCTCTGGGAGACAACATTCATCTCTACTTTATCTCTTGATTTATTTATACCTGTATATTCTGTACTTTCTAATCTGATAATATCTTCTGTGCAGAGTATTTGCAATGATGGAATCATAAATTTTTCTTTTGCTGTCTGACAAGTTTTTCTTTTGTTTGGTAATTCAAACCAAGTGGCTGAAGGATCTTGATTTGTATGCTGTAAGAGAGAATATCATGTTTCATTTTTTATTGCTATTTTCTTTTTATCTTATTTTGAGTGACTTTAGTGTCTGCATTAAAAAAAATCACTGAAGTGCATTGATTTGGATGTATGATAATTAGAACCCCTGATTCAAAATATAAATGTCAGAATTTCCTATTTTTCTGCATAGAGTTTCTTTTACAATGGTGACATCTTGTGGTTGTCGTTGAAGGAGCAGCTCTGAAGAACATTACACATTTTAAAAAAGTATCCTGAGAAAAGAGAATACTTTAGGGTATTCTTTGGGATAGAATAACTTTTTTGAATAAAAAGTAGGATCCCCTGATTATTAGATACGTCCTGTGGAATTGAATACAAGGATCTTTTAGATACTTGCTTTATTCTATATTTGTACTTGGTTGTATGAACATAGAATAAAGCTTCCATAAAAACTTTTAGACTTTGAAGACAAGTAATTGATATAATTCTTATTTTTAATATGTGTTTCATTTAACAAAACATCCACTAGTTGAACATATTGTCTTTTTTAAAATCAAAGTATTTTTAATAATGCTAGTAATCTTAAATATTCCTGAAGTTGTTGCTGTAAGAACAAAATTTAGTATTTACAGAAAGTCTGGATAATTTAAAATTTTCACTCAACATAAGGGAGTCTGAACTTTTCAGACTAAGTGTAACACTAAGGAGTATTTTCTTTGAGTTCTGTACCATAATACAGTGTCCCATTCCTGGTTAATCTGTCTTGGTATTATCTAACACAAAGCTGTGGATGTAATTCAGGGAGGAAAAAAATACACCTCAAAACTACTGACTTGCTCTCTCTTTCCTTGCTAGGCATATGTAAAAGAGAAATCTCTCTTTGGCTGAGACCAAAGTGGTGGCTCTTGCACAATTTGACCTATTTAAGAATTTTATAGAAAAATGCTTTTTCTGAATATGTTTTCACAGCCAAAAGATTCTCTTTGATACCAGGAACACCATGTCTTGGATTGTTTCAAGCTATAAAGGAGAAGAGAGATTTCCAAACAGTTAAAAACTTCTTTGACAGGTGAAAAAATTCAGGATGACTGAAAGGACACTTAAGAGAGGATTAAGTGGACTGTCTTTGAAATTGCTGAAAACATTGCTGACTCCTACCTGTAGACAGAGAAAAAAAAGAGTTGAAGGCTCTTGAAGTTGAGAGAAACTTTTTTGATACTTTGATCACTGAACATCAGCACTGCAAGCAAAAGGGGAATCTATTATAGAGGAATTACAGAGTGTCTTTAAATTAGTTTTAAAGAGGATGAGTAGGGTACTTTCAAGGCAAATCTGGTACTTCATGTTTATTTTGTTTTGGATTGCATTGTGAGGTGGTTTGGAAACAGAGGAAGTGTTTTCCTTTTGTAAGAAACTACACCAAAAATGGGCTCTAGGGTTGCACATAATGCACACCAGCCCCAAACAGGCATTCAGCCCCAATCCAAAGTTAAAACACCAATAAAATTTCTGGAACATGTATAGTTAGTGGATTCTCCTTACAGAGCTGCTCCTAGCAGATAGAGATGTAGCAGAAGACCAGATTCTGAAATTAAACTAATTAACTTTGAAATAAATCCATGAGCAATTGAGGCAGTTTGAATTTTATAACATCTCTCCAGGGAAAAATGAGTCTTTCTGTAAGGAGAAGAGTAAACAATCAAAGTATAAAAGGAGCTATGACTACTGCAGTGTAAATCAGTGTTTTGCTTGCTTGGTACCATGACATTTTTTCTAACAGCACCTTGAGTGTGGCCAAAACAACTCTGTCAAAGTCTGTCTAACTCACCTTATCCTGGAAGGACTCACTGGATTTGGGGTTGTTCCCACTTTTGAGCAGAAGGCTTTGATGTGAAACTCTCTTGTTTGGCCTGCCTTATTCCCCAACGTTGACACTGAGCAAAGCTGTGCTTGTGTGGGGCTGGGTTAGTGAAACTGGCGGGGAAGGTTTGAGATGGAGGCTCAGGCAGCAGCAGGTGAAATGCAGCACTGGGAAGAGCTTGTGCCAAATGCCTGGAGATCTGAAATCTGAGATTTTGGCCTGTTGGGCCTGGATGTTCTTGAACAGAAAGCACACAAGTCTGTGTGTCTTCAGAGATGAGAACCTGTGATGTAACATTTGCTTTGGACAGGCCTTTTTTTGGAAGAAAAAAGAAAATAGAAGCAGGTTTGTCATAAACACTGTTCTGCCCAGTGATCATGCCTTTTTTGTCTCAGTTTTACTTTTCAGGTCATCTCCTGGTCAAGTATCAATTCAGAAAGGAGAAACTGCAGTTTTACAGTCTGGGAAATGTCCTTTTAAATAGATGTGCATTTCTACTGTATATGCATATAAAGACACATATCCAAGGAACATTTTTGTCCCTCAATTTTAAGTTAAAATCCTATTTCTGTGCTCCATGTTTGTAGATTTTTTTAATGTTGATCATAGAAATGAGAGCTGTCTAAGAAAAGTTTATGTCTATAGAATTGCTAGGAAGGAATTGTCTTGTAAGGAATGGTTATTTCAAATGTACTGGAAATGTTCTTCAGATTTATCTTCAGGTGGAATTTAACAATTTGATAAGCCTTCTTGGAGGATTGTGCAGTTTGTAAACAAAGTTTAGCTATTTTAATTACAAATTTAATGTCTGAAAATTGTGTGAGAAAAGTCAAGTGTCCTTATTGCAAGAGAAAGAACATCACAGGTAAATGAAGAGCCAGCTACAGTTTTAAATACCTTTATGGTGCCATTTGACAATTAGTGAAAGCAAATTTAGCAGAATTTATTTGATTTGTTTCACTAAATGGCTGCATTAACGGAGTTGATAATGTTCTCTATGTCTAATTAGGATGAGGTTTAGGAAGGGAGTCCCCTGCTATTTGTGAGTTTTAATGAAAAATGTAATCCATTTGGAATAAATCTATGACCTAAATATTTATTTAAAAGGCATACACTTAAATGTATGAAAATAGAACTTGATTAAAATAATGATCCCAAGCAATGCTTTGTCCTGAATACAAGAAGTAGACAGTGCTGATCTCCCTGATAAGGTAAGATACAAAATGTACTTTATAATCTGTAGCACCTTCATATAAGATTAGGAAGAAAGTGATTAATGCAGCTCAAAACCTGTTAACTTCATTTCAGCACTGTGTAGAGTTATAGACCATAACTTGAGGAAAGAACTAATTAAACATGTATTGTGATTAATAACAGAACAGTTGAAATCTGAATTTATCAGTGTAGGTCATACAGAGATAGTCTGTAAGAAAGTTGACATGAGAATGCAATATATTTTGTCTGAACTTCAGCATTTGAGGACAGGAAATCATTGAAAATGAAGAGTGCAGTGGGTACACAAGGAAACAGTAAGGGGAACTCATCTGCTTCATCATGAATTGTGAGTGGGTGTGTTGAACACATATGGAAAGGTATCAATGCTCCTTGAAGGCTGATCTTGGGACTGATAATGTTACATAATTTTTTGTAATCTACCTATAATGCTGCTAATGAAATCTGGTAATACAGAGGTGGAGGGTACTTAAAATATGAAGGAGAACCAGAATATCCTGCGAAAAAGTCTGCAAATAATGTGTAGTATTCAATTACTTCAGTATAAATTGTAAATTAATACATTTAGGGACTAAGAGCATTAAGAATTTGTTTTATAGTCTTGGATTGAAATGTAGAAAGTGACATGGGAGAAAACTTGCTTGTCTATCTCAATTAGAGCATGAACTAATTAACATTATTACTTTTATATGCTCTGCAAACTCCAAAGTGCCAAGAGCATTGGTAGGATGATCACTCATAGAAGTTCCAGTTAAATATATGAAAGCATTTGTAGTATATTTCATGTTTTCTTATTAGAGTTTTATGAATACAGATAGAAACAGACTCAAGAGGGAGAAATGGACAGGGCTATGGAAGGCACTAACAGAGCATGGTTTGTTTAAACAAGGAAAATCAAGGCTGGGAGGGAAGAGTGTTGCTGTTTATAAGCATTTTTAGGATGTATAGACAGACCAGGTCTTTAAGTACAGTGGTAACAACGCTGGTAGAAGAAAAATTAGGCTAAACTGGTCATCAATATGCCATTTAAGATTTGGGAGGAGGCTTTTGTTGTAGAGCTGTGAAGTTTTCTAGAAATTGTTAGCAGAGATACTGGAGCTTGGTACCTTGCAGCCATTAGGATGGAGTCTCAGAACCTCTAGTCCAATGGGTATTGTCACCTACAGCTGATCTCCAAGTCCCTGCTTCTTTTAGAGCCTGAGGAGCAAAACCTGTTTTTGTTTAAGATGACAGATCTCATGTGGTGTCTACCAGAGGCTGTACTTGTTCTCAGTCATGGAAGACTAGGAGAGCTTTTCCTACTTCTAGTAGACAATGCTGTGACATCTGGCCTTATCTCCTGTGCCAGCCTTGTTGATCTTGAGTGTGTGATCTGGAGCTGATCTGTTAAAGGATGCAGTGGAGCTGTACCCACCCATGGCAGGCCCTGCAGCCCTTCTGGCTCCCCTGCTCAGACTGAGCCTGGGCATCCCCCATGGCCAGGTGGCCTTGGGTGATCCTCTCTTCCTGCCTGAGGAGACAAACGGGGCTGAGGAGCAGCACCCAACACCCACGGGCATTTCAAGAGCTGCATCAGCTCATGTGCATTAGGATTTCTGTCATTCCTGGAGGAGCTTGAGTCCTGGCACAGCTTGCTGCCCTGCTGCTTTAGCTGGACACCTCACCAGGATCTCTCTGCCTGCCATTGAGTCTCATTTTCAGCAAGACTGTTTGCAGGAAAGGAGAAATACTTACATCCAGTATGGATATTGCAGAGCTGTGCAGGGGCAGTGTGGGGATACATGGGTACACCTACTGTAAAATGCCTAGAAGGAATTACTGAGCCATTCCAGCACAACTGATCTGACTGTAGGACTGGTTTCAATCACTGAGATGTGATGGTTGAAAAATTACATTAATGTAATAATTCTCAATTCATATGATCAGACAAACAAAACCAGAAAAAACAACAAATACCTTTAAAATTGCTTTGATTAGATTGCATGAAGAGCACCGTGAAATTTAGATTCAACACATCAACACTTCTGCTTTTTTCTTCTGTGCTCCCAAAGGAAAAGATTTGGTTTGAAGACAGTAGATGATGTTTAGTCATTTAGGTGGAAATTGATCTTATGACTTAAACTACTGGAACAGATTGTTACTATGGCTTTTCATGAAACTCCTCAATAAATAGAAATTAGATTATGTCTTTTGTGTGGTGGGGATAAATTGCCTTTTTAAACCTATGGAGTTTTTTCCTGCCTTAGAGGATAACATAATTGACTTCCAGTTCAGGTTTATAAAGTTGTTTGCTGTTTTTAAAGCATTCCCCCCTCCACCCCCAGTGGATTGACTGACACATTAGGAGGATAAGAAAGAAACTCAATTTTAAATGAATGGAGAAAAATCATATTTGCATAAAACATAACAAACCATATTTTTCATTATCTTTGTTTTGCAGCTGTAGTGCTCTTTGTTGCACAGAAGGCACATATTTAGTGAATGTAATGTTTCTGAAGAGAATATGTATTTTTGCTGAAATAATGGTGTATGTATTCAAGTAGGAGAATCTATAAATGCTATTCATAAATCCTACACTTACCTTGTTTTTATAAAGCGATAGCCATACAAAAGAATTTGCTTTTTGAGTGATGTTTAGATAGAGGCCAGCATTATTCTATTGTTCTGTCTTTCTGCAGCTGTACATTCCATTTTTGTCCCGATTGACAGATAACGTGGTCCCCCCTTGCCCATGGCAGTGGGGTTGGAGCTAGGTGATCCCTAAGGCTCCTTCCAGCCCGAGGCTTTCTGTGACTCTGTGGCACAGAGGTGTTTCTGCTTCCCTCTCACCTCTCCTGCCGTTCAGCTCTCACGGAGCACGGAGGCTGGAGGAGGGCTGTCTGTGACAGAATTCTTTCCATCACTGATCCGGCTGAGATTTTTGCATTCTTAACTGAGTATGAGGCGGTTTTCCTGCGTTCATTTAATTGCAGCCGGTGCCAGGAATCTGTGTCGGATGTGCCGCAGGAATTCCGGCTCCGCTCCCCGCTTGCCACCAGGGGTCCCTGCTGGCCGCCACATCCCGAAGGCTCGCGGTGACAGCCGGCAGGGATCCGGCTGCTCCTCCTGACCTGCAGGCGCCGTTTCCATCATTTTCAGCTCTTCCCTGATCAAAGAATACTTAATCAATTGTTTATTTTAAAGCCCTTTTATATTCAAATTGTTTCCTCCAGTGATTTCCCAAAACCACGATTTTGCTGAGGTTACAATTCTATTATAGTATCAATTATTAATGCTTAAGAAATAATATACTGAATTGTTCATGCTCTCATTAGAACTCATTGAGATGCCATTAATCTTTTCTGAGGAGAAGGTATAATGAACTATGGGAATTGAGTGTCTCCATCGTTTAGTGAATGGAAGATAATTTGGACACAAGTGGACATCATTCTACTGCAGTATACTAGGGAAAGTTGACAGCTGGCTATGTACACTTTGGATGCCTGGTTGTTGTGTATAGGAAGTAACTGTAATGATTTGCCCCCAAAATGACAATAAACATTGAAAAACATTATCTCCCTGCACTGCCATTCCCCCAAGATAATGTTTTAAAATTATTGTAAACTTTCTTATTACTTATTTAGTGTAATTAGTCAACTTCAGCATCTCTTTATTCTAAAATTGTCTGATCTCTCCTTGACAAATGTAAATATTTGCATCTGGAGCACCCTTTGCCAGGGGAGTATCCTTGCCAAAGAGATCTGATACTTTTTACATGAAGAGCTGTCTCCTCTTCTTTGCTTTGAACACGGCTTCCTCAAGCTGCATTTCATAGAACTCAGCTCTTTATATTCAGAGAGACTGTGGGCTCTTCATATCCACCCTCTCTTTGTCACTTATTTTATAGACATTTATAATTCACTTCCAAATTTTGTGTTTTTCCAAGTGAAAAAGTCAGTGGTTCAAAGGAATTCAGTGGTTTCTGTAATTGAAACATCCTTATTACACTTGTGTAAATAATGTCCAGCACTAATCTCTTCTGTTTAAGTAGGACACAGTTTTCTAAGGTTACACAAGCCACAGATTTATGCAGCAGGGTAACAGGATTCTTGATTCTGACACGATTCTTTATTTTGACCATTGCTGAGTGGTGATGTAATATTTTCATGAGCTATCCTGAGATGATCCTAAAATGTACCTTACTTAACTTTCAATTTAACTATGTTGAATTTTGTGTATTGTTTTATTATTCAGTCACGTGGTCAGACAGGAACTTGTTCTGTAGTTCTTCAAAGGCCCTGAAATAACAACCTTTATCAGCAATATTTAGATTTAGATATATATATATATATACATATATATATATATATATATATATATATATATATGCACACATATACCTATATATTCAGGTTTTACATAAGATCTAGAGCATAAACTGATGATGAAGCGATCAAATTTTTGTTATCATGGAGCAAATAAAAACTGGTTTTGCTGTCCATGATTGTAGTAGTCCTATAGCTAAAGAAATTATGCATTTTTCTGACTTTTCTTACTTTGACAAAAATGATTGGCTGAAATATATTTGAAAATCGTATGTAGCAGTTGTGGGTTTGGTGGCTTTGTATAATAGTCTATAAAATGTTATAAAATTTAAATATTCAAATAATTATTTTGATAAAGCACTTGATAGTGTATTTTCGTCTTGAAAAATGGTGCAGAATGGCATTTCCAAAGGGAAAGCTTTACTTCTAAGACTTAATATAGTATAATGCATTTTGTAACTTAATTTACTGTAATATTATTTGATTTGATATACACTTATTCTGATTCAAATACAGTATAGTTTTTCTCCAAAGGTAACATAGAGTGCTGAAAGTTTTAAACCTATATGATAGGTCATTTAAAAATGTGACGCTTTGTGCCTTTCTTTCAATGTGTGACTCAGTCTCTTTTCTGAGAAGAATGTGGAAATGAACTGTTATTATTTGAGCTAATCTAATGCTTTCAATTAGATTGACATCCCATGTTGTCAATTTTTTCATTGAGCATCTGTTAAACATAAAAGTGTACACCATATTTTATCAAAATGAGCAATCCCGACATCTGTAATTAAGCCTCCCCTGTTTCTGCTTTATTGGCTTTAACATCCCCGTCTAACAGATTGCACAAATTGCACATTTGTTTACAAAACAGGCCCAGATTGTTCTCTGAACGTGCCCTCCACGGAGTCCTACTGGATCCTGCCCAACGTGAAGCCCTTCAGCCCCTCTGTGGGCCGTGCCTCCCACAAGGCTGTCCTCCACGGCAAGTTCATGTGGGTGATTGGTGGCTACACCTTCAACTACAGCTCCTTCCAAATGGTGTTGAAGTGAGTGATTTCTCCTTTCTCATGGGGCTTAGGGAAAACAGATCTTACCAGGGAGGGAGCTTCTATCTTATAATTGAGCTGGAAGGTTTCTATCTCTTTTAGATTCTTTGTTAATGGTCTCATTTTATGCTTGTGATTTTCTTATGATTATAGAAAGTGAAAATATGGGCAACATCAAATATGTATTTATTTTTATGTAGTTTAGTTTGAAAAACTGCAAAACATAGGGAGCTTTGTGGTGATAAAATAGTGAAAGAAATTCACTGCTGATATTTTCACACAGTACATTTTGAAAGCCATGTTCATTACTGATGTTAATTTATGGTTACAGGGCACTTTTATTTAGTGCTTGCACTTTACCTACTGGTGCCATGCCAGTAGGGTCAGGCAGGTCACCTGTATTCCACTTTTTTATACTTATGGCAGTTTGTGTGTGTATTTGACCACCTATTACAAACAAAGTTGAAGCAGCTGTTGTAAATAGGACCCAGGTGATTTGGATGGTAACTTCATATGTAGAGGCCCTAAATGTGGCAAATGCAAGTGTTATGTTCTATTTATTAGCATATTATTAGCATGTTTACTTCTTCTGTTGTTGTCTACCTATTCCTTTCTTCCACACATTTCAATCATACAAAACAAATCCCATAATCTTTTGGAGTTTTCTTTTCCAGCTTTATACATTTTTTTACCTCTCTCTTATCTAATGTTATGCATTAATTAATTAATAAAAATGTAATGGAAATTAAAATCAAGCATATATTTAAGAGGGTTCTCAGCAGTAAATCTTCAGAGTAGTGCAAAAGCATGGGGCGTGAGTAGTTTGGTGGGGTGGGGTTTTTTACATGATTTAGAGCAAGTCTTGTGGTTTTTGTTAGTTACTCCTGTTGTCTGAGATTGTTGAGGAGTCCCTTACAGAGGTGCTCCTGTTCTGCTTGAGGAAAATTTAGTGCACTGTCACAAGTTACTGCACTCTTGTAATAGTTGAAAGGATTGTGTTGCCCTGCTAACAAATTACCATGTTGGAGTTAGTTTGAACATACAAAGCCTTCTGTTTTGTCTACAGGTTGAAAATGTTTCTTTTTCTATTTCTTTTGTAGCTACAATTTGGAAAGCAGTATATGGAATGTAGTGCCTGTATCCAAAGGGCCACTTCAGAGATATGGACATACTCTTGCTTTATATCAGGTTTGGACTCTTCAGTGTTCTGTATAATAAATTTATATCTGTGCGCTGTTAGTGATCTTAAAATGAGTCACCATGAACGGAGACTTTTGAGGATAATTTAATTTCTAAATATTTTGTATTAATATTTTCTTCTTCAGTACTTAGGTTTATTGCATGGTTTTTGGAACAGAGATTATGCAATACTTCTCAACCACTTTGCTGACCATAAATCTTCTGAGCTAAAGCTGCCAATAGAAGGCAGAGGAGTGTGTGAGATGTAACTGGGGTTGTGGGCAGGGCTGTTGCTCACCAGGCACCATGCCCAGGGGCTGAGCCCCACAGGCAGAGCCAATTGCTGGTAGCAGGGACCTTTGGCAGTGCCATGGCAAGCAATGGCCCAGGTGTGGGGACTGCTCAGGGAATCCATGAGCACAAGGAGACAGGACTGGAGAGAAGGCTCCAACTTATGCCTGAGGGGCCTATCAGGGAGACAAGCTACAGAGGGTGACAGGCTTGTTAACTGTGACAGAGAAATACAGAATTGCTGTCACCAATTTTCCTTTGTTTGCATAAGGCATTGCCAGCAGGGCAGGACAAACAGGATTGCATCAAGTCAGACCAGAGTGTTCATCTTGCCTGGGTTACCTCTTGAATAATGGTAACAGTGCATGCCTAGGGAAGAATGTGAGAAAAAATGACAGGAACTACAGAAGCTTCCTCAGAATACTGTCCTACTTTACAGCTGGGATTTCCTAAAATAGTATTTTTGTGGAAAAATTATGAATCCCTGTTGTTTATTGTTTGTTTTTTTTCTATTTTGGACCATGTATTTATTTTAACATTGACATCATCCTGTGCCTAAGAATTCCAGAATATTTTTTTTTAAGAAATAAAATCTTTTCAGGAACTGGTACTGGTTGGTTTAATTTTGATAATCCCTACTTCTTATTCTCCATTTATTTCCTCATAGTACTCATGATATTCTGTAAGACCATCACACACTCCACCATTTCTTTTTCATACTGAAAATACCTTGTGTTTTTAATAATACTTCATACATTGGGTAATGTTGTACCATTGTCTTTACCTCTTCTAATTCAGTTATTTCCCTTTTGAAAAAGGAGGAATCACAGTCTATAGTGTGTTCTTACCTCAGAGATTGATGTCATAGGGAATTCAGGGTCTACAGATAGGGAGTAGCTCTTTAATTTCTTCAGAACTGATTCCAGGGACATTCTCTGCCAGGTTGTGGGGGTTTTTTTCCCTACATTAACTTTCTGTTTTTAGTTTTTGCTATTGAAATACCTGTAAAGTCTACCATGAAGGGACAGTTAACCTCATTTTATTGCTATGGCTTTCTCTTCTCAGAATACTCCTTCAGTCTGTTGGCACCACAAAGTATCTAGTTAGTTGTATTGCTAATACATTTGAAAAGTGATGTCTTGGTACTTCATATATAAATTCAGTAGGCATCTCATTAAGGTATTTCATAACTTGCTTTGGTGTGAGCCTCTGTTTTAATCCAGCCAAGTTTCTGAACTTTACTTTTTCTTCTAAATTTCCATTACTTTTCTGTTAAGTTAAACTTTATTTATTTTGTTGTTTGTAACAGAAAGTTTTGTTTTCTTTTTCAAATAGGATATGTTCTTGTAATCTGAGCAAAAAATGTCTTAAAATGTATTACATTTAATTTTTTCACATTTTTTCATATTTTTCTTTTAAAGATTTTAGTTTAGTTGTACATTTTAGTTTCTTTTTATGGTTGGGCTCCTTTTACATATTGAGTGCTTCCTCCAAGTTAAGAGGCGTTTAGGGCATGGGCTGATATTTTGTTTTGTGTTGTTTTCCTGGCATCTGTTCTTACAGAGATGTTGAATCTGTGTGTGGCATGCTGAATATTGCAGAGGTGTTTTCAGTAGTAATATAAACTAGGTTTTGTGCATGCCCTAACATCAACTCCAAGCTTGCTTTTCTTCCTGTCAGTTCCCTGCTTCATGACTAATGTATTATCTGTTCTTTGAAAGGTCAGATCTTTTTGACCAGTGACTTTGATTATTACAGTTCCTGTAGAATGTGGACATTTTAGTCAAGAAACATTGAGTAATGTATCATTTAGCAGTTCGGAATAAAGGCTTAAAATATAATTTAACCTTTTTATTTGACTGTGCTAATATTTTCTTGAGACATTCCAAACTAAAGGGTAACTGTTTTAGAAGTCCTTTCACCAGCAAATATTAGATGGGATCTGTGTTAATTCAGACATCTCTTTGGATCTCAGTGAAGTAGTGCAACTCATGTTAATGATAATGAAAGCTGCAAGAAAAGGTGTAGTGAAGAAGCTGTGGCTGTTGTTGAAGATGGATGTTAATTAGCAATTAGGATTCACTAATAATGAACCTATGTGAAATAATTAACTACTATGCTGCGTGTACTAGTGATTATGTCAAATGTCAGAAGTTCCATGGGCCAAAAGAAGATGATCATGCAAATCATAGAAATTTCAATGGGAAAATGTACTCCCTTCTGAAGTAATTTCTTACATTGACTTGTCAGGATAAAGTTCTGTTATTTTTTATTTTAGATCTTTAGTCTCTTGAAAAAAACAGAAAAAGTAATTTAGAGTGAAGAGCAGTAGAACATAATACCTAGAGATGGCAGCTTTGAGCTGTGTTTTTAGCTCTGTACCAGTAATTGTGTAATGTTTCCTTTATGGTCGATAGGAAAAAATATCCACAGAGAAGAAATTAGATTAAGTTTTTGACTTGAGCTTCCGAGATTTCAAAGCCTAGTGCTAGGCTGGAGTGAGAGCCCAGAGCCAGCACTGCCTGATTGTGGTGCAAGATAAATTGCAGCTGTGTGATTGACTTTGTGCAGAATGAAGTAAGTTACTGTGCCCATTTCCCTCAGAAAGCTTCTTTGGTAAAAACTGAAGTACTGTTCTTCTTTATTCTGAAGAAAGAAAGATCTGAGGACTCCCGCTGATGTATAGCTATAACAAATCCTCAAAACTTTTTATGCATTTGTAGAGGAGAGAGCAGAAAAGAGCTCTTACTTTTAAACCAACTAAACTGTTAAATAGTTTTCAAGCTGATTACTGGAAAGGTGCTCTTAGCAAGTGCTTCTGCTGCATCTTATAAATTGTATGTAGTTTCTGGCACCATACTGAAAATATCAATGTATTTTGAAATATTTTATATAAGAAATAGGCTTATAAAGAGACTGGAAGAAATGACTTGTGAGGTTTTTAGAGTAGGTGTGTATAGCTTTGATAAGCATGACTAGGTAGGGAGTTAGAGTAAATTCCAAAACACTATATCCCTGAAATTAAGGAGAAAGGGAGGTGCCTGCAAGATGTATATGTGATCACCTTTGGGACTTAGTTTTTGGTAGTATCATTTAATTGGTTGCATTTGGCCTCATAATTGAGCTGTTGCTGCTGGTCCCTAGGCAGTGCAAGGATGGCTGGGCTTGGAGGTTTGTTTTCTTTGGGACTGGCCATAGAGATGAAGCAGGCAAGCTGATGTAGTAGTAACCATAAAGTACACAGACCATTTTATGTATAGTCAAATTTAATTTAACTCATTTGAGTTTTATGAATATCACTTCCACTTTTAAAACTTTATCAAGAAAGGGTAATTGTTTTGATTCTTTTTACAAATTAATTACTGTGGATGTTGAGTCTATATATATATCTTCTGGGTTTTTATTAGTCTTATCAAAAGCTAGTGTTAACAAAACAAAAAAGAGTAAAAATTTTCCTACTTTATTATGAACTAGATAAAATCTTTCGCCAGTTGGTTTATTGTTATTCTTTTAATGCCTAGTTTTGTTGGCTCTTGTAGTATAATTTGAATAGCATTGGAAATACAAAAGTATTTTCTAACTATTCTATTAAGTAGCTATTGGTAGGTTGTACCAGCAATTTCTGTAGTTTTATTGTTCTGTAACTTTGGATTACATCTTATGCACAGCTCACTCTCTTAATTCTGCCTTGCAGATCTCAGAAGTGTGAGAAGTAGGTGAGATGAGCTGCCCCACACTTTTTGCACATAGTCTTGCGAAAAGCCTCTTCAGAGTTCCCTTCTATGAAGTGACCCTAATTCATCAAGAGATTGGTTCTTTATGTAGAAGTGTCATATTTGCATTCCTTGTTTCAATATTATATCCCAATTGGTTTGAAAGTAAAGTCCAAGTAAGGTCACTTTAATTAAATACCTTTTAATAAACCCAGCAACCATTGCAAAACTGCAACTAATGAAGAAATAAAGTGACAGCACTCTTGATCATGTTGAGCTCCTGACATATAATGTGGTGCAGTATTGTCTTGATCTTGAATTAGGTCCCGCTGGGAACAGTTAAAGTTAAATGTTCAAATGTTCCTCTCCAGTAACTTATTCAGGTTCCTATTCCGAGAGAATATAGTCCCACAAAAAAATAAGAATTAGTAAATCAGGCTTCACGAGGAAAAGTTAAGTGAAGACTACTTTCCAGTCTGCCAGACATAGTCTAATGGGAGGATTACTGGATAAAGTAGAAATGCAACTAATTTTTAATTTTGATATAACACATAGAATGTTCTTGATACTGTTAACCAAATTAAAGGAGATAACAGTTTGAGGAAAAGAAGAGGTGGTATTAGACAGTTCTAAACCAGGTGGTACATGTTGAATGCAAAAAACAGGCTTGTGGAGGATGAGCTATTGCCAGGTAACATTTTGTGAGACTTATATTTTGCTTGGGGAAAAAAAAAGAATATCTTTAATGATGTACCAATTTCAGTAAACTTTTAGAAATTTTGGGTAGAAGTACAGAGAACAAAAATGCTAATAAATGCTAGAGTTCTGTTAGTTTACATAAAATTACTTTCAATATCAAGGTGTGGATACAATCCAGGGGAGAAAAAAGATTGATGTTCTTGTTTCAAGAAAATAGAGGATGACTTATGAGTAGCATTTCCTTGGCCAATTCTTCAGGAACAGTTTAGATTTATATAAGAATTAAGACGGAAAACTAATTTCTGAGAGAGAAACTTTTCTGTGTAGCCATGATATAGTTCAGAAATGCAAAATGAAAATTATGTGGTTGTTTTAATGTGATTAACTTCCTTCCAATTCATTAGAAATGGATTATAAATTACCCCTTTGTTGCATGAGGTTTTTTTTAAACATTTTTTTAGTGGTATCTACCAGATAAGATTCTTTTGGAATGCAGGCAGGATTTGCATAAGTGTGTTTTATTCCAAGGTACAGCAGCTAAGTATTGTTCCTTTAGGAAAAAGAAAAATTGTGAAGTCTTAGGAATAAAAAAAATGTGAAGTTTTAGAAGTCTTGAATTACTGCATTTATATGAAATATAAAATCAATATTAACACTGAGATAAGGTGTAGTGAAGAGAACACGTCCAAGGTTAATCAAGCAAATGATTTTTGGCTGTTCAGGATTCAGTGTGAAGTGTGTGCAAATGTTTCTCTGCTCTGGTGTACAGTCTGTTGATTGGGACTTAGGGGACAAGTGAGTGCTCCTGGTCTTTTAGTGATCTTTTAAAATATCCTCCTTGATCTGTTTCATTTTTCCTCACTGTAGAATGCACCTCTCTCAAGGATCTTTGAGCAACCTCTTCCAGTCTTGAGCATTCTCAATGAGAAAAGAGAAATGTTTATTCTTATATTGAAATTTAATTTCTTGTAATCCAAATTGTGCACATCACATCTGGTTTATTTGCTGGATTACCTTGGGAAGAGTCTGGCTCCCTCTTTTTTAACCTCTCCCACCAGGCATTTAATTTTATTTAAATTATCTGGTTATTTAACAAACATCATCTCCAAAGACGATGACGGTATCAATAAGATGAAGAAATTAAGAGGAATTTTATGGCTGTGAGTTGCATTGATTCTTGCAACTGTCTCAGGTTGTGACAGTTGACTTTTTCTCCTATATTTGAGTTATTCTCTTGGTCTCATTTTGTCCAGTCAAAAATGTGCATGTCATTTATTGCTCTATAAGAGAAATCCTAGATTCAATGAATGTTTTCTTCTCTTGAGAAATGTGATTTAACTATTTTGTTCAAATCCTGGCTTTGGTCTTATCATTCCTGCCTTCTGCTGTCATCTCTGGTCAATATGCACACTCAACTATTTACAGATCATATGCCTTTTCTCATTTTTTTTTTATCATTATGGTTCATCAAAATTTGCCACTGAAGTAGTTTTCTCAGGGAAAAAATGCGATTTGAGAAAATGGAAACATTTATTGGAAAGTTTTGGTTCCATTGAAGCAAACAGGAGCTGCTCTGGCTGTTTTGTTGGCTTGGACCTGAACACCTGCCAAGAAACCAACTGATGGGATCTGTAGGTGGGAATGTCATGATTGAGTGAGCTGTCGACCTGCTCTGTTTACAGGAAGAAATTTCTCGTTTTTCTCTAATTCCCTACTGAGCAGGAGCTCTGAAGTTCAGTAAACAATGTACTTTTCTATACTTCAATTTGCATAAAGTAATAGTTCTATGAAATCTTGCTTTAAAAACCACAAAGGCTTTCAAGATTCCCATAACTTCTCAGAGAATGTTACTCATATGGTAAAATATATCTAATACGGCCAAGGTTAATTTGTTGAGTAAATGATCAATTTTTCTGTCTCATACTATAATTGAAGGTGTTTGTTTTGATACCTGGTATCAGAAATTTAAAATATGAATGTATTGGAGGCCTTGTATCTTCTTGGTGTTTATCTACCTGTTTTGTTATCTCTTCCCTGGAAAAATCTGCTTCTTGTCCTACTCTGTCCTCTAGACTGAGGACAGTTTTTAAGGTCCTTAATTTGGGCCAGATTCTTCATACTTTTTTGCACTAATTTCACAAAGACTCTCAATTTTATACTTTTGTTGACTTTCAAAAAAATATATTATTTTACTTTACAGTCCTCCTTGGTTTGCTATCTTATAAACAAATATCTGCTATGCTTAATTCAGGTAAAGGTCAGCAGTATTTGTGCACTAGCATACTTTAAACCCTCTATCATGTGTTGTGTCTTCCAGAAAGCCTCACCTGTAGCATATACCTTGACTTATATTTAGAATATAAGTAATTTATGAAGGTAGTATAAAATTTATAAAAGGGTTTCTTCTATTCTGTCACAATTTTTATGCTGCATAGGGCCATTGGCACTCATATCATTCCTACAATCCATTCCTGTTAAGGCTTTCCAAATAAATGTGTATCTTCATGTGCTTAGGAGGTTGGGTTTTGCCATGTATAAGTATGCATGTAACATTTTTTAATTTCAGTTCTGTATTTCTTCCACTGACTTTGGTCTCTCAGCTTGTTTTTGTCTGTGTTCGGCTGATCATCACTTACTTTTAAAGCATTTTTCACCAGCTCTAGGAGCTTCTTAATCTCAGAAATAGCCCTTAGCAAAGCTTAGTTAAATCTGGTTTTGTGGCTGATAAAGCAGTTGTCATGACCTTCTTGTCTTTTTCTCCGTGAATATTCTTGTATACAGGATCTGCTGTGTCACCTAAAAGATTAGTCCTCACAGAACTGTTCTTTTATCTGAACTTTGAATCATTTAAGCAGAACTGTGAGGGAGACATTGCTATTGTCAGCTGTCTGAGAAATACTTTCAAAGTTCATGCAGCTCTTTAGGTCACTTTTTTTTAAGTGTCTTTCCTCAGTGTCAGAAATATTTTTTTTTTCAAATACTGTTGTACAGCCCCTGCAGCTCCCTAATTAACTTTCTCTTTATGCTGTAGTCAGTTATCAGCATATGAAAATAAGTACTTATATGAAAATAAGTAGTTCACAGTTTTAGTGATGCTGATTTGACTTTGGAGATCTATGTGGTATTGTAAGGAATGAGCCATATAGGATCCTTTCAAGAAGAATATTTGTTCAAACCATTCCTTTGGATCAGTGCACATCCTTCTTCAGTTTTTGTGGGTCTTTACCAAGCTGTTTGAAATGTTTTATCTCTTAGGAAAAGAATGGGTTCAGATACACATCTCTCTAATCCCACTACAAATTCCTTCTGTGAACATCTTTTGTTCAAACACCACCAGTAGCACAGAGTACCCCTGCACAGGAAAGATTTAAATGCCAAATTGAGAAATCTTCACCTGCCTCAAATGAAAAAAAAATAGTTGAAAATTTTGCAGAAATTTCAAGTGTACTGTGTAAGTACATCAGGCAGTTTGGTCAGGCATTTGCTGACTAATCTCTCTGGGTATTGAGGAGTCTTTTCTAAATGTCCTGAACTCTGTTCCTTACTATCAACCACAGGTGTATGGGACATTATAACCCTCTAAAGCATTTCATGTTTACAAATCCATCAACTCCTTTTACAATGTCTGAAATTTCTGCATAATTGATGCAAACACTTCTTTGGTAGTTTCCTTGTCTTCCAGACTGTTTTTCTGAGTATTTCATGTCAAGTCAAACTTTGCCAAATGTTCTCAACCTGCAGCTTCTTTTTTTTTTTTTTACTTCTAATTTAAACCTGACAAGGCTGAGTTTAGGGTAAGCCCTAAACATTTCATTGCAGTTTGCAGAAGACTACTGCCAACTGTGCAGCATGCAAATGGGATGCAGAGTGTATGGGGTGGTTATGTCCTAGCAAAGACTGAGTATCAATCTCAGAATCAAAGGAAATTTTTTCCACCCACTATAAACTGTCCTTGAGCAAGTCTGTGAAGCCAAAAATCTGGAATTTATTCTGTGACTTTGCATACCTTGGCTTACAAATCCAAATGAAGTGAAATTCAGTAGGATTTGCTTTCAGGCAATATTTAAGTAAATCACTCATTACTTACCAGAACAGATGGCCCTGCTGTTTAAGGTGTGTGGTTCCTGATGGCTGGAATCTCTGTTTTGCATTCCTTAAAAAGAATTCAAAGTGCTCCCTTATGGAATTTGATTTCAGTAAATGTGCTCAGGAGGAGCCAGCCACATCCTGGGCTGCATCAAAAGCAGCACGACCAGCAGGTTGAGGGAGGTGATTCTGCCCCTCTGCTCTCATGGAGCCTTGTGTCCAGCTCTGGGACACCCAGCAGAAGCAGCACTGTTGGAGCATGTCCTGAGGAGGGGCAAGGTGATCAGATGTCTGAAGCACCTCTCCAAGAGGACAGGCTGGAGGAGTTGGGGTTGCTCAGCCTGGAGAGGAGAAGGCTCTAATGACACCTTATAGCACCTTGAAGAGGCTACAAGGGAGCTGAAGGGTGATGTTCTACAAGCGTGTGGAGTGGCAGGACAAGGGCAGATGGCTTCAAACTGTCTGAGGTTTGGTTTAGGTTTTGGTTTGGTTTAGGTACTGGTAAGAAGTTCTTCAGTGAGAGCGTGGTGGGGCCCTGGCACAGGTTGTCCAGAGAAGCTGTGGCTGCCCCATCCCTGGAGGTGTCCAAGATGAGGTTGGAGAACCTGGGATAGTGGAAGATTGCTTGGAACAACCTGGGATAGTGGAAGGTGTCCCTGCCCATGGTGATAGGGGTGGGAGAAGATGATCTTTAAGGCACCTTCCAACCCTTCTATGATTCCATGTATGCATTTTCCCTTTTCTTTGGGTTCTGGTGACTGGATTTTCTAAGAACTTAGGTTAACTTTGCTAGAAGGAGAGAATGTTCTCTCTTGCCCATGTTCTGAGTGAAATACCCATAGACCAAGTGTGTGGAAAATCACATTTTAATTCTGTGAACTGTTCCTTAAGAAAACAATATAATATCCTTTCTGTTTAGCTTTTTTTTTAAAATAGAATGCTGCAGTATGGATTAGAAGTGCCATGTAATTAGAGGTTTTCTGGTTGAAATAATCTCTTTGAGATTCATTTTGGTGTCATTTTCATGGCTAGGTTTATTTTTCAGAGAAATAGACTCCTTATCATTGTTGGTTTAGTTTAAGTATCATTGTCTGGGATTAGTGTCTGATATTGAGCTGGTTAATGTAAGATTAAATGGGAAGATTTAAATCAGATTGCTCAGTTATGAAATACTGCTCAGCAGAGGAGTATGCAGTTCAGATGTTATCTTTCTGTAATCCATTATTTGCTTTCTCCTCTCTCCCTTCCCATTTTTACAGGAAGACATCTACATGTATGGAGGCAAAATTGAAACGTGTTATGGCAATGTCACTGATGAACTGTGGGTTTTCAACATACCCAGTCAAACATGGAGTACCAGAATTCCTGCAGTCCTGGTCCATGGACAGCAATATGCTGTGGAAGGTCATTCAGCACACATAGTAGAGCTGGACAGCAGAGATGTGGTTATGATTGTAATTTTTGGATATTCCTCCATATATGGTTACACAAGCATCGTGCAGGAGTACTACATCAGTAAGTCACTTTTAAATCATTTTGATCACAAACTGATACAAAAAGTACTGTTTTTTTTAAGTGAAAAAAGGTGATTTTTCTTTTTTCAGAAAGAAAAGTGTGTATTTTTCAATTTAAATAAAGTCTCACCTTTTTTCCTTCAAGTTATAACTTGATTTCTTGCCCAGTAATAGTGTTTCATGTGTGTTTGGAGCACCATGACATTTTCCATTTTTGTATGTGGTTGTGGTACCCTAAAGAGGATAAAAATTGAAACCAGAAATTCTTCACTGTGGTAATTGTGATGAAACATAGTTTTTCAACACAGACTTGTTGTTTTTACCACACAGTAGAAGAGCAAAACCAACAATAATTTGGTTATTTTAAAGGTTCTTTAAGCTGGTATATTATTTTCTTTCTGTTGTATTGTTTTTAAATGTAATAACTTAGTTCATCATTATAGGTAGGGTTCTCTCTTGAAGATACACATGTTGCTGTTAGAGGTAATAATTGAAAATGAACTCTAATTTTCTTTAAATAAACTACCATGTCTGTCTGGGATTCCCCTTGTGAACTGCAAGCTGTTTCTGGGGTGATTTTAAATGCTGAAATCAAATAAACTAAGAGAAATCTTTTAATCATATCCATGGTGCAGTTAAGATGCTATTTCAATGGAATAATATGGAAAATCTATACCTGATAAATCCTTAGTTATATTTATATGCCTACTAATTAAATTTATAGTCTTCTACTTTTGTTTAATTCATTTTCCTATTGAGTTTATCTGAGTCTCAGTTATTTATGCAATAAATAAATATGCAGAAGGCATAATACAAATTTCAAAGTAATACCTACATACTAAGGGATGGTAATTGTTTTTAATTGTTCCATTTAACTTTTTTTCATATATGCATATTTATATAATCACTGCTTAAACAGATTTTTAGGTTCAGGAAATCCCTTCAAAAGTCAGATGGTTCTTATGCTCTCTGGCATTATCTCTGATGGCAGTGTCAAAATTATATAACAGTGTTGAAAAAGGATAAAAGTGAATGGCAGTAAGAGGAAGAGCACCATAATGTTCTTTAGTCACACTGAAAAATTCCAATTTAACTGCATAAAAGCTACTATAAAACTCTGGTCTTAGAATGATGTTTTACAACAGTATTCTAATATTTCTTAAGCATTAAAGGCCATTTTTTAGAAAAACTGACTTTCAGAAAGTTGTTTTTTGACATATCAGAGATGCTTATTTTCCTGTGAAGGAAACAACATGTTGTTCTAGTTTCTGCATGCTCATTCACTGTAATGTTTATTGGAAAACTTTAAATTATTTGCTTCTTCTGTTGGAACTTTAAGTTATTTGCTTCTTCACATGCTGCTGATTTAATATGGACTAGAAGTATCAATTTTATTCTCACCTATTATTGTTGTTACTTTAATTAGGAAGAAGGGAACATGATTTGTATTGTAAAATTTTCTGCCTGGCTGATTTTATTGATGGCCTTATGGTTGAAATGGACAGCTTGTTCCTATTTTTTTTTTCATGTTACAGCTATGTTTGTGGAGGATTAATAAAACAGTGTAGTTAAGCAGTGTAGAAACAAAGAAAAACCTCAGACCTTCCCTACCATGGGGATAAGCTTGGAGTAAGAGAAGGCAGTTCTCTGTGAGTTGTGTGTCAATTATTCTCAATTTTTAATGTTTCCTTTTTGAGAGTATATTTTTGTCATATTCTAGTGAGAGATTTAGTTTATTAGAGAAAATGTGCTTCACTTGCATCAAACAGAAAGGAAACTTGTAACAGTTCCAGGGTATTACTGTGGAAACCCATTGCCTTCAGTGAGTCTCCTCATCTGATGGAGGATTGATTGTTGGGGCTCCCAGTGCTTTGCAGAACAGGGGGTGCCTGAACCATTACTGCCACAGAGAATTCTCAGGTTTCATTTCACCTCACTGCATCTCCCTCCTTTCCCTCCTCTCTAAGTTAAGTGAATTTTGTGGTAAATTTTCTTGAATTCTGTGTTGGCCGTGGCATTTATCTACAGTTTTGCAGCTGTAGGAACACATTTTTAACCATAAAATTCCAGTTGGTGGTTTGAATTAAGAATTGCTGATTTTTTGGGAGCACTTCAGCAGTTCGGGATCCAAACTTAAAAGACCTAGGAAGTGAGAAGCATTCCTGTGAATTCACCTGAGTAGGAAAGGAAATTTCATAAAAATAAGGCTTCTGATATTATATAAAGAAAAAATCAGGTTCTTATTTTTCTTTCTCTGCTGGTTTTAAAATCACATTACTTTAACATTTCAAATTGTACTGTTATTATTTCTACATGTTATCAGTTATGGCTTTTAGTCCTAATGAAAGCTATTTTTTCAAGCATTTGCTACATGCCTAGAAAGAGACATAGAGGCAGTTTGTCCTTTGGTTCATATGAGCTGAAACCTCTAGGATCCAGTACTTTGTGAACTTGGTACATGGAATTCTGGTGCTAAAGCCTTATTTAGTTGCTGTGGCCATGATTTCCGTGAGATCTAGATTAACAAACACCTGAAGAGGTTTTAAATAATTGTGGAAATCACTAGCTTTTCATGCAGGATGTAGTTCTTGTTAATAAAACATACCAATCAAAGGTGTAGCCAATCTCAAAATGTCTCTGGCACTGTCGGATTAGGGGAGAAAGTAATTTCTATGAGAGTAAAATAAATTCTGGAATAATTGGGCAGGGTTTGCAGGCAGATTTTCACCATGCAAAGGCACGTGAATTTATTTCCACTCCAGAGGTGTGGTGCTTGCTGCAGGAAGAAAAGAGCTTCCTGTTGTCCTTTCTTGCTGCACCCAGACTTACGACTTCTGAGGAGCCAGTAAATCCTGATATGGGAATTATGTGAATGATTTTACTAACTTGAACCATAAAGCTTTTCTGGGTTACTCCCCAGGGAAATTTATTTCCCTTTAGGTTAGCAATACCTCATAAACCTTCTAAGAATCTCAATGTGAGTCTCAAGGTGAATATAATAATGTTGTTTTGGTTTAGCTGAGGTTTATAAAGGCTCCTTATATATTAAGAAATTTCTGAATAAGTCTTCTGTGATTTTGATTTCTTTTACAATACGGAGATTTCTTTGGATTAATATAATATCATGGTATTTTAGCCCAATTTTTTTAGTGCTTTAGAAGTAGGTTCTAGATTGCTTTTGGTTAGAAGTATTTCTTTGAAATAATAGAAAAAAAAGTGGCCCCATGATGTAACATGCCTCCTCTGTTTTGTTAAAGTTAACATAAGCTTCTTTGTTGCTTGTAAAATTTTCAAGTTTGTCACTGTGATAAAATGAAAGTGGTACACCAAGGTGCTTTTTGAACATTTTGTTCTTTTTACCTGATCTATCTGAATATTGTATTATGATAAGGACAAATTGGACCAATGTATCTTCCTTTTTTTTACATTGTGTACTAGACTTGAAATTTAAATCTGGAAAAAAATTTTAAACCCTCCTATTTCCTTATTTCTGGCATGTTTGTTCATGAAGCTCTCTTTGCATTTGAACTTGTAAGCTGTTGAGAATGTAATTTCAATTACTAGTTTGGTCAATCAAGTACTTCTTTTTCTTATGTATACTTCAATATTCATATGATATAATGATAGAAAGAGAGGGATCTCTGAGTATGAGGAGTTATGTAAACATCCTCAATAAAAATGGAATTTTTGTTGAAAAAAGCTAGGTGAAGATTCATGTCAAGAAGCTGCTTCAAAAGGTCAGATCTTATGCATAGTAATGTCTTTAAATACAGACAGGATTGTCTTTTTGTGTGAGTGATGCAATACTCGCGATGCTGAAGTGTGAATGATATCAAAACTGTACATACACATTTCAGTATTTGAAATTCAGGCAACTCAGCTAAATTTTAGAATGGGAAGTAGAAGGAGCAACTAACACTGCTTTTGGCTTGTATTTCAGAAAGATGTTGCTGGACCTCTTTCCTTGAATTTCTGTAGTTATTCATAGCATTTTTTTTTTTATCCAAGAAGGAACAGGTTTTCATATTTCTGCCCAAGTCATGTAAAGTGATGCAATATGCAGTGTTACTGTGACAGTGTTCTAAATACTGCACAGAATCATAGACATATTTAGGTTGGAAAAGACCTCAGAATCATCAAATACAACATTGCTACATAAACCATAATGCTCCGTTAATGCTACATGAACCATTCAGATAGAAATGCAAAATATTCTATTATGCATATTATCAACAGCATTGTGCCAATTTATGGGGAGAAATAGTTCTTTTTCCCTGAAAGCAAATATGCCAATCTCTAGGACTGATCATTAAATAAATAAATGAAGATATTCTTGGCAATAGAAATGTGTATCTGCAGGCTGACTTCTCACCAACCCTCTTACAGAAATTGTACCAAGTAAATCTATTAGTTATCAAAGTAATATGTATCTAATGTACAGTATTATCAGTACAAATTTGATATTTGTGTTCAGAATTGCACTTCTTCATGGCTTGATAATATCTAACATGGGGATTGAAATAAAATACTGCTTACATTACACTACACATAAATAATGTAAATATTCTGTGTCAGTTATAAATAGTGTATTACCACAAATACCAGCATTCTTATACACAAAAATCATCACAATTCTTCCTCAGAATCTATACTTTATAACTTGCCATAAGCACTTGTTACTGAAAAAAATGTAACTTACAGAGGCAATGCCTGGAAACTATTTAAGGAAAGTATGCTAGAAAAAGTAATAACTGAAAATCATGAGCCTCTTCATGAGAGGGAAAAGTTAATCTAAGCTACCTACATAATATCAGATAAAAATTAGAATGAGATTTAGCCTAATTTTCAGAGGAAGCAAGGTTTATGGTTGTGTGTGCTGGCCTTGGATAAGTAACTTTAGAATGGTAGCCAGTTGAGGTTAAGAACTGGGAGATGGCTCCACTTTGGATGTCCTTGTCCAGACTCTGTTCTGTCAATCTCCACGAGGCTGAAAGTGAATTACTTCTTGTTTCACATCTGTAGCACTGACTCCCAATCATCACAGGCTCTTCTCTATAGGCTGCCTAGTGCAGGAAATACCTCCTGGCTTGATCTTTTTGTTACTTACATCATCATCTGGGAAGATGGAGTGGGAAAAAAAGACATTTTTGGGCTACAAGCTGCAGGAACTTAATAGGTGTCTTTTTTTTTCTTTTTTCTTTTTTTTTTTTTTTTTTTGCTATGGTAAAACATTTTCCAGTTGTATTCTCTTCTTCAGTCTTAACAGCTATTGTGGCTGGTTTTATTTGGTGTCTCTTTGCAGTTATTAATCATGTGATGTAAAACATGGATTTAAATGCCAATTGAATGAGCTGATGTCAAATTATTCTTTTGTGAGTCTTCTGCAACTGAATGGGTATATTTGCAGTTAAAGAACTAAGAAACAGCAGTTAGAAATGGATTTTAGCTCAATAATTTTATGGTTACTCCCAAAGTGTCTGCCCATATCCATGCACACTTGGAGCTGCCTTATGTTACGTGCTTCTCACAACTCACTGCAGCTCAGTGTCTGCCAGGCTCCTCAGACTCCCTGTGACTGAGCACAGGTGTTCCTAATGAATCTGAAGGAGCTGGAGCACTGAATTCTCATCAGCCATCTCTGGTGAGAATTAATCATAACTCCTAATTTCATATTTTCAAAAAGCTCTGGGCTTTTTGTTTGTTTGTGTGAGTGCTGAAGTCACATGTGGGAGAGGATGAGATACTGCCTGGCAGCTGTAACAATGATGTATTTTTGATTTGATTGTGAGTAGCAGGTAGTAGTCTGACAACATTATCTAATTGCAGATATTTTGATATGTTGGTATAAAACTACTTCTTAAAATAAATCCCCATAGTTATTGCTATATTTAGAATTATATTGGAAATTATTTTATATCTTTAAAACTCCTACTATTGTGATTTAGCAGTATTAAGCCTTTAAATGATGGGTTTTTTTAATGTCTCTTCAAGGGTCCAACTCTTGGCTTGTCCCAGAAACGAAAGGAGCAATTGTTCAAGGTGGATACGGCCATACCAGTGTCTATGATGAACTGACAAAATCTATTTATGTCCATGGTGGATACAAAGCATTGCCTGGCAATAAATATGGATTGGTGGATGATCTTTACAGATATGAAGTTAATACTCGGACATGGTAAGTTGGATTTATAATGTAGGAAACCAAGTTGTAGGTTACTGAATAAAACAGAAGTGTAGAGTAAGGTTCTAGCAAAGTCATCAGGTACTTCTATAGCCTTTGCACATTTCAGAACAACACATTCTCTGCAACAATAAATGGAAGAATTGTGGTGAGAGACTACACTTGATTCAATGGATTAGTGGAGCTATTAATTGAAAGGATGGCAGGGAGGAAGCTTTGTGCATGTTCTACAAATTGGGAAAAGGTTCTCCTTTCCAGACATAACCCCTGTGCAGAAATAGCCCATGTGAACTGTTTCCTCATGGTATGAATAAGTATATTCAGGCTGATGTACATTACAGTGGCTGTTATTTAAAGAAGGAGAAAACCCTAAGAACTGTGGAAGGTTATTTTTCACAAAACTATCAGAAATAAGAAGACCTCTGGTATTATGTAGGAATCCTTAGTTATGAATGCTCTTGGTCTTTCTATTTCTATCAGTCCCTTGTTCCTCAAGTTTATAGTAATTTATGAAGGCTTCATGTATGTTATGTCCAGGAAGTGACCTTGAATGTTTTTTCTTACATTAGAAATGATTTGAGATCAAGAACTATTTCTTTGAACATTTTATTCTTGCAATTTAATATTTATTTAGAGTTCTAATGGCTTCACTTTAAGCACCAAAATTTGCTCTCAGATGTTAGAAACATGGGTTTGATTTCACTGAGGTTCTAATACCATTAACTCATGGCACTTGGAAACATTAATACAAGAATTTTTTTCCTTTTAATGTATTTATGAGTTCCTGGAATTTTAATGCTTTCTTATTCTATTTTTGGAACAAAGTGATATTTTTTCCTTTGATGGTCTGTTCAAAAATAAAATAATAATAATAATTGCTAGAATAGCTTTATGCATTATTCATATAAAAACTAATAAAGAATACTTCATTTGGCTCTATACTAATGTAGCATTCTCTGCAGCTTGTAGAGAACTCAAGTCTTTATTTTGTGAGATTTGCACTGGGAGTGAATTTTACTATGGCACTTGAAAATGGGCTCAAATGCGCATGAGGATGGAGTAATGACATCTAGTAATAAAATCTGAATCTTTGTTTACTGTATCTGTGACACCTTATGATTAGCATTCAAAAGCACTCTGTGAGGAAAGAGACTGAATGTGGCACTGGATGGGTGTGGCATGAGGAAGAGTTGGAATTTTGATGGCTCTCTCATGCCCATGTCCATGCCGTTTGCTGATCCTCACTCTTTGTCTCTGGCACTCCTTCCATTTTTGTGGCTGATCTGGCAAAGGTTCATAGGCTTCAGTAAGTTGAGGTACACAAATCTGATTACCTGTTCAACTCATTTCCATATAGGTTTTAATTTCTTAATATCAAATAAACAAGCTTTATGTTTCTTGGAATGTGAGAGGGCAACATTTTAATCCCTAATGTGGACTGTATTCCTAATACACAATGGGGTATTACGGTGCTGGCAATACCTGCATTGCTTTGCATTACTGCCCTGCTGCTGCAGCTGGGGCACAATGGGGGGCTGGGCTTGGATAATGGCCTGAAGCTGGAAGCACCTGCTGGCTTCTGGGTGTTTCTGTTCCCATTCCAGAGTGGTGCTGCTGCTTGCAGCCCTTGGCACTGCTGTAGTTAACAGGACTAATGTTTGCAGGTACACGAATATGTGCATAAATAATGGATTCAGGGGAAACCTGCTGAGACTCTCACAGAATTTGCATGGGGTTGATATGTGTTGGAGAGTTCTCTAGATTGCCCTCATTAGTGATGCTAATGAATAGTGAAAATCATGGCCAAATCAACAAACTTCCAGTTCTGCTGAATCTTGAGGAAAAGTTGCTGTTACTGGGAGGGATGAAACTCAGCACACAGTATGCAAAAATTACAGGAAAAAAAACCACACTGTGGTAGGGACCAGCAGTTGGGTCACAAGTAGAAAAGTGAGTAGCCCAAAAAACAAACCTGTGGAGATTTTTTTTATATATATCTACTGTGTAGAGGAGAATCCTTAGTTATCTCCAGAACAGTGTATGTCTCTTCAGGCCTTTAGTGATCAACACAACTATTTGTAGACAGCTGCAAGGCAGATCATCAAGGCAGGGCCTAGTGTATAGCAATTAGTGTAAATTAGGCAACAGGGGCTGTAGAAAACTGCAGAAGCAAAGACAGAAAGGTCTCTGTAGTCCAAATGGACAAAGATAACATGTTCTTAGGATATTATAATTCTTAAGTTACAGCAGCAGAATTCCTCCATTGCCAGTTGAAAATAACTTAAAAATAATGTCTTGTTCTACTTCCATGTAATTCTGATTTTTCCATATTGTTATCGGATGAGTTGAACCCAAATACCACATTTATCTGGGGGTACCATAAGTACCCTGTATCAAGACAAATTGTGGTTAGAAAAACACACTTGTGTGGTGCTCTGTTTTCAAAGTATGTTAATCAGAAATACACTAGAGAAAAGCAAGTCGCTTAATAGGAAAGAAAAAAAAGGGGGTCAAAAGCAGAAGCACATGTGTAGGTATGTAAGTGGATTGAAGGAATTGTCACATTTTTAAGCAATAAAAACCTCATTTATTTTTACTTAGTCTTTGATATTTCTTTTGATGTTACTTTCCAGGGCTAGAGGGGAATTTATTTCAATAATAATATGAGAATTCAGGTTTGATGCTTTCCTTTCAACTTTTTAAAACATGCAATCTTTTATCACTTAAAATATTTCAAGTTTGTTCATTGATTTATGTTATTATGTAAGAAAAATGAGATGTACTTTAAACCTTTTCCCTCAAACATGATGATGATGATGTAAAAATACTGAACAAATATGAGAGTGGTTCAGGAGAGACAGTATTATTCACTCATAAGGAAAGATTGTTGAGTCAGTTTCTTGCAGGAAATTAATGACTAACAGCTTAATTGTAGATTGGAGCAGTGTGTAGTAACATAAATGAAAATGAGAGTCTAAACTTGTAAACTTCGATTACTGAAACAATAAAAGGTTATTAGGAGAATGTAGAAGGTATTTTGTACCGATGATCTAATCAGCTCTTCACAAACATGTCTACAGCTGGTCTGCTTAACTAATTCATCTGGCAAACCCCACAGATGGTTACTCTCTTCCTTGGTAAGATTTATTTGCTGGGATTGAATCAAGTTTGTATTCTGTTCTTTCTGCTGGCCCCACATCTGCCCCTTTCAAACTGTGGCATTGATAGCTCTTGGCTGCTGTTGGGGCTGTGCCACTGCTCTGGCACAAAGCAGACCACACACACAGAGGCTGAAGTGAATAAAGACAGAGATCAAAGCCTCAATTGCCTGGACAGTTTTTTTTTTAGCACTGAAGTTTACTATGTTAGAGTTTACCAGTCTGAATAAGTTTATGAAGCAGTGCAAGTGTTCTTACAATACCTAGAATACGTTCTACCATTTCTTTTTCTGGTCTGTGTTCAATTATTTAGAATTTTTTTTCTTTTGTAATTTAAGGATGGTCTAAAGATTATTTTAGCCTTCTAGAGAATTTTTTATTGCATTCCTTGAGCAAAAAACTAACGTGGCTAAGTATATATAAGAATAGGAATTAATGCTATAAATGAGTTTTCATTCAGTTTTGAGTAAAATTTACCATATCAGTAATAATTTCTGAAGAATAGAAACATGTTAAAACTAATTTCAGCTATATTATTTGGCACACTGTTTTATTTTAACTAAAAGTGTCATATTTTAAATAAATGTATATGTATTTTGTGTCATGAGAAAATGGATAATGCTAGAAGCAATCTGATTAAATGTCATTGTATTTACTGAGTAATAACTATAATTTACTGCTTTTCTTATTTTGTGTTGCTTTCATGTACAAATTTTCTTGATGCCCATATCCAGTTTTTCATGTGTTGGTATGTATTTGTTCTTATGTTTTGTAGGACTATTTTGAAAGAGAGTGGCTTTGCAAGATACCTTCATTCAGCTGTCTTAATCAATGGAGCTATGCTTGTTTTTGGTGGAAACACTCATAATGATACTTCCCTGAGCAACGGTGCAAAGTGTTTTTCTGCTGACTTTCTTTCATATGATATAGGTATGTGTTGTACAGTTTTTTTCTCATTTTGGTTTTAAATACCACAATTCTGCTTTCTCAAGTCCAGCTAACGTGGTTCTTTATAGTTTGATCCCAAACACCTTCAAGTTATTTATAAATTTTGCAGATTTTTGTTCCATTTTGTCTAAAGATTTTGGTTTGTGGGGCAAGGTGTAGCAACATCCATGCCATTCTCAAGGCCCTGAATATTTTTCAGTATTTTGGCAACACACTTTTAAGGAAGACAAACTGAAAAAAGGGTCTGCATGGCAAGTAGTATTAGGGCTGAGTGAAGCATGAGGAGCCTTTAGGAGATGATAAAAGGATTTGTTATATTTAATTTCACAAGACTGGCTGAGAGCAAAAAAGATTGTTGTTTGTAAATATGTGATAAGAATACATTTTGGAGGAAAACTGTGGGATAAGGCAAGACTGAGTAGGTGTCAGCTTTCATTCTGGTGAGTGGTTCCAACCCTTTGAGCTGTACACTTATGGAAAAGCCTCCCTATAGGATTGTGGAGGCTATAAATAGAAGAGAATTTAATGAGTCCATAATCTTTTTCCTATCTTGTGCCACTGCTGTTCTTACCATAAATAGTTTCTCCCTTCTCTGATGTTCGTATCCATATTTTATGCATAGGCTTTAAAAATAAACATAGAACTCGTATTGTATAATCATACAGCACACATTGGGGCCAAAAAGCACAGTCTCTTGTCCTGAGAGCCAAAAAAAGAGAAATGTGTCAGAGCAGCCTGGGAAATGCACTCATGCATGCTCCTGGTGAGAATAGCCTGTGGATATTGCCTGGATCTACTTTTGGCAAGTGTTTATCAGCTGCCTACAGTGGTAGAAGAGGCTGAGACATGATCCTTCTTTCAGGACTCGTTAATGGCTCTTTATGGCCTTCACTGTAGATATCAGTGCAATGTCTTTTCTTTAATACAAGAATAATGACTAATTTCAGTACATGGAACGTATATGGGTTAATTCCTGCTATTTTTAATGGGTGTGCAAATAATGCCTTAGCTGAAAATAAAATAAATAAAACAGCTGATTTGTTTTTACTGTAACCCTCTATTGCATATTCCATACCTTCTTATAGGCATCTGACGGTGTGAGCTATTGATTTTGTTCTCACTTCAGTCTACATGTGGATTTAATTTTTAATGAAACAGGGCTCCTTTCTCATTTTGGAGCATAGTATTATTTATTGGTCTACATTTATTTGTAAATGTGCACTTACAGATCAATAGTGTGAGTCATAAGATCTGAATTAATGTAACTTTCTGACTTTGACACACTGATAGTTTTTTATCATCTTTCATGAAAATGCTTTATAGTATTTTTTCTTAAGTAGAATGATATTTTGGTTTGTCTAGTTGGTTGTACTTAATTTGGTATTTGTATTCTCTTGCAAGTCATTCTCCATGTGTTATGAAACTGATGAAGTACAAAAGAAGTGGATGTAGTAATCACTCTTTGGATGTAGTAATTAATCTTAAAAAATGGACTATATGAAGACTGATTGGATTCAGACTTATTCTTCTGTAATATTCATTTTACCAACTTAGAAACAAATCTCACAGCACATATTTGATAAAGACATTTTTCAGAAAACTTGAAATATTTTATAAAGAATTAAATAATTATGCAATAGGTATATTTCAGAATCTTATTTACTTTGTATCATGAGTTTTTGAACAATGCTTGGAAGAAAAAAATATATGATGCTATCAGCATCACGTTTCCTAGATACCTTGCAAGTGATGGAGTGTTAGCCTTGTCTTGTAAAAAATGGGTGCTGTCTGGAAAGCAGCTGAATCCTGGAGATAGAGCCTATGCTATTTATGTTCAAGTTGGGCTAGAGAGTGCTTTTGATTATCTCTCTTATTATATGTGACATAATCCTCTGGATAAATTGCTCCAGCTTTTTATTACCCATGAAAACACTGCTTTTCATATTAATGTGGAATAACTGTTTATGTGGCTTCATCTCAGCCAAGCTCAGCTTTCTGAAAGGTTGGTTTCTAATTCAGTTTGGTTATCCCCACTCCTCCTCTAGTCCAGGCACAGAGAGAAGTCTCTCCAGAGAGCAATCCATTTTACCAAGCTTGGGACAGAGTTCCCTTTCCCCCCTCTGCTTTTCTGAGTCAGTCATTGCTCTCTAAGTTCTGAGCTTAGTCTATAACAAGTTTTAGACCTTTAAATGTGTCATGAGTCAAGAGCTCAGTTCAGTAATTTGAAATACCTACTGCAATTTGTCAAAGGTGAAGACATAGAGATGGGGGGACATTATAAAAACTGCTATGATGCCGTGATTTTCATAGTTTAATGTGACTTGAATCATTGACTTACACAGCAGTAAATACTTGATGGGAAGACTGCTGCATTAAGAAAAAGAGCTTTAGAAATCTGGCCTTGGTATACTTCTGTTCTGCTTTGATTTTTTTACCACCAGGTTGCCCCTGGGTTGCTCTGGAAGCCCCTTAAAAAGCCACAGAGGGTCATTCTTGTAGAGGTCAGGTATTTCCCAACTGTGCTGTTATTGCTTCATTAATCTGAAAGAGGAAGCTTGGCATTGGGGACAGTCTTGAATGCTGGGATTGACCTGCAGTTTTCTGAACGATGTTGTTATGGCTTTTCTTTAGAAGGGCCCCCATATGCTTAAAACTTACATTTCTGTTCCAAGCTGAACTTAGAAAAATAATTTAGATTAAATTTTATGAGTATTCGCATGCAAAATTTGCAGATAAAAATAGATTATTAGACACACAGAATCAGAGTTTAAAACAATTCTAACTACTGAGACCAGTATTAAAATACAATTAAATAAGAGCTTTTTTTTAAAGACTTGGGATATTTATTTTAGTTTCTGGCCAAAATGGTGCAGTTAGTAAATAGTTCTCTGCATGCCTAAGTTTGAGTTTTGAAGTATTCAGTCTTAGTCCTTTTGTTCCACATTTGACAGTTGCTAAGGTGTTGATATGTACAGAGAATTATGGTTAGGGAAAATCCATAAAAGCCAAAACCTGAAATCCTGGGAACATGGCAGCTTTTCTGTGCTTTCTCTTAGCGGTGTGTGGGGTTCTGCGTTGTTTGGATCTGTGGGAGAAGTGCAATAACCCATATGTTTACACTAATAATATACTCCATAATATTTCTTTTGTTACTATCTGGATTTCAGTTTATTATTATGGATTAAATAGTATGCAAATTCAATTGCTTATGAAAGACAATATTGCATGTGAAGTACTAAGTTTCTTCTAGGATATTCAAACAAAGCTTAGAAACATTTTCCTATTTTGAAAAAAAGTTCAAAATTATTTCATGAGATTGACTTTAGTTCCACTTGTAATCAAACCTATTGCTTGTGTTTTGTAATAAAAATGAATTGTTTATCCATAAATTGTTTGCTTGTAAAGTAAGTTGTTTCATCTTTAGTCTTTGCCATTAACAAAATGAAGTAGTTTTAATATCGGTGATTTTTTTTTTTCCCCCAATATGAACACATCTATTTTTGCAGTTCTCCCTCTTTCTGGAGTTACAAATGGATATCAATGTGCCATCACAAAGAAAATGTAAATCAGTGCCTGTGAAAGATTAAGTTTTATGGGTTCCTAAACCCTTAAGTTATAAATGCAGTTTTGGTGCAGTCTGTAACAGCAATTACTTCCATATTGCTGTGCTATTAGAAGAGCAAAGCCATAATAATATAATGCACTAATTGCTCCCTTTAATAGCAAAGCGTGAGGTTGTTGATTTCTTTTTACTGCTTGGGGAGTCACTGTTATGTGTACAGACTCTGCTGTAGATGTTAGCTCTAGAGTTTAAATTCGATTCATGCTGTTTTGAACATACTTGCTATTGTGTTTTCCTGAGAGTAAGGAGATTTTTATTATCTGATTAAAGAAAAATATTTATGAAGTGTGGAAAGACTCAGAAAATAAGTTTTCTGCTAGTACATAACTTTCACGATGTTTTAGCTGTTTACGTTCAGTGTTTAGAGTCATAAACAAGAACCAGACAGAGGTGTAATGGTGTCCATATGTTGTGAACCAGCTTTACTACTTTTGTAAAAGAAAAATGAACTTAATAAATATTAGAAATATGTAAAGACAAAATAGAAAAATAAGCTGGCATTGGATTCTATGTAGCACATAAAGCTGCACTGCATTGTTGCAGTGTGATTGAGCAGAATAAATCCATTGGAAGTTCAAACTATTTGAATAGTTTGAAATTTAGAAATTATTTGATAAATGTAAGCATTAACTACCTTAAGGTTTCCTATACCTTCTCTTAAAACAAAACTCTGATTGCAGTAAGAGGTTGTCATTAAATCAGTCTGCAAGTGCCAAAATAACAATGTGATCCTGGAGGTCAAGTATGGAACATTGATTACCTCTTTTTTAAAGACTATCCTAACAACCTTTTCTTCTTATTTTTATTTTTCTATTATTTTTTTATTCTTCTGTTCAGTCACATTTTCGTAAGCCTAATTAGTTAAATTTTAAAAATCAAATTCTGTGTTCAAGTATTTTACTGACAGTATAATGTTGATTAGAAATTATTTGTTTTTTTTTTTCTGTTTGGGGTTTTGTTTTTTTGGTTTTTTTGGTTTTTTTGGTTTTTTTTTTTTCCCCTATAAAATCAGACTGAGAAACCTTCCAGTCATGTGTGATTACTGTTGCAGCATTGAAAACTTTCCTGTGAAATGTCCAGGTCATCCTTTCTGATATCAGTAATGCAGTGTGGCCAGTAGGTTGTAGATGAGATGTGCTGAGGCCTGACCTGTAGGAGTGAGGGCTCTGGAGAGCAATACCCTGTGCAAAGTTCAAGTGGGGATTTTCTCAGCTGGATTGCTTCAAATCCAGTGCATTTCTGTGGTGTTTCATCACAGAAATGTGTGTGACTGGCTATTCACTGTCAGAGCCACTTCTGTATCATCTGGGAACTGTTTAATCTACACCAGGGAGGAGGATGAAACTTTTTCTTTTAATGTTATAATGTGGTATAGCTTATTCTTAAAGCAGAAGCCTTTGTAATAGAAAGAAAAAAACTCCTTTATTTCTCCTTGTACTTTTCAGTGGCTAAAAATTCTGCTAATAAGTTTGGAATGAATAGTATTGTTTCTTCATCTGCTTAGTAACTGGTTCTATTAAAAGCAAGGTGTGTTTCCATGTGCTATGTGTTGTACCTGGTTACAGATGGAACAGATACAACTATCTTCCACTTTCTATCAGTAAAATGCCTTGAGGGCATAACATTTTTTGGAGGAAAAGATGTTATTCTTTGCTATCTTTACCATCATTATTAGACTTAATATAATGCACACAACACACAGAATGCTGTAATATTGATAAGTCATGTTGTAAATCATATTATATTTGCAATTTGTCATATTTTTTTGGAACAGTACAGTGAAGTCTGGAAATTTGGGTGCTTAGAGTTGTTCAAAGAGAGTTTGAAGATGATGGGCAGGGATAAATTCTATTTGATTCTTTACTGAAAACCAACAGAAATCAGTTGGCTAGCTATCTGTATTTTGTATTAATCAACTCTACAGAGAAACTCACATCAGGAATTGAAAGCTGAGCAAAAGAATTTTTCTGCACAGTGCTCTGTTCAGTGTTCAGTAGTTATTGAGAAGTCTAGGAGGAGATAAGAGGGGAGGCTATTTGTAATAAGCTTTCCTCCCTCTTTTTTTTTCCTTGTACTCTATTGAAAAGACCTGCCAGTTTGAAAAAACCATCAGGAAGAAAGGAATTATTATATCTCCAGCCCTCAGGGGTTCCTCATCTGAAAATCAGCCTTTAATATGGTTTTATGATCTTCCCTTGGTGTTAAATCCCACTTTTTCTAGAATAAATTTCTAAGTACAGGAAAGACTATATGTTCATAATTTGTATGTTTGTAAAACTAAGAAAATAAATGTCAACACTTCCTAAGATCAGATGAAAATTTAGTATGGGTTTTAAAATCAGACAGAAATTTAGTGTGGGTTTCCTAAATTGTTTCCTTTACCATCAAAGGCACATGATCTCACATGTGCTGTGTCTGTTAATGTGCAGTGACTTAACAGCATCAAAGACTTATTTTAAAGTGTAACAGTAATATTTTGCAGGTCAATTGTTAAAATGCTTGGTTTTTTGGTTGAAACTGTTTCAGGACTATCTCTCTGGCATTGTGCATACTTTCACCACTCTGTTTAAGTAGAGAAAATAAGAAAATAACAACTGTGAAAGATGAAGTGCATTAATAATTCCATAGTGTTATTATAACATAATGTTAACAATGATAGTGATAGAAGGTAGGAGTTGAGAAAGAAGTCAGAATTTTGGGATGTATTGCTAAGACCATGCATGAAACTTGCTATACTTTCTTCACACTGCTAATTCCATGGAGTTCACCACCTGATGTCAAAATTATTGCTTTTTGAGCCATCTGCATTACTCCACTAATAATGTGCTTTTAGTTTCTGTTTCCAATTTATAAAGAGGTGTAATTGATTTATTTATCACAGCCATGGTCTCACACCGGCTCTCTTGATGGGCTCAGGCTGTGGTTGGTGGAAGCCCAAGTTGACTTAGTGGTGTTGCTGCCATAGCTGTGCCATGCTGTCCCTTCCTGGGGCCGAGTCCATCCTCGTGTGAGGATCCATCCTTGCACAGGGTGTTCCAGTGTGCTTTGCTAACAGGATGCTGACTGCACAAGGTGCTGCTGTCAATATATTTTCTGCAGTGTATGATTTTCTGCATTAGAAGTGCCAGAACAGCAGCACTGGCAGAGTTGAGCTGTTCTGACGCTGTGAATGAGACCAGCTTGGAAGACAGTTTGTTCCTCCTAGATTTATCCATTTCTGTTTTTTTAAGCTGAGGAGTGAGGTGTTATGATCTGACTACTGAGAGATGCTTCTACCCAAATTAAGGTGCAAAAACCCTTCACTTTCCTTGAAGCTTCAATCTGTAGGTGCTCCCTATTTCTTTTAATGTGGGATTTGAATATATGAAGTCAGTAAAGTTTAAGTAGGAAATAATGAAGAACAGAGTAATTATTCTAAAGAACTAAAACTCTAGTCAGGAAAGAAAAAATAAACCACACTGAAACCTCATTTGTGTGCAGCAGTTCCAAAAGAAATGTGCTTGAATAATTAATTTGACATGGAGATCCTGATTCAGCATTCCTCTCAAGTATGTGGAAAGTAATTAGCAGCATACTTAAATCAAGATACCAAAAGTAAGACAATAATGAGATGGGTTGCACATCTGGAGGAGTGATAGTTTATCTTAAAACACTTAAGAAAAGAACAGAGTTCGCTGCCATAGATATTCCATTAAATACTTATAAATTGAAACCCTTTAGCTAATTTGAGAATGTGTAAACATGAGGGCAATGTGACTGATCCCTTGATAGCAACAATGACCAGGGCTTGTTCCTGTGGGTGTTAAAAGTGGCTGTGAAGGCAGACAACTGTGTCTGTAATAAAGTGACTCTTCTGTGAATGTCCTATGGTCTTGATAAATGTTAGGATAGATCAATGTTTCTGACAGGTTTTTGAAGCATCTACTCACATATGCATCTAAAAGGAGTTGAGCTGATTTATCCTTGAGTGGTTAAAATATACTTCACATGTATTTTGCTGAAAACTTTTCAGATTATTTGATATATGCTTGGTGTTTTGTCTTTCAGCTTGTGATGAATGGAAGATTTTACCAAAACCTAATCTGCATCGAGATGTCAACAGATTTGGTCACACTGCTGTTGTCAGTAATGGGTAAATGAAGTGTCTCTTAAATTTTCCTTGCCATTTTTCTGAAGGAAAAACCTGTAGAAGAAGTCACATTTAAGTGAAGTATGGTTCAATAACAGAACTGATATAACTTGTTAAAAGGGAAAGAAAGTAGTGCTCATCAGCTAATCAGTACAGCTAATCCCCAGTCTGCTGGGGATCTGTTCGGTGACATTTTAGGTGAATGTTCCAGGGTACTGAGGTGTTTTCTCAGCTTTGAGGGCTACACTGAATTTCATATTTGGTATCAACTATAACCCTCACTTAGGTGTGATGGAAGAAATCTTTTTCTCTTTGCAGTATGCTATAATTTTTCATTCTTCTACAATCATAAAATAACCATGTAACTAAAATTTGCTGGGGAAAAGGGAACATTTTGATGATACTGATACAGTCATCATCTCTACTACCTGAAGGAAGAAAAGCCTGCCAGCAACTAGATGATATTAAGTTGGAAAAGTTGTAGAAAAAAATAGTCAGGTTTAAAGAAAAGTATATTGTTACCTTGTCAGCTTTTGTTTTGCTGGTTGCCAACTGGCCTACTATCTGAAGTTGCAGTGCTATAGATCATTGTACCTCTGCTACATTATGCATCACGCTAATAAAGTCAGTACTGAAGTATTTGTGGGCAACTTATGGATCCTGTATGAAAGGATCCTGTAGAGGTCAGAAATGAGGTAATGAGTAATGCTACAAATAAGAGTGTGACTGCTTTTAACAAAAATAGCACTAAATTGTAAGTATGTACACAGAGCACTTGACATTAATCAATGAACATATTTATTTATCAAGACAAAATTACTTGGAATTAATGAATTCAGCAACTGATAGTTTTTCATTATGATTTGTGTGTTTTATGCCATCTATGCCATGTCTGATACTTTCAGAACTGTCACTTTCTATTAATTACATTAAAAATGTATTTGTTTTTTAAGAACATAGTGGTATTTTTGGAAGGGTTTTTGATACCAAAACAGTGCAATACAAGACACTCTCCAGATTTCTGCTATTGGTAACTCTGCGATTAATTCTGTTTTAAGAGTATATCATACAACATATATAGAGGCTTTCTGTTACTGTCTTTTACCTGAGACAGTTCTTAGTTTTAATGAGAAGGGTGAGGATTCAGGTTTAATCTTTTGCTTCCTGTGTCAGCAGCTACTGCGCCAGAAATGTTACCAAAAACAAATATCCATCTTGCCAACTGTTGCTGCCTGTCTTGAAAAGAATGTTCTTGTTTTCAGCAGGCCAGTATTTCATCCTTTATTCTCAATATCTAACTGCAAAAATTACTGCATTCTTTCAAAGCTCTTCATTTTTTTCCAGATATTTGGATATCTCACACCATAATAAATGCAGCAGAGGGAGCTTTCAGCAATTTTTTAAACTCTCAACTTCCATGGAGAAATAAATTGAATATGTAATCAATAAAGGAACCACTGATAGAGTAGTCTTTATTAGAGAAAGAATAAGATTTTTTTAATAATAGTATGTGGGTTTTTAATTGTGTATCAAGTCAGATAAGAAATCAAGAAAATGTGTCTACAATAACAGTTAAATTTCCTTGCTTTTCTCCAATAGCTCCATGTATATATTTGGGGGTTTTTCAAGTGTTCTATTGAATGACATCCTCGTGTACAAGCCTCCCAACTGTGAAGCATTCAGAGATGAAGAGCTGTGCAAAAATGCTCGTCCAGGAATAAGGTGTCTGTGGAACAAGAAACATTGTGAATCTTGGGAATCTGGACATGCTAATAATATCCTTAGAGCAAAATGTCCCAAGAAAACAGGTAAGTGAATTCTAGTCAGGCTTGTAATGCAGTGTAGGAGATAGGGGTGGGCAACCCCCAGAGAAGTGACCACGTGGAAGTGGTGACTGGAATGGTAAGAGTGTTCCCCTGTGAGAATACCCAGTGCAAGAGATCTGTTTTTTGGAAAGAAAATTCAGTTGTGCAATCCTTTTGTATTTTACATGCAGAGAAGTAGATGCAAAAGAGCACAAGTTTAAGGTGCTAAAGCAGAGCAGAACACTGAGAGCACAAATGTGCACTGCAAGTGATACCTGGTGTTATGGGCATGTGGCACTCCTATACCTGTGTGTGCCAGTAAGAGAGGAAAGCATCACTGCTTCAAGCAGATTACCTATGAAACAGAAGCATTTGTACAGAAGAATATAGTGCAGGCACAGCTGGAAAAAAACCCGAGGCAAACAAGCCCTTTGCAGTGTGTCAGATGAGTTCAAGTTTGTCATATGAATTTCTCTGTGGCATTGTGATGGCTGTATTGTTTGAAACAGCAATTTACTGTTATGAATAACTGTTCCAACCTATTCCTAAGCATTTTGGCTTGTCACAAATAAATTGCTTGTGAAAGTGTTGTTCTTATATGTCACATGAACAGAATATTTATCCCTGCTACATGCACCTACTATTTTTTCTGTGCATCTTTCCTTTCAGCACAGTGTAAAATTGCTTCCCAGACTTTGGCTATGTGCTGTGTGTACAAACTGCCATACAATTAAACTGCCAGTCTGTGTTTAATGTTTGTTGAAAAGTTACTAGCACTGCTATTAATCAACACTTCAAGACATTTTATTTTTCTGATAGCTTGTACTTGTTTCTAGACTGACTAGAATGTCTCAAACTCAGGAAAAAAAAGGTACGTCATATAACAAAAACATTATCCAGGTACAGTTTTCTGGAAAATGGCTTTTGTACAGTGTCAGAACTTTTAGAGATCTACAGTCTAGAAAATTCCATCTATGTAGAAAAAGAAAAAAACCTTGTGGCATTATATTCAAAAGTAATACAGATAAAAGTAGATTTTATAAAAAGCTGATCATAGCAACAGGTATTTATAAAACCCAAACAAAACAAAGCACAGACAGGCTGAAGGAAAATTAAAAAGTTAAAACAGTTTCTCAAGTACAGGTGCTGCAGTGGAAATAAAGTACAACTCAACATGGAAGAGATTAGGTCTGTATAATTCCAGTTCTGCAGAAGTTATGTGAACAGCACTGTTTCACTGCTGTAATATTCTTCCAGTTTGAGGTAGTAATTTTTTGCGAAAAACCAATTTTTCATATATTCTTTTACATTACTTGGCTCAGTTGTTACCTGGTTGAGAGAATCACCTGCAAAACTGCTGATGGTCAATATGTAAAGGATAAGCAGAAATTTTAGTAGTTTTCAAAAGATTGATTCTTGGATGACAAGACTTTCCTGGCAGGAGAATCTTTTAAGCTTGCACACACCTGAAACTAAAGGAGCCAAACCAAACAGGAATTAAACACAGTAATAAGCATAGGAGATGATACAAATGCTCCTGTTTTGCATTATGATGATTTTTAAAACCTTGCCTCCTTTAAACTGAAGTAATAGTTTGTGTCCTAAATGATTTTACATAGCCTAAATTTTAGTCCAAGTCCCATTATTAAGAATATAACATTAACTCTTTTTCAAATACTTTTTGTAGCTAAAGGACAGAGCTTTAACTTACCAGTCATTTTTAGGTTTACAAATTAATTTACAAAGATTTAAAATGTCCATGTCTTGCTCATATCTGTCTTAGATTGTTTTATTTACTGCTTTTATCTCGTCTTCCTTCATAGCCATCTAATATTTTTTGTAGAATCCTACATTTGAAGAAAACCTTTCCATGTTAAAAGAGTGAAGGAAAAATACTTGAAAAAAGTTTTTCATACTCTTAAGTTTTGCATTGTGCTGAGAGCTTTCATGCTGTAAATCAGTGAATATTCCGTTAGTTGATATGACACTTACGAACCTTCAAATAAAGTCGTTGCTGAAGGAATTTTTAAAAGAGCAAATCCTATTAACTGAATAGAATTAATTTCCTACAGTAACTTAAACCCTTATGAATGGCTAGAGTTCAAATGAAGGCTGTAACAGGAAAAGCTCTGAGGAGGTGTCAGAAACGTGGCGTTATTCTCCTTTTCTCTGTTTGGTTTGTGTGGCAGCTGCTGCCGATGACAGATGTTACCGGTACGCGGATTGCGCCAGCTGCACCGCCAACACCAACGGCTGCCAGTGGTGCGACGACAAGAAGTGCATTTCAGCAAACAGCAACTGCAGCATGGTGAGTCCTCACAAATCTCAGCATGTTAGCAGTACTTCTTTCCTAGGTCTAGTAGACTAGTTTGTTTTCAGCACAAACAAAGTTGTTTTCCAGGCTTTTGAGCTAAAAGTGTTGCGGAAGGCAGAGTTGGACTGCAGCAAAAAAATCTACTGCAGGAAAAAACAAGTGTTCTTCGGGGTGTGTTGCCTACTATATATTTCTGAAGACAAATACTTTTATCCCCTAATTAATGACATTCGAAAAGTCATAGTCATTATTAACTTGGATTTTGTGCTTTTGTGGTGTACAGTAGACAGGCAGAAACCATGGAATCCCATCAAAGGTGCTGTTTGGTTTTTCCCCTTTCAAACACGACCAGACCAGTCTCATTAGTCATGGTCTTCTGATCATTGATGGTCATAGAAATGCTTTTCTTTGTCATGGAGTCACTTATCATCTCATTAAAGGAATATGAGCTTCTGTAACCATGAGGTCCAGTGGCTTTTTACTGATCTTTTTACTGATCTTTTTAACTACAAGCCATAAGATCGCATAGATTCATGCAAGTTTATAGTTTTCCCTTTTTAATAATTCCTAGTGCCATGTTTTATACTTTATGTTGTTGTTCACCAGCTGCTTCATCTCTTTCTTGTTCATTTGCTTTTGTCAAGCTTATAATAGTGTTTTAGCATTATAAGTTTTGCCTTCTTACACTTTTTAGCTATCCATAGACACCTGGGTGTACTTGAGTTCAAAATCCTTTCTTGACACAGTTTCATTAGTAAAAGTATCTTGCTCTCTGGCTTGAACCTGATGCAAATCAATCTTGTTCTCCAGACAAATTAAGGTGTGAGTTGAATTGATTGTGACTCAAATCTTGCTTCTTCAGGGTGAGCACAGCCAGCTCTAATCACTGGCATTTGTAGCTAGTCACTACTAATAAAAGCAATGCAGACACAAATTCATCAGTAGTCATGTTATAAGTCTGTCAGAGGGATTTCACATTCCAGGCACTAATGGTTAGTTTCCTTTGTGATCTTCAAGGGCCCTTCTTTTCCTGACACATTGTTCTCCATTAGGAGCTAATTTTCTAACCGTGGTTTTCAGCTCTTGAACAACGAATAGTTGCTAAGGAGCAGACCATCTTCATTCCTAATAAATGATCCCTAATAAATGTGGAGCACTAGGTATTTTAGCACAAACTTCTTGGTTCAGTGTCCTTTGACAACCTTTCATGACTAAGATTGTCAGCTTAATTAGCAAACGATGCTCCAGTCTGCTCTGTATCATTTCCTGTCTTTTATTTTGGGTTTGAAGTGGATAGGAAGGGTTGTTTGTGTAGTTACTGAGGAATGGGGTAGCAAAAATTCATCAAAATGACTTCTGGAAAAGGTGCTGTCATAAATGGGAGGTGGCTGTTGTAAAATTAGACTATTGGCCATGAGATGATGGAAGCAGAATTTTGCAGCTTCGATAAAACCCACTAAAATAGCATCAACAGAATGGCACCATGTGGAAAACCAGAATGGATCAGGCTGATTATCCATTTTCATAGACTGCTACTTCTGGACTAGGCCCACAAACGAAAATGATGTGACAGCACTGTGATGGTAATAGGGGATAACAAGCTGTAGACTTAGGAACATCACAAGGAGCCTTTGCAGCTGTACAAAGGCCTTGATTTATGACTTAGATCATAGAACTCCAGATGAGAATGACAATAATGTTCTATAATCTGCTGCTGTTGCCTCAAGGAAACTGGCCAGTTTACTAAAGGTGTGCTGTCAACCAGTTTGGCATTGGCCTCATGGTCACAGATAGATGCAAAGCAGATATTGCAAAGTGTGGCTACTCTGCTGGTTGGAAGGCCTGTAAAATATGCACATTTCTCTGAAGTAATTCTAGTTGGACAGATGGACTTAATGAGTAGTGCTAATGCATTAATGATGCACATTCACCTGCCTGTGCTCACCCTCTGATGTGAGCCAGCACGTCAGCAGGACACTGTATTCTCCTCCTGTGCAGACTCATGCATCATCAAGGTATAGATCATGCAGATAATGTATGTATATCACACTCATATCTGATGTCATTGCAAGCAGAAGCTTGCAATGCCTGGTTGATATGGATCTGCTTAATATGTTTATGAAACTGTATTCACCCTCTATGTCTGCATATAAAATGCTTTATCTTGCATCCTATGAAAATGATACTCCCTTGCTGCTGATCATGTTGTGCAGAAAATTGACTATATTTTATAATGGAAACAAGTCTTTACCAAAAAAAAAGGAGAAAAAAAAAGAAAAGGCTTTGTGGGAGAGATTAATTTCATTTTAGATTGCTGCTTCTTAGCAAGATGTCATTTTTCATGCAATAGTACGTGGAGGAGTAAGCTCCATGAAGACAGAATCTTCTTGTACTTTACCAAATAAAATGGTAAATTGCTGGAGAGGGCTGACTGATTGCAATAAAATGCAGTTTTCTCTACTGAGAAAGACCAGAGAGAGATTGAATTTCAGAATAAAAAAATTTACTTTATCAATTTTGCTTAATTTCTGAGGAGAAAAAAGAATTGATTAAGTAGCCTTAAAGAGAGCCTTAGTATGTTGAGGCATAGCTGAATTATTTTATTTCTGCCTCCACCCAGTATTGCAATTTTGAAAATGTCGTGGCCTTCAGAAGCTCCAAGGGGAGCATGTTCCTATAAGGGGGGCATGTTTCCTCTCTGACTGAATTTCTTGTGTGTTGGTTCATGTTGGTTCATGTTGGTTCATGTGCAATACAACAAAGCCCCAGTTGGTGACAGTTACCTAAACACAGCCTAGAATGGGGTGTGATTTAAGAGTTCTTTATCTGAGTGTGGCAACATAAAACAAACATTGTCAAATCCATGAATGGGATGATAAAGAGCATTTTGCCAAGGAAATGGGATACTAGAGGAGGCTTCAAAAAGACCTACAGTCCTACATTAATAAATATTTTTACACAGTGCCTTAAAGACAAGAATCCCTGTTTTTTTCGTGTTTCCATTGCTTCCAGAAAGCTCCTTCTTTCACAATAGGAGTCCCTGGATGATACACTAATACCAAGAATAGTAATCATGGTAATCTGCCTACATTTGAGGAATTCAAAGAATAGTCAAGAGAAAATATATAAAGTAATAGAAGGAAATATGAATAGAATCAAATTTATCTTGGAGGAAACAGAGAAAATTTATGAGTAAGAAGTACCCAATAGCAAGTTTTGGGAGTAGCTTCAGGGAAATAATAGTGAATCTATAAATTGATAATTTACATTTACTCTAGGAAAACTAGACAAGGTTATACTGTTAACCTGAAAAAATCCAGGAGGAGGAGAGAGGTACATAATTTAATAGTGATTTCTGAAATTCTAAGATAAACTACTGTAGTATTTTCATTTTCCAGTAAATATTCAGGAAATCACTGCAGTTCATAAGTCTGTCTATATACTACCATATCAGGATCAGTACTTAAAAAAATCTAAGTAAATCAGACATGAGGGAGGCTTTGTACATAACATGATTTACTCATGCTTTGAAGTGTAAACATTATAAATATCCTACAGCAATATAGAAGTTCTGTAACAGATGGACTGTCATCTTTCTGAATTTCATTGGGTTTGGTAGTTTAAGTTATAACCTTAATATTGTGTTAATATGAATTACCTATTGGAGTCACATCTACATTGAACTAATGAGATTTTCAGGCAAGCAGTGTTTAAATTGGATTTAAGGGAAATAAATGCTGGGAATAAGGGAATACAACAAAGAATATTATTATAGAACAGTCACTAGTACTTTGAATTTTATTTTAAACATTAAATAACCAGCACACAACAAGCTTCATGATTAGAAAGTAATAGAACAAATATCTCAGCTTAGGTGGAAAATTGTAATCTGTATGTAATACCACTGAAGAGTATATAATTTAAAAAAGAAATCTGAATGCTTAAGGGTATGTCAACATGAAATGTTAAAGTGAGTATTAGTTGAGCAGATGGTGGTTACTTGTGCTCTAAAATTCACTTTAAAGCATCTCTCAGGAAGTTTTGTATGTTTCATGACTGAGGGAAACTAAATATGGGTTTGTACCGAAGTTTTTTTTTGTGCTTTACTGTTTGTGTGCATTTTGGGCCTAGATAGTAACAAGTCTGTTACTTGCTGGCATTGCCTTTGGCTCTGTTTTGTGTTGTGGTGCAGATGCCTGCACCTAGACCTGCTTCTCTGGTTCTTTTTGCTTTCACAGTAGCATTCCCTATAGAAGAGAAAAAAGTCCTGTTTTTCAGGACCTCTGAAAACAAACTTACTGGTAGGCATCTGATCCATTAGAGGAAAGAAATAAAAATAAAATGCCTCAACAGCAGTGTTGTTCAAATGGAGTGAAGCTGGTTTTGTGTGAGATTGAGAATTCACTTTCACAAATGCATTATTTCAGGACTTTAAAAAAACAGAAATAAAAGGAGACAACTTTTCTCCCCCCTGCCCTATCTCTGCCATATTCCAGTACCAACCACTGTGTAACTTATTGTCATGCAGTCCCTTGCTAAGTTGTTTAATCATACTCCTGGAAACTAATAGAAAGGAAAGTAACCAACATTTTCAATAAATCATGCATTTGCTATCCATTATTGCTGCCATGTATTATTTTAACTTTTGTTGTTTAAGAGAGGCAAGACTTGTTAGGGTTTGACAAGAGGGACTCCCAGAGGTCCTTTCCAATCTCAACTGTTCTGTGAGTATAAAGCTGTCTTGCATTAGGACTTACTTTTAATTATTACCTTGAAATTAAGTTGGTAGAGAGAGCCTTATAGGTGAGCTGATGAATTGGCTGAGGATTTAGGGCACTTCATTAAATAAGGTATCAATACAATGTCTTAATTAAAAGTACTATGCAGAGGAAAGAAAGATTTGTATTCAAAATGTCTAACTTGAAAGTCCTCAGTTCTCAGGAAAAAAACCAAACACTGACCAAATCCAATAAAAACCCCCAGGTAATAATTCTTTCAGTGTTTACTGCTTTTCTTCTATGCTAAGGTACCACAGGAATAAAGTTATCCCTGGTTTTACGTTGTGTGCGGAGCATATTCTTGCACCTTCAGTCAGTTATATGTAATTATTTTGCACCTTGTGCCATTTTTTATGTTCTGTTTGACTATTTTTCTTGCTTTAACCTGCAAAGGAGGAAATAATTTAGGGAAAGTATTACCCTGAAGTATCTAAGAAATAAATATTTATTTTAGTTTTTTACGCTCTTTCTGCTCTCTGTACAGGGAATTGGCCTCTTCAATCTGACACTCAGTTGTGTAGAACAAGTGGAGTGGTTTGTGCTCCAGTGTTGCATTCTGCATCTGGTAAAGGGTTCTTCATAACGAGCTTAAATTCAGCCCAGCTTTTAGGTGGCCATGACTTTCTGGGAGGGATCTACCTGCTCTGTATTTCCATTTTGACTTCTGTTCTTTTAGTAGATGTCTGCTTGAGATGCTGCTTTGTCTGTTTGTTTTTACAGTCGGTTAAAAACTACACGAAATGTCATGTGAGGAATGAGCAGATCTGCAATAAACTGACGAGCTGCAAGAGCTGCTCCCTGCACCTCAACTGCCAGTGGGACCAGCGGCAGCAGGAGTGCCAGGCCCTGCCTGGTAAGGGGACACTGCTGCTCACAGCTGCTTTCAAACCTGAGAAAACCTCCTGAGTCCTTGCCAGAGAGTGTTTGCTCATGAGCAGACATTGGTTTGTTTTATTTGCGCTCGCACCTCTTGCCTGTCTGTGCCTGTGCAGGTGAACCCAGATGTGATTTCAGCCCTGATTGGGGTGTCAGTGCTACCCTGAATCGTGTCAGGGCAGACAATGGCATTAGTGAAGGCACAATGACTGTGCCTCTGCACAGGCAGAGATGAGCCCTGGCCTGCAGGGAGCACTGACTGCAGAGCTGAACGGCCATTCTGGGGCTTTACTGCTCCATGGACACGGCCATTGTTCCTTTTGCTAGCTGGGGTTTTACCTTAACAATTATCATTCAATTATACTTTAATTTTCCTGTGCAGATAGGGCCCAAGATCTAGTTTCTTGATTGTCTAATGTTAGTACTACTGTGAAAGCAGTGAATATTAAAATGCTAATATGAAATATTCTCAGAAGGTGACTCTTAACATTCTGAAATAGTATTTATTTTGTATTCATAACTACATATATAAAGTTAGATGTCAGAACCTTTTCCATTTGATCTTTATGTCCAGATGAAGTTAATGAACACTTTTTTTTACAGAGATGATTCATTAAATCACAAGCTATTCTCTGCAGTTCAAAACTCTATTTATGTAATCTCTGTAGATTGACTATAACAGTTGCTCTTACTTATCTTATCTGAGTCCGAGTAATGCTGTAAAATGTTGAAGGGAAATACTTTTTGAGATGTTATCTGAATTTTCTATCATTTAGATTGCATTAGTATTTGGGCAAATATAAATGCAAAGGTATGATAAAACAAGGAGAGTGTAAAGTTGTGATTTCATAATTCTAGGACAGCTGTTAGGTTTTGAAATTTATATAACAAATAAAATGAGTTGTTAAACTATTATTTATGTACATAATCTTATCTTAATATTTACTTGTGCTCAATTCTGAATGCAAGGAAGAAACAATGGCATAAAAATATTATGCTGAAACTTAGCATATATCTTATAATTATTTTTTAAGTTCTTAGAGGCTTCTTTCTGTAACAATACAGTATTCTGTCTGATGATACTTGCTATTTCAGAATTTACATGATGTGAGAAGGGAAATTGAGTGTGGGATGCAATTTAGATTTATGATCTCAGGAAGATAAAATTCAGACTCCCTTGGGTTTTTAAAAAGTTTTTTCTGAATCAGGTTTAATTGCATGCTTTTTGCACCAGCTCACCTGTGTGGGGAAAGATGGAATCACATTGGAGATGCCTGCCTGCACATAAATTCCAGTCGGGAAAGCTACGACAATGCCAAACTGTATTGCTACAATTTGAGTGGAAATCTCGCCTCATTAACAACCTCAAAAGAAGTGGAATTTGTTCTGGATGAAATACAGAAGTATACACTTCAGGTAACTTGAGGAACTGTAATTGGTGCTTATGTGAAACAAATTGGCTTTGAGAAATCTCTTCTAGGGTATTGTCCAGACAGAGGAAAGTTTATGCCTTCAAAGAAATGTGCTCAGTGGTGCTAAAGACTGGTATAAGTCACGTGTAGCATATTAAGGTTTGAAAAAATCTCAAGATTTAAAACATCACACAGCAGCTCCCAAGGTTTCCCCTTACCAGATTTAAATGCTAAAAGTTTCTATTTACTTGGAAGCGAGTATTTGCTCAAGAGAATGGCTGGAACACTGGTTTTGTGTCCTGGTTTCAGCTGTAATAGAGGTAATTCTGAACCTCAACACAGGCAAAGGCAGGGTCCAGCAATAGGGATGCATAACCCCAAGCACCAGTACAGGTGTAACTTGTCCAGAAAAGGCAGTTTGCTCTGTAACTGGTCTGTAGGATCAAAGGGTCACAGAGAAGCTGCACTAGTGTGTAAAACATGTAGCAATTCCCTGCACAGCAGCACTGGAATTAGCTGGAGCTAATTAGCTTTCTCTAATGATGGTGGGGGGAGAGAGAGAGCTGAAAACTCTTCCATGCCTCTGGCAAATACAGCAAGCTGCCACCAGAATATTCCTCAGAAGAGTGATCCATATTACTTTTGTGATCTGTGGAACAAGAGAAGGGAAGGAAAATCATCTCTCCCTGGGTGGTCAGGTTCAATTTTTTGGCAATTAAATATTCAAATGCTTATTGTGATGTTTAAAAATGCCTGGTTAAAGTATGTGAAATGTAAAAATGCTCAGAAATATGAAACCCAGCAGTGCACACTCAGATGGGATGTCTTAGCAGAATATGATTCTGATTTTTACAAGCAAATCAGTTGTTCTTAGCAAGGGACATTTTTGGGCGTATGTATTTAGTTTTGTAGAATGTGCAGCGCTTTGTCCGTATAAAATCTTCAAATTTTAAAGTAGTTTAGGATTTTAAAGTTACAGGAAAATGAAGGACAATTGTGGATAATAATTAAAGCTTATATCAAACTCGTATGTGATTCATGAAGTTGATTTGCTGCAGAGGAATTGAGATCATTCAAAAGAAATAACAGTTAAGGATTGCCTTTATGTTATTACTGAATCTAAGAGCAAGATGTTAGGGACACATATTGTGGACAAAAATACTCTTTTATCCTTTTTAGCATTCCACTGCAAAATGCAAATTCAAACATAGGTTAGGTACTTGAGGTTTTTGTGTTTTTCCCAAGTAAATATAGGAACTGGACAAAGTATTTTTTACTGAAAATAAACTTTTTTTCTATTTTTTTTGCTAATGAAGGAGAGAAATCATTCTGTCTCAGAAGTTCTTCCCTGATATTGTATTTACTGCAGCCCTGAGACACATTTTGTCTGCCCACTCTTTGATGAGTTAATGTTGAAAATATAATTGAAACAAAAACAACAGAATGATATAGGCAACATGATTGCTATGGTTATTTATTTTACCACCTTTTTTCCTTTTTGCTTTCCTTTCCCCTGATTCCTATTAAAATACTGCACAGGACACCTTCAAATCTAATAAAGTGTGATAGATTATTGATATGATTGATTTTGCCTGACTGGCTTGAGGTGTAGATGAGAAATAGCTTTTTTTAGTGTTTGGAAGCAAGATTTTTCTTACATTTCAGAGCTTAGAACTTCTACAAGGTGACATCTTGCTGAGCATATCTTTATTTAAATGAAGCACATCCTGAGCCAATGTGGTGATGTAAATTTGAGATACCTCAAATACAGTTTAAGCAATTGTAGACAAATTTATTCACTTTAAAAAAATCTATCTTGGATTAAACAATCATTTAGCTGTCAGAACCTCTAATGAAATTCTACCATGAATTATCCTGGCTTTTTCAGTTACACTTGGAAAAGAAAAGATCTTTTTTCATTCATATCTATCTGTCCAGCTGCATTTACTCAGTGTGATACATCCTAAATGTGTTATCAGGTGTGACAGAGGCTCTCTGAAACTTCTTGATCTTCTTTTGCCTGCCTTTCCCTCTCCAACTGCAATCATAATGATTTAAAGAGTGAGATTTCATTTTAGATGGCTTTTTTCTGTAACAGGTGCTGGTGGGGAGTTCACAAATGGAGTCAGAGCTGCTGTAAGGTGAACACTGTGGTTTTAATCTCTATTATCTGCAGTAGGATTTGACTTGGGTGGTTAAATGTTGAAGGCTTTAAAATCTTTAGCCTGGGAAAGAAAAAAAGGTTTCAATTTCACCTGAAAACAAAAAAAAATTCACGATTAATGAATGTGTCAGGGCAGCATTTGGAAATAAGAATATGATTCTGACTTTATCTCCTTGTTATTTGGTATTCTTATGCTGAGAAATGGAAAGCAACTTAGGTAGCTGTTGTGTACTTCACAAACTGTCAAATAGTATCAGTAAATTTCAGCCTGGGAGGACTTCAGCATTCTTTATTGTTAATAGAAACATCATGTGATTTTGTAGATTGCTTCCTAATACACAAAGTCCCTCTTCTGGGACAAATTTAGGACAATTTCTTTATCATATTTAGAATAATGCATTGATGTGTTGGGAAGATTCTGAGGGAGGGGGCTGCTATTGTCTCCATACCCTCTCCAAACTTCATTGTGCATAAATAATTTCTCCTAATCCCAATACTAAACTGGAAATCAATAGGTTGCCTCCTTTTAAAGGATAAGATTCATTTGGTAAAAAAGAAAGGGACAAAACAAAGATCTGTGTGGTATGAACTCAAAACACTGTTGGATTTGCAAATGTATTTTAAAATTATCACCAGCAGTTTAAAGTCAAGTTTGTATTGTTCATGAAAAATAAATTAAATTCTGTCAAAGAATGCCAAAGTAAACACAATGGATAGGCTGCAGATTCCCACACTAAAGAAAAATTACACTTAAATTGTTTTTTTCTTACATGCCTTTATTGACCTAGTAAGCAAAATATTATGAAAGGGAAGATTTGAATTTCTCTGAAAAACAGATTAAACAGCAATATGAGGTTAATTTATTGTTCCTGCTAATATTCAAATGTTGTATATTCATTTAAAAGTGCAATTAGCTCTCTTGGGAGTTTGCTTGCTACTGTGGGATTTAACTAAAAATAATAATTTTCTTGTTAGCATGCAATAAATTCTGAGAAGATTCAGTTTTGGTGTAGTAAGCACAAAGGAAGAAGAGAACAGTTATACACAAAGCCTTTCATTATATAAACTGTTTGCAACTTTTCCTTTGACTCTGGGCTCACAAGGCTAAGCATCTTTTTTATAAATTACACTTGAGTGTAGGTTGCAGTTAATTAGTAAGCTTTGCATAGCAATGTTATTCCTTGTTAGCTCCAAGTATTCTCTGAGGGCTCTATGTTTCTGTGGTTTTCTAATGTGTGTGATTGTGGTGAAGTTGACATCTACTCTTGGTTTCTGAATTACTCCCTTTAGAACAGTTCAAACCAGTCCCACTTTCCTATTGTGGTTTTAGAAGTCTAATAAATTATTTTAGCCCTTTGTCTCTATTTTACAGTTGTTGCATTGACTGTCCATTAGCTCAGCTCTAGTGTAACTGTTTTCCTACATTCAGGATTAGGGGAGCTCAACTCACTTTGAATGCCTGAGAATGCAAATTTCCCCCTAAAATTGTCCCCTATAAAGAAGAAATTCCAAGAAGAAACCTAAGTCTCACTGAAATACTAGCTAGAGTCTCTGTAGATAGAAACTGGGGAAGTTCTAGTTTTTTCAGTTTGACAGATTTTATGGGTTTTTTTAACCTATTGGACTACAGAAAAGTTTAAAAAGAGTAGGAGAATAAGGTGACCTAACACATGGCTCCTACTATTAATGACCTAACACATGACTCTTACTATTAATTACATCCAGGTTGCATCATATGTGTCTAATAGATCCAGAGACACTTAAAACTCCTAAAACTTGCTTCCACTACTTAAAATCAGTGGGTATATATTTACAAAACATGGAGTGTGCTGGTATCTAGCATAGTCGGAATTGGTGCAGTTAAGGAATGGAAAACCCTGCACAGAACACATTGTTTCTCTTCACAGAGCTGCTTTTTCAGGAAATAGGTTTTTTGTTCAGAATGGTGCAGAAAAGAGACAAATTAACTGCAAGCAATTTCTCCAAATTATGAATGTTGTGGAAATATGGGCACTGAGAGGCCACAGTATTTTCAAAGTTTAATGGTATGTTTCATCCTAGAGCAACAAATCCAGGAACTCAATTCCTGAGAAGTTTGTTGAATTTTGTTTCTAAGGTATTGTGGGACACATAATAGAAAATGAGACAGTAGTGAATGATACACTTCCAGGACAATTTGAGATCCAAAATAAAAGGAATTTAAATGAAGGTTCATATTGAAAGTGATATATAGTTCCTCAGTAATTTGCATAATTAAGAATCAGGGGAGATTTTTGAGCCTCAGTGGTAGTTGGCTATTCAGTAAAGGTGGTCTTGCTCACTTCACTCATCTGGAAATTATTCAGCCCTCATTACTTTAGTGCTGATTCAGCAGTAGTACCTGAAAAAATGTGTCATCAGTAGAAATGATCCCTTTCACTTTAAATCTCAAAGCAACTTAATCTGATTTAAATTCTCTGAGTAAACAGTGGATTTAACATGAACTATTAGCTTTCTAGTTAAGGTTACACAATTTTTCTTTCTATCATAGTTCCTTAATTACTATTTAAAACCAAATTAAAATAGTCTGATTTAGAATAAGAGAAGAACATATTTTTTAAGTTATTAGTGATCAGTTTTTTATAAATTCCTGTTATGGCCAAAAGTTGATCTAATGTTCATCTTAATAGCTGTAGATGAGGTTACAGAATGTTCTGTTAGTATGCATTATATGATTGCAATTTGGTTCCTCTGTCAGATGAAAATAAGGCCTTGCCTACCAATTTTTTCTCAGAATTTGATAATTCGCTAGTATTTAATGTCTCATTTAAAAAGGTTTTTTGGTAACTTGTTTTCAGTGTTATAAAAGATGGTTCTGTGAAAACAGGTAAGGTATGAGTCGCTGTATTTCAAGCACAAATATAAAGTTGCTAAGATGGGCTGTGGATTCTAAGATATAGACAGAATGATATGGGTGGGAGGACAAACATATTCTAGAGGCAATTCCAAATTTTAAATAGTGTAGTGGGATAAAGCTATACAATATTTCACAATATATATTTGATTGTGTTATCCACCACAACATTAGTAAGGCTCATTACAAGTTTTCCCAAGATGGAGTTGAGCATCTGCTGTGTATTGCATAGTTTTGTTTTTTTTTTTTTTGTTCTGGTTTTTAAACTGATTTTTAAACTTGCCTAGAATGCTCTTTTGTGAGCTTGTTGAGTTGTTGATGTTGTTTTAAAATGAATTATGTATTATATGTCAAGGGAGTTTTTATAGATATGCATATATAGAAAGAAGGAATAGGTCTTCAGAACTCTCTGAGGAATAATGTTCTTCCTATTTATATGTTGGGTAAAGATCACCTGAACTTCCAATAAATGAGTTTGCACTGTATTTTTCACTTATCTGATTTGGCAAAGAACAGTTTTCAAGAGGCCTGGAAGCTGGAATCTTGCATCAGCAAGTTCTGGTTCCAGAGAACCAGCAGTCTCATTTCCTTCCTGTCTGGTCCTCTTCAGAGGCATCTTTGGCAAGATATTCAAAGTAAAGGAATCAGTTTTCTACACTCATTTTGCATTAAATGAAACAACCATAGAGTTCAAGTAAAGGATGTTCAATCCCCATTATTTCTTAAGCCTGAAGAAGAAACTGGATTGGCATTTTTCAGTCGACACGTTTGAAGTCCCTTGGTTGCTTCAAGTCCTTTGAGATTCCCAGCTGTTCTGACTAAACCTTTCATCAGTTTGAGAGATGATTTATGTGTCTTTTTTTTTTTTTTTAAATAAATTAGTTTGATAGTCACAGAGCCCTGGTGGCCGCAGGTATCTCACGTGGAACTTGCAGAATGCTCTTGTTGTGATTTGATTTTTCCTGTTGGCTTCCATGCAGTGCAGCAGCAATCATTTTTGGTGATAAACTTTGATGATATCCACACACACTCTCTGCTGTTGCCAGCAGTTTTCACCTGTGGCCCACCACATGATGGAATTGATGCCACATAATTGAATATGCATGTTAAGCACATAATTGGAACATTTGGGAAGCCTTACTTGGATAATCTGTGCTTGGCATCCTGAGAGCATGGCCTGAGTGGGCCTGCAAGGTCACAGCTTCCATGGTGTGCATTTGATAACGTGCTCATCAGCATTTGGTCTGTACTTTGATGGTTTGTCCTAGCAGAGAGCCAGAGATGGTACATATGGAATTTGAGATGCCTGGCATGATGACTCTAAGCTGTCCAGATAGTCCAGCTATTAAGAATGATTATGGCTGGGATATGTGTTGCTTTTGCTGGAAGTCTTTTGTTTCAAGGATGCTGCTTTTATCTCCTGTGGCTGCTTTGGCTTTCATGATTCTCCCTGGGACTTTGTCATCATTAAAGGGGTTCCAAGACAGTCTCCTACTCAAATGGAAGAATTTATTTCCAAATATCACTGCTGCACTGTCAGTTTTCATTATTGGCTCACATACTTTTTCACCATAGCTGCAATATGATCCCTGGTTTTTTTAATATACTGATGCTGAGGCCAAATTATTTGGCAGTGCAATTGAAACAGTCAGTAATATGTTAAAGATTCTCTTGGCTGGAATCCCTCAATCCCAAAGTAGGCATGTAGGGTTGGTTTATGTGTGTGTTTGTCAGCAATTGATCCTGCCTAAGCCCTTGACATGATTTCATATGTGCTTGGTGTGCACACTCAGCATCTACAGGGACCTGTGTAGATATATGTGTAGGTATCTAAGGTCTTCTGGTCCATGTGGATCACATACAAAAACAGGAATCTAGCCAACTAAATAACAAATAAGGCAACAGATGTATTATCTACCATTTTCCAGATGCCCAAGTTCCACTTTTATTGTTTGCATCATGTTCTTTCTGGTGCCCAGGACATGTGAGTCCTCACAGTCCTCACAGACACCTGGAAATTGGTCACCTGTGGTAGCCATGGAGTTAGGAACTAAATACAGAAGTAAGACACAAAGTGGACAGTGGTAAATTTGCTGAAAGTTCTTGTTGCTATTCAAGAGTCTCCCAGAACACATCACTGCTTATAGAATGGAACATTTCTTAGTAATTTTCTGGTTTATTTAAGATTGTTCTCACGTCCCTACGTGTTAGTAGATAAAGCAATTTTTGTAGTACAGATGCAGAAGAGGGCATAGGGAGTACATATTAGGGAGGTCAAGAATACCAACTATTTACCTACTGATTCTTTTAAAAGATATTTACCACTGGCATTTTTGAAACAAAATTAATAATCCTTCATATTTCAATTTGCTCTAACAAGACGGGAAAAAAAAGAAGGAATGCTCTGATAGTGTGTAGAATTAAGAGTACTGAAAGATTTTCTTTTCACCCATGGGTTAAACCTGAGTGGCCAGAGAAAATGTGAGATGAAAGGTGAAAGATCAGTGATAGAGAATGGCAGTAGCTCTTGATTCACTTGTGGAATGCATAGCTCTTTAACAATGGCAGATTCCCTTTAGATGTATTATAGTGTTTTACTTACCTTGTGAATTACCTTTACTTACCTTGTAAATTAAATCAGTTGTGAACCTAATTCACAATCAGATCAATATCTCTGCTTTGGAGCTGACAATGTGCATCCTCTGCCTGGGCAGGCAGCTGGATTTGGTATTCTGGCACCCACCTGCCATCATGTACCTGTCACAGCCCTGTTCTCTCTCTGTATCTCTCTTCTGTGTGTTTAAACTGGCCTTAATGAAAACTGCCTGCACAGAGATTACATGTAGAAATGTGTTTGGTTTGGATATCTTGAGATTTTTACACCAGTGGTGGCAAGTAATGCATGTAGATTTATCCTGGAACAAGCAAATGCCTTTTTTCCTTAAAATCTGCTTTTTCACTTGCTAAGTGTGTAAAGATGAAATGATAAAAATCAGTAGAATTTGTGATGTAGTTTTACTGATACATCCTAAATATGTTTAAAAAATGTGTGCTTTTATTTTTTTCTGGACTATGTTTTAAAACTTATAAATCAATTATGAAAGTATATTCAATGTGTATTTAATAGCATTAGAAATGTAAATGTGTCACTTTTATCTCTGTCTCTGAATTGCCTAAAGTTGATCAATATCAGCACTATGGACTTTAGGGGATGTAATATTGATCCTACTTTTTCCTGGAATTTGATTTCTCTGAATTGCTGTTAACATATGTGTATTTCATTATCCACAGTGGCCTAGCAGTACAGTAGCCACTGTGCAAAAACCAATTAATTTCCTTATGACCTGTGTACCATAGTAGAAATCAGAATTATCTTTGAACAGAACACAGGTTTTTAGTAGAAGAAAAGCATATAGGGAGTGGAGTTTTTGTTGGAATTTTTGGGGATGTTCAACAAGATAGAACAATTAAGATAAAAACTGTGTGGACAATGATTGATGAGATGATAAAGTGAGACAAGAACATGGTGAATTTTGAAAGTGTGAAGTTGTTGCTGTTGAGCTATTTTTTTGAAATTTTTTATCAAGACAAAGAGCGTTTTAAATGATTCTCTTCCATTTGCTTCATCTTCATCCATAGAAAATTTCCCCCTGGGTGGGATTGCGCAAGATCAACATCTCCTACTGGGGCTGGGATGACATGTCCCCTTTCACAAACACCACGCTGCAGTGGCTCCCTGGAGAGCCCAACGACTCTGGCTTCTGTGCCTACCTGGAGAGAGCAGAGGTGGCAGGGCTGAAGGCAAATCCCTGCACTGCCATGGCAGATGGCCTTGTGTGTGAAAAACCCGTTGGTAAGGAGCCTCTTTCTCCCAAGAACTGGTGCCGTGGTGAATAACAAGCTCTTTGGGGTTTCATTTGCCTAAGAGAGGTTTGGGGACAATTTGGATTCAATAATTACAAAAATATATTTTTTTTTAGGTTTTTTGGAAATAGCTGCAATCTATTAATATTCCTAAAGCAGCAAATATTTATTTGAGAGTTAGTTGACATGGCTTATTTTGCATTACACCAGAAATCTTATTGTTTGCTTCTAAATCAGTAATAGTCAATGGTAACACATGTATTACCACATTGAAACCACATGTGGAGATATTTAGCAATGCTAATGTGTTCCTGCTGAACATTAGTGAATATCTTAAAGTTGTAAAAGACAGACAAATCCAAAATTCTGGTTTCTATCTTTTAGGTTTGTTTATGTATAAATTTTACTGTGACAGTCACTTGACTGTTCAAGTTAACATACACTAAAATGGATTCTGTGAGCTGTTGTATGAGTCATGCTTAGTTTTGCATATTAAATTTTGTAAAATATTGTTTTATTTATATACAGAAACATAAATTTGGGCCAAAATATTTATAGCTAATTAAGGAAGCAACCACTTCAATAGGGATTTTTCTAATGGAATAAATGGTGAAAGAAAAAGTAGATTGAACTTGTGTTTGAAATGATAAAATATTTGTGATCCTTTTCCAGTCAGTCCCAACCAGAATGCCAGGCCCTGCAAAAAGCCCTGCTCCCTGAGGACAACCTGTTCCAACTGCACGAGCAATGGCATGGAGTGCATGTGGTGCAGCAGCACCAAACGATGCGTGGACTCCAATGCCTACATCATCTCCTTCCCATATGGGCAGTGCCTGGAGTGGCAAACTGCCACCTGCTCCCGTGAGTATCTTAGTGAATGGTCATCTTACTAAATGTATTGTTAGATTTCTTTTTCACTCAAAAGAGCTGGAGGGATTCAGCACATTTTCTAGAGATAAAAAGATTTTCAAATGAATGACCTTATATAGCAACTAATGTGAGAAGTCAGCGCTGAGTATGCATTTCTTAGATACAGATAATTCTTTGATGGATGGAAATACTTTGATGATGAAATATATTTAGCCTTTTGAAACTGTGAGAAATATTTATTTCTTTCAGATAAAGAAAAATTACCATGATTGTTTGTATGACCAGAGTTAGTGTGACCAACAATGTCCATGAGCTGGAACAAGATACTGTTAAAATTAGATAACCAATATGTAGAACTTAGACTTACACAATAACAAGTTATTAAGAAATGTGCTAAATTTTTAAAGGTTTAAGTGTTCTGATTTACTTTTTTTTCAGATTTAGGCTATGCCATTTTACTAACATACAAAGATAAACTCAAAGCTTTAGTAAGGATAGTAGTAGTCTTGAGAATATTGTAACACAACTGCAAAACAAATGATCTTGGTCTTCCTTAGATTCCTCTTTGTTGCGGATGGGGATTATTAACCCTTGATCTGTAATAATTAACTCTTGTAGGTTGTTGATCCTCTCTATGGAAGTAGAAGGAATTCTATTAGGCCGTCAGGCAGGGAGAGGAGGTACAGAAAACTTCTGTCCTGTGTGATCAGACTGGGTCAGGCTGAATTAATGTTCAAGGTTGCTCGTTTCATCCTTTGGGGACAAGAAGCAAGTGATTTCTTACTTTGTCAAGGAGCCAAGTTACTCCTTGGATGTCCCCTTTGGAAGCACATTTCAGCAGAGCTTGATGCAGTGAGTGTCTCCGGGAGAATGAGCAATGTCCTCCAAGTCCCTTTCAGTGTACCAGGCGCAGCTGCTCCTTGCCAAGCTGGGAGTGATTGGAGTCAGCCCCATGCAGTTCCAGCATTCCAGGGTTTAGTGGTGCCATAATTGATGTAGATGCTGGAGTGAGCTGCCTGGTGCCTTAAATTCTTGTCTTAGTTGAGGTTTATTTAGAACAATTCCTCAGTCACCGTTGTTCAGAAGACTGATTCTTGGAATTTTTCAGGATTTCTGAAGGGTACCTTGGGACCTTCTGATTTCCTTTCTCTCTCCATAAGGATCTTTTGATATCAAAGCCTTTGCAATCTTTTATTTGTGGATATCTTGTGACAGCATTAATGATCTTGACAATAACAAGCAACTTGCTTTCAGGATTATAATTAGATCATGATTCTGTTTGAGAGGTTATGGATACAAATTAAAAAACCTCAAAGATCACAGAAGCAGTTACTTACTTTCACCCAAAACTTAGGAAAATACTGAGTAAAACAAATTCTTGATGTGTCTGTAAAAGGAACCATTGATATATTCTAATCTTAGGAGAGAAGAAGAGCTGAGGCCACTACGTATCTGGGTTAAAGGGAAATAAGGCATAGGAAAGCTTTTCCTTCAGGCTAAACTGGCCAAGAGCCCATATTCCTCTAATTGAGGTTCCTTCTTCATCCTTAATAATCATATAATGTAATGAACTAGGACCATGTTGAGCTTTTCTGGTAAACTTTTTGGCTAAGTTAGCAAATTTCAGGTATTAATCCAGGTTCAGTGTAACAGGTAATAGGAATGTTTAATCTCCTGTCAATATGTTGGGAATAATAATTCTGTAGTTATATAAAGGTTTCTTTCCTATAACCATTCACAGAACTTTTGTTTTCTTCTCCTGTATCGGAATCAATTTTTTAACTTATAAAATATTGATAGTGAGTTGTGGCAGAACTTAAATAGATTGCAAATCTGGAGATAAAATTGACAGAATACCACATAAATGATGTTTATGTTTTTGAACTAGCAGATATTATGTCAGCCTGAACCTTCAGTTCAGTTTTTCTCTTTGTGTAGTGTTTGTGCATCACGCTGATTCAGTTTGTTTGGGGAACGTAAGAAATTGTTTTTAATTTGATTGTCATTTTTGTCAGCTCTGTAAAAGTTAATATTAAATAAGGCAAAAGGGATTTGCTATATGCCAGTTCAACATTATGTAAAGGCAATTTTGTATGAAAATGTACTTTATATTCAACAAATCAGAAAAAACCACAAGTTTCTGTGGCTGTAAGCAATTTTCCCAGAGTTTTATAGCATCAGATATTTTGCATTTAAACAAGAAAATGCATGTTCAAATGAAGCATGGTTCAGATATTTTGTTAGTCTAAAATGACTTGAAAATTTTATTAGGTAAATATATCATTATTGCTACTGGAGTAATGAATTATTAAGTGGACACCCTTATCAAGGGATGGTGTTTCTACTTGAAGAACAGACTGGAACTATACCTTTAAAAAATCCTCCTTGTATTAAAAATTTATTTTTATTTTGAATGACTAATTTCTGAGCTTTTGGATGTTTTGCTCTGAATGAAAAAAAAAATTCAGGCATGTATGATTTAAAATAATAAAAAAGAACAAACCTGAGAACTTCACATTTATTTTCACAACTTGGAATTAAAAATGAGGAATGCTGTTTTATTGGTGACATATTGTCATTTTAATGCCTACTTGCCAAAAACGTGCATTTCCACTCTTCCCTACATCTTCCATCCATTATGACTTTTGATGGAATAGCTGACAGTTGAACAATCTTGGACCACCTCTAGAATTTGAAAGAAAACAAAATTGCTGCTTGAATATCCCCTTCTTCCATCAACAATTGCTTCTCAGCTCTGCAGTTTTTCAGCTGAATGCCACTACAGATAATAGCTGAGGATTTTCACTTTTGGTTCTGCTTTAGCCTCTGTAAAGATAGTGCAGCTGATACTTCAGGGCTTTATAAATAGCAGCAGGAGTAGAAATAGCAGCATGAGATTTATTTGGATTGTTTAGAGTGCATCTCTGAAAGGGCAAGCCAGCCAGTGCAGAATGATGGTCTTTATTTTTCTGCTGATCTTCTGATGTATTCAAAAGCCCAAAGTTGTATTATTCAGCTTCAGCTCTGATTGTTTAAAACTGATTTTTCACGTTTGACAATTTGCAACAACTGTTGGCCTTTCCCCATCCCTGCTATTTTCCATATTTGGGAAACTTGAAACATTTCCTCCTCTTTGGATTCTTCCAAGTCTATTGAAGAGCTCTTGCTTCAGCTTTCTGTGCTCTTAAAATCCTTTTGAGATTCACTCAGACTCTTCAGTGCCTGTTTTCTGATACCAGCAGGTATCTTTAGACTGTGCAGTATTTTTTCTTTTTACAGATTTCATTACTTTAAAACAATTTTAATAGTTGCTGAAGGCAGAGGAGCTAGCTTTATTCTGGTCTCAGTTAATTTATTTAGCAGTGAAATCATTCTGTTTAGTATTCCTTTTGTAGGCCAGAGGAGCCCAGGTAACTGTGGGCATTATTTGGATGCAGTGTTCTGGCTGCAGCTCAGCCACATTGAGAGGTTCCCCTCACGTAGAAGCCATTTGTGTGTCCTTCAAATAACTCTGGGAATCTTTAAATTACTTTCTTCTTTTTAAAAAGAAACTTGGATAATTCTGGCTTCACAGCAGGAGCTTACCTTCATGTGTGCTTTTAAAATTTAATTCTGAAAGCCTGTAAAGTTAATGTGAGGAGAGACAGGAACCCATAGTGATCAATGTTTGAATGAGTCTGACGTTAATTTGCTCCAGTGTTACTACACTAATTAAAGAAACTAAGAAGTGTCAGAAGAAGCTTAAAGAAGCTTGGGAACTTTAATGGTGTTCTTGAAGTTACTAAAATGTTAATTTCTTATTAATAAAAAATGACAATAACTTCAGAATAGGATTTTTTATTTGGTTCTAAACAGATTTGAAATATAAGGAAGACCGTATAATAATTTTAAATAATAGAGTATGAAAGATCTAAAGGGTTATTTAGGTTTTAGAATGCAATTTTAAAAATGAAACCTGACTGACTGATGAAAGCCTTAAGATATAGTTAATTTAAGTGGGTCTGAATTATGACTTGTTGCTTGAGATGTGTGGTTTGCTAGCTTGTTCCAAAAGCTGAATGTGAGAAGACCAAGTCATATTTGTAGGTGAATACTCAGGTGACATCCAGAGGTAGTTTGTGCCCAAAATCATTATTGGTTTGAATTTGAATGATCCTGTAGTTTTTTATATTTATAAATATTATCACTCTTACTTGGTTTACTGACTTTGTATTGAACTCTAGTTTTCCCTTTGGAAGGGCTGTTTATATCAGTAAAATAAGTAATAAATGCAATATATACTAATAATAAGGAAGGAAAATATTTTCTTTCCTGTTTAATGAAGATGTGCAATATTCTTGTTCTGCTTCATTTTCTTTGTTGCTTTGAAGTTTTTATTGTTTCAATGTGGTATAACAAACACCTTCTGTATGATCTTTAAGGTTGCAAAACTTTTAATGAAAACTGAGATTTTCTTACTAGTATTACTGATTTTTTTTTTTTTAATTTGCACAAGGAAAAGTTAATTCTCCATTTTCTGTTGTAAAATCCAAGCATCTTATTGAAAAAAATAATGCATTAATATTGTATTCCATGTATTAAAGCTCAAAACTGCTCTGGGCTGAGGACCTGTGGACAGTGTTTGGAGCAGCCAGGGTGTGGATGGTGCAATGATCCCAGTAACACTGGCAAAGGACAGTGCTTGGAAGGCTCCTCCAGAGGCCCAATGAAACCTGTCAGTGTCCACTCCAATGAAATGGTGCTTGATGCTACTCTTTGCCCAAAAGAAAAAAATTATGAGTGGTCTTTTATCCAGTGTCCAGGTAAGGTTTGCTTCCATTCTCTCTTATATATGAAATAAGAGTTTATGCGCACCAAAATAGAGTGATTATTCTAATTAATGCAAATAGTACTTTCATGGAAAACTCATTTTTAACAAAACATTTCCTAAAGATAGAGTTTGTTTTTCTACTGAACACAAGTATAGGTTGACTTGTGAAATGCAGTGCAAGAAATTTAGCCAAAATTGCCATGAATTTTCACCCACCCTATCCCTCCACATTTAGGAATGAAAACATATAAATTTTCTTCAGCTCTTGATTTCTTCTGCTTCTGTATCCATCAAGGAGTGGAACTGGAGAGAAATTATCCCAAGGAGAAGACTGATGGACACAAAATTCCCTCCTGCTCTTGCCAAGTCTTGCTGACTGTCAGAACGGGGAGCTGCCAAAACCTGAGCTGTGCTTCCAGCTGACCTTTTAGACACTCAGAGTGAATAGAATAGAATTTGTGCTTTTGTGGCCTTAAAGAGAATCTCTAAGTCTCAATTTAAGCCACACCAGTCTGATTAGAGTATTAATTTTTGAGTTCATTGGAAAAGTGAGGAAGATATCATGTGCTGTGACAGTGAGAGCTGTGCTGGTGCAGCCTGCTGTGTGGAAATCCTCCAACCCTGACAGCAGAGTGTGGAGGACTGCAGGCAAATGAAAAGCACACCAGGGACCTTGACAGCCCTCCAGAAGTCATTTACAATAAATAATACAGTTTAAAAGACAGCTTGAAAACTTAGTGGTAATTTTTTTTTTTGCTTGATTTTTTTTTTTTTAGAATAAATAATGTAACCGTGCTTAAGTTATTTTTCCAGCAAATGTTCTACTGCTGATAATTTTGGAAGCTGGAGCTTCTGTAGGATCAATACTTTTATGGGTACATACAGCTGTGTTTGCCTTCTTGTCTGCTTTTTTCCTCAGTTTATTCTCTCTGTTGTGTATGCATATATATAGAGTGAGGGTTTTTTGAAGTCTAAGAAAAATGAAATGAAATATAAACCCCAATGAACACTGTTGCATATTTTCAGTTAAAACCAAAGAAACCTTCCACACCATCTAATGTTACTTCCTGAACAAAGAAACTTCTAGTACATTTCTGGAAACAGTAGAATGACATTCTGTTGTTGTTGTATAGAAATTTCATTACTTACTCTCTATATTGATATTGAAGGATTGTTAACCCTTCAGTGCAATGCATGATTTCTGCCACTAGTGAAATTGTAATAGGTAAATATAGTGCTAGTCTAAACAGCTGTGTTTAATATTTATTCTTGATGGATAAAATTCTGTGTTAATTCTATGTTCTTATCAAGAGATTACAAAAGTTCAACTTCACTTTACATTCCCTAGCTTTATGAGTTTAAGGGACAAATAGTACAGAAGTCATAGCATTAAAACTTCAATTGCTGTGAAATTTATTTTATGCTCTGTTTAGACTGGAGGTTTGGTTCCTAAGATTTTTTTTTTCATTTACATAAATATTTTCTGTAGTGGATTATTCTAACACAGTTATTCTTAGCCCAACAATAATTTCATGTACTTGAAACAAGATAGAATTAGACTAAGTCTGTGTAAGCCTACGGAACAGTTTGCAGTTAGGATGAAAATATAAATAGATAGTTTATACTATGCAGTTTGGAGATTATTCTGCCACATTGATCAATAGTTGTCTGAATCATTCATGGTCATTCAGGCATGAACTTATTTTTCCTTGTAGTCCATATCCATCCTCCTTATAGCGCCTCTGGGCAATTATGCTGCTGATAAAGATTTTAAATTCCTTCTCATTTTTTGTTTGTTCAAAACTTCAAGATTGCTGTTCATCAGGCAGTATAGATAATGTTTATTTTTGTGACTGGGCACTTTGAAATCAACAGGCTTCAAATAGGCTGTCTTAGTATTTCTTTTGATAGGAATACAGTTTTATTTTCATAGGAATACAGTTTTATTTTCATTGGATTCTTAGTTTAACTGAACTGCTGTTATAAATGAAATTGCAAATAACTTCTATATAAACAGCAAAGAAAAATAGCTTTGACATTCACCTTGTGAGAAGAAAGGTTTAGGTAAAATGCAAGCCCAAGTTTTTCTTTAAAGTCTAAATTTCTCCTCTGAAAAGCAATGTGAGTAGATTCTAACTAGTTTGTTTAGAGCTAGATGAAGTATCTTTACACTAGATCCAGATTGTAATGAAGACACCCTTTTCATAATTTTTTCTGGTTTCAACTTTTTTCTTAAAAATATAATTACCAACAATTGTCAGCTTCATCAGCTATTTCAACACAGAGGTCCAAAGCAAATTAGACATAAAATTGCTTCTCTCCAGGGCAGCCTAACTGAGGATTCAGCTGAAGCACATTTTTGTGTGTGAGGAAAATGACTTTGTTACTGCCAGTGATGTACATTAAAAGGACTTAAAGGAAAAAAGAACTTTTACAAATTTAACTCCTAATTCTTACCTAATTACTCATTACTGTGTCTCGTTAATTTAATGACTTTTTAAATTATTTAATACTGATGTCTCCAGTTTGATTGCACTGAACCAACTTTGAAATTTATTGAACTTGCACTTCTGACTTTTTCCAATGAGATGCATATTTTTAGGGAAACCAGCAAATATATAATGTAATTTTTCCACAGTGTGTCATATCAGTTGTGGATTGCCTTCTTATTGTCTACATATATTTTTTTGAATTTGTTGTAAAATCTCTTCCATTTACTTTGGCTCAACCAAATGTAAGAATTCAGAGCTGTCATGTATGACCAGATAATAATATGATGTGGAAAAATCTGAACTTTACAGTTAAGGTTACTTTCATCACCCCGTATAGCACAAAAATTAAGAAATACAAAGCTAAGCATTAGCAAGAATAGATAATTTATAAATCAATGGCTCACTAGTTAGAGAATATTAATATTAAGCATTTGTCCTACACTATGATATAGGCTTAATTAGGCAATCTTACTTTAATAGAATACCTCTTTAATATACTCTCTGTTTTTAATTTTTGCTTATTGGGCTGTATTTTCTTTACATTTGCTTTAAGTAATTTAATGTGTAAAACATGTAACAGACCCCAAAATAGAGCTGCAGCTCATGGTACTTTTGTGTAGATTTTCCTGAGAATGGCAACAAACTGAAAATGAGGGAGACACCACAAAGGTGTCTAAAAATCAAGTATTCTTGGAAGAATAAGGCTTGTGATTTCTAGAGATTTAGTCCAGATAGTGAGAAAACCTAATGGTACAGAAATGTTTAATACTTGTTTGGAAGACTGTCTAGGCATAGTTACAGAAGAAGGAAGAGATTGTCAACTCGGGAGGTTTTAATGGTTTATGAGCCAAGTCTGGCAATGGCTATAAATATAGGAAGTTGCTAAATTATGAAACAGCTCTAAAAACTTTTAAATCATGCAGTGAGAATCCCTTTTTTCCCCTAGCCAAGACACCAATCACTGTGACATTTAAATTAAAAAATCCAAATTTTTAAAAAAATACAATCTTACTGTGATAGCTGTCCTCTTCCATGTCTTCCACCCACTTTGGCATGGAGGAATTGACAGGTCTGACATGGTTTGACATTTGACAAGCTGCTGTAATTGACAGATTACTAATCTGCTGGACACCATGAACTCTGAAGCTCCACTCTATAGAGAGGTCATCCTTCAAAACCTGGCAGGAGGATCAATGGTGCTGGCAGGATTCACATTGTGATTTTGCTGCAGGAGTGATCAGTACTTTCTGAGTTTCCCCAAAATGTGAAGCTCTGGAGTGGAGTTCTGCTGCAAGATCAGTGGTTTATAGTGGTATTATTTGACAAAAAGCAATTTTATGCTTTCAAGGCCAGGTGTGAAAAAATTATGTCAACAGGAATCCAGGTTTTTTCACTTTCACCAAAATCGACTGTAGTGAGGAGCAGCTGAAACTGTTTGATGTGGTCCTGGTGTCCTTAAAATTGCTTTGTATGCCAAAGCTAATGAGGGTCAGGAAAATTAAAATAAGATAATATTTAGTTAATTTATTTTGGGAATTCCTTCTGCCCACTAGATATGTGAGTTCATATTCTCCATCACAGTAGGTTTTCAAATGCTTCACATTTGTATGTAGGTATTGGGGTTTTCATGGAGTCTCAGTTAGTGACTTACTACCTCTTCAAAGATTTCTGAAATGCCTGGACAGCATTTTAAAGCTGTAAGGACTAATTAAATCATTCCAACGGTAAAAAAAAACCCTTTCTCATAACCCACCCCGCCCTCAAAACTTGCATGTCACAGTCAGTTTTTTTTGTGAATCCATCTTGTATTGCAATGCTGTTTTGAAGAGGTTCTGTGGCAAAGTGCAAATATATTTATGCTGGTTATTAGTCAGGACTAAACTTTTCAGAACCACATTGTACTACAGTTTCATAATCACATAGAGATGATTTTGTTCCAAAGAGAAATTTACTAATGAATCTTTAAAAATGTTGTATTCCAGCTTGCCAGTGTAATGGCCACAGCACCTGCATCAACAGCAATGTTTGTGATCAGTGTAGAAACCTAACAACAGGAAAACAGTGTGAGACCTGCATGCCAGGATATTATGGGGATCCCACAAATGGAGGACAGTGTACAGGTAAGTTCTTCTACTGGAAGGAAAAAGAAAAATAGCAAAATGACATTTTATGTAATGTGAATTTAATGTCTTTAATGTAATGTGAAATTAACTTTTCTTTAAAGGTTAAAAGTTGATTTTATATTACAGATGAGCTGATCAGCTAAACTAATGATTGAAAATTAGATTAATATATTTAAAGAGAAACTCATTCAGAGTCATTATTTTGCAATTGTTGCTCTCTCAGGAGGAGGAAGAAACTTCCTTGTTGGAGCAACACCTCAAATTATTTCAGAGGGATTTCATTAAATTCCATGTGAACAATCCTGTTAGAGGCAGTGAGAAGTTACTTATAAATAAACTTCAGTATCTGCCAGAATCTCTGGTAACACTGATTTGTATAAATATGTGATGCTAGTTGAGGAATTACGCATTTATAAGACTAACAGGTCTTTCTCATGTATAGATGAAACAACAAGTCCTGGTGTGCTGAGGATGGCAAGGCACCCAGACCTATTCAAAGTTTAGTTTTTAAACTGCTGCAGTGGAGGATTCTCCTTGAAGTGAAGGAGAGGATGAAGTCCAGTACTCCACGTGGTTTTTGTATATTGCTGTAGGGCTACAGGAACTCCTTCCCTTAAAACTGAGTGGTGGAAGGAGGAATATATTCAATATGGAACCTCAATATGGTTGGCTTTGGATCTAGGAAGGTGCTGAAAGATTTTGCCCCTTGACTTTTTATTCTTCATTACTGATGTTTCTTTAAGCAGACCTTTGCTTCTCGAGGAGTATTTCTTCATTTAAAGGGTTTGTTGGTTCCTCAGCACTCTAAGTGCAGTAGGCAATGCATAAAGATTCACATCTGGTACACTCAAGCACGATATGTAAAAATTGTGTTCAAGGGGATAGAAAGATTAATGTCTACCTTTATTGACAATTGAACATTTTGCTGAGGCTTTATGATGCTTTAAATAATTCTTAATAGTTCAGTTTTTCTCCTGAAGTTGACAAAATGTTCTTTTGCTGTCTGTATCACCTTTATGGCAAAATGATGTATTCATACAGCTTTTATTCTTCAGGGATACATTAGCTATCAACCAAATAAACATTCCATCACCTTTAGTGAAATATGCGTGGTGCAATAATGGCTGAAATCAATTTATAAGACCAGTAAAATTATAAATTTTACAACTTGTTTTTTCGAACCTAGTCTGTAAAAATGCATATTTTTATTGGTAGACATGATTTTAACAGGAGCTATTTTGACTAGAGAATGCTTTAAAAAATAAAAATTATAATTATTTCAATGCTTTTTCTGCTATGCTATGTTGTATTTTTAGTATAGAGTGCATAATAAATGTTTACATCCTTAGGACATTTTGAAGGATGTAGTAATTGTGAACTGTTAGATTTTCTACAGTATCATGAGTACTGTGATAGAAGTGCCCAAATTGTGGGCCAGGGATTTCTGCAGGAAAAAATACCAGTGATCCATAGATAAGTCAAATCAATGTTACTGGGAATTAAGTGAGTCTTGGAACCATAGCTGGGATTGGGCACAGTGCAAACATAAAGAAAGAAAGTAATGGTTCTATGTCTTTTCTCCTTCATTCTGCTAATGCTATTGGTAATGCAGAAAAAGAAAATAAAAGTTGGCTGGAAATTAAAACTATAATTAAAATAGAAATATATGGAGAAAAATATGAGTTGAAAAAAGGGCAACCCAGTTAGAAGCTGAGCTTAAGTGTGACTGAAATGAGAAAATAAGGCAGGAAATTATATGAAAAAGCCAATCAAAGGACAAAAGAATCACAAGGAACTAAAAAAACCACCGAAACCAGTCATCTTTAGAGTTGCATTTTGTGTCAGTTTGCTGCTGTCAGCTGAGTTTCTGGCTGGACCCCACCAACTTTGATTTTCCACCAAGACTCAACCTTTGGTTCCATGGCTGGCTGAGCCCATGGTGTGTTTTTCCCTTGGAGCTCCTGAGTAATTACTTTGAGGGTGCAGGTTGAAAACTTTTTAAAGGCATGACAAGATGATGACTATAACTCTGAAAGTACATCTGTAATAGTCTAATATTCTTCATGGATCAATTTGCTGTAGTTACAAGGGCATAGCTGGCTTTGAATTGGAGAGGAGCAGTCAAAGCTGGGGACAGAGGATGTTCTTCATCTCTGCAGGGCAGAGGTGAAGTCATGTGCTCTGGGACAAAATCTGCAGGTCATTTCCCTAGCACACTCATGACATAAAATAACTTTTTCCCAGTGTCCTGATGAAAGTACTTATGTATTCAGTGCACACATTAATTTCATGCTGTCATGGTACATGTACTTAGAGGTAAAATCTGAGCTCTTAGTTTGGCTGTTGGTGTACAGGCTAAAATGATTTGCGAGAAAACCTTCATTTTTTATATAGGTTCCATTAGCCCTCAGGAAGGAGGAGGACATGCACAGCAAGCCTTGAAGTCCTTGGAAAACTTTTCTCTTTTTTCCTTAACTATGCCAATATTTTCCTAAATCCTTTCTGTTTACACTTCAAGGAGGTAATTCAGAAAACTCTAAAAGAAATGACTGTCCACCTCTGAGTGATCAATTCTGTTCTGACCTTTGTCCAAGAATGGCAAATTCTGTTAAAATAAAATTATTTTTTTCTATTCTGGTACTAATGGTGGCTTTACAACTGTCATCAGATAACTGATACATTTATAGTGGTATTGCATAGTGTTATGGTGTTAAATTACTATGGAATGAGTAACAGTTGTTATAGAAAACAGATATAATTCAGATTCCAAAAGGTTTTGAATAGTTGTGATTAAAGAATGGGTAAAAAAAAAAGACTTCTTGAGATTTTCCCTCACTATAATTGCTGACATTTCAATAGCTTTAAAACAGATCTAAGGACTTGCTTTGCATTCTGATATGATGCAGGTTTAGTAAATGTGACAAACCTTGCAGAAGGACAAAGAAAAGATGGAGGCATAATAGCAGGCTTCAGATGCATGAAGGGAAGCTGAAAAGAGAGGGACATGATAAAGAGCCTTCCCCCACATCCCCATTTTGGTTGAGGAGGAAGTAATGGGATTAAGTTGCAACAAGAAAGATTAAGGTGGAATACAAGGAAAAATTTCTGCTGGTTAAACTGTGAAAGATTACCTAAATATGCTATGAAATCTGCATTACCACTTGCACTATCCCTTTTAAATTTTCAAACCTCTCAAGCTTTGGAAATGGGTAGGGAACTAGCTGATTCCACACATTTTTCTCCAGCCTAATATTCTGTAGTGTCTTGGAGTCTGAGATCTAGAAAGCAGGGGGGTATTGGGTGAAGATAAAGTGTTCTGATTATATAGGAAAATGAGCTGTGTATAGCCATATGGCTATGGACATTGACCATATTTTGGGTCCTTAATGTTACTAAGATATTAGTATGTTATATACTAGTTATTTTTGCATCTGTAGCATTTTAGTTACTGTGGAGTTAAAAAGCTTTCCATCCTATGCAGGTTTCCTCTGTAGCTAAAACTGGTTTATTTGTGTCAGAAATGTGGCATTGTGGCTGCTGATGGGCAGTAGTTTGGCAATATTCATATTTTTAAGAAATCATTACTGTTCTTTTTCTTGAAATAACCATACCTAATACCAATTACTCATTTAAATTCTGTCACTTGAAGTCTCTTTTCAATACAGAGAATGAGAATTAGAATTTGTATTCATGGTGTAAAAATGAGCTTTATATTCAGTTGTCCTAAGATGTGGTTTGCAGTGAAGATATATGTGCTCCTTCAGTTCTTTCTGACATTTCATTGTACAAATATATAGTTTGAATTATTTTAGATTTGATTCATTGCTGCATTCTGTACAAAAATCAGTAATAAATTGCAGGGATCTTTTATGATAAGGGAAGTTCTGTGACTGTAATCTGTTAGTTATCTGTTCTTGTACTAATTAAAATGGTTTCAGGGAGTTTGTGGTGTCACATAGATAGCCACAATAGAAAGTGAAATTGATTTCTTACCTTAAACTATGAAATATTTTAAGTTGTACAATAAGATTTGCCTTCCTTTTTGGAAACAAATGTTAGTGCACAAATTAATAAGTCCAGACCCTGTGCATATGCTTAAGGTTTGCCATCTAAACTCCCTGTCTAGCAAAGAAAGCATGAAGAGAGGGTACCACCCAAGTTACCAGGTCAAGTAACAGCATCCTTTTTTAGAGTTATCTCAATGTGCAAGAAGATAAGAGGGAGGGCAGAGGTGAATTCTGAGCATGAGGGAATAGAGTGTTCTGGGAAGGGACAGGTTTGGGTTTCCAGGGCAAGCAAATCCATGGGCAGTCCTTGGAGTGCTCATTGCAGTGCTGTCAGCCTGTGCCAGAAATATTTAAGTATTCAAACCCTGTCTTGAACAGCATAAGGCACATTCTGTGTTGTGGTAAAGATTAGATGAGAAATTCACAGCTCAGCCTAGTCTGTTCCTGGGACACCTGGGCAGCCTTTCAGTCTGAGGTGTTGAAGAGCTTGAAAGCAGATATTCTAAATCACTTTGATTTTTTCCTAAATTTTGCTCAAGTCCCATTTGAGGGATGATTTTGAAGGTATAAATATTGAAACTCAGTTAACAGAAAATTCATTCTTGAATATTATTGGATTTTGGAAATAAAGCAGCTTTGACTGTAGGTGGGAACAGGTCCTGGCTTGCTGTCTTGATGGTTTCTGTTGTTTTCTTCAGGGTCTTGCTCTGTTACATGCTGCATTTCTGGGAAATATGCAGTTTTTAAATAGAAATTCTAAAAGAAAGTAGGGTTGTATGTGTTCTACAGACTGCACATAAAGTACCAAAAAAATTCCCACTATGGGAGATTTCTTGGGACAATTTTTGTTTCATCTTAGTGATGATTTTTAGTATTATTTTCAAATTTATTAATCACTACTTAGTTGTCAGTGTTAACAAAATTGCTCTAGCTGCTTATCACCTTGACATTTTCTTTATGCATGGTATTTTAAAAAATTATCCTTACTATTTATGAGATGCCAGGAAAAAATTCTTTACAGTAACTGATGACACACGCAATGAATGTATAATATATTTAATAATAATAAGATAATGTAAGCATTTTGCTGTATTGTCATTTTCTTTAATAATGGGATAACACTCCAAGCAGCATTCAGTTTTCCCAGAATTGTGCTGCCATTGTTGCTTTTGCAGGAGAAGGAGACTGTGAGTCTCAGCCCAGCAGGAGCATTGTGTCTTAACTTGCACTGGTTGTTCTCTAAGCAGCCCTTAAAGGAACCTGAGACACTGATGGCCATCCTGTAAAAGCTTCCAACCACAGCCTGTTGGGGTGACATTTTTTAAGCAAATCTGCAGCATTTCTGTTGCCTTTATAGATCTTTTCCTTTCTCTGTTATCACACATTGGACACTTGCAATACCAAAGGCAGCAGCTTCCCCCCATGTTTGGTTTGTAATCATTCTGTTTGGAAAGGTAAAGTTAACCTTTTATTGGAAACATTTGATTTTTTATTAGGTCTTCAAACCCAAAAGTCAGTATGTTTTTAGCAAATAGACACCATGTGTGCATCACCTGTATTTGTACACCTATGTGCACACATTTACACATGCTGCTGCTTGAAAGCATTCCACATAAACTTTGACATCTAGACATGAGCCACCCAACTGGCATTTAACTACAGGAAATGCCTCAAGATGTTAAAAAAAGTAAATCAGACAGGTATCAGTAAAAGACTAAGTTGTCAGAATTACTTTAAAAGTACCTTAGGTTGAAGGATTTTGGTACAATTTTACCCAGCAATAGATTAGGTGTATGGATACATATTTGTGATTATTTGTGTTGGTTAAAAGAAGAAAAGCTAAAACTTATTAGTGATGTGTTGTCACTGAAGTTATATCTGAAGAATGCTCTTCCATGGTGTTCAAATCTTGTTCTTCAGAAAATGTGATTATTCTGCTGAGTTACTGACAGCTGAGATGTGGGGTTTTGAGAGAAGAGGCCAAGGGTGCCACAAGTCATTACTTCAAGTGTCTGTGAAAGAGAGACATGAGAAAGATGTTAAACTCATCCTGGCAGCAGATTGACAATGTTCTCCTTGCATTTTGGATTCTATCTAACTTTTAAAGATGCCTAATGTGTGACTTTACAAATTGTTTTCTCTGGCACTATTTCTATAACTTTTACCTATTCAACAGTGGCAACCTTCATAACGTGTTTTCATCATGACCCTCTGTGGAGGAGCTGATTTTGATTTCCTTCCTTTCTTCTCCAAAAGAAAGACTGTGAAAAGCTGCCATGGGCACCCTCAAGAACAGACAGAGCTCTCTTCCTGTAGAGCACAGAGGGCAATCAGTGTGTCAGATATTTAAAAAAAGAATCCAGTTTGATTACCTTAAAGTAATTGTGGGGTTCCTTAGATGGGATGCCTACACCAAAACCCACTCTAATGCACATACTTTAAAGTAATATCCATTCTGATTTTTAGCAACAAAAGAATCAATTTGAATTAGGCTGCCTATTGAAAAATATGAGAAATGTGCTAAGGAAAACTAATTGAAAATAGATCCCAGGAAAATTGGCCCATAGAGCCCAGGATGACATAAGCAGGATGTCTTTGTTTGCTCCCCAGTCATATTCTTAGAATGTAGTTACACATGTATATATGAATATGTACACAGCATTTGGATATGAAATTTGATGGACAGCAGATTACATAATTTCATACACTTCAAAAGCAACCTGTCTTTCATAAAGGAAAATGTTGATAACATGACAAGGAAAACAGTTTTTTATTTACTTCTTTTTTTAAAAAAAATAATGGTGTATGTAGTTGATAGAAAGGTACCTGCTAATTTACATTTAGACTTATTTTTCAAGGTTTCAAAAAGTTATTTAAGCAATGAGTGAACAGACAGCAGCAGTCTTAATTTTTCACTTTACCACTATTGCTATGTAGCTTTAGAATTAGCTGTAGTTAGGGATTGCATAGGGCAGGTAGAGAAGCATCAAATATAAAGCATCTGAATATAAATTTGTATGACTTTATTTAAGACAGTAAACCTAAATATGGAATTGTTTCCTTAAGAATAGTTTTGTTTAATAAATATCAGATATGCTGCCATTTTTCTATGAGTTTTGGTCCTAAAATACCTGGAGACTAACAGCTTTAGAAACTGATAGATGATGCTATTTCAACAGGAAAAGTTGTGCAGGTGCTGTTGGCCTGAGAAGGGACTTTTTGGAGTCCAAAAAGCAGAGAGAAAGTCTTGCATTTAAAACTTCATCAAGAGACAGCTGTCAACTTCGTCTTTTTTCCTTCTAGAACACACAGTTCTATTTCAAAAAGGTTTCTGGTCCAAAATCTTATATTCTAGGGCTATGAATCCTGTTTAAGGTATGTCAAACAATGAGGGCAAAGAGCTTTTAATTGACATCTGCTGAAAAAAACAAGAAATGTAGGAAGCATAAATATCCTCAATTAGCAGTATAAATCTCAGCAAAAGCATTTACTTCTGCATCTTCCTAAAGCAGAACAAATGTCCAAATGGGAGTTTTGACTGTCTTAGAGTATGAAATGGCAGCTTGGGATACAGAGGTTTGATATAGTTTTTCTGCTTAGCTGTTTTAATGTCTGGCATGTAGGGAATTGTACTTGGACTTCACTGGTACAAGATCATACATTTGGCATTCCATCTTTAGCTGTCTGAAATTTACAGGAAACTTTGTATTAGGTTAAATATTGTATTCTAGAAGCTCCCTTTTCACAGTGACTAAGTATGAAATTAAAAAATCACAAGTATCTTTTAGTCTAGGCACTTCAAGGTTAGTCACAGAAAAAAAGGATTTTCAGTGGATTGGATGCTTATGACACAGGACCACAGGAGCCTATGTGAATAAAGACGTTTTATCTAAAAACAGGTAAAGGTTGGAAGTTGATGGAAGAAAGAGAATAGTGTGCTATGTACTGTCTTCAGGTACTGTAATATGGAACTAACTTTAAAAACCTGTTTGCTTGTACCTTGGTTTATAAGAAACAGTGTGTTACAAGTTCACAGCAAAACTCTGTGATAAGAAGCTATAATTTAAGATTATTCAGACAAAGAAAATCTCACATGCTAAGTTCCAGCAGATAACATGGTTTTTTTCATGCTGTACAAACAAAATAGCAGAAGGCTTTGACGAATGAAGGGACTGTCAAGAAATCCCATTTTGCGGTAGTAGTGGTATTTTGTTTTGTTTTCCCTTATTTGTTTTTTACCATTCAGTATTGAATAGAGATGACACCAATCCCTTGGTTTTTCAAAATGAAATACCTTATAATAGTATTAACTAAAATGCTGGAATTTGGTTTTAGTAGAAGGAAAAGGGCTTCTTAGTTCATATGAAACACAAAGAAAAGGGATTCCAGCACAATAATCTATTCAAGAAAAGGCTCGTGTAGCTTTTTGCAAATTTTGAACAGTCAGAATAAACACTCTTTCAAAAAGACCTTTTTCCCCAAAGGTGATTTGAAAATTTATCTTCCTTTCTTTAATGAATGCTCTTTATTGAACAGTATCCAAGATAGTCTGAACTCTGAGTGAAGCCTGGTTTTGGGCTTAGTTATGAATTTAAATTAGGTTCACTTCAATCCGAATGTATTCAAAATCAGTCCTGTGCTGCTAAACCAGAAGTGGATTGCCATTGGAAAAACTTTGTTGAGGAACTTGGAAAAAGACATCTTTAAAAATTACTGTTCCATTTTTTTTGACTGCCAAGCAAAATGTGCTAAGCAAACTTCTCAATATGCTGTTAATTTTTGTGTACACAGATAATTTTTTTTTTGAGTTTTTTTTTTTTTTGTAGATTAGAGCTGTATTGTAAAGTATGATTTCTAGCACAATTAATTGTAAGTTCAAACAAAAAACTCAAACTAAAATTAGGAATCCTTTTATAAATACGTTTATATTCCATAACCTACTTAGAGTAATGTTAAGTGAAGGACCCGGAGTTACACTTCAGGGAAAGTACAATTGTCAAGTATCAATAGGCATTCAGATGCTCATAATTTTATGAGAGGAAAAAAGAAGAAAGCTGTTAAATGTAGCATGATTAACCTCCAGAGAGAGATTATTTCTGTGACTGTGGGATTTCAGAAGGTTTTGACAGGATGCCTGTTCAACATGTTTAACATTTTTGATGTTTTTCCTTGACTGTGTACAGAAGACTTTTATAAAGTTTCTGTCAAGTACAACTGTTTTAAGCTACCTCTTGTTTCTCCAAATCTGCCTTTACTTCCTAAACCAGGATGTGTGTTCTCATAGCAGAATTATGTGATTTTAGGAGCAGTCTTCAAGCATCACCTTAGGATTGCTGTTGGAATGACTGGTTGTGGAGAACCACTGACTTTTTTTTCTTGCGTAAGAAAGTTTTATTTCCATCCTGAACAATCACAGTGTAATTGTGTAGTTAAATCACTAGTAACCAATTTTATCAACTCCACTTTTGTTCCTTAAGCCTGATGGCTACACTGGGCTGCTTTGTGTAACTTCTCCATCCAGCAAAGTTAATTCTAATTTACTCTAGTGCAGTGGGAACAAGGCAGCTTTTTTAAAAAGAAAAATGAAAAGACCTTAATTCAAGCTGTTCCTGAGGTCTACTATGCAACAAAAATATCTGAAATAGTAAAAAGTATAAGAACAACTTGTGCTATCTTAATCTGTGTAAGTAGCAGGCATTTTGCGCTTGTTCAGCATCTTACCCTGAGAACTTTGAATTCAGGCATCCTTTAATTGATCACCGCTTATAGCTTTTACAGATATTGAAGAGATACAGCAGTTTGATTTATATTATATTCCTTTATCTCTGTGCTTATTTAATCTACTTGCAATGATTAATGACAATTCTCTTGCTCTCACTGATGTTAGTGATCAAGTCCTCCTGCATGCTCTTGTGGAGCACAGTTTCTGACAATGATGAACCAGTTGCTCTGCATTCTTATTTTGGTTTTTATTTTTCAGGTTTACATGCTATAAATTTATTTTATGTGGTAAGGAATACTTACAAAATGTATTTCTGATGTGCTGTCTGAGCTTTGTATCAGTATGTTCACCTTCCTAATGAAATGTGTAAATCCATTGGTTTCCAAATGCTTTTCCTAGAGGAGATAGGCAGGACATGATTTAGAAACTTTCAGCTGTCTAGAAATGTACTGATTTTGTCAGGCTCTGATAAACAAACATATTTTACCCTGGATTGAAGGTGATGTCAAGAGCTCACGTAGATGTTGTGTCTGGCTCAGGGGGCACTGGGGGCAGGCAGCTGCAAGCTGAAGATGACATTTTCTTAAATCACTGTTACTTGATCCTCAAGTAACCCTTTGACTAAAGCCAGCCTTCTCATCCCAAATGCAACAGAAAAAGTAGGAATTTTGCTTGTTTCTAATTTCTGCATCTCCCCTTCTACATGTGTTTTGGATTGAAATGGTCACCCCTTTCCCTAGAGGGGACTTGGGACCCCCCATAGCTGGTGAGAAAATAGATTTTGAGACATTGTGCAGCTCATTCCCCAACTGATCGAATGAAGATCCTCAAAAAAAACTTGTAATGGCATTTCAGTTTGATTGCAGTTGATTCTGTCTTCATTTTCTGAGTGCTAAATGAAATACATTATGATGCCAGACCACATTAGTTATTTAGGGAAAAAAAAAGCCTCCCTTGCAGTGGAATACATTAAAAATCAGTTGTATTTTGTACGTCCTAATGGCTAAGGGAGGGAAATGATTTGCTGACTTCTTTACATTTTGTGGCATTTTTGCTTTTGATAAATTGTAGAAATCATTTCTTTTCTTTGGGCTTTTACTCTGAGTGACCACATACACACAAATAGTTGCAATCACCAGTTGTTGACTTCAGATGTTTTTCACCTTAGATTGGAATTTTTTCTTACCTTTAAGGCTGCTATGAATAACATTTGAATGCTTTTAAATACTTTTGCATTTCATACTGCTTTATAATAATCTTTCTAATTTTTTTTGTTATAACTTCCAAAGTGTTCTTTTTAGAGAGAATGGGGGGAAAACTAGCAGCCTTTTGATGAAAGGAGCTTTTTGACCAAAATTTCCAAAATAGTACAGAAGCTGCTGTCTTAAGAAAATTTAAAAAGACATAAAAGCAACAATAACAACAATAATAATAATAGTGGGTACTGGGCCTTTTATTGTCTGAAAACGTCTTAAACACATCTCAATATGGACATTAGACCATAAAAGTATCCAAAATGTTAATTTAATATTTTTTCTTTGCGAATAACTGTCAAGACTGTTAGTTTTTACTAAAGCTGGTAAAAGTTTGTCTATCAGATCTGAAATTACTTCCTTTTTAAGTAATTCCAGTTTTCTCTTGTGTTTTCATGTGAGGAATCTCTTCACAGCTGAGGAAAATTAAGAGTAATTTAAGAAGAAATATTTTGAATCTTGTGAAGGGTCTCTTTAAATGCTTGGGTATGTAAAAACTGTCCCATACATCAGATATAGACTTCAGTTTTGAGTTGAACTCTTAAAATCTGTAGGTTAGCCCAGTCTAAATTTGTAGGCAATTTAGTTTTTGGTAACTAATATTAATACTATGTTTAGAAATGATATAGGTGGAAAGATTGAAAAGGAAACTGGTAAATATGACATGTTAAACTTATTTCCAAATAAAGTAGTATTAATAATTTCCCTTGGAATTTTTCATTTTTCTATGTTCAAAGCTAGTGTAAAAGTTTCAGTTTTTCAAACAGATTAACGTGGAAAACATGAAAGTGCTGCTACTGTATTTTGTGAGTTCATGTGACAATGTTTTTGTTCAGCATGTTTTTTGGTAGAAAATGCCTATTATTCCAACAGCAAGCTGTAAAAATTCTGTGCAATGGCTTAGTATTGGCATGAGAAATTCAAGCACAGCATTACTCTTGTTAATTGTTTAAGATTCTGCTCAGTTCCTAACAAGAAAAAAGATCCTGTCTTTCTTTCAGTGTTAATCTCGTGTGTTGCATTTTCATTATCTACTTGTATAAAGCAAAATTATGATTTTCCAAGCTGTCTTTATACTGTTACTTGCTGATGATTAAAGACAGCTTTACTGTGATTGCTTGAGAGGTATTTATTACAAATAAACAAAAGAAATCAGTTCACTTTTCAGGATGAATGCTTTGAACAGAAGGAATAATGAAATAGAAACACTGCAGGGCCACTTTACCAGAGCAAAAATAGCTAAAGAACAAATACAAACCTTTAGTTGATGAAGTTTGTCTTTAGGTTGAACCAAACTAAATTTTGATTTCTGCCACAGATAATCAGTCTGTCTGTTGTTTCTGGGTTTATTAGGATAAATATTCCACTTCTAGAATGTATGTTTAGTCCTGAAAGCTAAGGAAGTGACACCTGTGATTTCCAGATTGTTGACTGTTGCTTTTCAGGAAAAAATAATTGTCTTATCAGTGGTCACATGATCTCAGTAGTGTTAGTTCAAGCTCGAGTGAAATTGTCTGTGTTTTAATATGACTTAAAGTTCCATATCTGAGTGACAGGAATCCAAAATATTTGTCTATTCTGTTTGCCTTTTCTCTCTGTCTCACAGTCCTTAGCACTGTGTTAGTACACCTGTGTTTTTTTCTTTTTGTGCTATTAGGCTACTATAAAAATAAATTAATTTGAGACCAAAGAAATATAAATCACACGGTAAAACAAGAAATTTTTTTTCTTGTAGTCCTCTATGTATTAATTTTTCTATTAAGACTGATTTATTTTGGAGGATAATCATGTCACTGTAAAATGACAATTCCATTACTGCATGTACAGCAGTATGTTCTAATAGCATCTTTTTGCTTTTTCTCTTTTTTTTTTTTTTTTTTGTACTCCTGGTTTTATTGGTCATTGCCTTCACAGCAGTTCTTTAGCTTAATTTTAATGCTACTTGGTGATATTGCAGAAGTGTTATTGGGCACATCTTTTTTCTTTTAGATTTCCTGTCTCAAAGGCTGAATGGATGTATTTCCTATAAAAGCAATTGTTGAATGGGAAAAGGGTATCAGGGGCTTCTAGCTAAATACACATTTCTAGAGAATTAAGTGACTAGACAGTTTTGCAATATTCCTAATGTAGAAAATAGTCTCTGTAGGGCAGTTGCCATATGAGTAGACTAATAGATTACATAGGTGAACATTTACAGGGAAACTGAGCATTAAAATTTTGGATCTAATAGAAGTTTATACTTGCTGTTTCTTACTTAGCCTAATCTACAAGAAATGCTCTATTTCCTTTTCTTTTGATTTAACATATGCCTTGAATGTTAGTAAAATCAACAAAGTATCACACCTCAGTATTTAAAGGTATTGTCATAGCTTTCCTTTAAAAACCATCAGCAAGGTGTCTTATGGTAATTATCCATGTACAGCTCTGGTTTAGCAGCCTTTCATGTAAGCAAACATATTTACTTAAATCACCATCTGTAGTGAGCTCCATTTGAGAGCAAAAATGCTTTGCAGCTGTATGTTGGAGATGGGGGCTAAGCAATCAGTGTTTAAATTGAATTGTTTAAAATGCACACTGCATGGAAATGGTGATGGGTATTCTTTTGCTGTCAGCAAGAACATTTATATGCTGAGCTGGCAACTTGGAATCAATCATACAGTGGATTTATTATTTAATAAATTCTATAGGGTTGTGATTTTGCAGCATGGATTTGCTCTACTGGATTATATTGTTTTCATATAATCTTTCTGTTCCACTTAGAATCTGCATGTTGTACAAAAGAGTATTTTGAGCTGCTATTTCCCTAAAAATAGAGTAGATATTGCAAGGGTGAGTTGTTTCCTTCTTGTTTTTAAAGCTCTAATGTCAGCATTTCACTTACTGTGTAAAAAACAACAAAATAAATGTTTAAATTCTACCTTTTATGCAGATTTTTATTGTGAGCCATAGATTATTTATTTTAAATATTTAATTCTTGGTAAAAACATGATAATTAAGTATTTAAATTAGCAGCCGTGCATGATATAAACCCAAGTAGGAGATGAATGCACAGAATTATTATGGGAAGACTTGAGTTTGTCTGAACTCGCTTTTTCTGTCCAAAGGTGCAGCAAAAAGTACAAAAATCATGGAACCATTTAGTTTGGGAAAAACCTCTAAGCTCACCCAGTCCAACCATTACCCCAGCAGTGCCAAGCCCATCACTAACCCCCGTCCCCAGGTGCCACATCCACACATCTCAAATCCCTCCAGGAACAGTGAATTCACCACTTCCCTGGGCAGCCTGGCAACCTGTTCCAGTTCTTGACACCCCTTTCAGTGAATGAACTCAAGTGTTGGCCTCAGAAAAGTATGGAAAATATAAATTGAATCTCTTTTCCTGATTTCTGCCAGCTGACAATGATTGGTACAAAATATGATGTTAAAACTCATCCCGAGACTTGGTCTAGTTTAAGTAGCAATAGGCTGGGAAAGATCCTACCTTAGCTGCAGTTTTAACTATTGGCTACATTATTATCCCAGGAGAAACCATTCACTGAGAGTGGTTAAGCAGAGAGAAACAAATAGAAAATAATAAAGAAAATATGTATAGAGGAGTACAGAAATATTGGGGTAATGAAAGAATGTCAGTCTTCTTCCAAATATCCTAAAATATCGTCCTGCTCTGCTATTGCATTTCTTTGATCACATACACTCACATTTGCTTCAGTAACAGCAGCAATGGCTAAAATAAATTTTTTTTTGGTTACTCCCACATAGAGATCCACAGATGGACAGGAATCCATTTTTCATCACACACTTGCAAACCCTAGATAATTACCTGCATATAAAAAGCATATTAAAATATCCTTTCATTGCTGTGAAACAGATTTTTTTTTTTAGATTTAAAAAGTATAAATGCAAAGGTGTTGTCTTTCCCCCTGGTATTATCCAGGAACAGTGAGGTTAATAGGAACTTGCTGAATGAGAGTAATAAATGTTCACTGAAGAGCTGCTGCTATGTAATCACTTATGTTTTCCACTTCCACATTTGTGATCTACTTCCTATTAAATGAGCAATAATTGTGGGAGCAATCAATTAAGGTTAGTTTGCAATAGCTTTTATATTTGTGAAAACACTGACAGCTTTTGGAATGTGCTTCAGAATTTACCCTTTTAGCTCCTTTTATAACTTTTGTGCTGTCTTGTAATGGAGCATCACTGTTAAGAGTACTTAACTATAAGCAGAATAAGATACTAAAAATATATTCCTGTATTTTTCACTGAAAGCATTGCAAAGACTTACACAATTAAAATTAACTTTTGTGAAGAGGCTTTTCCAGCCTAAAGTGCCTAAATAATAATTCTATAAATGTAGAGTGGAAAACATGAATGGATTTGGAAAAACCTAACTGATAATGTAGTGGCAGCACTTCAATGAACATTTAATGTAGAGTGTCAAGAGGATAGCAGAATTACAACATGTAGGATTTTGTGGTAACTGCAGGTATTTTTCAGAAGTGTTGTTTTATGAAACAGAGAAAAACATCACACATCACTATGTGCTGCACAGAAATTTCTGGTGTTTCTTGCAGACAGATTGAATGCCTGGCACCTCATTTGTAAGAATTCTTCTTTAAGTTCAGCTGGCTATTTAATGAGCTCTGAGGGCTGAACAAACCAAGTCCTGAAATGGGCATATTATTTCAATAATGTCTTGCATTTAAATAGGCTTTACATTGTCTTGTACCTTTTTCTCTGTTTGTCTTAGGCTGTGGCAAAGAGGTGAGAGTGTGTATGGGATGGGACACTGTCAAAGAAGGATTTATTGTGTGTTACTCCTTATCAGTATAAGGGAGGTTTAAAACTCAGTCTGTGATAGGAATTCAATATGAGATTATAAAATAGAGAATAAACTTTTATCTTATGCAGGTCACCACTTGGTACCATATCTGTTCCCAAGCAGGACCTCATATATTAAATCCTTTATCTTAGTCATAATTAAAACTTCAGTGAAAGCCAAATATGAACATCATGGTGGGTTCAGAGTTACTTTGGATTAAAAAAAGACACTGGGTGTGATGTGAATATTAGTAGAGAGTCATTCCATTGATGTGGGGATGTATTGACCCATTTACCAGGGAGAGATTAGTAAGTTTGGTACATTTGGTTAGGAATAAAAAATGGCTGCCTAAACAAGATAGAAATTCAAATAAACCAGGAAAGGAAAAGGGAGAAGAGAGCTCAAGAATTGGGAATTGGAAAATATTTTTGAGGTGAGAATCTATCAGGCAGCAAGAGTGACAGTGAGCAGACCACTGTGGAGAGAATTTCTTTGGCCTTAAAGTGGAGTGGAGGGGTGATGTTGTTCCTGTGATTCTCCTTCAGTTCAGATTCCAGGAGCTTTAAAAGTTGTCTGCTTCTAGAAAACTCTTCTTGAGGACTATACCTGTAGTGTTTGCTCTGCCTTTGTTCAAATGGTTTCTGAGATTTCTTTTTGTTCACTTTTGAAAATAGCAAGAGTTCCAATTACATTAGATCTCTTGCCAAACATCTGCAATAACACTTTAATTAGACATTTCAAGCTAAATGGATTTTGTCATTGGTCAGGATTTCACCCTGTGTAGCCAAGATGAATTATGAATAATTTTCTGGGTTGCACATTGAAATGGTAGATTTTAATTGCTTTTCTCAAACTGCTATTACTTAAGGTGTGGAGGACAGCCTCTAATGATGCAGGAATCATTTTTAACTCTGCAAAAATAAAGTAAGTGATATGCTAGTGAATTTTTCTGAAAAAGATTATAATTGAAGTAGTACTAGATATATATTTCAATAGAGCTTGTAGGAAATGTGTTTGGCATGAAGTATTAAAATCTATGAATATTCACCTAATTATCAAATTAAGTATGAGTGAGGAAATCTCATTTTTCCTTTTTGGTTTTACAGCTTGCACATGCAGTGGACATGCAAATATCTGTCACATGCAAACAGGAAAATGTTTCTGCACAACCAAGGGAATCAAAGGAGACCAGTGTCAACTGTGAGTACAATTAAATGTAGCCTAAAGTTATTACAATCCTTGATTAGTGAATAATCACTATTTTTCCCATTTCATATTGTTGTTTTGGTACTGGGTTTTGTGATTGACCTGCAGATGCTTTAGTGGTGGATATAGTGTTCCCTACATTTCTCAGGAAATTTCACTATTACTTAGATTTTAGTTAAAAGAATTACATCACAAATTTCAGTAATGTTTTGAAAGTACTGAAGACTTTTTAAAAATCAATTTTTTTCCAAGAACAAACTTGAATTACTTCTATTTATCTTCCTTTCTCTTAAGTTTTTAAAACATTAGTGTAAGGAAAAAAAATTATATGAGTTGGTAATTACATTAATTACGTTTGTCACTTATTTTGATGGGAATCTACAGTGATATAATTTCTAGGGTTTTGGAACTGTACTAAGGTGTTTTTAGACATTTTCCCACATCATAAAATCAAGACCATAGGAATGTGTAGACCTGTCATGGAAAGTACTCTTTTTTTTTTTGACTGGAATAGCCTCTTGTTTTTAGAGGAAGTGTTTGCACCTTCACAACAAATTGAGTCCTGAGAACAATCAAGTGCTGAAGTGGAGTAACTTATCAAATAGGAGAAGTAGCACATTGAAGTTAATTGTGAATAGCCTTAAATTTAAGATGCTTCTTTCAGTCTGTTCTATCAGGTACACCATGTTATTTAATAGGAACTTTATTCATTTTGCAGTTATAATTATTTTAATAGTGTCTGGCAACAAACTTACCTTGGCAGTTTTGTTTGGAACTGGGGAGAAGGCACATGAATCCAGCTGACTCCTCCCCAGCAGGGAAGCTGCCAGGAGCTTCTGCTCTGCCTGCCACAGGGCACCCACTTACGCTGGATTTGTGAATTTGTCTTTGATACACTCAGTGAACTGGCCTGGATCCTACCTGTAACACTTTGCTTGATAAATTGTAAAGAAACAAAAATTTCTGATGCAGAGGATCTGTGTATATCCGTGAGAAAGAGCTGTGCTGGCTGCTCTACTGTTCCCCTGCTACCTCTGGGACTTTGTGTCCAGCTAATTGAAGACTCTCAGGATGAGATGGGAAATCAAGATTAGGACTAAGTGATGAAATTTTATCATGACAAAAGCTGGAATGATGATATCTTTAAGTTCCAAATTAAGTCTTCACTGAGAAGTCTTTTTTCCCTCTTTTTGTGCCCATACAATTAATCAGTTTTAGGTGCTAATGAGTGATCTGATTATCAGCTACCAGCTCTGGACTTGAATTGATGCCATTCTGACTATACAAAGAACAGGAAGAAAAAGACAACAATTTCTCCTCTGTCCTTGGTAACACCTGAACCACAGAAAACAGTTTCAGTGCTGAAAATGCCAATTCTTTACTGACTACCCTCCACATAAGGAACCCTTTTCAGGCCTTCACCCCAGCCTGTCTTTCATGTATCTCTGTGGTTGTTGGTGTCATTTGTCCTGTGTCTGTTTCATCACTGTTTATTCCACTCTGATTTGGAACTTTTGTCTCATGTGAGTGGTTTTGCTGCTCATTTGTGTCAGTCTGCTGTCCTGAGTTTGTCTATCCTAAAAGGTACTTTTACCCCACTTACTGAACTAGAAGAGAAAAGGTTTTCCTAGTCGTGGACTTCCCTCATCAGAAGTTACAGCAATTCCACAACACAGATGAAACAGAAATTTGAATTTTGACTTTTCAAGAGTGAACTTAAAATTGGAGTTTCAGAAAAATCTCTTTTTTAGTCACATGTAATGCATTCTTGTTCTAGATTCATACACAAATCAAAGGCTTGTCCAGGGCAAGCTATGGTGTTTAAGCATTTGATATTTTAAGTGTTGGTGAGTTTTTTGGGATGAAATAATTTACATCTGTTGGGTTCATGGGTACTCAAGCAAATAACCACAGATTTTGAGTTGGAGGAAATAGTTAGACTGTGTCATTTCACTCTCATGGTTGTTTAGAAGTGATTCACTCATGTATGGAAGTTTCAATCAAATATTTTTTTATCTATTTCATTAGAACATCAGGAGATGAAGAGCATTAAAAAATAATTTTAAAAAACCAATCACTAATGAGTCACCGAATGCAGTCCCATGCTCATTCTAAACTTAATATGAAGAATATGAACTTGATTTGTTTTGTATTATGCTTAAAAAAATAGAAAACTATTTCCTCTTTAAAAATAATTTGTACACTCACAACCTCTCTTGAATGTATCATAAGAAATATATGCAGTCATTATCTAGAAGATAAGGAGAAACTAAAATCAGCTCAATGCTTTCCTTGTATTTATTACTTTATTATATTCTGTATAAATAATCTGAAACTTGAATCAAAGTGGGAATACTGCTCTCCATTGCTCTGAAAGAATATTTTGGGATTATTTTGCTACTGACTAGTTAGGCTAAAAACCTCAGCAGCAAACCTACAACCTTGTGGTTTGCTCAAATAAGTATTTCAATGAAAATTCCAAACTCTGGCTGTTCAGTGGGAAAGATGGATTGATATTTCTGTCAAGAATCCTATTGATTAAGAAGTCATAGCTGCAGGGCTCTGTTGTGCCTTGTGGGCAGAGATTTTATGAAATCTGGGAAAGTTTACAACATTTTTTATTTTTATTTTATTTTTCCCTCCCTACTTTATCAACTCTGTGCTTTCATGTAAGATCTTATTTATTTTATTTTTATTTATTTGTGTATTTTTTTAGCATACCCATCTCTCAGTTGCATTAAATCCTTGATTGTGCTGTTGGATGGCATGCAGCACAGTGCCATTTGAAATTAAAATTAGTAAAGTTGTAAAGTTTTTACACATCTGCATTCTGCTTTACAATGTTTCTTAAATGACCATATATGATCATGGTCATATGATCATTTCACATGATCACATGATCATATATTTGTCATATGTTAATATTTTTGTTTCTGTTAAGTTGGTTGTTTCAGTTGGTAAAAACTTGTAGTAATCTCCTGATCATGAGGAAATTATTGGAATGGATTGATTATTCTATGTAACTAGACTGTAAACATTAATATCAGATACAAATAAAAATACTTGATTTCTTGTTTTTCCCCTTAATTTTATGAAAATGAAATATGCAATTGGTATTAACAGGAAAGTCATGGTGATTTAAACCATATTTTCAGGGGAAAACTATTGCTTCTAGGCAGTTGTTTTATTTAATTTTCTCTAACATTTGATTTACTGGCTGCTGATTTTATTTTCTCATAGAATTCTGTTGACAGAGGTTTTCAAAATTCCATATGTTTTGGTGTATCCATATATGCAGGATTATGCACAGGGAACTTTTCAGGGAATAAGTTTGTGGGAATGTGCAGAAAATGTAAAGGGGATGTTTCAAAGTTCAGATTTTGATATTAAATGAGAGAAATTTTGCTGGAGGCAAGGAAGAAAAATATTAAAATTATGTGATCAAGTAGTAATTAAATAATTTTTTCAGAAGTTTCAGTAAATCTGGGCTCTTGCAGGTGAAAGCCTTCACTTGGTGGTGTGTCTGTAGCTTTCCTCATCACCATGTAAGAATTGGGCTAAAATTTGGCTTCAAAACCTCTGTAATGAAGCATTACTTGTTGGAAGGAAAATACTGGGGGAAAAGTATTATTTTAAATCTCACATTTCATTGTATATTTTATATAGTTGTAAGAAGGATAAATTCAAGATTATAAAATGTATTGCTGAAATGTCCACACCATTGATTCCTTAGACATACCCCTTATGTAAAAGTGGAAGAAATACTATTTTATTTATGAAAATATACGGTATTTATTTGGTAAAAATCTTTCCTGTATGTAAACTTTAAATAGCTTTTTAATAATGTAAGGATCTGTGCATAAAAAATAAGCACTTATTGATAGTCTGCTGTACATAAGAATAAGATTTTAAAATATCCAGCCATACTCTTCTGTATAATTTCCCTCCACAGAAGGGTACAATTCATCTTACAGGTAAAAAATATACTGGGTTAAGAGTCAAATTCCCCATTCTATTGATATCACTGCAGCTTTATTTGCAGATAGCAGAGTAAATCTTTTCCCAATTATTTCAACACAGAGCTTCTCTTGCTGCTTTTCAGTAGGAGAAGAATTGGCAGCAATCATATAATAAATTCACTTGATTTGAACTTCCTTTATCACAGACACACACACAAATCACAAAGCCAAATAGACAAAAAGGAATTCTTATTGCTGGAAATTTAATAAAAAAACCCTTACTGTATTGAGAAAGTGTCTTTTCCTGATTGAGGGTATAATCCATTTAATACTGGTTACCATGGTGGTTGGTGGTTTTCTAAAGTAAAATTTAAAAGTATAATATTTAGGGGTTTAAATTACATGAACAGGATTTTGGGGTTTTTTTCCTGATTTCAACACTTTTCCCTGTATTTCTTTCATTTGATAATATTTCACCATTAGTTTAACATATTTGATTGTATTTGATAGGAGACGTTTTCTACCTATTCCTGCTGAGTCCAGACCTCTATTTTTTAGTTTAAGAGGAAAGTTTGACATGCTAATGCATGTTACTCCATTACCTGTGACGTTTGGTGGAGAATTACAGCAAAATCTGTCATGTAGCTGCTGGTGAGTTTAGCAATGTTGGTGGGTTTAGCAACTGCCTCTCTTCTTATTTAACTGACTGAAAATTTCAGCCTGCCTCTGTAAGGACAGGTTCATGCTCTCAGCTAGTTCTCACAGTGCTGGATCATTAGGTTTCTAAGGAGAACAATAAAATAAAACTCCTACTTCAACATTTATGAGTACATTTATGTTTTAAATGTACTCATTTTCTGCTCTACATGTAGTAATTATTGTCAGATCTTTCAAGGATTTGAGCTATTTTTTTCTTTTAATTCATGTTTCTTGCATCAATCATTTTTTCTTAAATTGCAGCTTTCATTTAAAAAATATGTCGAATATCAAAGCTTCAGAGCATGACCCAAATGCACTCTAATGGCTCAAACCCTCAGAAGGCACTTGAAACATTTGAGATCTAAAATTTGAAGAAAAGTAAAATATGGGTTTTGGCAGTATTGTATGTCACTCTTGGCCTTTCTGTTGATTTTTTTTGTTCTGCAGTAAGCTCACTTTGTCTGCTTTGGTATATTCAGTATATTATATGTAAAGTTCATGAGGCTCTCTGGGGTCTTTCAGAGTTGCAGTCTCTCTGTATGTGAAACTACACTTTGTTAAGCATTGTTACATCCAAACATTACATTTTATTCAGGAAATTGTCCAGTTTTGCAGAAATAAAGAATGAGAGTTGGAATGTCGTGTATCATTCCTAGAAGACAGTGCTCTCAGAGCAGAAGTGAGCATGAGGTGGTAGCTGAGGGAGAAGCTGCAAAGCACCTTGCAAAGAGCTTTGTCCTTGGGACTTCATTGTGTTCCGTCCTTATGCCTTTTATCTTTCTGAGTTTAGTAGTAATTGTCTGAAAAATGGAGAGCAGTTTCAGCGTGAGAGTTTCTCTTTCATGAGAATGAAGTAATTTTGCTTTGGTTTCTAAGTTAGGATCTTCCATAACTGCCTGTATGCACATATATAAAAATGTCTTTTGGTTTGGCAAGTTCAACAGAGCAGAATCCTCTTACCACTGGGCTTCAGCTGTTTTCTAAGATATTTCATAGTCATTACTTCCTTTTCAGGCTACCTCCAAAAATGCTAAGTGTAGAGCAAAACAGTTATTTTTTTACAATTGTTCAAACCCTCCTGGCTAAAGGAGTGCAAGCAGTGTCCTTGTCTCTTCTGCCCAATTGGTTTATGTTTGTATGCATGCTGGATACAGATTTAATTAATATCTTTTTGGCTTCCTAGTTGAAAAATATATGGTGCTGGATTTTCTTTCAGAAGAAGTGAATCTCTTTTTCTGAACAATTGTTCCTCCAATGCCATGAGTGTGTCATTGAAGGGCTGGCATGTGAATAATCTGTTTTGCTCAGTGCAGGTTATAGCAGTGAAGCAGTGGAACAGGGCAGGCTGCCCAAGCCTTTTTCAGATTCCCAAGCATCTGTTTTGAATTCCAGTGCTTTTTTTGTTTTTAAATTCCAGTGCTCAGGATGCATTTGTTGTAAGGCAAACCTCTTTATATAAAATGCTAGTGGTTTTTGGTGCAAACTGTCTGTTGTCTAGAGATGTACAGTTAAGGCAATGCTTCCACGTGCTATTTTTATTAAAATAGAATAGCACAGCTGAAAAGAATAGAGAAGTTTGCATTTTCTTTATGTCTGAAATAGACTCATAAAGATTTAAAGCTAAATATAAGATGAAAACACTTATTCTGCCTTTAATTAGTTAGGTACTGAGTTCAGACTGAGATGAAATAAGAAGTGGGAGTGATGCTGATGTATACTCATGCAGGAAAAAGAGAAACAAGCATAGACTGTGCCTCATGGAAGAATTAGTAGGAGCAAGAGAGAAAGGGAGGTTATGGCTGCCATAAAATTGCTTTATTATTGAGGCTGATTTTTTCTTACCCAGCAAAGTTGTAGCTTTAGTTTCTGTGCTTGTTTTTGGAAAGGAGGAGGTCAGAGGGCTTTGTGGATTGGGCTGGCTTTACATCTTGCCTAGGGCTAGCTTTAAAGCAGAATTGCACATATCTGCATAGCCAGTGTTTTTTCTTAGTCTCAGACAGGGTCAGAATAGTTTGCAATGACTTACAATTTGAGGTTGTCTTTTTTAACCCCAGTTCAAGCAGTTGAAAGTGATGGGGCTGTGCTGCATCGCATCTCTCAGGGTGTGCAATGGAGGCACCTGGGAATGCTGCTCTGTGGCCAGGACTGGAACCCAGTTAAGAGTTAGGGATGCTGAGTAACATCATCACATAAGCCAGAACTCAGTATGAGCAACTCTTGTGAAGCACCAGCCCCGTGGGAGAGGTGTTTGCAGTTACAGCATCTCCTGGCTTTGCTGCTTTGAAAAAATGGAAAAGGAGACTGGAGAATTTCTTATAAGACAGCCAATAGAGTGTTTAAATTCCAGAAAACACTTGCAGGAGGCTGGTGGCAGTGAGGACAATCTTCTTTTCACCATGTGGCTCCACCAGGCATTTGTCTTTCCTCACCTGCATGAACCAAATACCCCCAACACTACAGTCTGTCCTTTCTGCCAGGTGTAGTGCTGGGGTCTCCACAAAACATAAATACATGCAGCTTGATTATCCTGGTCAACACTTTTGTTAACTATTAATATAATTATTCTGTTCTTTCATGTTGCTGAGGTTGGATTATAAACTGTCATTGTTCATGGGAGCCATAATTAATCTCACCATAATTAATTTCTCTCAATCAGAAATTGCCCCGTGTAGGATAGGATCTGGGAATTACTCTGCAGGTAGGGGGGAGAAAGAACACAGATTTTCAGTACAGTATGAATTTGGTTTACCCTTCCTACTACTTTGATTAAAGATAAGTAGTTCACTTTAGAGAAGGAAAAGAAAATAACTGATGGCTTTTCTGGCTACTCGTCCTGCTGTCATCAAAAAAAATCCATCAGCTGAGTTGTGACTGACAAAACCAGATATTTCAGGGAGTTCTTTTAAAAAATTCTATTATATATTGCTCTGTTGTAACTGATTAAATTCAATATGTGCTGTGTTACAGTAACAGCCCTCTACATCACTGTTATTATTGCTGGCTACTGCTACTGCAGTCAGCTTTGGACAATTAACTATGGAGCAGAAGGGAGGAAAGTGATATTTCCTTTGTGGAAGGCAAATATTTAAGGAGATTAAAAAAAAAATTGAGAATAAACAGTCCTACAAAACTTTATGGAGGACAAAACCTTTTCAAGGTGATCATCTTCCAGAAAACAAATGTTGCTACTACAGTTTTATTATAGACTGGGTATCTAGAACAGAGAGAACTTGACATATTTTATTACTTTTGCCTTCATGACACATAAACACTGGTCAGTTTCAGTACATGTAAACATTTCAGAAATCAATGTTCCCAGAGTTCTCAATGTTCTCTTAATTTTTGGTGTTTTTTAAGGGATCTTGGCTACTACAGAAGACACAGATCATATTTAAAAATGGCTTATCAAAATGTTATGTATTGGTCCTTTGTGCTGGAAAATAGCTGAGGAGAAAAACCAAAGGGCTCTGACATGTCCCCATCCATGCTGATCATTGCAGCATCCCAGACAGAGGCACTTTGTCAATTCTGTGGAAAGAAGGGAAATAACCGAAGAAAAGGACTTATAGCAGTATTACTGTGTCCTTCAAAAAACACTTTAATTAAAAAAAAAAAAGTTTTTGCTATATAAAGCCATCAGTTTTCAGTTGTTTCATAAGCAAGTAGGTTGTTTTTTATTAGTTTTCAATTTAGGGTAAGATCAATCAATCAATACTGATTGACTATTGGATTGCTACATCTGGAGATATATTAATTGTTTGAGCTTCTTTGTACTGCTTCCCCTTTCTCCTGTGGCTTCCACCAAGGATAAAATAGATGTTTAACTTTCTCTGGTAGAAGCATTTAAATATATTCTAGTAAAAAACTTCATTAAATTCTTTCCCTGAGTCATTCATGGTACCACTGTATTGAGTAAATAGTAAGAATTTCCTACAGCATCTTATTAGAGAGAAAGAAGAATTGGTTCATTTTCCTTAACTGATTATCTGAACAAATGAGGTTTGGCTGGCTGAAGTTTAGAGAGAATGGAGTTATATTGTAAAGAGAATTATGATTTAGTTACAGACATTGGTTTCAATACACAAAACTGGTATTTCATTATGTGCTGCTAGACTTTAAGTACTCAGTAATGGAAACTCCACTTGTGACAAAAAATAGTAAAAATTGTTGTGGGTGACAAATATATTGAGTTTTGAGACAGATAATTTCTTTTCATTTGAAAGTGATCTGTGAAATTGAGATGATTTCAAAGGAACCCCAGCTGTTTCTGAAAATAGTATATTGTGCATGTTCATGTAAATTCTGACCTTTTTTGAGATTTGTGACAGGAAAGATTCTATGGTGAGCTTATTAAATAGTATTGGCTGTCCCCCAAAATTCACCTTTTCCATTTTCATTGGGTTTGCTTTTTTTTTTGTTTTTAAATGAAGTTGTAACTTCCTGAAATGAACCCTTTGCACCTCACCAATTAGTGAAGCACAAAGCATCAATTCTTAGTAAATGATGAATAGCACTTATGCCTTTTAAATGACTTAAAACATCTTTTCTGTTTTAATTTAAGGAAAATGCCTTTTAGATAGAAATGAATGATTATTTGGCCTGATCTATACTTAATATGCTTGAATATTATTAATATCCATCATTTTCTGAGATACTTGATTGAATGTAGTCTGAACTTTTTTAAAATGGATTTTTTGGAAAGTTGTAAAATCACTGTAATTAAATCCAGTGGGAAGTATATATATACAGGAATTGCTTCAGAATAGTTTTCTCTTGAATTATCAGGACACTATGGAAATAAAATAAAGCATTAGGATATTGCCTGTCAAAATTACTATTTCCCTTACTATTTCACTGTGTGGAAAATTCAAAATATATATGGAATGGGAGGTAAGTTGGAATTTAACCAACACTGTATTTCTCTCCTGAGTTGAACTAATATAAAAAAGTCCTCTTGCACTCCAGGCTTTCCTTTTTTACCTGGACAGAGAAAGTGTGCAAGGAAAAATTACAATGGAAATAGCTTTTCAATAGAATCTGTATTAAGTTAGGCATTAAGATCCACAGGTTGAAAGATTTGAAGATGATATAGATTTTATTGATAGTTAACTGAAAATATTGCCTTTTGTAGAGTTGTTTTCTGTTGAAAACCAGGCTTGCAATAGTACAGTGAGTGTTGAGTGGCTTTAAAATGGTCGTGTTGCTGTTGCTGCTTATTGCAGCCAATTGATGATGGAATTTTGATGAGGACTGAACAAAGGCTGAGGGGACTCTCTTTATCTGCTGTCAGGGTTTGTGCTATCCAAGTCAATACATTGTGGAGGATGTGGTTTTTATTTGAAGGAACAGCAGTTTTCTGAGGTAGATCCATCCAAAATAGTCATGGTTTCCTTATTTTCAGTGCACAAATTCAATGTATATAGTGATCCAAACATTTCATTCTTTTTAAATTGTGAGTTTTAAAATACTGGTTTTTTGAATCTCAAATTCTTCTCAGTAGATCTACAATTCTCATGATTTTTCAAAGCTGCTGAAAATCTCGTAATTATTCTCAGTTCTTAACTCTCAGATAAAATACCCATTGTGCAGCATAGATCTGGGCTTATAATGCACACCTGATAGGCCATTAGTATGGTAATTAGTAATTGGTACAAGAGTTGTTAAAGTTGAAATAGACATCTGGTTTAATCAATTTGTCATTAAGGAAGTGCAAGTGTAGAGGTAGCAATGGGAAAAGAAAATACCAGTGTGAGAGCTCAGGGCTCTGTCTGAGCTATCAACACAAAGCTAAGTTTGAAATTGCAATAATGCCTCTTTCTCTTGCTTGATATGGATTGCTCAGTGCTCAACTTGCTCAAAATACCACGCCCTGTTTATATTTTAAAATCTATTTTCAAAACCTTACAAATGACTAAAAGAAATGAAGCTACATTGTGATGAAAACTCATTGATAGATATATCCATCAACTTCAGCTTGTGATATTCATATATTCTTATTTACTGAGAAAGGGAAGAAAAGAATTTTTATAAAGCAATAAGGAAAGTCTAGGTCAGGTGGGTACTACAGAAACTATTTGATAAAAATCTCCTGGTGATGGAAAGATTGCTTTTCTTTTCCTCTTATGGTCTCTAATAGATGAAATATGCATCTTCCTACTGCCATTTTCATTTTCTGTTTCCTCTTTCAGCCAATTGCATACCTTTACATTTAGATGAAAATTTGACTGGAATAGTTTTATTTATGCTTTCAATTTTTGTTTCAAAGTTAAGACATTGTTGCCAGTTATTAGTTTTAAATTGCTTCAGTAGTTGCCGAGTGTATTAGAAGAATGCACACAAAAGATTAAAGCTATGCACAGAGAGAACTAAGAAGTGTGTTTTGGTATTAAGACATGGGAGTGAGAAATGCATTAGTCCTCTTTTTTTTTTTTTTCCCCCTGATAATTATGTAGACTGTGCACACTAATTACACAGTGCTAAATTGTGCATAAGGAGTCCTCATCCTGAGGAGCCTGCCAACAAACTTGCATTCTGCTGCAGCTGCATGTGCAGACATCTGGCAGTCAAGCAGGTTTTCTTATCTATTGAACCTTCTTTCCATCCCAGACCTGTCTGTGCCTTTGGTGCAGGAGAGCCCAAGTTCTCCTGCTTCCCCATGGCCCAAGTACAGTGATGCTGCAGAGGCTTTCTCTGCCACTCCTGCATTTATGATGGGTAACTGAAATGCGATAAAAATTCCATTCTTGGATGGTTGGGTAGATAAGGGGACTGCATGCAGCAGATTTTAGAGTTGCTTGGAAAGCTGTAGGTATCTGAGTTGTGCTTTAACAATTAACATAATGAAGAATAGGAGGCTGTGAAAATCATGCTGCTTCAGAAGTGTGGTTGAAGTCCTATCCTTTATTTGGTCACTGAAATCTATTGTGATTCCCTGTACTGATATTCTTCCTTGCTGCAGCTTTGTCTATTTAAGAGGAATATTATTTTCACTCCTATTTAAAAATCAGGAGGTGGGCTGCCTGGGATAATGAATTCTGCAGGCTGAACATATATAAGCACATGTGCCTACATAAACATCCTTTTTACTTTGCCTTCATTGTTAGCCTGCATTATCATGTGAATGACATGGAATAATGTAGACTTGAAAAGACAGCAAGTTACAATAAACATTACTGAAAAATATATGTAATATTTTACCTCTTACAAGGTAAACTCACAACATTTGATACAAAAAGTAAATTCTCCATCACATTCAAGGTATTTACAGGGAATGATAACTGATAAGGCAAGAAGAAATAACGGAGGAGCAATTCTATCTTCCTTCACCAGCTCAAAGATAATAATGTCCTAATATTAGAAATACTCCCTTATTCTTTTCTTCTTCTGTACTGAGTAATCACCACTAGAAAGTATAAAATATAAATTAAACTGCACAACCTTTGCATGTTTTGAGCTTTCTATATTTTTTTTTCTTGTGGATGCATTGAAAAATAAGTGGTATTTATCAGCTGACTAGATAATGGGGCTGGGGAGCTTGATTACAAGGCCATAAATCAATCCAAGAACCTGATGATATGCTAAACTTCAGCAGTGGAGCCTGAGTGGCTTAGATTATCACTTCAGAAGGATTGACTTAAAGATTTAGTTCTCCATCTCTATCTATTATTTCTATATTACAAAAAAGGAATTTTTCAGCAATTTAAGAAAAGAACAAAGTACTAGAAGGCTGAGTAAAAACTTAGCTAGGAAAGCTGTTTTAAATACTGCCAGGAGTCTGATTTAGAATCAAAGCAAACTTATAATCACATTTGAAAATTTGATCTGCCACAAAACTTTTTTTTTTGCAGTGTTGCACAGAGCAAAGATAAATTTAGGAATACTGGATTACAGCAGGAGGCCAAAGTGAGAGCAGTAAGATTGGCAAACCAACATACAGAATGTGTCAAAAAGGGCTCACTGTCCTGCAAGAAAACACTTTTGGATTGCTGACAGAGAAGTGATAAGAATTAAAGGGTAAAGGAACAGTCAGGCTGAAAGAGATTTAAAAAATCAGATTTCATAAAGAAGACTTAAAATAAAATATTTGTCCTGGAAATGAGTTCTTACAAGATCCGTAAGGAGATAAGGGCAGCAATTACTTTCTAACAGCTGCTACAAAATCTCATCTTGTTCTCCTTTAGGTCATTTTATCCTCTCTTACGCAGAGTTGTGATTAAATCACAGATTTGGGCCCTGATTCAGATAAATATTTTAATACATGATAACACCTTGTTGCTTAGGTTTAAGAGGGGATATTCCCTGGTTTGGTGAGAATTGGGAACATACGGTTTACTTTTGTTTCCCCTGCTCTTGGGAGGCTAATTGTAAAATGTCACTATGGAATAGCAGCTGGAGTTTCACAAAACAAGTCCACAAAGTTTTTTTTCACTCCTAATACTTTGCTTCTTTTCATTCATTCATTTTCCTTCTTTATGTTTTTAGGTGTTTTCTGTACTTGGTAAATAAAGAGTTTTTTTTAATGAGGAAAGGTAAAGTTGAATGTGACAAATGGTGATTGTAAGAAATGAAAAATGTATAAATCAATGCTTCATGTTGAACAGAAGAATTGCCTCCTCTGTAGTTATGAATAAAAGACATAGCACATCTAAACAGATGAACAGCTCCACTGCTGTTCAGTGCCAACCATGTGTAAGTTAAATAACTCTGAGATTCATAAGTGGGAATAATGTAAATCCATTATTTGTGAAAGATATTTTTTTAAGAAAATGCATTTTTTGTTGAATTGTACATTGCACTGTAGGGGTTTTTTCCCATTTTGTGTTCTGTTTTATTTATACCACCCTGATGTGAATAAAATTAAATGCATTTTCCACCCTGTTTTTAGGGTAGACAAAAACCTTTAGGATGTTTTTGTTTTCTTAATTATTTTATCTTTTTGTCCTATGCCGTTATGAAACATTTCTTGTACCATTACTTTTTTGCTTTTGCTCTTACATTTTTTGAAAATACCTAAATATATGACTTCATAAGCGGTTTGATATTTGCCCTTCAGCAGCTTTTGTTTGAGCTTTGTCTGTGCTCAGTTTTATATCGTTGAATAGGCCTGTTTTTCATTGTCTGCTCAATATTCTTAGAATATTTCTGTGCAGTTAAAGTTCTGATATCATTACAGGCTGGTTTTAGACTTAGTTGTTATGCCAGAGGAGGTTGATTCTTTTAATTGAAATATTTGAACCTGTGCATACTCCCTATGTGTCTTCAGCCTTTGACAATTTCCTCAGCCTAAGAATCTCTTGTGTCTTGTTTTAATTATGTTTGTAACAAATGAAATTTTCTGCAACAGGTGTCATTTAAGTACTGGCCTTAAAAAAAACTACAATGAACATTCAGCAAACAGAACTTCTTTCACAGGGAAAAGAAAGAATGAAAGAAATGGTGCCTAATGTAGCTTTTGTATAAATATGGTAGAAGTTCTAATTGAACTATTCCAGTTATATACAGGCCTAGAAATGGAAAAAAAACCATTCAGCAGTACAACCCAAGGATTATTCTAATACATCTTCTTCCTTCATAGTGGTTTTATTGACCTTAATTCCAGATATATCCAGCTTTCTGTGTTTCTGAATAGTGTATCATATTTGATATTTTGAATGTTCGTAATACAGTAAATTGTCATACATTCTATTATCACACTGTAATAAAAACTGCCAGGTAACATTTTGTATGAACATGGTTTTCTGCAAATTTAAAAGTCATTGCTAAAATTTGTGAGTATTCCTTACAGAAAATTCTGCTTTCTGATTCCAGAATCCAAACCTGATTATCAAAAATTTCTTCCATTTGGCAGTAAATCATATAATGCACTTGTTGTTTTTAAAACAGGACATTTCTCTATAGTTCTTGTCTTTTTCTTATGAAATGTTTGTCAGTTTAATATTTAGCCTTTTGAATGTATGCTCACTCTTACTAATAATATGAATATTATGAATCAACTAATTCAGGATAACTTATAAAATAGTCTCTGATTTCAAAACTGATATGGTGCTCAAAACACTTCTCTAAAGTCACTCCTGAAGAAGAACTTTGAAATCAGAGGGTCATCCCAGTTATATTTTCTTTAAAACAAAAATTCAGAAGAGAAACTTAGAATGGAGAGTAAATTAGTTGGATTTTTTTTCCCACTCTGATAGTCCCCAATGGGGATTCACCTCAGAGTGCATCTCTCCACTGTGCTCTCAGTTGATTTCTTTCTCTTATTTATGGAAAATGCAACAAGTACTTTGTTTTTCTGACGTGATGGATCATTTCAGTCACCAGAATTCTTTTTCAATTGACATTAAAATATTTTGCATTTCTAAGTTATGGTTAATATTGCAGATTTTAGCACAACTTAGAAACCAAGTCAGAAAACAAGTGAGAAAAAAGACCTTAGGAATGTGAAAACAACCAAGGAAAGGATTGTATTTTAAATATTTTAGAAATCACTCTCCATTATGCAAAATATTTACACATAAGTGATAAATATTGTAACTGAATCTTTTCTCTTAAATACTGATTTCGATACTATCTCTCAGTTTAAAAAAATATTTCATATTATAAACCATTGGCTAAATTATTGGACTGAGGGAGTTTATTATTCCTTGACTTAAGCAAAATGACTGGGGACAGATTTTCATGCTGGCACACAGAACAAATTTAATTCAAACTGAGATGAAAGGCGGTTAATGTAATTGTAGCCTATTATCCTATGCAGGCTTGAGTTAAGAAGCAAACCAACAGACAGTGAGAAAATGATGGATAGAAAACAGAAATGCTCAAGGCTGGTGAAATAGAGACTTGTGAAGGGATTATGCTATAACCGTTCCACATAATCTCTGCATCAGTAATATCCCACCTCTACTGTATGTTTGGATTACTAAGCAGGATTTTTGTATGCCTCCTGCATTCTCTTTATTTCTCTCTGACGTCAAAAAAGGTCCTGGTTTAGTAAATTTCATGACTTTGTAATCAGGTTTTTCCTGGGCGTGCTGTAAAGCATTCAGTTTTCTTTTCTTTCTAAGCACTTTTTTCTTTGTTATCACACAGTGTGATAGGAAAGTAGTTGGCCACATAACTAGTTAGTCTTTGATCCTAAGTCCATCTAAGGGACTAACAAAAACTGTTATTTTTATTAGTGTATTGAGTTAAAAAGTAATAAATGTTCAACTCAACACTCTTTCAACTGTAAGAGTGGTTTTATTGCATAGCCCTTTGAATATAGTTTTTCATATTTTAGGTGATCAGATAGGGATCAGATTAGGATTGTGTTCTGGCAGATTACCTGGTTTTTATTATTCCATATCATTGTTCAGTAAGAGAAATATTTTTTTAATACCTACATATTTTGCACTGCAATCTTTTAAAAGTAGAAAACACATGTGTTGGTCTCCTCAGAATACATAGAGAAAGGTGCTAAAATGTAGTTCAAAGCATGTTAATTAAAAAACTAATTCAGTAGGTTTGTCACCCTTGTTATAGCCCATAAAGCAAAGAAAGAACAGTTTTTCCCCTGAAGAATCTGATTGTAGCCAGTGTAATACATATGTCTGAGGCAATTCTAGCAATAACTACTTCAAGCATCAAGTGTGATGCTTACAAAATGCAGGAGATCGATTACTGATCAGAAGTCCCACTAAAGCTGCTGTTTTATGGCCTCTTTGCAGAGGGATTGAGTCTTTGAGGCATATGGGATGGAATGATAAAATATCTTTTAGGGGCGTGTTGGAGTTTGATTTCCCAGTCACTTCCAGCTGGAATGCCGGATTTCTCTCATCCACTTTGAGTAGTATCACCAGAGCTCTTATAGTAGCAAAAAAATTTCTTTTCTCCTTCTGACATTGTTTAGGATAAGACTTTGTGCATTTGAAAAATGCTGCATTCTGTGAATTGCCCTTTGGGAAGTGTTTGGGATTACTTAAAGACTCTGTTCCGTGCTGTAGTCACACAGGAGCAAGCGCTGCTTTCCATGGCAGTTCTGTGCAGCCTGCCCACCAAACCCCATATAAACATAGTCTGAACAGATCAGGGCTGGCAGAGCAAAACTCCTGTTGTGAAATACTTCATAGTCCTCTGCTTGAGACTATAGTCTCATTTTGGTCAGCTTTTTTTCCTTTTATAGCCATTCCTTTTAAGTTTTCTTCTTAAGTGTCCAATAACCTCGAGGAGAGCTGGCCAAGACTGGAAGTGTTGACAGTTTCAGTATTGTTGCTGCACCACAGACAGAAACACTTATTTACACTTCTTTGGCACTTCATAAAGAAGTATCAGTGTCATCTCTGCTCCAGGAAATTCATGAGGTTATGTGCTATAATGAGCTAATGGGGATTTGGGCTCTTCATAGGCAAGAGGCCAGGGAAAAGCAGGCGTGTGTGTCTGACTTGATCCTTGCTCCAGCCACCCAGACATTTTTCTGTGTTTTATTCTTAATAGATAGTTCTCTATCTCTTGGATTGATATCTTTTTTTAATAAAGTCAAATAAAATATGGTGCAGGTTAGATGGGGTTGATATCCTAGATATTAAAAAGGACTTTAAAAAAGGCCAGATATGCCCAAATGGAACGATGGTAGGCAATAACTCATGGATTTGATAGGCTGCTATGCAGAGGTGGGGTAAAGAAAGTTCTTTTAGGCAGAAGGGGAACTTATCAAAACAACATACTGGATAGACGTATAGATATTGGAATGATCTGATGGACAAAAAATATGGTGTTAAAGACCTGCAGGTCAAGAAGGAAGCTACAAGTCTGGAAACTGTGATGTGTCCGTGTTTGCTTTCTGGTGATTCTCTGGGAATTTCTGTTGATGCCATAGGGAACATCTATGGGAAGTAAAAGTTCTGAATATCTCATCAGAAACGCCTAAGTCATCTAGGAATAATGAAAGTTACTTGAAAATGTAATGGCCAAAGTTTTGGCTCCTAAGGGTAAGGATGACAGCTTGCCAATTCCAGTATGTATTATACATAAACATCTGTGGTATTTGTTCATCATGTTTGTATTATAACTTGTCATTAGCACTGTAGAAGTTGTTGCAAGTAGAGCAATAATTCAGATAACATGACTATTTTCTAAAATTCCCTAATACTGTATAGCTGACAGCCTAGAGAAAGCCATGGCACTCTGATTTATTCATACCTTTGTCTTCATTTTGTATTTACTATTCTTGAACATCCACGTATAAGCAGCACTTGGCCATTGCTGAGCTGCAATGTCAAGTCCAAAATGTGCGATATGCTTTGCTCCTGAATTGCCATTTTTGTCTTGTTTAGTCAGTATTTCCCATATTTTTGGAAATATTAATTGCCATATTGTGCTAGATTGTTGTCTTAAATGACAAGAAAATGACCAAAGTTACCTCACGTAATTTGAAGTAGAAAGACAAAAAGTAACTTGCCTGTCTTTGTACCATTTTCTGGAAATTATAGTGTCTGGATGGCATCCTGAAATACATATCTCTGAAATTGCCTTTTCCTTAAATTGCCTTGAAATTATAGTCTTATATAAATAGTGATTTGTTTAAAAATCCTCAGCACAACAAAAACAAACAAACAAAACCCATCTCAGAATCTTGAAAACAAAGTGAAATGAATGCAAGAAAGATCAAATGCAAACAGCTGAGAACTTCATAGCACTCTGTAACACCACAGTACTGAACTTTCTGCATGGAGATTGTAACTGAGTAGTTCTTTGCAATAATTTCCCTCAGAGACTGACCATAGATTAAATTCAATGGTAATAAAATAGTTGTATTATAAACCATAGATTAAATTCAACAATAATAAAAGAGTAATGTTATAATGCACATTTTTTAAAAACAAGCCAGGAACTGTTTAATAGTTAAATATACTTACTACAAACACACGTAGTAATAGTAAAATTTTACAATTCAGTAATGACTAATGAAAATGCAGTAAACCACTTGGGATTTAGTGTGTATATTTATTTCTTTTTCATGTGGTCTACTTGATGAAGCCATTTATGATGCATTTGCTCTGACTGTCAGGGCCTGTTAAAATATTTAATGTTGTGACGTGCTGCCTCTCCTGCTCTTTTTGAGAAATGTTTTCTAAACAAGAACAATATACAAACACTGTTGGAAAGTGCCAGAAGAGGCAGTGAATAGCTGATCACAGAATCACAGAATGGAGCCATCCCAGAGCATGGGGACAGGATTGTGTCCAGATGGTTCTGGAATATCTCCAGTGAGGGAAACCCCACAACCTCTCTGGGCAACGTGTTCCAGTGCACACTGACTTGCATGTATTTATTTCATATGGTCTGTAAGATCCCTTCCAAACCATTCTATGAATCCTCTATGGTTGATAAACATTTCATCTATATTTGTCTTCTGAAAGGATTAAACATATGTGAATTTTGTGAACTGTTCACTGGTTTTTAAAAAGTAAACATTTAGGAGGAGTTGCATTTCAGTTTAAGCAGTAATAAGTTTTCACAGTTATTTTGCCATTGCTTCTTGTCTAATTCTTCCCTCTAAAAGGAAAGAAGTAATTGAGAAACTCATACTAATATTTCTCAGAGTTGTGGTTCTCAGTGTAAACAGAGCCTCTTATTTTGAGTTATGAGATATTCTAACATTTACTTTCTAAGGGCTGGATAAAGTGTCTGATGTAGGTCAAAATGTGAGAGAAGAAATGTGGGTATTTCTCTTCCCTGACTTTGAGAGAACAGTGACTGATAAGAGGGAACTCTACTTTTCCAAGTTCACCTTTTTGCATATATTCAAGTTTGTGCATCACTGCCAAAAAACATGGCCATTTGTAGAGAAAGGAGTGCCAGACATAAGGGTAAGGCCGTGGACATGAGATTTTTCTTGTTCAGAGTAAGCAGTGTCAAATAATTTGCATACAAAATCCATTTGGTGCCTTATTCATTAAGATTAACAGGGATAATAGCTGGATATTAACAGATTAATATCCAGCTATTCTAAATCAGGGCTGTAGGTCACTTCATTCTTGTATAGAAGAACTAAATAGAATCCAGACTTTATTAGAAAACTCTTATTTTACATATTAACCTTTATTTTCTCTTAATCATATAATTATATGGTAAGTGACGCCTCATTGAAAACTTATTTTGTCCTGGAGTACAATGGATTTTGTGATTTAAAATATTATTATTTTGAAGAGTATACAAGAACTCTTTATTATTAATTATTCTTGATCTTGCAGGGAAGAAGGATTTGAATAGCATGAGGGATCTGGATAAGGAAAACTTTCTTATGACATTAGAAGGTTTTACTTTTTTCTTTTGGTGAGATCAGCCTAGATTAAAAAATATAAAAGTACTGCTGGCCTAGGCCTTTTTCATGAATTATGTGAGGAAGAGACAAATTGATCTACAGATGAAACATTGTCTCAAGACATTGTTTATGCACTTACAAGAAAAAAACAAATAAATCATTTCCCCACATTATTAAAAAGTTCTAACTGGAAACATAAATCCCAGTACCTTTTACCCTTTTAGGTTATCATTATCTTAAGAGGTAGGCTGATAATTCTTTTTATCTGAAGTTACTCATGACTGGAAGGATCTTGGCAGTGTGAGAAGTGAAAGTGTCCAATTTTTACATTAGAACCAAAGATCTGAGAGGTCTGTCTATCTGAGTATACTGCAGTATTAATGGATAGCTTTGGGACAATGTAGTACAGAGCACAATGCCAATGCAGTCAAGAAGCAGACCTTTATCTGTAAGAGGCATTAATTTGCATTTATGGATAATGAAGTTTGTCTATTTCACATATTTCACTTTAGCAAAATAAAGATTATGTTGCAGGATAAAAATGCAATAATAATTAGCAAATGAACCTATTCTCTGAAAATCAGAAAGCAGTCATTAGCATTGCTTACAATGCCTCTTTTTCATTAAATATGTCATCTGAGCTCAACTATTGCATCTAAATCTTAGCACTTCAGTGGAAGGATGATGCTGTTTCTGAATCTTTTAAACATGCTTTAACTCCCAAAACATGACACTGGCTGCTGTATTGTAGGTGCTGGTTGTGAGGTTCCTCACTTTCCTTGCTGCTGACCATATCTGTTGTGGATGGTCAGAAGATGTGGTTGTTGGGCATTTCTGTGACAAAGGCATGGATGCCAGGCAGGTCTAAATCAAGACCCAAGTCCAAGTGTGAATTGGGCTTTCAGGTATCAGTCACTCACTGGTCAGAACCAGTAACAAGCTCAGCTGCAGAAGCTTCTGCCTTCACCATGAAAGGTTAAATGAGCTGTTATAGGAATGTTCCCATGTGATCAAATCACTGGTCTAGAAAGCTGTTGATCTAGGTTGGTGTTATATTGATAGTTTTCCTCAGGTGAGAAGCTTGAAGGTTTGCCCTTACTTAAGGGCCATACCAGTAAGGACAATGAAATTAGGCATGTAAATATAAATATTCCCCTCCTGTCAGTTCCTTTGCTTTGTTAAGCCTGCAAGGTAGAGAACACAGGAATATTGACATTGCTGAGCTTCAACAAAAGGCTGTTTGTAAACTCTGTCTTACAAAGAAGCCTTTCATTCATTAAAAATCTCCCCAAATCTGTCAGTGTTTCTGTAAACATGTACTCATTTGTATACATTTATTGTATTTAAGGAGAAGGAGAGACATTATCTTGGTCAGAAACATGAGAATAATTATTTTTTAAATGCATTTGTCAATGACTTCTATTTTGAACTTCCAGAAAATCCAGGAAGATTAAAAAAAGTGAAAGTGGTTCAGTTTTGAAAGGATAATTGAGGGAGAAGTTGGGAAATAAGTGCTAATAGCAGGCCATCCAAAGGTCACTGAGCTTGATGAATTGAATACTTCTGTATTGGAACAAACCATAGAACTTGTGCATAACCTAATAGGATCCTTCCTCCATTTGTCCTTGTAAATGGGAGCTGTGTCTTTGGAGTCCTGCCAGAGTGGAACTGCTCATTCATTATGACCACTTAAAGCAAATGCTCATGGCCCTATGGCACATAAAATAATGAGCGTAGCTTCCATTTCTCAGATATGAGGCATATATTATGCTTCACATATGGTCCAATGTGTGCTGGCTTTTGGAAAAGATACAAAAATTACTACAATGAGTAAAGCTCATAAGGAAACAATTCAGCAAATAGGAAATTTTGTAATTGGAACCATAATCAGTGACTAATGCAGAGCAATATGTATGCTAATAAAATAGGAGAGGATTAAAAGACAAAACTAAATTTAATCGAAACCCACCATACATGCTTGTGTGAATAATTTCAGATATATTCTTAATCCTATTAGTTTCATTTTTTCCCTCCACTGAAGACCAAGTGTTTAAGCAGTATCTTCCATTTAAATGAAAACAGGCCTCCCTAACTAGTAAAAACTCCCCCTCATGTTATTCTTGATATACATTATGGAAGTGTTCTGCATGAAAGGCCTGGCTACAAATGGTGTAATAAACCAGCTGTTTTCATGAGAGGGCATAAAAAGAACACAGATAACAGGTAAATCTCATGCCCCTTCAGTTCCTGGGGTTCCTGTGTGCCTGCAGCACCTGGATTTTCCCTCTGAGCTGCACAGGTGCTGTCCATGGAGATGTTCCTCCTCCCTCACATCCATGGTGCCTTTTATCCTGTGCCCAGGCAGAGCTGTGTGTCTGCTCCTGTCAGGCTGGGAGCTGCTCTGGGATAGCACCCACCAGGGCTCTCTCCTGCCCAAAGTCATTCCCTCCTTCAGTACTTCCATGAGGCTCCCAACACAGAGACTATAGTATCTATGATAATACATCAAAATACTTTGCTGTGATTTCATTCCCTGTTCTTTTTTTATTGCACATATTTTATCATTCCATCACACGTGATGCTGAAACAACTGAATTGGCTGTAAAATTGCATTGCTTTTTTGTTTTCAAGATGTTTGAAGGTCACTTCTGTAATTGTCAGGGAGTTGGTAATTATTTGGATTTGAATGAATACTTATGAATACTTGTATGTTGCAACGTATTTCGAACCCAGTAATTTTTGTGTTAACCATTCCTTTGTATATTCTTGTAAGTTGTGAAGCCTGTCTTATGTTAGATGGAGTTTATAGATATTTTTATTTCATGTATTCATGTTTGGGTTTTTTTGTGATATAAATAGAAATAAAAATGCAAAGAAGATATATGTGATGCTGGAAATCCCTGGGTTCTGGCACTTATTGATCCACAGGAGATGGTTGCATCTGATTAAAAGGGCAGCTGAATGGAGAGGGGAAGCTGTATGGAAACAGCTGTCTTTTTTCATTAAGATTTTCAAGATTAAAAAAACCCCTGAACCTATATTCTCAGTGTCAAAGCACCACAGGTGAGTGCTTTGACTGGGCAAGAGTTCAGAGAGGAATTTGTTTATTTTCTCCCCATGGAAAAGTTATTGTTGTTGGGAGTTGAATATTGCTCTTGCATGTCACACACAGGTCAGTGCCATTAGCAGTGAGCAGCAGGGGAAGTTTCTTGCCTTCATCCTCAGACTCTAAGTACAGTTATTTTTTATTTTTTTTCCTTCAGGTATAAAACCCCAGCATATTCTAAATACTGGCTACATTTAATCTACTTTGAGTTTGAAACAATTCAAGAGGAAAAATAGTCCTCTTACAATGCTATTATTATTTTCTACATGATACACCGTCTCATTTATGTGGCAATCTTACATAAAGAAAAGTGAATTCTTTTAAACCCTTGCTTTAAAAACTGTGCCTTTCCTGTAGCTCTCTTTCAGAATTCTGAATCTAAAGGCCTTTTCAGACATGAATATATTTTTTATTGTTTCAGTTGCAAGCTGTTCTTTGTAGAATATTTGTGATGTTTAGAAAAGAGCTCTTTCAGGCAGACCAGTGTTACTATTTGAGAGATTTTCTCCTTTCCAAGTACATGCAAGAGTTACTTCAGGATCAGACTCTCTTCTAAATTCTAAATTCACTTGACTAAATTCTAAATTCTGTGGAAAGGACTGTAGGATGAGAGTGACTTTGTGAACAAGACCACAAATTGTGTTTTGCAGTTAGACTTGAAGTGTAGGGGGGTTTGTTTTCTTGGAGATTAATCACTAAAATTATTATATTAAAAAAGTGTTGAATTTCTGTATAGTTGACCCTGCAAAGAGTTCTCATGCTAATGTGGGATCAGGAGTGCACAAGGGCAGAGTCCAGAACATCTTTTTTCTACTTTTTGATTTTATTGCCACTGCTGATTATTTTCTTTATGGTATTGTAAACAAAGGGTCAAGGAGATTCTCTGCTTATTTTTTTAATAAAAATGAGTATGTTAGGAATCACCACTTAGAAACTGTTGAAGAAACCAGCAGAAATACAAACATAAAAATATTTTAAAGTCTGAAACTTGTTAAATGATACGACATCCAAGTTAGAATGCATTATTAATACCAATCACAAATAAAATAACAGCAAAAATATCTCCTTCCAAATAAGGTTGTTAGAATAAATAATGAAAAGTTAGTCCAAGATACTAAATTATTCGGATTACCTCTGGGAAAATATTTGTATGAAATTTAATAGGCAGTGATTAGCTTTCTCTTTGTTTTCTGAATCTTTCTGTATATTTAAGAGAAAACTATAATCTTGCTGGAGACTTCCATGAAATAGCCAAGGAAACTTAAAGCAAATTAGTCATTTTCTATTAAGATATTTGGCATTTTTAGAGTAATGTTATATAACTGAATTTGAACAGAATTTCTGTAGGATATTTCATGTCTCTGAAAATAGCTATATGTCTTATCTTATTCAATAAGAAAGCTATTTCTCCAGCCCTTCTCATGTGCACTTCTTGTCAGCAGCATCAGTACATCACACTCAGTTTGAATTTCACCTGGTGCCCTGGGTGGTCAGTGAAGAGGAGCAATTGCCACTGGAGTTCATGGAAGTTCAGCAGCTGAGATGCTGCTGTGCCAGATCAAAACCAGGGAGGGAATCAGCTGTGGCTGGGGGACAGGGATAAGGAGATCCAGTGCTTGGGGTGGCTGCCTGGCTCTCCTTTGCTCATCAGAGTGCAGAGAGCCCAGAATTCCTGCCCTGAGTCCTACAGCAGGCACCGGCTTCAGGCAGGTGGCTGAAGCTCTTTATTCAACTCTTGGTCACTCTGGCTTTCTTATGTGACACAGAGCTGCCTCCAGAAAGTAGCACACCCTCATTAAGAACTATATTAGATACTTCTTATTTGCATGATTTTGTGTTGGTAGTACTAAAAGTCATCCTACTTGAATAAATATTCTAGCTGTGTTTTTATTAAATCTCTACTGTATTTAATGGGAATGTTTGGTTTTGTCTTTTTTTTTTCCCCTACAGCTGTGACTCTGAAAATAGGTATCTTGGAAATCCACTTAGGGGAACATGCTACTGTGAGTACTTGTATTTTTAATGCTACATACTGAAATGTTGATTACATATTATATGATAATTTCATTTCCTTGGAAAAACAAAATAAGTTCCTGGAGATTTTCCAAAATTGAGCACATTGATATTTTGACTGAAAAATAAAATGCCCTACTGGGCTTCTCTTACTTTGTCTGCAAGAACACAAATTAAAGTCTACTAAAAGCTGATTCCTTACATCTGGCTTAGAGGGACTGACCAAGCCACTGGTTATTCTCTGTATCTTATCATATGTGAATGAAAGGAATAGTAATTGTGTCAATGCTTTAAAGACAGACTTTGTGGTGGAGAAATGCAAATAGTGTAAACAGCACTATTCCCTGGGACATTCTGAGTGGTTTAGCCAGTCTGCCTCCCAGGGACATGAGACACAGCTGCTCCCCACAGTGTCATAAAAGGAGGCTGTGTGTTGTCTCCATGTTCTTAATTTCGTAGAAAAGGTGCCTCTGGCAAATTTACTCTGAAGCGTTGCAGTTTTGATAGTCTTAGTGGAGGACCTGAAGGGATGAGAATGCTTATTACCCATGTGCAGAAATCCCTTAGTGAGCTGTGCCAATTTTACTATGCCAATATCAAGTTCAATATCAATTTTAATCATCATAAAAACAGATGGGATGTTGGAGAACACTGTTTTAACTTTTGTGACTTTTGCACGTACCTGCTCCATGTCAGACAATTGGATCCATTTGTCTGTTGTTTCTAACATCATCCCTACTTCAAACTTGAATTTGTACATAAAGACAGATGTCTGAACATACTTATAACCTCTCTTCTGATTTTTGGCCTTGTTTCTTAGCATTTTATTTTACAACATACACAACAACTTTATTTTAGTGTGTCTTTAAGGCATCATTTACCTAATAAAGGAATGTTTATTTTCTTTGCTAATCTGTCTTTCTTACCTTAAATGGTTTGCAGCTGCAAGGTATGTTTTACAGAACAAAATAGTAAATTACATACTATATTACAGATGTTGACATATCTCTAGGCCTAAAACATTTATTCCTACTTCCAGCTATTAAAGAACATTGGTGTGGAGTTTTTTTAATTGTTTTTCTCTCAGACAACATAAGTTTGAATGTAATACTTTAGGCTGGAACATAAATTTTAAATGTTGTAGACCAAGTTGAAAATACTCTTGAAAGCTGTGTCTTTAAGATACTCTTGGTCAGTAAATGAAATTTCATTTGTTATTTTTTGCATAAGCAAAGTGTCTTACTTTAAAACAGAAATATCAGTATTTAGAAGAATAATTTTTTGTATCTATATAAAAATTTAATAAATATTTTATTTTAGGTTTAGAGTGAGTACATGGGAAGTTCATACTTTAAACACAATTATATATAGGCTATTTTTGATATGTGTGTCAACGTTTGTTTTGTCTTTTAAAAATAAATGTTATTAAATTTAAGAGATTGAAAAGAAATGACAGTAATGAGATTTGTAGACCTCAGGCACCTCCATGAAAAAAACCTTATTTTTTTGCTATCATGTTTCAGGCTGGGTCTATAAATCATGTTGGAGACAAATTGTACTATATTCAAGATGCCCTTTCACCTTTAACTCACTACTGTTATTTGTCTTCTGTCAGATTTCAAAATATTTTAAAAATCTTGTTGTTTTGAAACGATAAATTTTCTTTTAATACTTCTAGTGGTTTAAAGTATCCCATATAAACAATTATCAGAGTTATTTTATTTTAGTAATAGGGGGACTTCACTGATAAATAATAATGGAATTCTGTATTTGCTGGATAGAGGGAAATAATGGGAAATAATCAGTTAATTTGTGGATAACTGACTAGCCTAAGATTTCAATGACAGTTTCTTACCAGCACAGTCCATTTCCTGCTGAATCATGTATTAAAAATACATATATACACACATGAAGAAATTCTCTAATTTGTTATCTGTATTCTAAAATATGGCCATACCATGTTTCAGTTTTGTATTAGACAGGCATTTTGGATGGTATTTTTTCTGTGCTTTATTTCACTCCTCATTAAGAAACTTTCTCTTTAGATCCTTAAAATGCTACTTAACTTTTCCTTGAAGTGTATTTTTTACAACACATGAATATTATTGCTCAAGAGGAGGGAAAAATAAATTGTATGTATTTATGAGCAGCATAAGATTGTCAGAAATGAAAATTCTAGGCACATCTGTTTGTATTACTTAGAATCAGAACCAGTGAATGCAGATAATAATTTGCTGTATGGTTAGGATCTTCATCAGGAAAACTTTTAAGTCACATGCTTGAGTTTAGCTATCTTCAAAATGACCAGTTTTAAGTATTTCCATTTTGCCCTTTTTTTCACTTGTGGAAACACTGCCCTGAATTGGAATGCTCTTCTGAGCAAAACTTCAGGATTTAATCCCAAGTGTCTAGATAACTCAGGATTTAATCCCAAGTGTCTAGATAACTTTATTGGGATTCTGGATGACCTGGATTTCTCTTTAGCAGCAGGATGTGAATTGAGGAATGCTTGTTGCCGTAGAGAACTTTCTGCAGCTTGGGATGCTGTGAATATTCTCTGCCCTGTAGAATCTCAGCTGGTTTCATCTCCTCCAGCTCTCTGCCCATCTCACCTAGTCCTTGCCTAGTTCTGTGCCCCCTCTTGCCTGTCATTGCCATCCTCAAGCCTAGGAAAGGGGAAACAGGCTGGTGTTGGTGCAGGTATTGACATCAATGGAATGATGAAGAGAGTAAATGAGAACAGAGTTTGCCACTGGGAGAGCACAGGTTGTTTTATTCTCTTCACTATTTGTTTCCTCTCATAATGATGTAGGAGAGTAAACAGAATTTTAATTCTGTACATGGATGGTGTTGTGGTTGAAGAAGTGATCTGAGCACAGATAAAAACACAGGAAGATTATGGATGGGTCTGGCATGATTGTAAACAATGAATTTTATGTAGGAGGTAACGTGCTGAAACATTGCAGGGACTTTATCTTAATACAGATAACTGTGCTAAAAGGATAAACTAGAGAGATCAGAGGAACAGTGCTTTAAACATCAGATTTCATTCTCAAATGGCAATTCCAAACACAACAGCAGTGGACAAGAGTAGTTTTTCTGCTTTAAATTATGAAAACTTAATAGAATGGAATAAGAAATGTGTAATGGGGTATGCAGTAGTATATTATCCAGATTGTGGGAAAATCATTGTACATGGCTTTAAAAAAATTATTTTAGTTCTTTGTGACTGAACTGTGCTATTGAAGAAGCACAACTTCTTGGAGAGCAAGAGAATGAGAGCAAGCCCCAGAGATACAGAAATTAGAAAAGTACTGAATGTATAAGAATGTGTGAGCAGCTGCATGATGATCTATCTAGTCTAGAGCCCTGTTCTCAGGAGTGGCTGCACATAAATGCCATGGGAAGATTGTAGCAAATGGACAAACATACAAACATACAGTGGTAATTCTCTCTTTACATCCAACAGTTTGCAGCTTAGAACTTAATGAGAGGAAGGATTTTTTGAGCTGAAAGTGTTCAATGTGCCATGGCTTAGGAATATCAGAGGAGACCTTATCAAAGATTTCTTATACAAAGTAAAAACAGTATTAATGCAAAAGAAAGCTCTGTGATTTTAGAAGCTACAGTTTTGTTTGGCCATGTAAACATCCTTGTTAGCTGAGAACAGGTCTGCTTCTGGATTGTCTCTGTATTTCTGGTAGGGAGGCTCTGTATCCCTAGGCTTGTCTGTTGGGAACCCATCTTGCTGTGAATGATCAGAAGCTGATTCAATCCATAGAAATGAATCCTGAGTGGAGGCCAGAGATGGTTGTGCAGCTGACTTATGCATGTACACAGACCATAAATACAACATTTTGTCGTGATACATTTGTATTGGCTGTTGTTTTTGCTCCGTGGTGTCTGGGCCAGCGTGATGGATGGCAGTGACACCTCGATAGCAAAGTGTGCATCCAAATGGCTGCTTTAGTTCTTCACGCATCAGCATTAGGAATGCATTGCTGTCAGAGTCAGAGCTCCTGGGTGCAAGGGAACACGCAGCAAAACCAGATGGTTTTAGACAGATTGGGAGGAATCACTGGGACGAATGCCACTTCTGTGATCTTCACTTGGGTTGTGTACAGACACAAAGCTGTAAATCATAAATGGAGAAGTGGTTAATCCAGTGTTCCAGAGAAAATGAAAGTTTAAATTTACAATTCATGATGTGTTACAATGCCAGGTTTGAATTATAGGCAAGCTAACAATCACTTGTTTTGAGAGGATGTGATACTTTCCACCATAAACCTCTCTTAGATAGCCATAATTCTAAGGTCAAAAACTTTGCAAAATGTGTGGCTTATGTACATTATTTTGAGTTCCAATGCAACATATCAAACAAGAAGTACAACTGTTTCTAATACTGCTACATGCAGAAGCATAAAAGCTTACAACAAATCAGTCCTGCCAGTGTAAATCACATTGTCTGCCTGCATATAGTTAGAATTTTCATGAGCTGAGCACTCAAGATTTTCCTGTTTGTCCACTAAGAAAATTCCTAGCTAAGATAATGAAGTTGAAAAAATGCACATGGATTTAGATACCTTAGCTTTTTTTCCCTTTTATTCTTTTAAAAAAGTGTTTAGAATAATTTTTGGATTATTTCTGGGTACCACCGTTGACAGTGAAGAGCTTTTCCATTTGCTCCTGCAGACTGGTTGCTGTTTTAAAACAAGCAGCAATAGTGAATTACAAGGCAACACACTTTGGAGTGGGAAAGTTTCAGGGATTCCAGAAGATTTCCTCAGCAATGTATAGCCAGAATGTGGTCATAGTGTAAAAAAATTGCTATAAGTGAAAAATTTTAATTAATCTAGTGCTCATCTTTTGGCTGGACAGACAGTTTTGTTGGCCTGTGATATTTGTGAATGCAAAGAAAAATAAAATGAAGCTTGCCTTTGCATTACATATAAATATAAATATAAATATAAATATAAATATAAATAGTGTGTGTGTACTATAGATCCAGTGTAACACTGTAGAGTTTCCCATGCTGCAGAGCAGGCCTGCTTTTAGGGATTAGAACCTGACCTTTGAGAAGGATTAGAGAACCCAAAACTTAAGAGGTCACGAGGGATGGGTCATTTGCAAAGAGAATTAAACTGGGGAGGGACTGAATGACTTGCAGCTTTTTGTGGAATTAAAACCTATTTATTGATCATATGCCCCTGATCCAGATATTTGTTGGGTTTATAGCCTTTAAAAAAGATAAGGCCTTAATATCTATATGTAAAAAGGCAGAAAGAATGTACAAATTTTATTTTAACCGTTTTTTAGGTGTTTCCTTCTGGAGCTCTTCCTTTTTTCTCCTACCTTAGTGTTTTATGAAATGCCATTTGTGGATGGCTTCACATAGAGAGCGACCACCATTCTCAGCTGTTTTTCTGGGACGAAACATGCAGGGAAGAAAGGTGCTGGGCCCATCTGCAGGAGCCTTAGGAGTCAGGTGTACACATTCCACTCTCAGTTTTCCACTCAGTCTCCTGGACATATAGGGAGAAAAAAGAAAATCAGAGAACAGACTGCAAAGTTTAGATTATGTATAAAAACCCCCAACATTATTATAAGCAGGAAAACAGTAGTCACAGTTTTTTGTTGGTTTGTTTGTTTGATTCTTAATGGCTCAATTTTAATAGTTACTCTTTTTTCTACCAAAATAAACCACAGGAAAGAGTATGTGCTCTACTAAACATTTTGCAATGACTTTTTTGGGATTGACCTGAATAATTGGTTTATGGCTTTGCTCTGCCATTCTAAACTCTGAGCCATAAAATCATTATAGCTTATAAGACTATTGCTTCTTTCCTTGGTATAAATACAGACAGGATAGCAATAAGCAATTCCCTCAGTGTGTCAGCAGCTCACAAAGATGAAGAATGATACTTTCATGTGCAAAATTGGTGAGAAACTATGAAATGTACATTCAGTAAAAACTCTCAGGATAATATCTGGTGTCTGTGCAGGGAGCTGGGGACAAAAAAGCAAATTTTGCTTCTGGTGAAGAGCCTCATAAGGATTCTAGTCCAGTTCTGAAGCTGTATTAGCCCCACTAGTGCTGACACACCAGGATTTCAAAAAGGGAAAAGTAAAGAAAAGTGCTAGTCTGTACCTATTCTCCATACAATTTCTTATAGTAAATTTGTATTTTAATTTAAAACTTTTAAACCATATTTTTGTGCACTGTATGTGGTGCCTGAAAAGAAATAACCTCAAGCACTTATTTCTTTTATCTGCTTTATTAAAAATTTGTCCTACTTGCTAAAAATTAAGAAGTCTAATTACTTTTTCATATCTGGTCTTTGGACTAAAGACTTTGTAAGTCCCGATTTCTTTTTTTCCTAGGAGTAGTAGCTAGAAAGATTGTTTAATTATTAAATGTAGATAATTTATGACAACTTACAATGAATTTTTAGAAATATCACTTCAATATTGTCTCAGATCAAAAGGATGATAGACCCTTATTTCTGTTGTCAAAATGCAGTTTAAGCTTACTAGACCTATTGACATGGTCTGATAGTTGATCCCACCTGTTTTCTTTATTATTAGAATGTATTTTCTTTCTTTCTTTTCTGGGCTTAGTCACAGTCAAAGTTCTAATATAAGCCAATTTTTAATAACATTTATTATGTTACCAATGTTATAGTTTAATAAAAAGGAGAATTAAAATTTTTGAAAGAAATCTCTTTAAATACTAAAATCATGCATGTTGACGCATTCAGGAACTCAGAACATGACCTCTTTTGTCAATAAAATTGTAAAAAAGAATTGTTAAGTAAAACGTGTACTAGAGGTACCATAAAGCACTAGGTGGCAGACTTGTTATACTTAGAGAAAAATTAAACTCAAGAACATTCCAAGGAGAGTGTTTTAGAAGATAAATAGCAAGTAGCACTATAAGTAAAACTGTTAGCAGGGATTTTCCAGATATTTAAAAATTATGTTGAGACTTAAAGGGCATAAACAATAAATTTTAGCTCTTGAAAACCTGTTTGCTTTGGCTGAGTTGGGAGATGTATACCAGCAGCCACCAGCTTCACTACTGATTTGAACAATTTGTGTTTCCTTTTGGGACAACATTAATTTCAACTAAATACATATTGTAATTGTAAAACTGTCATGCTTGACTTAAAATAATGAGTTCCACCAATTATATCTAACATTGATTGACTTTGATAGAGACTGAAAAAATCTATGGTATTTATAAATACAGTCAAAGTAATGACTGACATTGAATTTTGAATATATGGACTTATACAAAAAAATTCTATTTAAAATGAAATCTTCTTAGTGTTTAAAGAGTCTAGTGGAACAGATTATAGTTTAAATCAGACAATTCTAGGATGGCTTGATGAAAGATTAGCCTCAGCAAACCTACCAACTCAGAACTTATAAAGAGCAGCAGACAAACACAGTCTTTGCCCTGAGCTAAAATAACTGCACAAACCAACTGTCGCCTTGCAGAGAATTAAAACAATAACCACATCTGAAGCTGCAGCTCCTAATAAAGTATTATGATCTCACCCCAGGCTCTGTGTACTCATTTGCCAAATGCTAGGTTGGCTTGCAGCTTTGTTGGGCAGGCTGAGGAAATGGATTTGCTGCCAATCATTTTCAGCTTTTACTTTGAGTTGGAGAATTTTTCCATGTATGTATTTATTTCTCATCTTTGTAATTAATGTTTTTTAATGTTGTGGATTTTCTTTGCTTAACAAGCCATGTGTTATTTTTGAAATGAAGATTATTTGCTTTCTCTGGTAGCTTCTGCTTATATGCTAGTGAATTTAGCAACTGGCATCCTCTTACAGTTACTATTTAATACCTTTTAATTAATTTAGTAATTATTCATTAATAATAGCAGGTATGCTACCCCAACTCAAAGAAGTAGGACAAACTAACAGTGGTGAAACGAACTTTCTAACTGCTAAAAAGAAGAAAAATCATACCTTGTATTCATGCAGTTAAAGGTCTGAATTAGAGGACTGTTCCACAGGTACCATGGTAATTTTTTGTACTATTTTACTTGCAGTGTAATATATAATATTACAGTAAAATAGCTATAGGTATAAAATATGGATATTTATAGATCTTGATGAGGCAAGAGCAGCAGGATGTCTTGTTCAGAAGACATCCTTTGCTTTGTAGGGGACTCTAGCCCTTGTATGAAGCAGTGTTTTAAATGAGAAGGAAAGCAGTGCAAGTATATACAAATAGACAACATTTGATTTTGTTGATATAGTGAGTTTGTGTTCACAGGGATGGATACTGTCTGAATCCTCGTGCTGTGTGCTCAATGTGCTGTGTGTGTGTGTGGGATTCCTGAACACTTCCCAGGGGACAGGAGCTGTCACTCCTCAGACACCTGGAGGCCTTGGAGCTCCCTGAGCTGGAGCTGTAAGAAATGAATGCCATGGGAAAGGATCCCTCAGGGTCCCTTGCTTTACCTTCTGACAGCCAAGGGAAAACACCTGTGGTGCTTTTGCAGTTGCATTGCTTCCCATGCTGACTGCCCAGGGGAAAGGGAATTCTTGATCAGCAGGACTTCAAGGAAGATCTGTAGTGAAATCTTGAGCCAGTTGAAAAGGGAAAAAAACACACCCTGACTTCAGTAAGTGTCTTGTGATATGTGGGAGATTTGAGTTGGTTCTTTTGGGAGTTCTTGGTCAAACAAGTGCATTATTCCAAGTCAGCTGGAGTGTCTTTGTCTGCTGGCAAACATGGAGCAGTGGAGGACAGCTGAGCCTCTTCCATTAATGCAAATGTCCTGTAGTGTGAGTTCCACTGTTCAGGTGTAGGTCCTGAACCACCTAATGCACATATGGGCCCGTAAAGTCCAGAGAGCAGTCAGGGATGTTTCCAGCTTTAGAATTAGTGCTGGAAAGCCCTTACAGGCTATTTGAGGGACTTTTGTGCCATCACTTAAATAAATTGGGGGTCATTTCTATCTCAAGAGAATGAAAAAACCTTGGATTATATAAACTTAAGGAAAATGTAAACTAGGTTAAATGTGGACATTGTCAAATTCAGCTTTCTGACTCGATAACTCAGCTCCATTTCAGCATATTACAAAGTAGCCTGAGAGTCTTTGATATTAATTTATTGTCGCTTTTTCTTAGCTTGAATTGTGAATATTATTTTAAAATATGTTCCAGAAATATAACTCATTGACAGCAAAGTGTAATTTGGAAGTCACTTGATATAAAGGGTAATGCTGACATGAAATGGAAGAGCAAACTGTGTGAGGTCAAAAAGCAGCAGTGCATGCTAGGAAATAGATACAATAGCAAACTAGACATTAAGGGAAAGTTGAAAAATGTATCTGTCAAAGACTATGAAGATACACTGGTAAAGAAGTAGTATATATGTATTTGATTTGTCTTTTTATGTTATGGGGAAATAAATGTACTTTACTGTGTTAGCCCCTTAAGGAAATGCCACAGCCATCAGAATAGTTTTATAAAAATGACAAGCAATGCAAAATGTGGGAAGAAAAGTCTTAAAAGAGCAACAATATCATGCTTTTTTTCATCAATGATATGAGAATTTTAGATTTCTACCTCTGTTGAATAGAAATACATACTGCTTCTGTACTTGTTTTTGAAAATGTGGCCAGACAGATTTTAAAGTGCTAGAGCCTTTTCTGATGTTGGGAGTGGCTAATGAAAGAGAACATGGAGAGGTCATTGCTAGAATGAACAACAGAATAAATGGTGGAAAGAGAAAAATGGAAAACTTCTAAGGAAGGCAGTGTATGGCTCCATCATGCAAATGTGTCACTTCATGTCTGTTGGCAAGGACTGCCTGCCAGTCTCTGGCCTGTGAAGGTCAGTTGCAGTGATAGGAACAATTACTGCTTTTCAAATACCAAGAACAAACAGACTGTCGGTATTTGCTACAGTTTGCTGTTCCTTTTCACATGCTAATTCAGTTCTCAGAGAATCTGTGTCAAAAAGTTTGTGCTTGATACGTATCAATGAGTAATGGTATGTCTCAATTGGTCTGTATTAAGCTATTTTGAAAAAAGCCAACCAAACCATAACAATAAAAGAAGAGATTTATTCTATTTGCACATTTTGGTTCACAGTAATTTCTTTCCATGGCCAAATAAAGAAAAAAAAAAAAAAGAATAATGAAAGCACAGCTGTATTTCGTTCCTGGTTTATAGAAAAAAATAACACCAGGAAAATATAATATTTCTTTTAATGGCTGGCAGCTGTTTCAGGTGGAAATTGAGTTTTCCAAGTCACTTTCAGAAAGGAGTCAGTGAGCCCTGCCATGGTGGCCAATGTTTCCTCTCTGAGGCAAAGAATAAATCTCCTCTGAAGGATGGGTGACTGCACTGGGGTTGAGGAAAACAGCCTTTGGGGCTCCATTTTTCCTTCCTCTGTTATTTCAATTTGCTTATTTTAACCAAACTGTTTATTATTTTATGTACCTGACAGCCAGTCCTACAAATCAAACTTGTAGCAAGTAGGGGAATGTTTATTATTTCTATTTTTATTTTTTTTCACTCTGTATTTTATTCTATACTAGGGTTGAGATATTTCCTCCTATCTGTTTTAAAGGCTGTGTAAAATGGATTAGGCAATATTACAGATACATTACACAATTTCATTTGTGAGTGTTTGGAATTTTAATTTTCTATCAATATTTTTTGCTGAGTTGGCACTCAGTTCTTAGCATGAGCAATGTTATTGAGTGAGAATGTTATTAATGAAATCAACAGATTTTATTCTAAAAGTACCTAATGGTGTTTTAAAGGAAAAAGTGTTTGTGTTCTTCTTCTTTTCAAAGCTGTGATGCAATTGTGTTTCTACTGCATGGAGATGTAGCATTTTGTGTTTATTACAGTACAAGTAACTTGTAATTTGTGACTTTATAACAGAGACACTGCTCAGTGAGGTATATGACATAATTTCTATCCAGTATGAAGTGCAATTTTCCTGATCTGGATTTATTTGCTATGAGAGATTTTACTTCTCAGAACTAACAAATTAACAGGGTTTGAGAATACAGCAAAGTGGAAACATCTCAACTTGAAGTTACATTGTGCTGTTTGTACAAGTCATGCGGAGTCAAGCAACATGGGGTGTGTTCTGACATTTGGGTTGTGGATTTAGGGTTTCTTAAGCAAAGTTCAGCTAAATAATGAGAAAAGGGAAAGAAGAGAATTTTGAAAATGTTGGGATATTGCAGGAGCATGTATTTATCTATGTATATTTATAGACAATTTATAAAGTGTGCGTTCTGTCTCCTTGGAAGACCTGAGTAACAGGAGGTTGTTCTTTAATTGTTAAGATCTGTGTTTGGTTATTTGAGAAGCAGGATAAAAGCTCTGCTAATAAAGATGTAGAAGTTATTGTCTGATTAACTTCTGACTGTTCCCAGTTTCTAGCAAAGCTTGAGTATATAGCTGTATAAAAGCATAAACAATTTAAAAATTACATTTGTACTTCTGCCATGCCCATATTTTCAGCATTGATCCATGTATAAATAGAAGCTTCTCAAAAAATCATTTCTAAAAGGAGATGTAGTAGACTTTTAGGGATTATACAATAAACTGAAAGTTATGAGAGCAAGATTTAAAATAGCATGAAAATCTGACTGCTTCCATTTACTGCTTTCCTAGACAAGAAACATCCCTCTTTGGCAATAATACATGAAGTCAAACAATAATTTAACACTGTTGTTTCTTAGATGTGCCACTTCTGTTGTCAGAACAAGCAGATCAGAGATCTCCTCAGTGTGTAGAGACTATATAATGAAAGCAGTAAATTAGAATCAGGTTAGTGGGTATTGATGCTGGTATATTGAAAAATACGTGTTAGAGTTGTAATATTAATATGAGTGTTACAAAGGTGGTGATGCATTTAGATCAATATGAAAAAAAATCATGGAGAGAGAAATTTTAATTTCTTCCATAATAATGACCTTTTTTCCCCTGGCTTTTTATTTGTATTTTTTTCTCACTCTTTTAACACTTTATGAATACTACAAGAGTTAAGGGATTACAAAGATGGTCCAGTGTGACAAAACAAAAGTACATTTATTAAGTACTCCTTGCTGTCAAGTAATAACACACTTCTGACAGGACTGGGCTGTGAGTTCTGAAATGTTCCATCATTGGAGACACCTAGACCTTTTCCTACAACTGGCATTTGGATACCTGCTGATTGGTGCACTTATTTTTCTTTGTTGCTGCTTCTTTTGCTAGTATTTTGCTCATAATTCCCTAGCCATTGCCTTCCACACTTTGTTTATAAATCATGTTCTTCAGCAAAGCTGGAAAAGGGTCTGCAGCTGTTCACAGCAAACTCATCAGTTGTTACAGCATTTCAGTAAAGAGTTTAATGAAATATTTAGGAAAAATAATAATTGGCTGTGGTCTGGGGTTTAAAACTTTAGGAGCATCATCTTAAAGTTGCATGCTTAAAAGGCCCCAGGAGACTCTATCTGTACCTCAGTTTTTAGATCTCAACCAGAAGCCCAGCTTTGTTTACCATGACATTTTCCTACCTGCACTTCTGTGACAACTATGGCAAGATACATCTCACCTAATTAGCCTTGTAAAACTTAAACGTCCAGACTTAATGAACCTTCTAGGTCTTTCTATTTTCAGTAATGAAAGTCAAGAGTTACCCTTCTGAACATGATGCATTTCTGTCATCCACTGAAAGTTTTAGTCAATACAGAATGGCCTGAGAAAATAAGCAAAATTTAGCTGGGAAAATTCTAATACAGGTAGATTTTTCTGGCCCTCCCTTAGAATCAAAACTGACAACTTATCAAACCTTTCCAAATAGCAGTGGAGAATTTAATAAGATAAAAGGTTTCTATTTAAAATAAAACTTAGTTACCCAATTTTCTGATTATGACACTAATCCCTCAGTCTTTCTGTGGGCTTTTTAGACCAGTACATTTTTGTAAAGTCTAGTAAAAGGAACAATGACTTTCAATTGCTTTATGTTTTTAAAGACTTTGAACTTATGTGAAATTCATTCTCCCATGCTCTTTCTTGAAATGGAAAAAGGCATATAAATAGTAAATGCTGGGGTTTTTGAAGCTCATTGTGCTCTGATTATATATAATAAAATGCAAGTTTTTAGTAAAGACTTCACAGTAAATGACTTTTTGTTTTATCACAATGGACAAGTAATGTCAGACACAAACATATTCAATATAAAAATGACAATGAGGCAATGGATGACTGCTAGATACAGATGACAGTGGAATGAATCAGGCAGCTGCTCTGAAAGTTCAAAATAATTATCCTGACAGAAAATAGGTCTGGTGGTAACCCCCAACTTTGATGTAATACAAGGAGAATTTCATTTTGGTCAGAAATGAATATGATTTATAGCATTTGATAATGGTACTTGGTTTCAAAAGCAGCATTTTTACTGATAGAGAGGAATATGAATAGTTCTGTTCTCAACAAAATCTAGCTGAAAATAGAGACCAATCACTAGAAAGAGGAGGAGAGAGACGAACTGCCTGTGCAATGAAGAGGTGAGAGTATGAATTTTAGATTCAGCATGAATAGACAGATCCTTAAATAGAAGAGTGTGGGAAGACTGTGACGAGTCTGAAGTTGCAATCATGATGGAGGTTCTTACAACTTTAAGTGATTTCAAGTAAAAATAAAAGAACACTAGATTTTTGAGGGGTTTATTCACAAAATAGAAGTTATTCTTCTTATCAGAAAAAAATGTGAAAAAAACCTATTTTAGTCATTGATTGAGAAAGATCCTGTGATCCTCACCTAATATTTTAAAAATGGGATAATTAGGTTGTAGCTGAGAATGAGATTATATTGTGGGTGGGTGGGTGGGTCTAGTTCCATGCTCTTTTTGTAAATCTGGCTGATATACATTGCAGTACTTTTGGCTTAGATCTTTTGCTAAACTTAAACTTTTGGAGCTAAAATGAATAGACATTTCACAGAAATTCTGTATATGTAAGAAACTGTTTTGCCATTTTGTTCAGCTTTAAAAATGTGTGTTTAGAAACTGTGTGAGAGGAACCAGGGGAGAATGGCCAGTGACCAAAGTTAGAAAAGCCCTGAGTGTGTCCAGTTGGGAATGTTCTTGCTCCCTTTTTGGGAACCTAGCTTCATTCTTCCCTCCTGCTGAGAGATGCAGTGAACTGGGATAGTCTCTTGGAATGATTTGTTCAAAGTAAAAGATAGCTCAGAAGTGGTTCTCTAAAATTTACTCCAGCCTGATTCTTAAATTACTTAATAAACCCCCTTTATTGAAATATGCTGCATAGGCAGTGGGTGCAGGATGGTGGAAGAATGAAGGTTGCTGTCACAATAATTTTATATTTGCTTCTTTATTAGAGCATGATTGCACAGTTTTTAATAATATTGCTATATACCAGTTCCCAAGGAACTTTCACTCCACAATGCGCTGAATGAATTTGTAGAGAATGAATCAGTGATAATGTAATGGAAAGTTGAATGTGTGTTCCTTTCCTGTTTTGTTGAAAAAGTGGAAAGAATTACAATGAATGATGGAAGGAGCTACCAAATAACAATCTTCATACATAGTGTTATGTAATTCAAAGTATTATGAAAAATCAAAGTCCAGGTATTTCAGATTGGCTGCTCATTTTTAATAGATGGTTTTGTCCTTGGTCTCTTTGTTTCATTTCCTGTCCTATAAAATGGCACTCAAATGCCTTCTCATCTTCAGTAATGTTGTAACAAATTCATTAACTTTTGTGAAGAACTTAGAAAATTATAGTGATGAATACTATAGAAAGCCAAATTAGAAATTAATTCCATCTTGAGAAAAGGGCTTGTGTAGCATGTAGTAAATGAGGCATGGGCCCAACACTGAGTACTGAACATGGAACAAAGTGTTGAATAGCTGCCCATTAGGGGAGCACTCACCCAAAAATAATTGACAGGCACCCTTGATTTGTAGTGGTTCATTTTACAGTCTTAATACTTCCCTGTACCATACCTTTTCATAGATAAATTTGTCACTAATTTATACTAAACATATTCAATCTAATTACCTTTTTTAAAAGTAATTACCATTGTAATTATATAGTCTCACAGAATATAGAGGCACCATAGAAATACTGAAGAACTTCTTTCTGGCCTTTGTTTTTTTGGGAGTATTCTGTAGTTTTAAAAATCAGAGTTTTCTTCCAATACAAAAGTTTGAGTATGGGAATTGTTCTGTGCCTTTTTGAATGAGTACAAAACTTTCATATTAAACCATATAATTCTTATCAGAAGTCATTGACCTTTATTAATGAAACAGAGAGGTTTCTTGAAAATTAACAGCGATACTAGAGTTAAAGGATTGCTTTGAAATTAATTTTCCCTATTTCATTAAATATCTTTCTTCACCTAATTATTGTTATGTTCTCACACATGCTCATTACTGGCATTTTGAATTGATTTTAATGACTCCTTTTGATTGTGAAAGCAGTCAAGGGTTTTGAAAAAATCAAAATAGAGATGTGAAAAAACTCAATAACATAAGTCCTTGTAATAGTTGACCATTGATGATGTCAGGGTGGTATTGTGGTCCCATCTCCCAACACTTTTTTTGTACTTTAATCATTGATCTCTAAGAGAAAGTGAAAGTGAAATGCCTGGAAACATAGGTATTAGACTGTTCTAAGCTGACTCCTGGCTCAAAAAACCCAGCTTGTGAATTCCAAATACTGTGTTGTGTGCTGGGGAACTAAAATCTGAGCTGCGAGCTGAGCTCTGAGTTTGTGGAGAGGTTTCCATGTTCTTACAAACTTTTCCCATGGAACTTTAGACATAAAAGTTCAGGGAGTTATAAAAGTTCATGAGATTATAGGCTAGAAAATGGCTCTTTAAATTCTCTCTTCCTGCTGCTTTGAGTCACCTGATGAGTAGACTTGTTGTGTTTCTGTCTTGATAAACAGAAATACGAAAAGTCTCATTTGTTTATGTAAAGGGTAAAATTTTTTATGGTGGCTGCATAAAGGTTTAAAGTAGAAACAAACCCACATGGAGTAGAATCTTAGGCTTCTCTAAATTTCTGTTATAAATATACACAACATATACATATTTATCAACAGGATATACTGAATGTACTTTACACATCTATTTCTACATTTAGTTATTATATTGTTGGATACTTTTACATTTAGCTTTTCAGAACTGGTCGTAGTCTTAGAACTGACTTTTAGTTTAAATTTTGTACTGCTGTTGAGGCTAAGCTCTCTAGTTTGAATGGCACTATGAATTGGGAAATATGGTGTGATGTGCTGTGTAACTGCTTAGTTTATGTGCTCTCACGATGCATTGGCATATATTATGTTCAGGAGGAGGTTTGGCAGTAGGGAGGAAAGCTGTTCTGCCTGCTTCAGTCTGCAGAAGGTGGAGCTTTCTGGAGGAGAGGGAGGTGATATTTTCCCTGGGAGCTCCTGAATACATGTGGGGGAAGAGTCTCCTAAGTTACAGAATGAAGCAGATGGAGAGAGTGAGGAAGGACAGTGAGACAACAGCAGGGTGCAATGCGTAGAGTCTTTACAATCCCTTTTAATTTCTACTCTGAGTTTCTTCTTTAATTCTTCTGCTAATTTATATTCGAATAAAATCTAACTTTAGAGACTTTCAAAGATTTGGAATTTTCACCTTCAGAATAGGTCCAGACAAATCTTCCTTTAAGTTTTGTGAACCTTTCTCCAATCTATGAAATTTCTTCAGCAAACTTCTGCAGTCCTCGGAAAGATGGGAAGGAGTGTTTGCTCAGTGTCAGTTCTTTCATTGCACCTGAGCTCCTTTGTGCTGTTGAATGACCCAACTGCACTCAGGCCCTGCTGTCTGCTTCATCCGAGTCATGCTCACCTTAGGTACCTTCCCTGAGCTGGAATTGTCTCTGAAGGAATAAATGTTTCTGTTTTACACCACCCAGGCATGGCCAAACAGGGATTTAATGGTTTGTCCTGTGGCAGATCTCTGTGGAATTGGTGTAATTTAGGGATCCTTTGGCTACTCTGAGGAATCCCTAGGCGAGTTCTTGTGTTGGTTCTCAGAGCTGCTCTTGAAGCTGTGTTGTTCAAGGCTTTTGAGTGCTACAGAGGACATAATGTGTGCAACTTCCTACTGAACTTTCCTGCTATTAATGAAGTATCAAATTGATCAACCATTAAATAATAGAGTCATTAATAACGCAGTAAAAAACTTTGAGATATCTTGGGTACAAAAGGAGAGCCTCTACACATAATTAACTCTTACTGTTTTTCACAATTTACTATCAACTGTATTGTATGTGAGAATGCAATAAAAAAAGTGGAATTAATTTTCTGATTCGTTACAGATGGTAAATTTATTAGAAATGCTGTAGTTTAAATTCTTTTATAAGTGTCAGAATTTTTCCTGCATTCCTTGAAACATCAGTTCATACTTTGTTGGCTTATTAACAAGTAAAACATAAATTTAAAAATTATTTTAAAATTAACCAAGAACAAAGAACTAAACACCACCACCAACAACAATAAACCCCAGGGGGAAAAAAAGGTCATATTGTTTTAAAAGTAAATGACTTTAATTTTTTTAAACTTGTATGCAGAAGAGCTGTTCATTCATGACTGGGAGACAAGAGTCCTATGTGTCTTTCTAATGTTACTTTATGATGGGATATTATCTATAAATGATTTCTGGTTTTTTGGCTGATAGTCTGCATCTCTGAGAGGACACACTTTATGCTTGGAAAAAGACTGTGACATATTTAAGCGGTAATTTTCCATATCTTATGGGAAAATTAGTGATATCTTGTCCAAGCTTGTCAGTGCTGCTTCTTGCATCTTCTAGCCCTTGATGTAGCCAGAATTCTGTAGGAATGCTTTCTGTGGTGCTGGTCTACCACACCTTTGCAATAAATCTGTTTGCAAAGATTCATTGACTGCTGAAGCAGTTATCTGTATTTTGAGGAGCTCCAAGTTGACCAGATCAGGAGATTGAGCATTTCTATACATTATTCCTAACTTTTCCCCCTTTCTACTCATGATTATTAAAGGGTTTGTTAATACATTTAATAGGGGTCAATCTTTACTTGCCGTCTTTTCCTGTCCTGTTACATTTAAAGATGTTCTGGTACCATGGTCATCTTATTGTTACGCATGGAGATATGGCACAATAGTCAATGAAATTTATTAATTTGATTTGCATAACTATAGAAGTGTAGAGTGCTATCAATAAATTAATGGGACATTTTAATTTCATATTTATTAATCTTTTGCCTTCATAAACGTGCAGAGACCTGGTCAAAATTTGTTAACTAAGACATGTAGATCAGTTTATTCTTATTTGAATAACAAACTGTGATGGCTAATATTAGAGAAAGTGAACTTCTCACCTTTGAATGTCATGGTAATTCTTTTCATGTCACTCCTTTTTGGATTCCTCTGCGTTCAGGATATTCTATGAACCTTTATTTTCTACTTTTCCTTCCACACTCAATATTAAAAAAAAAAAACCAAAAACAACAAAATAAAAAACCAAAAAACCCTGAACAAAACCAAACCAAAACAATTTTCTTTAACTGTTAAGACAATATAGTGGGCTTTTTTCTCTTTCTAAGTCAGCCTTCCCATAGGATACAACAGAGTGTAGTTTTTTCAGATGATGTGTTGCTGCAGAAAAGGTGATTGTCAGCAGTAAGCAAACTATTAAATCCAACAAAAGCCTGACACAGCTTTTCTTCTGCTTTGACTTAATCTTTCACTCTCTTTGTATTTACTGATTTTATGATCACATATTTTTTATTTGTTACACGGTTTGTGTGGTGTTGGTGACTAGCAGAATGTCAGCAGACCAGGATCAAAATAATGCTGTACAAGTATTCACTGGGTTGTAGCACCAGAGATGATTTGCCATATTTTAACATGCATAAAATAATAATCAGAATCATGTACACTTATAAGTCACCTCCTTATTTCCTGTGAGACAGGGAAAAATAGAAGATTTGATCCCTGTAGAACTGTAATGGTAAAAAATTGAGAAGATTTTTCCTTAATTTAGTTTTTTTTGTTAACTTAATTTTAGTTTTAATAATTTCAAGACTTTATAATGCAAACACTTCAACAGTGAAATGCATGTCAATAATTCTGACTTGTAGATTTCTCCATGACTTTTGAAATCAATGTGAATGGTAAACTTTGAGGTACTTGCATAATATAGAATTAATATGTATACACTTTATTATTTTAAATTTTTGTTTTGCCTACAGACAGCCTTTTGATTGATTATCAGTTTACCTTCAGCTTATTACAAGAGGATGATCGTCATCACACTGCCATAAACTTTATAGCAAATCCAGAACAGGTAAGAAAATGTTAATAATTTTAGTTAAGTTTTAGAGATTCAGAATTAAGATTTGCATTGTATTTGATGTTGATTAAAGGTTTTTGAAGTGTCTATAAAGTTTTAGAGAAAGTTCACATTTTTTGAGAGCTGCAAAATTAGTCCAGTGCTTTCATTGAGAACACTTTCTATATGGTAGATTTACTTCAGCTTAATCAATACTCTGAAAAATTATCAGCTGGTTGATTTTATTGTTGCTCCCATGAATAAGAAGTTTAATATTTTCCTGAGATGAATTGAAGGGGTATACCCTTCTGTTGAGAAAAAATTTTTAGTTGCGAAAAATAAAATTTTTGGCTTGTGATTAGAATGTAGGCATTTGCCATATGTTTTATTTGATTTGATTTTTTAAATACAAATGTTTTGTTATACTTACGACAAACTACAAACATAACTGGTCTAGGTATATGTTAAATTGTACTTACCAAATTGTTCTTACCAAAGCAAGAGAGAGAATTGCCTTTAGCCATGGAGCATTGCCATTTCTAGATATGTTTAAAATGAAAAGTGGAAAATGATTAAAAGGCTGTATGTGCAGTTACATGCAATACATTCTGATATGTTTTGTTAACTTTCCTTTTTTTTTTCCCCTAGTCAAATAAAAATTTGGATATATCAATTAATGCGTCAAACAACTTTAACCTCAATATTACGTGGTCTATTGGCTCTACAGGTGAGAGTGAATTTTGGTATGATGAGTTTTTCCCCAAATGATTTCATGATCCTTTGAGTTATTTTAACCTGATTGTCTCTTTGTTGCTAATTTTGATAATAAAACTTTACCAAATGTGTTCTTTTGCCATTATCATTATGCTGTTATTAATTATAATATTTAAACCTCAGATGATAATTTGCAATCTGAATAAAGCTTCATTAATATGTTGACTTTCTCTCCTATTCAATTAAAATTGCATTGGTAAGAAAAGCTTGTAGCGTATTTAAATTTTTAAAACGACAGTGTTATGAAATGCTGTGATTTTAATTAAGATAAATTGCTTCCTTAACTACTGCAGAGACTGAGACTTTATTTCTTTGTTTCAGTGTTCAAGCTAAAAATTTAATTATTAACCTTTACATTGATATCAAACAATAAAGTTCTTCTGTGTATGCTGATAAAAAGAACTGCTTATCTATTTTTTTCTCCAACTTTGAACCCCATTACTCTTCTTTGTTTTAATTTAGACAGTTTTTCTGAATTGGTTCTATTGACTTTCTGAAAACACATCCAAGGAGAGGCATAATGCTTAAAATGAAATAACTAAAAAAAATCTTTTTAAAGAAGGTTCAGAGTTTCTCTTAAACTCATGAATTTCTTCATCAATGCATTTCTGAAGTACTTTACCATACTACAGTTAGTAAACTCTATTTATTCCTTTATTTTAACTTAGCTCAGTCACTCATTTATTTGCAAAAATTAATAAATGTTTATCACTAGTTACGTTATTAACGCATTCATGAACAATTAAAACTTGACAGCAAAAGTGTAAGATGTCGACAAATTCCTTTACAGATTTTATTGAGCTGTTTATTGAAATGAAACATAAATTATGGAGAAAAGCATATTATCTGTTAAGCTGACCGTAATAACTATCTTGTAAAATTATGCTTCTTCTGTCACTTTTCCAATTTGCATATAATTTTTGAAACCAAACTAAAAATTTCTGTGAATTGTCTGTATGTATATTAAATACACCTAATGTGTCATTTAAACTACAATAAGAGGTTGTTTTAGAGGAAGACACCAAAAGCAATTAAGGATTTATGTTTCTTATGCAAATTTACTTTGGTATCTTTAATGATGATTAATATTTTTGTATTAATATGCATATCCAATATGTATATTTACACCTGAGATTTTAAAATTTTTAGCTGGAACAATATCTGGAGAAGAGATTCCTGTTGTTTCCAAGGTTAATATTAAGGAATACAGAGACAGCTTTTCCTGTGAAAAATTTAACTTTCGAAGCAACCCAAACATCACTTTCTATGTCTATGTCAGCAATTTCTCCTGGCCAATCAAAATACAGGTTAGTGACTTCTTTGTGCTTTTAGAGACATTTTTATTTCAGCTTTACACTGAATTTCATGGTTTCACTCATGCAGTAAGTATACAAATAGAGTTATTTGCATTTTGTACTTTCTGTCTCTAATAATTATGTTATGCTGGCAGTCATAGTGTGATTTTAAGTTTGGGCTGGATGGGACTTTGGGCAGCATGGCCTGGTGGGAGGTGGTGCTGCCCATGGCAGGGGAGTTGAAATGAGGCTCTAAGGTTCCTTCCAGCCCAAACCATTCCATGATTCTGTGCTTTAGCATTTAGTAGTGAATCAGACTTCAGTCAGTTTTATATTCTGAATTTAAATTGTTGAACCTACGTGTTTAATTGTAATATATCTTCAGCATTTAGATGTAAACACAGAAAATGGTATGCAAATCTATATGTACCTGGGTATTTGAATGTTAATAATTGGCTTTTGGAGCCTCTGACATTTTAAATGTTGAGTGACTGTATCAGATTGCAATATCACAGTCTTCAGTTAGGACTAAGTATAGTTTATTAGAATTTATGTTCTTCTTTGACTATACTGGAATCAATTTCATTCAGTATTTTCTGGAGCACTGAGATACTCTACAGTAGCAAACTCAGAAAAAATCAATGTAATCATGATTCCTCCCTGGCCTGTGATGTTCCAGCAATATTTATACTAATAATTAATATAGCTGCACTTGTGAACACAGCATGCCCTGCATCAATGAAAGAGTTTCTTTTGTGGATGAATGGCTTTTGACTATAACTCCCTTACAGAATTAAGTCTTAAAAATTAAGTTGTTGCAAAGATAATTTCATAATTCCTGATGATTTGCTTCATCATTAATCAAGTAAAAGTTCAAAATACTTTGCAGTTAGCCATACAAATACCCTATAAAATTTCCATTTGGTGAGAAAAAACTTCCATATTTTTCTAAAATACAGAACCTTAATTTATAATCTATGTATAAAAATACACACACACACACACACACATGTTTATGTATATATTTATACATTTTAAAAATTACAGAAATTTATTCTATCCATCTGTCTAGATATATATGATAAAGTGTTCTGGATTAAAGCCGTCATCTTCTGACTAAAGTGTCAGAGAAATGTTTTTCTTGTGTTAAGTAAAGCTAGAGTTGTCTTTATCATACCTGAACAGTGACTGTAAATATGTGTTAACGGTGTCAGAGGATGAATTTATTCAGCTTACTAACATTTATGACTCTACTAGTTTATTAAAAAATCCAAACCAATCCTGAAGACTAACTGCTTTCTTTTAGTCTTCATACTAGGGCTGTTTTACATTCTCTCCCACTTCCTTAGGCTAGAACAAGTTCAGCTGCCAAACAGGCTCCTTAAACAAATCCAGGGAGCAATATCAGCTGTAAATGCATTACACTCTCCTCTCACCTTTACGACTGCAAGGTGCCTGTACCATCATTGTAAGACAAACATTATTAGGGTGATGCATTCCTGAGACGTGCAGCTCTGTGGCAGATGTTGGCAGATCTCAGCTCCTCCTTGTGCTCTTTCCACTGCAGCATAACACCCTGATGGAGGGAATCCCTGATCATTGGTTACATCCTTCCTCCTTTTTTTAAATCAGAATTTTCATTGTCTGCCATGGTTACACAGTTTTTGTTTTAGGTTTTTTTTGTGCTTCTTTTAGAGGCACATTGATATTCAACAGTCTAGACAGTTCTGCCTCAGATGTGGTGGTGCTTGATTATTGCGTTCCTGTCCTGTCTGTACTCTATCTAGAAATTAAGTTACTCAATTTTATGTACTGAGAAGGAATACTGAGGTCCAATCGGGCAAAGTGTTTTGGGATTTTAACTTTTTCCTCTGTATTTGCCTTCCTAAATTAATGAGATTATTATTTAGCTCTCAGCCTTTTTTATGCTGTAATTTGTTCTTTTCTGAGAAAATATCTGAAGTCAACATTACCAGTATATGTTTCTTGTGTTTGGTGCTCTAGCAGTAGATAAAATCTTCAAATGATAAATGGAGCAGGGAGCTTTTATGAGAAAACAAGTTTTGTTTTACATGCTAACTATAATTCTGCATGTAGTAGAAATTTTAAAAATATATGAAACCTCCTATGACTTTGGGTTAGGAGAAGGAAGTCATGGTTCATTCCAATCAGAGGCTAAACTTTCCAAGGCCAGTACTAAATCAGGTCTAATCGTTATGCTCTTCTACATCTTTATCTCATAGCATACCAGTTTTCACCTTCATATCAGGCAAAAGTGGTTGATATTTGTCTATTTGCATTGCAGTCCTTTTCACTGCCATGGCCACGCTGCATTGGTCATACCATGCTGGGAAAAACCTGGTATTTTGTGTTAACTCAGTACTGAAGGCTTTATTTAATCCTGAGGAAACTATTGTGGCTTCCTTGACAGGTATTCTGTTCATTTAATAAGTAAGGTAGCAACATGAAATTTGACACATGCCTTTTACACAATGCTTTTGTAGAGGACTAAGTACTCCAGCACATTGAGCATTTTTCAAGTACAGTCTGAGTACCAGCCCTCCTGTATTTCCATTATTCATCACCACTCATCGAGAATTCATTATATAAAACATGAGTTCCTAAGGAGGCAGAGCTAGTGACCTTACTTCCTTTTAAACTGGTATTTGAAGTTGTGTTACTGATGTTATTACCTCTGGTGTTATTGGCATGCATTTCACCTCTCTGCTCTTGTGCCTCCTGTTATGCTGGCACTGGAGCTAAGATTTCTGGGATCTTTCATTGGGAGGATTTGGATGTTGGAGTTACTGCTCTTTTATTTTCTATAGGAAAGAAACAGCCCTCGTCATTATACAAGACATGTAGGTTCACTTTCTGTTAAAGTCACCTATATTATCTCTGGTTTTGCATTCATTTATCGCCAAGGTTTTCATGGCTATAAGGAAAAATGTGTCCATCCCAGCAGGTGATTGTTTATTGGGATCAATGGCTCACAGCTGCTTCCTCAGATAGTTTTATTATTCATGTTACCTATTCAGCAAACTGGGATTTTTTTTCCAAAATGTTAATAAACCCCTGGTGGCTCTAAACCAAAATATTTTCTTAAGAAATATGATTTCTTGGCTTTGAAAAAATGGTATGTGATGATTAGTGTTAATAAAAATAGCTCTTTAAGGTGTGCTGGTCTGTGATAGGCAGTGACCCATTTCATTGTTGTCACTGGTCTTTCCAATCACCTCAGAATACAAATTCTTCAGCACTGGACAGCAGTGAATTACTTGGAAAACATAGAAACTATGTAGGAAATTCTGAGTTTCTTTCAGCTGTGCTGCTGCTCTCTACTGAAATATTCTGCAGGTTCCCATCACCCTCCTGTCCATGGGCACACAGCTGGGTGATCTCTGCAGCCCTCAAGGGAAAACACTGCATTTAAATTTCCTGATGCTAAAGGGATTTTATTTAGCTGTAAAATCTCTTCTTCCTTGAGGAAAGAAGCAGAAAAGTGACATAGTTGCATAAGGGGTCATTAGAAAGGTGGTGGTGTGGGACATCTTCAGCTTAGAGCTGTTTCCACAAATAGATCTACTGTCTATTGACCTGGCTGTGAAATGGGCAGGTGCCAGTTTTTTCTCAGGAGTATCTAAAAGTTATACACTGGCACACAAATGTTGGGTATTTCCCTGTTGAATTACTCTAACAGCTTATATCACACTTTTTCTTCATTTCCTCTAATTCAGAGTTGCTGATGAGTAAAAATGGATAAAGACCTTTAAATTTAACTGGTGAGACTTTCATAAACAACAGTAGTTTCTACATCTTTTCAGGGTAAATCCCTATAAATTACCTTTGTTAACAGATGTTAACAGAAGTGTCCAAGTAAGAGTATGTGACTAGCATCCACACTTATGTTTGACTGTCTTTGACAGTCCCAAACCTTTAGGTGTATTGTGTCTTATGTATCAGTTAAACAGGACTCCATGAGAAAATACTCTTGCCTTAAAATAGACTAGATTTCTGAACAGAATATATGACAAAGCCCCATAACTTGTTTCTGCTCATTTTTATTTTATTTTGAGAGTCAGTATAATTCAGACTCCACTGATAATGGAATTTGAAGGCTGCAACATTTATTGAGAAGCAGTAACTCAGACTGGAGCCAGCACCTCAAATAGTGGTCAATGGTCCCTGAAGTAGTAAGCAGTCATAAAGCTTGGGCTTCTGACAGCTATGCAAATATTAATAACAGCAGTCACAACATGTTCTTCAGTCTCAGGAAACTGATTTTATGGCAAGGGATTTTTGTAGTTTAAGCTGGTAACAGACATATTTTCTTTGTTCCCATAATTTTCTCCCATATTCTGGAAAGTGGTGCCTGCATATGAAAAAGCAAATACCCTTAAAATACTGTCCTGGCTATTGGTCTGATTGCTGTCCCTAAGGACAGCAGTGACATTCCTGCTTTAGGGTCAGCTGCATTCCTGCACCTATATCTCTTCATAACTGTCAAACTTGTAAGTGATCTCAACTTGTGCCTGAGCAGCAAAATTTGCTCCCAATTTTAAAGCTGAATCTGGAGATAATAATAACTGTTCTACTAGTTATTTCCTTTCTTCCCTGAAGTGTAAATGAAAGATTCACAAGTGTCTGAGTTTTAATTGGGAGGGTCAGTTTAAATTGTAAGGTTCAGCCTCAGCAGCAAAGCACTGTCTGGCAAAATTAGGTCTGTGTATAATGAAAAAAAAAATCTTGTTATACATTTTTGAACATAGCCTAGTTAAACTAACATGTTTCCACAGCATAAAACAATTACTGTTGCAGTGAAGTTAGACAGGATGTTGCTGTACATGTAGAATACCCTGATGTGTTTGAAGAAGTTTAATATTTTTAAGCAAGCCTACTTGGAATTCCAGTTTTTTTCTGCCCTGTGGTTTCTGATGAAAACTGTCTTTGTCACCATGTATTAGTTTGTATACCAGAACAGAATAATGAATTATGGTAAAGATTTACATTTTATTTGTATGTAGCACGACAGATAGTTAAAACTACTTCATATATAAATCTTCAAGTGATTTTTTTTAAAAGCTGAAACTTGTGTTCTTTCAGTTTACTGTCTCCTGTTTCAGAATTGGTTTTTTTCCCCTCTTAATAGCTTGAGTGTAGCAACTGAAGGAGGAGTGTAATGTAAATCAAGAAGCATATCTACCCTTGTAATAAAATTTACTGTGTAGTATAATTTATTTCAGGTTTTTGGTTTTGTTTTGGACTTCATTTGAATTTTTAACATTCACACATGACTTAAATGTTGTAAAAGCTCCAAGAAGTAAAACATGTCAGTTACTGCCATTAGAAGTTACAACAGTATCACAAACCTAATTACTAAATTAAAAAGTAAAGGTCAGATCTTTTTGGGTTTTAAAACCTTCCTGATGTTTGCTAAGGTCATGATTGTGAACCCTTTGCTGTGTATTTATCCACATGTAGCTGTGTTTGTAGCTGTGCCACCTGTGATTGCATGCCTGAATTTAATGCCTGTGATTTATGGTGAGCAATTCAATTTCTAAGTGCCTTAATGGTTCTCATAGAGGCTGCTGAGTAACTGCATATAGCAATGTATGGAGACACTATAATTCCTGAAACACTGAACAGGTAGTGATGATGAAGTGGATGCATTAACTTCCAAAACAACTTTGATGTTTTCTTACAGTAAAAGTAAAATCCCGCTATTAAAATAGATTTGAAAGTAGTATACCAAGAACAAAAACCGTGGGAAATCCATTGAACTGTCATACAGTGACAGTTCTGTCAGAACAGAAGAAATAACAGGAATAGAAGGCAACCTGCAGTACAGGGTGGATTTGTTTATAGATGACTGAGGTATAGTCTAAAATGGAGGTTTATGTGTAGTTTCAGGTTTTAGTAAGGATGATGATATTGATCATTATGAAAAGTTAGGATTGATAATAATGATGATAATAATAATAATGATCATTAGCAGAGAAATATAGAATCGTTCTGGTTGGAAAAGACCTCTAAGATCATTTGCTCCAACATTTAACCTTACACTGCCAAGTCCAACACTAAACCACATCCCCACTGCCTCATCTACACATCTTCCAAATGCCTCCAGGGGTGGTGACTCCACCATGGCCCTGGGCAGCCTGTTCCAATGCCTGACAACCCTTTCTGTGAAAACATTTTTCCTAATATCCAATGTAAACATCCTCATTTTCAACTTGAGGCCATTTGTTCTCATCCTCCTTTGCTGTAAAAATTATCCTCAACAAAGCTGGATGCAAAATTTACGTTGAATGTGCTCAAATTATGCATCAGGTGATATCAGTCCTGGGCTCTGAAGGAAGAGAAATTGCAGTGCCAAAAGCAGGAGGGGTGGGAACATGAGACTGAAAAAGTGCAAATGCAAGTTCCCATCTGAATGTAAGAAGGAAGTGGTCCAAATAACAGGAGATTTAGTAAACTACAGTGCTTTGGAAGAGATTTTGAACAAAAGTTGTTTAGTATTTTGTCAGCTTTTACTCATTGAATATAGGCATTAAAATTATACAGGGAATTAGAATGAAAGAATGTATATCTTAAGAAGCAGGGTTCCCCATAAGAGATCACAAGGCTGTTCATTTGTGCTTCAATATTCTGTCAAAGTGGCTCATCTAATCTCCTGTCTGCTCATGGCGTTTAGGTTGTTAGACAGCAAGGAGTCTGGAAATTCAGGTTTAGATCTTCCATAGCATTGTTTTTTTGTATATGATTAAAATGTATTGAATCGAATTTTTGCTCTATAGTTAGTTTCAAAAAAAAGAAATTACTCTAAATAGAGAAATATAAAATTATTTTAAAATTGAAATCAGGACAGCAAAAGGTAAGGTAAAGTTCCATTTGCTTCATTGCTAGTACTTAAAGCTAAACTCAATTCTGTTTTTCAACACATTAAATATGATTGTTAAAATTCTCAGTCATAGATTACAGGTATATCTGTTACATGTACAATTATTACACTTTAGAAAGTACTTGAAAATTACTACCCAGATGGGAACTGCTACAGTAATAATGGGTCCTTTTTTCTTTCTTAGGCAATCAAATATAATGCCAGAAACCCACCAGTCCTTGCCTTGGAAAGTGGACCATCTATAATATCTATAATTTATTTTCTTGGAATTTTAAGGTCAATTGTATGGAGAATAAATCCCAAGGCTGTATGATACTCCACAATGGCTTAATGTGCCCAAATCCAATTTGGGAAGCATTTTCCAAAATGCTTCCCATGAATCCTAAAGTGTTGCTAAAATGAGAAATGTTTCCTGATTATTAGATTATACCTTTTTTCTTTAAATAATGCCAAAACAGTTAACATTAGTCTTAAAATGTACCAGAAAAACGTTGCCAACCATATCATGCCAACTTCCACATCACTCCAATAAATGTAGATATTCATTATTCTTCCTGGTACATTTCTTTTTCCAATCACCTTAGAAAAGGACCAGTATGATCCACCAGAATATCTGCAAATATTTAACGTAGTTGATGTATTTCTGAGAAAGCAGAAGCCCTGTTAATAGTTCAGCTGATGATTTAAGGGAACCAAAAGACGTAATTAAGAGATAAGTAGTCCTCAGTGATGCATAGTTTTAATTGGTGTATAATTTGGATGTCTGAGATAAGAACTCATGTAACCAATGTGCCAATTGTGTAAGGCTTTCTCTTCCAGGCAGACCAAGGCATCACCTACTGATGGTTGGATAACACAATAGAGATGTATAGATACTGTATTTGCTAATAAAAATTATCTCCCTAATATGTTTAGCAAGTAGATATTGATGTTTTTTCCATCTGTAATCTCCATTTCTTTTATATACATACTGAAGTAAATTTTAGTTAGAAAATTTAGAATACAAAACAAAGGTTTGCTTTCAGATAGCTTATGTTTTTTTCAGGACTTTTGATTAGCTAGAGAAGAAATAAATCAATTCTTTATCTTGGGATTTGGGGTGGGAGCAAATGGTGGGGTATGAAAACCTTTTGTTCAATAATAAGAAAAAAACACTTTGAAATATTAAGATTCTCCCTGAAGAAAACATCTATGCCTTGCTGAGCTGCAGAAGCCTATAAAGGTCATACACAGTGGCTTCAGAATTATTTGAAAGTAAATGTTTGGCTCATAGGGGATCAGAATGGAGATAGGAAACTGGTGGGAGAGAATAGGTATTTTCAAACTATTTATCGTGGCTGTCAGAAACTCCTATGTCAGAAGTATTAATACAACCTTAGTTGCCCTCTGTGATCAGGATTTTATAGAAAAATGTGGGCAATGTACAGGATTTGTGTTTCTTAAACGTTTAAATTTGGATTTCTGCCAAATCCATGCTTTTCAACTTCACATCTGCTGAGCAGTGATGATGATGAGCATCACTGATATTGTGGTGGTCCTGACATGGACAGAAGTTTCAGGGTTAGGAGGAGCAACTCTTGTGTCTCCTGAGCTCCTCTGGCTCTGGGTGCTCATGTCCATCATGGGATTGTCCTGCAGCAGCAGCCTGTGGGCACTTGTGCCATGACCTGGAGGCTGAGTCTGACCTCTGAGCACTGAACCAACAAGGTGATGGTGAGCTCTGAGCCAGTAAACCTGGAAAAAGAACTTTCCAGTGCTAGGCAGCCTTGACAACCCTGGCTGCACATACAGTTCTGGGATTTTGTTTAAAGCTTCAGAGCTTAATTCCTCAGGCCATGGCAAAATAGCTAAAAACTGTAGGAATGCTTACAGCTGAGTTTGCAAGGCTCTCTAAGTCCCAGTTTTCCAAAAGCACTGAAGCTTCTACAGGTGAGACTGCTTTATGTGCAGGAGCATTCTTAGGAGTGAGCTAAGGTGTCATCAGCATCCTTAGTGTAATTTTTTTTAAAATTAAGAATAAGCAAACATTCACACTTAAGAATGTTTATTTTACTGAACCAGTATTTTTTATGGCACTGTAATGTGTAAGAGTTATTGCAGACACAGATGCATGGAATTGAACTTCATATCTGCTGCTAGAAAAAATCCTTGAGAATAGAAAATAGTTGCCATATATTGACCTTTAGGAGCTCTTCAGGGTATTTTTCTTGTGATATTTTATTTCTCTTTTTTTTTTTTTTTAAAGCTTGATATTAATCTCTGAACTATTTGGCCAGTGTAATAATTTCTGTGATGAAATAACAAAATAAAATATTACTCAGTGAGACTCCAGGATTTAAAAAACCAAAGCCACTCTGTGGTTCCTCGTGGACCAACTAATGCATAGATGGCTTGAGCTGAGCTAACCAGTGTGAACATATGAGGAAGTCACAGATGACAAATGCTTTTGCTGAGAAATGCAGAAGGAACAGCACAAATTTGAGCAGAGTCCCAAGCACTTTGTTCATCAAGAAGACATTCTCAGACCTGCAAACTTGGCTGATAACTGGGGAAAATGCTGGGGAGGTGCTGTGCTCTCTGTTAGATTATAGTGTCAGTGCTGTCTTCTTCAGACTGTGGAAAAGGATGATCGGTACAAAATTCTGTCCAGTTTCATTATAAAATGCTGATTGTTTTATTTTGAGATGCTTTAAGGACCTTTAAATTGTAATAATGATGCCATTTAAAAAAATCTCTTGAATTCTTCATTATCAGGAAGCTTATTTGATGTATTTTGAAGAAAATTTAAAAAAACCCAAACCATAAACTGCTTGTTCTAATTAGACAAACATATTTTGTGCCTTCAGGGAGACAGTACAATTATCAGACATAGATAGCCAGATAAACATATTAAGCAAGAGGGTAGAGAGCTTGCAGGCCATCTGCTTCTTTTAAAATTTACCTTTAAGTGCATTAGTTACTTGTCATTACTTTTTCATGTAAGCACTTGATTTCATTGCTACCTAGGTGTTACATCTCATAGATGATAAATCCAGAAGGGGCTACTTTGGTCATATAATTTGAAATGAGACATAAACTAAAGCATAGGCTTTCATAAATTAATTGCAGTTTGAAGTAGACCATATACTGGGAAAAAAAAATATCACTCTTGCCTAAATGTTTCTAAAAAGGGGATGTGCACTTGACTTCTGCTACATAGTTCTGACTGTCAATAATTGCCACTATTCAAAAATTTTGATTCATGGTAAGTGCAGCTTTCCAAGGGCTACTCTTGAAATATAATTTTGTGCCAGAAAGGAGAGCTTCCTCCTATAAAGGATATGATGTTGTGGCAAATACCATATACTCTACCACTGTTGTTTTGGCTTTTCTCTGCACCCTCCAGTGTTTGTATCCCTTGGGACCTGTGGGAGCCAGAATTGGGTGTGCTTTTCCAAGTGATTGGATGTGGAGTTAATGATGCACTTGAGGGGGCAGAAGAAGGGAGTTTTCAGCAGCTCCCACATGGACACACTGTGCTGCTGAAGAAAGCAGAACAGCCTTAGCTCCATCTTTCCTACTCTTTCTTCTTGTGACTCCAACCACAATCCTATTTGCTACATTCAGTATTTTCCTCTATACACCCAGGAATTCCGTAGGCCCTTCATCACAGCATTGGGAATTTAATGGTTATCTACCACAACTCCAAATGTTCTTTAGTGTCACTAAGTCCAGAATAACATCCTTTAGAATCATCTTCATTCTTTGATTCCACATTTACACTACCAAATCCACTTTTACTACTCTTACCTTTCTCTTATCCTCCTATACACATACTTTGTAAGTGACCTATTATTTTCACTTCCTTTCCTCAGCATGCCAAATAAAACATATTAATGATGATACTGTTTTATTGCAAATTACTGACAGGAGCTTTAAATAGCACTAGAAAACTAAGATCTAAGAATCATGCTGTGCCTTGCATTAGAAACACATTTGTATAAATGTGCATCTCTATTTACAATTACATTTTACATTAGTTAAAAGTTTAATAAGTGTCATGCTGAACTTTTATTCTAGTTCCTCAAAGTGGGAGTTTGTCAGAAAAATTAATACAATCTCTTTATATCGAGAAACAGGAAAATATCCAGAATTACTGTAAGTTCTGTTACTCATATTTCTGTGGATGTGTTAGGAATGGGTTAGGAGATGTAGACATGAAATGGAGCGCAGCAATCTCCTGTGAAAATGTCTAAGATCTGCTGGTTGTAGAATACTTGTTTGGAACACATATATTCTTAAAGCTGATATAATGAATTTTTAGACCAACATGCTCTACAGATTTTTCTATTCTACTACTACATTATTATTTATCTTATGGGATTTTTAGTCATTGCTCTCATCTTTCACTGCTAGCTTTTCATTAACATCCTTCACAAAAAAACCAGAGGAAGATTAATCTTGTGTGTTTCTTTCCTTCCTTTTTTGTTTTTGTTTCATGATATCCTCATTTTACTTTCTTGTCTTTTCTTTTTATTCTTATTCCTTACAGTGACAAGAAAAATACACAAGACTGACATTGTTACAGATTGCAGTCTTGTTAAAATTGCCATATTAACTATGAGTCCAGGTAGTGAAAACCCATTCAAGCTGTCAGATATTCTCAAATGAGTGAAATAAAAGCTGTTTGTATGTGTGTGGAATCATCATTACTCCTTTTGTCTCCTAATACCATCTTAGTGCAGGCTTTGAATTGTTTTCATTTAAGGTAATTTTGGTTTTGTTCTGTTCTCAGCAGTTGGGTCTGAGAAATTCTCTGCTGCGTACATATGAGAGGTTTGCAGAAATGACTGATTTTCATGGATAAAAGTTTTGTTTTAGTTATCTGTAGTGGAAGAGTCAGAATTTCTGACTCAGGGAAACAGAACAGTTTATAGATGAACCTCTCAAGGTCTCAGGTCCAGCTCTCTGCTCAGATCAGGGAAAACTTCAAAGTAAGATCTGATTGCTCAGATCCTTGTCTAGTAATTTTCTTTACTGTATCTGTTGGAGGTTCTGTTCATTACATCTCATCCTCTTTCTGTGCACCTCTGAGAAGAGTCAGAGTCATTTTCTCTGCAACGTAACCATTCTTTCTTTGCCCTGTCTTTAAAGCATTCAAAGTTAATGACCTCTCTGTGTAGTAAAATGTGAATTCAATGAGTTTGCAGAAGATGTTAAGATCCATACCAGGAATTCAGTGCAATTCATTGCATTCGCCTTGAGAGTCCCTCCAAACCCCAGGCTTTAAAAATAATGAAAATAGTTATAAATTTGAGGTATTTCTTCTAAATAATAAGTTGTGTGATACAAATGCCAGATATTTTCTTCTGGCATTTATTCAGCTGTTGGGCATTTTGAGCCAAATATTTATATATGCCTTCATAAAGAAAAAATAATTCTTAAATGACATCTGGATAGTCTCCTTTTTTCCCCTATTATGGCATGATTTCTTAAATATACACTCCCAAACTGAAAATTTGACTGTGCTTGTGTCCAGACCAGAGATTGGAAAGAGCAAGGATGGACTACATCTCTTAATGGTTCACATCAGTTACCTTAGAGGTGTTTTCCACCTTAAAACACTCTATGAGTATTATTCAGTAGCAGCAAGGGTAAAAAGGGAGGAAAGAATGCAAAACTGCACTTAAGCTGAAATATAATGGTAGAAATACACAATTTTTTATTGTTACTGTTAGACTTTGCAGTGTAGGAGGTGAGATGTCAGTGGAGAAAAGATTCATAAAATGTTTATTCAGAGATTTAAAAGGAACTTTTTGGCTTTCTCATTGGGGATGCATTATTGTTCCACTGCTGAGCATGAGCCTGGTGTGAATGTGTCACTGCATCCGTGCCAAAATGAAGGCATTCAGTCACATTCTGAAGTGCTCTTGTCAGCTCTTAGGTGAGGATTCAACAACAGATATACCTAAGACACAGATGTATCAGCACTCTTGTGATTAAGATGCACGTGCACCAGAATAGACTTTTCCTTTTCTCTTGCCCTCTCTTTAGAAAAGGCAAAAAGCTATTTTATTCACATCACACCTGTATTCATAACTATAAGCTGATAATGCTTTTTTTGTACAGTGATTACATTGTTGGTTTGGTTTTTTTTTTTTTTTTTTTTAATTGATACTTCATTTCTATTCTGTGGGCATTAACCACAAAACTTGATTTATTTTGAAAATCTTTTTTAGCTGTATTCATCTGTGGTAAGGCTAGTAGTAGAAAAGAAAAATCAATTGCAGCTGTATTATTTGCAGTGTAATCAATTCACTTCTCCATTCTAACTAGAAGAGGCATCCTGAGGAGCTGGGAAAATTACACTAATCTGATATGTTTGGGTCTTTGTTTCCTTGTGAAGACTGCTACTGATCTCCTTACATCCACTTCCTTTGAGTTTTGTTTAAAGTTCACATAGATAAGGGATACTTGAAGACATCTTGAACGTGGATATAATCACCCTGTTCTTTTGACAGTGCTTTGTCTTTTTTGGTCTTATTTTGGCTTCGCTTTGATTCATTTTCTGTACACACTATTTGTACCTGAACAGTGTCTAAAATTATGTGTTTAAAGTAACTTATCCAAGGGAAGGAAACAGGAACTTCTCAGTCATTGGTTTTCCTGCATACTAATTATTGTTCTATCCAAGATTTGATTCCATTATTAATATTTTAATTAAAATAAATTTAATTAATTTTACTAACTGCTGATGTAACTAGTAATTCACAAAAAGTGGAGGGCTATAATCTTTATCTGCTGGGCTTCAAGTCTCGCAAATAGACATGGAACAATTAAGTTTTTTGGACATAATATCTATATAGGGTCAGAGCTGACAATAATATTTTCCATTATCAGGATGTGTTAAACCTGAAACTGTTTAAGCAAATGTTTTCATAACCTCATATATCTGTTTTAAAAAAACAGATTTCCTTATGCTTTGAACGTAAAATAGTTTCACAATTCCTTTTTTTCCTTATATAATCATTCTGTTTAGACACATTTGTTATTGTGTAACCATTGTCTGTAACATCAGTAGCTCTTCATTATTCCTGGTGTATATTCCCTTTTTTGTATTTATACATGGCAATCCTATTGCCTGTCAACCTTTCAGCTGGCTAAGCAAGCTCTGTTCTTTGTGTTTAAAATTCATCTTCTGTCCCCTCCCAGCCACCCTAATGGCTCTTCACCTTCTGCTTGAGTCTTTCAGTAGAATGACAGTGCAGGGTACAGTTATTAGTCTGTCAAAACATCCTTTTGCAGTCAGAAGAATAAATTGCGCAGCACCATTGTTACTGTTACAATTTTGGTTACTCCATTAAGATGCCTCACATTCCATTTATGTTTTTCTTTATGCTTGGCTGGCGTGGTTCAAGGAAATTGCTTCAGTGCTGTTTATTCTACACCTGTTGTAGCCAGATGGAAAGGGGGCAGGACTTATTTTTAAATAATAATAATAATAATAAAAATAAAAAATACATTCTTATAAAAATTAAACCTGAAATACTAAACTGCTTTTAGTTGAGATGACAAATTCAAATTATATTCTAGTGTCATAGAATTTCATCAGTTAAGGAAACCAGTGAAATCTGAGTGCCTAATTGCAATGTGTAGACGCTTTGTCATAGGAGTACCAATGTGAATTTATATTCCTGAGTTTGCAAATACTCTATAAGATCATTAACTGAGGTTTCATTTGTGGGATGTTTTTGCATGGTTTATCATTCACAGGGATAAATTCCATGATATCATGATATTGAACCAGCAGTTTCAGTTCAGGTCCACTCACATGCTGTCTCAATTAGCACAAATACTGAGTTACTGCAGTTGCATTTACTATGTGCAAAGTACTTTGTGAGTGATTTTTCTGAAATAGCCTATGCTGAAATTCTTGCTCATATTTTTTCAAACTTTTTTTTGGGGTCTTTTTATTATATTTAAACATTACCTTTGTTCAACTCCAGTCAGTGTGGTGTAATGAAGCAAAATGTGGTGGAAGGGATTTTTTATTTTAGTATTTTTACTTTAAACTGATAATTATGGAAGATACAGTAGTGACAATTTGCTATAGGTGTACTAAGGTTAATTGTGTTTTTTAACAGAAAGGCCTTAATGGGAAATGCTACATCATTGCAATAACAGTTTCAGGGTTTCTAAAGGGAAAGATTCAGTTGCTATTAATTATACACAATGCTAATGCTATGGTTTTAAAAGGCTGTTAAAACTTATAACATAGTGAAAGCAAGTTATTTAAATGATCATACTAAATAATATTATACTTTAAAAATTCTACTGCTAAGCTGACACCTCTTGTATTAATAGTGTTCAAGGAGGAACTCAGGATACAAAGAGAACAAAATGAAAAGGTATAAAAAGACATAAACCAGGATTTGTTGTAGTGAAGAACAGTGTTTTAAATAAAATTTTTAAAGCAGTCCTTATGCTCTACTCTTTTGCTCTAAAGAGTCCTTTAGCTCTTCCTGGTTTCAACTTGAAAGTTCAGAGGATAGTAAAAATTGCAAAGAGGTTTGGAAAAAACAACTTGAGACAATCCTGAAGTGAGTTCACTTGTTAAGAAGACTTAAAAGGTTGATACTGCAGCTCAGGCTGTTTGAGTGATGATGGGGGAAGGAGATGGAGAATGGGAGGAAGAACAAACAGGACTGAATATCAGTGGGAGATAGTTTAGACAAGCTAAAAGGAAAGGTGGCACAGGCAGTTTCTAAAATCTCTGAAACCAGACATTTTAAGAATGGAATTGTATAACCACATCTGGACAGATTTGATTCCCCTTTGGGGAAGCAGATATGTCCCATCTGCTGTACTTGATGTGCTTTTGTTATGTTTTCTGTGATATTATTTTCCTCTTTCAATACTCCTTGGTTTTTTTTCCTTTTTGATGTGAACATTTTTGATGTGAACAATTTCTAACAACAAAAGTAAAGTGAATCCACTCATGACATCTTATGAAATAATTGAAATCATCCTTTTTGTGATATGACACGTAGGTGTCCTACAAGCCATCCTGAAGGATTGTGGGGGGAAAACAGTGGTGGGGATGAGGGGTTTTTAGAATTACCTCTGACATTGTTATGAAGGAGCAAGAATTGACAATTTAACAGTTTCATAGAAGCAATGATTACTACAAAGCAGTTAATGAGCTTCAGAAAAGGAGGATTAACCAGGTCCATTTTCAGCTTTGTAAGTTTCCTGTGAACAGTTTAAAAACAAATGAAATTGGTCTTTTACCAATTGACTCTTCTTTCACTGCCAGTTTGTTGACACTTAGAGCTCTTTGCTCCACAAGGAACGAGAATACAATTGGTCTAGTACATGGTCTTTAATTGAATTGACTACTTTGCCCTGCTGCTCAGGGAATTGATAAATTGCTGCAACCTTCTGTTCTGAAAGTTAGTGAGGGGATTTTGTCTTTTGTTTTAGGAATAGGAAGTATGAAAGAATAGCGTTCAGAAGTGGTAAGAGATCTCTGAATTTGTTTTGACTACTTATATTATTGCAGTCTTAGTTCTGTGAAATATTTTAGAAATTAATCAGTGGTTACTGTCACTTCTTTTTTTGGTTTAATCATGCAGATAAAATAAACTTTCATATTCAATATGCCACTTGTGGTAAAATGTAACTACGTGTTTTGAACTTTCAGTAGCAAAGTTATTTCTTTGATCTGAAAATGTTGCTAAGGAGAATCTTTTTCTTGACCACTTAATGTGAACATTTATACATTAATGTTTCTGTAAAATGTAGTTGACCGGCAGACACAAAATGAATGACATTTTGTTACCAAACAGATTAAAGGAAATTCCTAAAGTTATTAAATCAAGAAATTATGACAGTACAAGAAATTATGACAGTAGGTTGTTTTTTCCAACAATTTGAACATTTTTTTTGATAATTGCTAATGGCCCGCCCCCTTCTTTTTCACAAATTACCCAAAAAACAAAATCCCCACTCATCAGATTCTGTAAGTTACAGATCATAAATGTAGTATTTTTAAGTCATCTGGATATTTGGGTGCTAATTTTCAGAAGAGGTTGGGGCATCTGGGTACTCTCAATGACTTTTGTCAGCCATTATTTATCTTCGATTTTATTTCATATCCTGTTATGAATAAATTCTTTACAGCTATTGTAAAGCAGTGGAGAAAATTCAGAGTTGCTTTCCCTGAAGTCATACACTTGGGAAGTGCAAAGGGACCACCCTCATTTGCTTCATAGAATCATCACACGAGTTTCAGAGAGCTCTGTTTGGGTTTGTGTGTCCTCTGGTGCTGAATCCATGGCAGGTTGTACTGGGGGATTCAGTGCCACACTGCAAAATTTACATACAGACCTACTTTTATGATTTTTTTTCTTTATTTTAATCTCAGTATGTAAATAATTTTTTAGTTATTAGTCAAAACCTTACACAAGTCAGCATAAAAACATGACTTAGTAAGTGATGTAAAGAAGCCTATTCTCAAAGAAGAAAAGCTATGTTGTGCTGCTGCAAATGAAGGAATAGCTTTAATTACTTTTCTCAGTTTCTTCTATTTTTCTCCTCCCTATTAACCCCCTATTTATTCTCCCCCTATTACTTACTGTGTAAGTAAACTTTCACTGTCTTTGCATGAAACAAACCTGTTTTCCAGCAAATTTTAAAATGGGTATTTAATCTGAAGAAAACTGCCCTTGTGCTTTTCTAAGGCAGCGGATATTTTAGGGAGTTAACTGGCAAATATCCAGATGCTGCAAGGGGTAATATTTGATTAACCTCTGACCAGAAATAACTGTGTCCATCAGGATATACAAAAGCAGTGTTGAACTGTTCCATCATGCCTTGAAAATCTTTGCTTCACTGGGCTTTTACTGTTCTCTGAGAAGATAAGGATGTTGTTGAAGGAGATTCAGAATTGCACACTAGAACTCAAAAGAGAAACAAAAGCTCTCTGAGATTAAAGCTAAGAGGTTTCAAGAGGAGAACTAGAGTGGAGACTCCTTCAGGTCTTATGCTGGTGTTGCTCTTGTCCTGAAAAAACTAATGGAAGAAAAGGAAAGACATGGAAACATGTAGAAGAAATTTAATGAGAGTTGATAAGAATTATTATAATTTTATTGATTGCAATTTTTATAATCAAAATATCTTAGAAGTCTAATTTCAACTCTTAAACTTATATATTGGTGAAATTCAGTTTTGGGATTAGTAGAAGTGCAGCTGTGAGGAAAATTCATGATAAGCAAAAGAGTGCTGTGTTTCTACCAAATGTGACTTTCAAATAGAACATTCTTTTTCTTATGTCCTTGTCTGTTTTGGTTTTCATGTATGTTGACAGCTTTGCTGCCTAACAGTGTAAACTGTTTCTCTGTTTCATCCTTTTCCTGCAAAGATAGCTGATATGAAATACATATAAAATACCTTGTGAAAAGCCTTGAACTGACCCAAAATTTGTTGACATCGATATCAACAGAGATAGTATTACTTTTATGTAACTGAGTGTAGTATATTAAAATATGTGTATTAGAATTTTTAATCCTAAATTACCTAATTAGTGAGGTAATTTTGTTTCAGTTTCAGAGGTTTAAAGTGTAAGATATTGGTACCATTGGGCTCCATCTTGCCCAGTAGTCAGAGTGATCTATCGGCACCTTGTAGCCATCAAGGAAATTTTCAAAGCAAAGCTTAAGCACTTAAAATTCCATGTTCTAATTCTGGGTTTCTGTAATAATATGGTCCCATATTTATGTACGCATTTATTCCCTCAGTGAAGCATTCCAATATTCAGGAGCAGGAAGAACAAAGGAATTTTCTGTCTTCATCAGTCATCTTGCCTTCCAGAACAGAAGTCTCTTTAATCTTCTGGGCAGCAGTTGTACATGTTTAGTGTAAAAAAATATTCTTTTTGATTATTTTGTTTCCCTTTGAATAATCCCTTGTCTGTACAAACAGAATATTTGTAATGGCTCTGGTTTACACATCATTTTGCTGTGTGTAGTTACACAAATTTTTCTAATCTGAAGGTTCATGCTAAAATCTTTTCAAGAAGAAAAGTAGACTTTCTGTTATTTTCCTGCTATCAAATAAGCATTTTTCTCTTCTCATTCCATCAACAGTCTCACTTCCAACCATTTTCTGTAGAGAGTTTCCCTTTCAAGCAAAGGCTATTAAACATAAACATCTTTTTAGTATTGATAAGAATAACTGTGGTGCCTTCCCTGTCTTGAATCAAAACTATAAATAGTCAAGAAAAGGAAGTTTCCTCTTTCTCAGGTGTTTCCCTGTTAGGAATCCAAGCTGCCTTTCAGCAGCTGCTGTTCTGGGTGGTGCCCACACCTTAGCAGTGCTGCTCTGCAGGGTGTGCCAGGTACAGCATCCACAGCATCTGCTGCTTTGGCTTCTGCTGGAGCAGCATTGGAATGCTGGGGGTTTTTTTCTGTTTCTTCCCCTTAACTTTTAAAGGGATTTTTAAAGCATATTATTTAAATTTGAGTAGAAATTGTTTCACTTGGGAAATGTGTAATTCAAACCTTTTAGCTCAGCTTTTAAAAGCATTATTGTATGTTTTTGTAGAAAATCTAGCTTTAGCATTAGCGATCTGTTAATTTAGAGTAATTGCTTCCTGTCTCTTGTGTATTTTGTTTTCAAACCCATATCATTGACTTAGTAGTCATGTCTCAATGTAACCAAATTCTTCCTCTGGTTGGGGGCTCTGATGAGTAGCCTGAATATTGCATATTGATTACTCATGGATCACTTTATGTGTGAACTCCTTATTTTTACTTTCTGATGCTGCAGAAGATCCATTATCTTTTATAAAGGGTTGAGTGCAGTTAATAGAAAAAAATGGTATATGGAATTATTGTTCTTTTTATTCTCTTAAGAAAAAGGATAGTTGATGTTTGCTCAGTTAGGAAAAATGAAACTATGGATTTAGGAAGCTTATAAGACATTTTGAGAAAGTGCTTATCTACTGACCTTGTATGAGACATGTCTGCCAGAAAAATTAGATTCATATGACACTAAAAGTATAGATTTTATATAGTATAGAACTGCTTTTCCTCATCACACAACCATAAAAATTGGCTGCAAAGTAGCATCAGTTTTCTGAAATAGGAGTTTGCTAATCCTTCTTTCACCAGAACCAGATTTCATGTAGTTACAAAACAGATTTAACTGAAAGCCTGAACTTAATTTTTCACAAGGACTGCATCAGTATTCAAATAAACTTGTTCAACAATATTAAATCTATTTTATTTAATACCTTCCTCTTGCCTATTCTATTGTACTAGAAATAAAATATGTCAGGAAATTGGTGGTAGGCTTAGGAAGATAATAAATTGAGTGGCAGATACAGATATCTCAATCTGAATGTGGCACATTTTCCTGATGCCATTTACTTTTCATTTATATATGTAAGTATATATATATGTATATATAAATATATAAGGAGTATATTCCTTTACATAATTATTTCCATACATTTCCATATTCATTTCCCTGTACAAGTCAGAATTACCTCAGTGTCAGTGCAGTAGATTGTAGCAGTTCTATTTATCCAAAGGTAAAATTAAGTCTGTCCATTTGGGTTGTTCCTATGGAACACTTTGTAAGTGAAATAATAATTTGTGGAAAAGTGCTATGAGGTTTAATGGACTCATCTGGATAATGGGACAGTAAGTTCTTTGGGGACACAAAGCCAGGAGGAGTCTGAGCTATGCCAAGGGGCTGTGCTGCCATCCAGGAGGACCTGGAGGGATTGGAGAAACAGGCTGACAGGAACCTCATGGAGTTCAGCAAAGGGAAGTGCAAAATCCTGCACCTGGGGAGGAAAAGCCATGAGCCAGCAACGTGCTCTGAGAAGGGAAAGGTGACCTGGGCTGAGTTAGGCAGGGTGCTGCCAGCATGTCAAGGGAGGTGGCCCAGGGGCAGAATTTATAATGTAGTTTGACGGTTTTCATGACAATTTTTAATTTTTTAGTGAATATTGCAGCATAAAATTCTAGCTAGATTGCCAGATGAATTATTTTAATCGACCTTTATAGCTTTAGCGTAAGTACAGCTATGTAATTAGCAAATGGCTGCTACTGATAGGTTTATCCCGATTTTTATCATTCTTTTATTTGTGAAAATGTGTTAACTACAGCTTCTCATAGCTTAGTTTTTACAGTTCATCTGACTTGAAGTAAAGACCAGTAAGTACAACATAGCAAAAGTAGGGAATAAAACAGATGACATTTTGGTGTATGTTTGCACAGTTCTTTAAAGTGTCCTTTCATTGTGCTTTCATTCAGTACTGGAAGATCTCAAAAACAAAAAAATCAGAGAACTCTGTAAGATCTCTGAGTGATAATCACATGATAGAGAAATCTAAATTTCAAACGTAAGTAGCCATCACTTCTGAAGAGCAGCAGTTGTAGCCGTATCTTTGGCAAGGATAAGCCCATGTCAGTATAAATTATGGAGTGTATTTCTAGCTCAGTTTATTTGCAAAGGGAGAATTATTTTCAATTCTAGAAAACTATGTTGTAGAGTTAATTGGCATGGATAGCAGATTTAATTTTATTGACATTTGCTTGTGTGGTTCTTAATATTATTCTGTTCTGCCTTTGGGATAAAAAGCATGCCAACCCCCCCCCCCCCCCCAAACTACTGTAGTTTAAATATTAGTAACTTAAGAAACTTAAATACTTTGTATTCTTATGCAATAGTCTACTAATCAACATTTATATATCACAGCTAAAATTAAATTAAATTAGATTGAAACTAAATTACAAGGTCCTGAGTAAATTGGATTTAGTAATTTACTACTGAGTCAATCTGCAACTGATGTCATAATTTAGATTTGCCTCTTATGTGAGAATGATGCCAAGAATTATTCTTCCCTTTGCAGTTTCAATTTGTGAGCGTGAAGAATTATGATCATGTTTGAAGTACAAAACTAGTAACTGGCCAGATGTTAATAATGAATTTGTAAAGATGCCATTGCAGGTCTGTCAGCTCATCTTTTCTTGAACTTGAGAGACAAAGCTGGGACTCGGTGACTCTCAAGAATGCTCAAAGTAAGAGGTGTCTTATGGATTGTGTACATAAACCAGACAGGATCCAAGATGAAGGAGAAATGTTGCAGATGGCATATTTAGCTGTATTTATAATCACTGGGTTTTTATGCATTGAACACTGTCTTGAGAGCTTTAAGGAATTTTGGTTTTTGACCACTGACCTGTTTATCGTTTGTCACCCTAAATTCTGACAACTGGCTTGCTTCCAGAATGTGAGGGAAATAACTTTTATAGCAGGTATTTGAGGATGAGGTCCATATCAACTTCTTTTTTCCATTTTAGTTAGCTTTCAAAATGTATATTTCATTTTTTGAGTCCTAGAAAGGGATGGTTTGACATGATTTCCTACTCTCAGACATAAATCAGGAGACTGTTTTATTACATAATAGTGTGGCTTGCATAAATGCATTCCATTTATGAAACCTCTTACATATTTAGGGAAATTTCATAATATGCCATATTACTGTGAGTTGTTCTTCCCAGCTGGAACAACGGCCTTGGGCATGAAGCCACACAGTTGGGCAAAATAATGGCACCATTTTATAGCTTGATAATGGCACCATTAGCACAAGATATTATCATATCACCTTTTTATGGATACTTATACTTTAAACCAAGCTCAGTTATATGACATAAGTGCAGCATTGGAACAGGCTTCAAAAACTAAAGGTGCAATTTTTCTTTCAACAAGTTAAATATTGTAACATTTATGTAGCTATTATCTTTATTCTTTATAAAACAGTGAGCTTCTCCTTTGGATGTCTAATAGAAAAATATATATAAACCCAGCAATTTTGCATCTGAAATAGGTACTCAGGTGTAAGGTGTTTCTTGACCCATCAAGTGAGACTTTTACTCCCAAACAGATGGATGAGAGCTCTGCTCTTGGCCAAATTGATGCAGTTTCTCATTCTTCCAGTCTGATGGAGCTGCTAGTGCTTTGGAGATTATACAAAGTGCAGATTTAAAAAGTTAATTTTAAGTGTTCCAGAACTGAGATTTTTAACTCTAGTCTCAGTTTGTAATTGTCGATCTGCTTACAGACTGCAGCCTCATCTTTGAACTCAGGCTTTGCTTCTCAAAGCAAATATCCAATTATGATTAAAATGTGCAAGACCTACTCTCAGAAAATCAGCTTTTTATGGCAGTCCAATCCATGGCAGTAAAGATTTCTGTGAGATTTTCTGTTCTTTAGTAGATAATTTTTGCCCATGGATGAACTGCAAGTACTTAGAAGTGATAATATTTAGTAGGATAAAAATCTGAAACTGGGAATATCAGTTATCTGTGGAAAACACATTAGGTTTTGAATATTTTAAGGAGTGTATTGTGCAATTTTATTACAATTTATTCAAATATTTTTCTTATCTGTTCAAAGTTTGGATCCCAAACATGTTAATTGTTTTTAAATACTTGATCTTGGAATTTGTCAGCAGTTTGAGTTTTAAGTAGGAAACACATTCATGCTAAATTATGTTGAAAAAATTATGGAAAATTATTAAGATTTTCCCTCAATTTGTGAGCTTCAATTGCCTTTCACTTCCATTGAAATTCTTACATTTCATACCCAACATCTTTAAAGGGTGTTCAGATGAAATATTGGTCTAATGACTTCACCCATGAAACAGATCAAAACCTATCAACCTTCAATAAAGAAGAGGTTGACCTGAAATTGCCCTGGAGTTCTGGTATCTTTGATTCCTATCAGGCTTTTAAATTGTGGCACAACAAATATTTGGTGACCTTGAAAAGTCACTAAAACTTTTGGATAGAATTTCAGTAGATAAGAGGTAGAGGAAAATAAGGAGAATTTCTTCATTTAGTAGGAAAAAGGCAGCAGGAATGTTTATGGTAGAGACTTGATTGAATATTGGCATTAAGATTTTTAATCACAGTAAAGAAAAAGTTAATAAATAGTAAAAAATTAATAACGTAAATACTATAGCAGACACGAGTTTGTATTTTATATAGTTCTTAGTGAAAAGGTTGGGAAAACAGATTTTTTGGTAATACATTCATTAGCTTCAATTTCAGAACACTTAAAATCTCTCAACTGGTTAACTTTGGAAGGATATTAAGCAGATTTGAACAATTGGTTTTGGGTTTTTTTAAGACCAAGATTGGAAATGTAGCGATTAAGAATGAATAAACGTTTTTTTTTGAAAGATCATTTTAAAACTGTAATAACTCTGGCTTATTAAAGCTCTGGAAGATGAAATGAATGGTATTGTCCAAAGATGGAATCATTGAGTAGATAACACTTCCCAGTGCAGTTCTTCAGGCCAATAATGAAAAGGCAGAGAAGTCCTCTTCACCAACTATAGGCATTAGACTGGTGCTACTGTAATAGTGTGTTGCAGTAAATATATAGCTTATATTACATCAAAGTATTTGTGATCATTACCAGAATCAGGGCATTTATCTCAGGAACTTTTGGTGTAGCAGACTTGAGTGTCTGTCAGTTGCTACCATTTTTCTTTCCTTGTGATATAAACAGACATTTGCATGATGTATTTTATGCTTTAAAATTAAGAAAAAGCATAATAATCTCTGGTGCAATACATTCAACTAGGTAGCATTTGTTATTTCAAGTAAGCATTTTTAGGCTTGCCAGCCTTGGAACAATGGAGAGGAAATTAAATCTTTCAGAAATCCTTTTTCTGTCTTTTCTTCTGTTACTGACACAGAGGCCTAATAACTTGTACCAACACCCATGAGATTGGAAATAATCATGCTTATTCTGGAATCACAGAATGACTGGAGTTGGAAAGGACCATCTGGAGATCGTCTGACCCCTCAAAGCAGGGTCAGCTAGAGCAAGTTGTCCAGGGCCTTGTTGAGTCAGGTTTTGAATATCTCCAAGGACTGAGGATCAATACCCAACCTGTCTGAGCAGCCTGCTGCAATCTTCGATCCTCCTTGCAGTAAAAAATATTTCTTATGTTTAAATGGAGTTTCCTGCTTTTCAATTTGAATGGGTTTAGGTTGAAGTTTAAAAAGACAATTGGTACATAAACCACTTTTAGCTTAGTGGTTTTTAAAAATAGATTACTGAGAATGATTTGTATTGAAAGAGTTTTGCAGTATAGAATGCCTCATTTGTGGAAATCACTTGTAACCCTTGAATATAGTTGTGTGGTTTCCTTGTACTGTTTCCCACCAGGCTAAGTCAAGATTCAGTAAACACCATAAATCAGCATTAAGCCTTCTACAGATGCATAAAATAATTGCAAAAACCCCTTACTTGCAGCTAGAAACCAATTAAGTGTTCGTTCTCAGAAATAATAAATATACAAATCTGTATTTTTTATATGTATGTTCTTGTTTCAGTGAAAACCATGAGTGTATTCTCATTTGAAAAAGGGGTGTTGGAATGGTCTGGGGAATTTCTGTAATCATTGAGGATTAAAAACAATGCTTCTTTTTGGCTGTAGTCATAGCATTTAGTTGAAGACATCTTTCTGCTGTATTTTTGTCCCAGAAAATGTACTGAAAATCTTTCCTGGAATACTCTGAGGATATTTCTTACAAATGACTGCTGGCAATATAGATACCTTTAAAATCTTTATGTGAGAAGTTCACCCTGCAGGGAGTAAAGAGTATGATTTTAATTTCTTAACTTCACTTTTTCAACACCTTCCTGCACTTGGAGCCAGATAGTCTGAATTGTCTTTTAAAGTATTTGTTCCTCTGTGCCCTGCACATAGCTCTCCTAAAAAAGCCTGGTCAGGCTTATAGAGTGAAATAATTGGAGTTTGTCAAATATGATGATTTTGTGGGAAAATTTTTGGAGAAAAATTGTTTTAGCTTCTAAAACTTTGCAGAAAAAATATTTCAGGGTTAAAACAAGTGTTCACTTACTTTTTTTATTTTGTTTTTAAGCAGAACCTTTTTACTTTTTTTCAAATTTTAGGAAAGTAATTCTTCCTTTAAAGGCTCATCAAAACTATTTTGTGGTTTTTTGGGCCAGCTCAGCCAATTTTTGAAAACTGGTAGCTATGGGAGAAAATAGAGACCTCAAATTTCCTAGCTCTCTGCAGCACCCCATATTTTGTTAGAAATTTTGTCTAAAATTATTGTGAATAATTGATGCTTTTATAAGTAATTTCTTCTGTTTCCTTTGATGTCTGAAAACACGGGCACTTTTTTTATGTGTCTTTCCCTCAGCTGGTATATTTTGGGATCATCTCCCTTGTTATCTTGTTAAAAAAATCTTTTGGACACTGTTTTAAAATCAATCTTTGTGCCCACAGCTGTCCATGCAGGACATGCAGAGCTACGCTCTATAGCTTTTATTTTTTAGGAAACAAAATTTTTGTTAGAGAATTTCCTCAAATTTGCCAGATTGCACTTGGAAATGTTTCCTTAGTTAAAAGAAGAAATATTTTTTCTGAGGCATAGAGGAAGGCTGGAAGATACCTGATCTTTACTAGACTTACTCTTCTAAATCAATTTCTTACTTATTGCCTTACTCCCCTGCCATATAGATTCAGAACAGCAAATGAGGCATTTCAGAATTCCAAAGTAAAGGTCTGTATAACAGAAAATGAGTTTATCTTTCTGAGTGTGAGTTTTTTGCCTGTAGGATCTTTGCCCTGACTCATATACTTGTTTTTCCAGAAGATGATATTCACTATTTTGAGATCACATTCATCTATGCAGATACCCTCTCTCTTCCCACTCAAATGAAAAAAGAAATCTTGATAGCTGAACCATCACCCCCAAAAGCATCACCCCCAATAACATTTCTGCCCTAAGCTGCTATGAAGTATTCAACATGAGAAGGGAAAAGGCACAACCCATGTCTTGACAGAGTGCAGGCCAGCATCATATTTATGTAGGGCTCTTGAAATTATTTTAAATTTTCTCTCTGAAGGCATGAAGTGCTCTAGCTGCAAAAGTGTTTATTTTCTTTGGATTTTGATTTTGTTAAAGCTGTTCAACAGACAAATTGTTATTGTGGATTTGCACAAGCCTGATTAAACAGAGCTTCTTAAATTATACTGGAAAATCCAGTTTTTAAAAAGTACACTCAGTGCTGACAACTTTAAATATTTGTTTTCTTTTCAACAATAGGGCCTGTATGAATTAAAATAAATCTGAAGCTCCTTACTGCTTGTCCCTGAGCTCGTTCTGAGCTTTGCAGGCAGCCTCCAGATCACAGTTCTAGGTGGTACATTCATACATTTCAGTTTCAAAACTTTTGGTACAAATGCTGTAGTTTCCTGGGAATGACTGTTGCCAGTTTCTGTCAGTGTAGTCCAGCATGTCATTGCCAAAAAGGCAGCATGGGCTTGTTTCTCGGAAAACAGTTTCAGCTGAGCAGGCCCTGCTCTTTGATTTCACAGCATTCTGAGTCCTCCTGAAACCCAGTTACTCATCCACCTTTCCCAACCTAATTCCTGCAAGTTGTTAAAAAGGTTTCTGCCATTTCCATTACACATTTCTCTGCACTTTTTTACAAATACTCTTCTGACTGTGATAGCATATCCTCAGTGATATGTCAGTGATCCATCATCCTGACTCTACAGAATGTACTATGAGGGTGAGTGAAGTCTCAAGCTGACAGTTGTATCTGCTTTTTTTTTTTTTCCTGAAATTTCTTACAGCTTGAACAATAATAGCCGTTTCAAGTGATCAATAAAAGTTAAATGAGAGTAAAATTAACATAACAAAATTGAATCACAATTCTGTTAATCCTCACAATTTATATTTTGTAAAAGTCCCAGTTCTCAATTTCTGCATTTTGACCACCTCTTCAAGGAGGAACATAGAACTCATTTTCTTGCTTATATGTTATATAGTTTCTTTCTTGGTGTGCTGCATGCTTCTTAGCTTAGCCAACCACTTCTCCTTAATTTGAAGGAATTAATATTTTCATATTAGTGTGGTCTCTTGTTCTTTCAGCAGAAAATCAGTTAGAATATTCTTGCCCCTTGTATAGATAAGTAAACATCATGCCTTACATCCAAACCCCCACACTTCTCCTCCAGTGGAATAAACTTTCATTACAGCAAGCTTAATCTGTCTTGAGTTTTTTCCTCATACTTTTTTATGTTGGCTGTTCTAAATTTTATCGGTTATTATGTGTCCTCTCCATTCTCATGCACATGTAAACGCCACTCCGTTACCCTTCTTTGCATACTTTGGTTTTCTTTTCTGTGAGATGTGGATCTTCAGTAAAAGATTGAAGTAATAATAGAGCTGAAGACCACTTTCTCTGTAGAGTTCAATGAGATTTTGGTGTCTTCATTGTCATCATTTCTCAATGATGATCAAAAAGATTCGCTTGGGTACACACAGTCTTGAAAATGCTTACCTGACTTCTCTTTTGGCTAGTCTTTCATGAGAGTCTGGACTAAGCATTTCCATTTCTTGTATTATTGTTCTCCATTGAAATTCTATTTCTCTGAAGCCAAAAGGGAGTCAGTAGGTATTTACCACTGATAGTAATGTAATCAGCACTCACCTGTGGAGAAAAAAAGTGAGACTTAAAAAAATTTTATCTGTGTTCTATCAGACAGCTGTTCATAGGATGAACAAAACTCAGGTATTTGTGCTGTGGGTAACTGCTGGAATGCAGATTCCTTCCTCTTTTCAGAAGTAATTACATTAAATATGCCGACAGTGACTTCTACTCTCATTGTAGCAGTGCTATGTACATCAAGGAATTAGAGCCTCTGTCTTTCATGGCCTTATCAAAAGGTGAGGAGGAGAACAAGAAAATACATCAATGAATTCCTCTGCTGACTGATACTGCTGCTTTTTGGTTGTTTTAGACATTAGAGAGGGGAATCACCAAGCACCACGCAAAAGATCAGAAAGTGTAATTTCTACAAAGTGGTATTATACACATAAATCTTCTGAAAGACAGATACCTCTGGGATATTGTAGGCCAGAGACTCCTGTGTAATCCATTACCCATGCCGATATAAACCTTTGATTTGTGGGTTTAAACCTGAGGCTGAGTAACCTCATAAATATGCTAATCCACAGTAATCAAGAAAAGTGCCATTGCAAATACAAAATTTTTTATTTCACAGCTCCAACAGCTTTATAGCATGCTCTACATTTATAACAATAAACTTTGGGAAATTACTCTCTTCATGTTTAAGAAAATGCTTTGCCCTTTTCTTGTCATCTCACAATGGGTTTTGCATACATTATTTTGAATGGCATGATCTTTATGCAAAATTCAGGGCATGTTTTGCCTTCTCTAACCAAGTATTTGATTTCTAAAATGAACAAAACATTGCATAAGTTTTAACAATTCAGCTTTTGTAGCCTTATAAAAATTTTATTATCATTTTTATTAGGCTGGAGACCAGCCAGTTGGTTAACTGGTAGATTGTCTAGCAAAACCAGCTCTACTGTAGATGTAAGAAATAAAAAACTTAGAGAAATTTGAAAAAAGAAATCTTATTGTTTTCGCCGCACATTTTCCATCTCTGATATATATGTTTCTACACATACACATGAATGTTAAGTGCCATGAACATCATTTTAAGTTCTGCAGTCATTCAAATAGCTCAGTGTAAAGTTACTAATTTATTTAGGAAAGGTGAAAAATGTCTTGCATGCAGGACATTTTTCTGTTGATAAACTTCAGAATGAAAGGACAAGTGGAATCTGCACCTTGAGAGTTTCAGATTGAACATTAGAAAAAATTTGTTGCATTAGCAATGGTGTGTTGAAACAAATTTTCTGGACTGGGCATGGAATGTTCTCTCTTGGAGGTTTACAAAACTTACCCTGGAAAGGGCACTGCTGGCCTGACCTGGTGCTGGCAGTAGCCTGGCTTTGAGTGGGAAGTTGAACAGCCTCAGTTTGTGATGTTCCTGCCCATCCCCGTTCCTGTGACTCTGGGATGATCAGAGCACATTCCGTAACAGGTGCAGCTTTCCTAATGGGAAACTCCTTAATTTATCAAGTCATAATAAGATGTCAGAAGAAGGCATACCAAGAAGGCTGAAACCTGAGGTTGAAAGGAAAATTCAATTCTAGCAAGTGACAAAAATGGCTTTTCCTTAATGTAGCTTGACAAACAAAACCATATTGTCATGCAATGCTTCTCTTTGTAGTAGAATTTAATCATTCAGCTCTGCCTGACAAATTCTCTCACCTCATTCCCTTCACTTCTGTTTCTAATTTTTCTTCCTGTCCATTTAATCTAGGCAGGCTTTTAAAAATCAGAGTTTTGAAAGATGTTGTCTAGAAATCTGCTGTTTCACACAGTTTGTAGGATAACTCAATCCTGCAAAGATTTATGTCTAAAATAACTTTCCAGTGCTATAGGTCTTTGTGCCAATTACTTTCAATCTTTTTTTAAATTTAACTTTGAAACATGTAATTTGTCTCTTGTCTATGTCTCTTAATTTTCTTCCATTCTTTCATTGACTTCAATATTCAATATTTCAATTTCTTAATAATGTCCATATGAATCATTATGAAAATGCTTTGCATGCTGAGTAAAACTGTAAGTTAAATAACAGTTCCCTCCCTCACATTCTCTCCTTCACTTCCTGGAGTTTATTAATGTTGGGTTTTTCTGTGTGATATATGTTTCTTCATCCATGTACACAAGCACAGAATTGAATAAAGAAGTGGAATATGCATATTGAATTTAATAGATAAAGTGCCTATTAGGTAGGAAAAAAAGTTCAGCTGTTATAACCTTATTTAGGAGTGTCTTTCATCTTACTTGAATACAAAACTAGATTGTCTTTCAGCCTCTTATGACTCTGAATAGTGGAAATAATATCCTGTAATTACTACATTTTTTGAGAAATGAAGGGTTATATATTTTGATAATGTAATGTGTGCCAGCATAAGAGACAGGGCTGCAGCATGCAGAGATAATCTGAGGAAGCTGTTTATCAAATCTTGATGTGAAGTCTGAATTTCTTTGTTATCTTTCATTTTCTGTTTATGTTATCAGTATGAAAGTTTCGTTATCACTAAATCTTATCATCTGGGAGGACTGTTTGTCAACATCAGACTGAATTCTTTACAGGCATTGACACAGCAGAAGGAAGGAGGATTCTGCAACAGCCACTTAGCTTCATATTGCTTCTCAGATCTTTTAATCCCAACAATAAATATTGCTTTTGCCTGTTTTATCAGTACACTGTTTTACAGAAATACCAAGTGAGTACTTACAAACCATGGGAGAAATTTATCTCACCTAATATTATTTATATTCTAAGTTTGACATTAGGTCTATAACCTAAACTAATCACAGAATCCCAGTGTTGTTAGTAGAGAGAAATGGCAGCTCCATAGGGCAATTCCTTCCAATTTATGAGAGTTCCACATCTATTTTAGAGTCACTCACCTATGAAGTGCCTTCCTATCTCTGCTGATGGTTGTAAGGTAGCTGACTAATTTAGATGAGGTTCACACATGGGACCAGATCAGATATACTCCACATGGGAAAATTCAGATACATTTCAAAATTTATTGTGTTCTAGGAAGGCCAGTATATGGAATAAATGTGTGGCTTTTTTAGCCAGCAAGAGTTTAATGTTTCTCTTATTTAGACATAATTATTTAGATGTAATATGTTCTCTTGGAATTTCTGTTTTCCAAGCGAAAAGAAAAGATATTTTGTGTTTTGCCTGTTAAATATTTCTGTTAGGAAATGGACAATTTCCTGCCGTACATCTGTCACTTTTGCAGGCCACTCTTCATGGTTGAAGTCCAATGGGAAGGAAGAGTCAGAACCATTTTTGCTCTTTCTAAAGATATCTCAGAATATAATTGTACTTACGATTTTATTTATATTTAAATGAAGAAATCAGAGTATCCTTTAATTTGTAACTGCTGGTTATTCAGTAGTCATGTATTCACTGAGTTTGAAGATATCCATAGGTACCATTCCCCACCCCAAAATTATTGTGCAATGCTTTAAAGACATTATAATGTCTTTAAAACAGTTTATACTTGGGTCTCTGCGGTCATGTTTCTACAGAGTATATAGCTAAACTTTACTTTGTGCAATGAAATGTAAATGTAGAGTTTATGTGTTTAAATTTTCTAGCACCCTCATTCCATATTGTCGCAGTGTTTGGTCTTCTACATTTTCCTTTGAAAAAAAATTTTTCTGTATACACAAGAAACCCATTTTTGTGTATACACAAAAATGTAGTGATCTAAACAATTTTCCTCAGCTGACTTTTATGTTTTTTGTCTGAAGTTGTCTCAGTAAGAAATTGTCAATCAAAAAAGTATGAAAGATGTTGGACACCAAAATGTCAGCCTTTATGTTCAGTTGGTATCCATTTCTTCTGCTTCAGTACATACCTAGCACCAGTGTGGGAGGGTATAATAGTTTTATCCAAGAAGAAATTAAATTATGGTTTTCATGATACTGAAGGAAGTAATAATTCTGCAGGGTTTAAGTCTGCATAATCAACACAGTGCAGGCAGTTTAGTTTGGGTTATGTCTGACCTTATTGCATTACGTTTCAAGGTTTAAAAATTAGACCTTCTATCAGAGTTTTGCCATGTATTTATTTTAGTTTCTCTTATTTGTTCGCTTTTAATTTGTTAACAGTGGAAGATGGAGAAAGTGTATTAACGGAAATATTTGTTCATGGTTTGAGAGCCTGAGCAGATAGGAGTTTGCTTTAGTGGGTAATGTCATGAAGTGGAGCACAGATTATAATTTCTTTTTGTATACATTATTTGAATGTATGGCACATTTTGTGGATTAGGTTCCTGTTTTCTGCAAATGTGCAATCTGGATTTAGTGCCTAGTTTTCCTTTTCCTTTTGCACAATTGGTAGTGTTAGAATTGTGGAGATGGCTTTTTGACACCTATATCTTTAAACTAGAACGCAAAGTTCTAAGGGCAGGCTAGCTATTTCCATATGAAAGTTCTCCCTGAGTTAGACTTTCAAGATTGTCTCATTTTTGTCGTGGAACAGATCTTGACCTATTGTTCTGTAGGACACTATTGCTGCTAGATATGATAGTCGAGGTAAAGATGAACTGGAGCAATGGGAAAAATGAATCTGTTCCTGCAGGCATTAACTTCTGAAGGCCGGAAAAATCTTGGTTCAGAAATTGTTCCTCTTTCAACAGACCTATTCTATCCATCATTATTCAGTGTAAAGTGTATTTCCTATATCAGGTGTGTAACCAGAACATGAAAAGTTAAGAAGTACCTGAAATGTTGATCGCAGTGCATCCTTGTATCGGTGCTCTCTGGCATATTCTGCTGCTTATCTCACTTTTGAATCCTTAATTGCTATAAAGGATTTGCCAGCAGTCACAATGCCTTGTCTTCCAATTTGGCCAGTATTGTTAAAAAAGTTTTTTTGCTTGCTTTTTTTTAAAAAATTGAGGTGAAACTTTCCTGGTACGATTGTGATCAGATTGCTGGGTTTGATTGCAGACTGGAGTTGTTTCCAGACTCACAGGGGGCCGTTAAGGAATTCTGACACCTCAAATGAAAATAATTGTAGTAACGTAAAATGCTCCTTCAACAAAGAGAATTTCAGGTCACAAAAGGTGAACTCTATCAAAACTGTTTTTTTCTCCTTCTGCTAGTTCATCACCTAAAGTATGGTACTTGTAAAAAACATAATGGAAATACCAGGAGTGAATTTGAGTACTAAACAGAATTTGAAGTAAATCCAGACAGCATTTAAAATATAAAAAATTATTTGTAAAGGATTCATTTTTGTTCAAAGTGTGCTTAAACAATTGTTTATGCTTGGGATGCACTTTATACTGGGCCAAAGAAGAGTTTTCTCAGATGTTATCTTTTAGGTAATTGATCTATGTTTAGCTGGGTTTGGCTGGCACAAGGCACAGCAACACTGTTATTACCGAAATTTGCATTATAGCTTTGGTCTAAAATAAGAATAAAATAAAATAAAACAAATTTTAAAAAATGAAATTCTTCGGTATCATGAATTATCATTTCAAAAGTTCGCAAGTAAGCTATGAAAGGGATTCAGAGTCATTTGGTGTAATTACTAGTCAAGATCAGATCTTAAATGCACCAGGATTTCTAAACCCAACAATTATTTGAAAAGAGTGTAAATATAATTAGATAAACACTTTGTACAATTCAAAGTAGAAGATTCTCTGTATCTTTAGTTTGATAATTATACACTGAAAAACTGAGCAAGACAGGGACTTGTGGATATTTGTAGATATAACATAAATATTAAATAATGTTCTTAACATTAGCAAAAATTACTTACAAAAATAATTATAGCCTGTATTGCATGCAAGTGTGAATGTCTCTATGCTGTCTTAGAGATAATTCTTAAATATTCACAAAAATTACAGCAAGGAGCTGAACTAATGCATGTTCTGGTGAGGCTATAAAAATGTAGCCCAAAAGAATATTTATTACTTTGTCTTTAAAGTAATTTGCTTTGAAACTGTTTTATTATGCACGGGATTTATCTTTTATAAAAATTAAATTAACATATACATTAATTTTAATATTATACAATTAAAATATTTTAAATGCATTAATTTTAAGCTCTATGTTGTTTGTCTTCTCTAAAACCTCGTTTCAGTGTTTTTATTAAAATGGAAGATGGTGTTGGTTAAAACAGTTGACTATAAACAAGACAATTTATAACAATATGATTTCCTAATATTTTTCATATTATTTTTATTCTTCCTAGTAAGTGGATATTTCTATTAAGTTTACTTCAGTAAAAGTATTATATTCCATTGTTTGTGTTTTGATACCAGCGAGGATATGGGAATTAGTTGCTCATCTCAATTTATCATAAATGCAGGTGTGTGCAGACTAGACTGAAATTACACTTGAAAGTAATCATCCATGGAGCCATAAAGCCCTTGCCTAAAAAGAGCTGTTGAGTCTGGAAATGTTGTAATTTACTTCTGTTTTATTTGCAGATTGCCTTCTCACAGCACAATACTATCATGGATCTGGTGCAGTTCTTTGTCACCTTCTTCAGGTAAATTGCTTTTTTTGTCTTCTGACTGAAATCCTGATGACTCTTTGCCATCAAACTAGTATCTTAACCAGTTTCTGAATCTTGAGAAATGCCTGAAATGAGGCCTTCAAACTTTGCACCAGTGGAGGGGCAGCTGCTGGAATCTTGCATTATATAATTCTGTATTTCATATTCAGTGGTACAGTCCTCACACCTCATGAAGATTAGCTGAATTTGTACCATATATTACAGTTATTAGGAAAAGCCAGCTAAACTCTAATTCATGCATGTGATTTTTCTGTAAACACTTTTACGGAATTATTTAAAATGATGGCTCTGTTCAATAGCTTGTTGTTTTTAATAAAACACAGCATGTCACTACTAATGCTTTCATGTGTCAGAGATTGACTGTGAAAGGCAGTAGCTGATGCCTGAGATTTGGTTGTGGCAGCAATGTGAGGATGGGCTTCAACTGCAAATGAAAAACTATTCTAGAATGTGAACAAAACTCCACTGAAAGGCTTCTTAAACATTCAGCTATCTTATAAAATGTCACAAACTTGAATATACACAGATTAGTTACAGTGCTTTGAAATCTTGCTGTGGAGATATTGCCCAATAACCATGAAGTGTACACAAAATGTGAACAGTGACAGACAGGTCTGTTCATCAGACTTTCTGTATTTTTAGGCCAAAACTTTATTTCACAAGTTCACAGTATGTCTTCTCTGTTGACTTTAATCACTGTGCTCTGAGGAACTGTACCTAAAGAATCAGACTCTTAAATACTGTGAATGGTCCAAATCCTGTTATTTCTGTTGCCAAAAAGGGCACAGAAATGAACAGAGCCTGAAGTTTTCTATACCCAGGGCTTTGGCTAATGGGGAGGAGTTTAGTAGGTGGTATAAAATATCCCAATTCTCCTCTTTCACCACAAACAGAGCAATAAAATGCTGATTGCCTAAAGGTCAGCCTAGTGGTGTTTGGGTGTTTGGTTTTTGGGGTTTTTTTGTGTGTGTGTTTTGCAGTTTTATTCTCTTTTTCTCATGGGGAGACAGCAAGTTCTATAACTTATGATGATTATGCAAATGTTTAGTTTACAAACCATACAGAAGAAAGCAAAGTCTGTGCAAGTACAACAGACCAGAGGATCCTGTGGCAAATAGCAGAGGTGAACTAAGAGCAGTTTGTTGATGCTCTGTGCCCTGGTGCAGCCATAGAAAAGGGGAACTAAAGGCTCTTTGGTGGTGCAGCCATCTCTGCGGGTACATGGAATTGTCTCTCCAAGTGTGATGGTCTGTCTCATCCAGTTGGTTCTGGGTAAATGCACAGATAGGATGTCAACAGTTGGCAGCTAAAAGAATAATTTTAATAAGGGTTTGTTTGTCTCTTGTTTTGTGTGGGTTTGAGTTTGTTTGTGGGGTTTGTTTGCTGAATGGGAATTAGGTGTATTGTGACTGTGGCAAATCATGGTGGTAGCAATAATAATAACCCAGGCCATGTTTACTAAGATTGTTGATAGAGAAAATAATTGTGTTTAAAGACAATTTGAATGTACTTGATAACAAAACATACTTCAACATGCTTTGGTAAACCTGCCTTTGTTTTTCTCCTATCCAGTATTACATTTCTATTTCTGAGGTTGTGACAAAATGCTGTTCACCCTGCCTGGCCAGAGCAGCAAATAGACCTGTTTGACAATAACTGCTATTCAACAACCAGGCAAAAGTATAGTTTAAAACTGTTCCTTTGTAGGTTTTGTGTTCCAGACTTAGAGATGAAATGAACACTTTACTACATCAAAACAGGCATTTTTAGAACTGTCCTGTTGTATCAAGATGAACTGTTTTAAGAACATTGTTGTGTAAGGAATTTATTTAAAACTATACATAATAAAGCACAAAATGTATGATTTTGATGAAATTAATGCTTGATCTACCAAGATACTGATATTATATGTCCTAGAACTAAAACAGTCTAGGATAAGATAAAGATAAATAGAAGTTATATTGAAAAAAATAAGCAGAATATTCTTGAAACTGTAGTGCTTCAGACTGTGATACACATTGTTAAAAACCTCCCCCCTATTTAATTTCATTCTTTTTCTGCTGGAATGTTTTGTTTTAGCTACTGGTTCAGTGACCTTTTCTCTAAGAATAAAAATGCAATATGAGTAGTAACAGATTCCAAACTGTTTTATAGAGAGTGTGGCATCTGTGTTGCTGTTCTGAGTGCCTTGAAGACTTTTAGCCATCATACAAATTGAGAAATCTGTGACTTCTTTTCTTTCCACCTTCTTTGAAGAAGTACAGATCTCACTGGAAAATTCCACAGGCAGTGAATGTGAATGATCTTTCTTACACTAAGCAATGCAGTATGCACAGTTAAAGAAGGTGTATTTCTGTATTACCTGGACCACTAAAACCCATAATATCCTAAAGCATGGCACTTTATTTGAAACTCTAAGGGATATAGAAATTTGTACTGTTTACAAGTCTTACATGAATATATGGATTTAGCTAAATAGGTGCTAGGACATTTCAGACATTTCATAAGTAGCTTTATTTTACGAAAACATTACTTCTTTAGATGACATCTAACATCCATGATTATTGATTGTTCAATAATTTTTTGTTTTTCATTATCTTTGATTTGAGTTAATCCTAATTGGAGAGCTAAGAAACACTTGATTTTTATACCTGCTTTAAATAAAATTATAGCTGTGAATTTATAACAATACTCAAGCAATTCCCAGATAATTATTTGTATTAAGAATTTGAAGCATAAGTTCTGGTAAGAAATGTGGTTAAATCTCATAATCAAAAACCAGGCAAGCATGAAATTGGTGCAGATGACAAAGGTTAGCTGTTAATATAATCGTGATAGGAAATGATAAGTAAGTGCCAGAACTATGTTTTTAAAGCCTTTTTCAAATGCATTGTACCAACTATTAACTCATCAGGCATGTTCTCTGAGCTCCCAGAACTATTACTTCTCTTGCCTCTGGTACTTTGGGTGAAGCTGATTGACTGAATAGAATATTTTAGTCACTTTTCTAACATATCTCCATAGTGTCATAAATTACAGAATCTCCAGGTTTTATTAAGTAGAGCAATATTGATATGAACTCTTTGAAATTTGAAAATACTTCTTTTGTGTGTGCTTTAAGAAATTCCATGAGAAAATATGGTCATTTAGGATCAGGGGTGCATTCCTTCTGTTAAATCTTTCTGTGAGCAGTGTGAGAGAAAACAATATACAAAATATACCCAGTGCTTATTGCAGAAGGAGAGGAAGGGGATTTTGGTAAAGATGAGCATGAGCTACAACAGGAATTGCAGCAGATGCTGAAGAACCAGATTTATTAAGTCCACATGTAGGACTGTGTGCTGCTGCCTGCAGTGGGAGGGGGGGCTGCATTTCAGCAGTGTCAGAACTCCTGGGAGATGCAGTGCTTGAATCCACCACCCTTGGGGGGGAGTTTCCAATGGGAGAATCCTGCTCTTTACCAGCACCCTTTGGTCTGTGTGCCTGCCTTCATATTTTGTTCTTATTAGAATGAAGGATGGTAAATTAGTGCTGGATTTTGGAGTGCTTATCTTTATAAGATTGAATATTGATCTCTGTGAGAAAGACAAAAACCATTGTGTCAGGATCAGATCACATCCACCATGGCTGGAATCTCAGAAAATCCAGACCTCATAAATTCAAATTAGACTATTTTATAGTAATATGAAAATCAAGTTATCATAGCAAAATGGATTTTACTTTTGAGGCTAGAATAAAATTGATTTTTACTTAGTGATGCATTAGAAGTTTTCACCTCACTTGGAAGCACAGAGCTGTTTGACTTCCACTGGGAAAAGCACATCTGTACTATGGTGGGCAATTTGACTTGGGTTTCCTTTCTTTAAATGTTTGGTTTGAATTGTTGAATGTAGTTTTGTGTCTTCTGCTCTCTGAATCACACAGAAACTTTGTCATCACTGTGGAGTTATTTGGTGTGTTCATATTTCCAGAGAAGGCAGCCACTTGTTATTGGCCTGCAGGCAAAGGAGATTCCCCAGTACCACTGGATCAGTTGCTCTTCAAAACAAGGGATGAGTCACTTAATCTGTCAGTGAACAGAACTGTTTTCCATTATTTCCTTCCTGGTTTTCATCTTTCTGTTTGTCCTTTGAGTCATTTGGAAGTGTGTGTGAGTGCTCAACATATTTTGATTTCAGCAGACACTGTTCCTCAAAACATAAATTAGTGGCTCACATATCTGAAGATGGCCTATGTGCCTGTGTATAAAACAGGTATGGGCTTCTTCCTTCCTTAAAGTCAGTGCAGTTAAAGTTTGGAAGTCTCTCTTCCTTTATGTAGCAAATACAGTGAAAGGTGTTCATTGTGCCTCCTGAAGCTCTGGCATTTTCTCCTTTCAGGGATGTGTCTTTCTAGAGCTGCATTGGATTTTGTATCCTAAGAAGCATCACAGATGATTCATACTGCGTTTATGTTTTGATTCCCTACATTTTCTGATGTATTTTCTTAAATCCAGTTAGTCAGTTATTTTCTTAGACTTCAACAGCATCAGAGCTCACAGCAATTTTTCTTCTAGAGTGCTTAATCCTTCCTGGTCACTTTTTTATGAAACTCCAGTCCACTGTACTTTAAGCAAAAGAACTAGAACTGTGACAAATGGACTTGAAATTTTGCTTTTGTCATTTTAATTCCAAAGAGAAGGAATTCAGTTTTCTTATGACATGTACCAGTTGCAAAGTTAGCTTCAGGAGTTTGCTCCCAGATGTGAGGAATGCGGTGAAGTGGGGTGAAAGCTGATGAAGGGAAACAATAACAAGAAACAAAGGAAGTAAAAGCATTAGTGTTTTCCTTCAGGCAGTGGTGTCACTGTCCATTACAGCGGGTGACAAGCAGCTTTGTCAAGCCCCGTGCCCGCCTGTCTCTGCAGGCGGGTCGGTGTGATGGGCTGGGCACTGAGTGACAGCCAAGAAATGAGCAATCTCCTCATGGCAGGGCAGAAATATTCCAGGTCCCTGTTCTCAGCTGAAATAAATCACAGTGAGAGAGAAAAGACAGTGCTAGACCGCGTGCTACGCTGTGAATTTCATATGTCTGAAAATATTAAATCTGATGATTCTTTTTTAAAAGAGACATCTTAAATCAAAGGAATTAATCTTCTGTATTGGAATATTAATGCAAATTTCCAGTAAAATTTCTTGGTACTAAATGAAGTATTTTGTGTGGGAGGTTTTGTGGTCCTTCTAAATTATCTGTTGGAATCCAAGGTAGGGATGGCTATGTTTTGTCAATAAGAAGCAAAATTATGGAAATTCTACTGTGAACTCCAAAAGCTACACTAAGAATTACGCAATAAAAACTAAACTAGTTATATGATCTATTTAAATTTTTTAATCTGGATTTTTTGATCTAAATTTAATCCTCATATATGGCCCAATCATGTTCTATATCATAGTTGGTTTTCTATGTTTTCAATAATTTTTGATGATATTTTAGGTAAACATTCACCACTTGGAAAATTATATTTCTTTCCTAATATGTTTTCAGTCTTTAGTAGCTGAAATTCTAGTATCAGGTTGAGGTTAATCAGGGGTTTTTATTCTTTATCCAGTTCAATTGCAGAATTTTTAGTGTTCTTGAATGATGCTTCTTTGGCCTGGAAATCTAAAAATTCTTGCTCTGTCCTCAGGAAAATTGAATTTTAGCAGGACTTTTAATAAGGAAAGTTATGACATTTTTGCACCTACTCATTTTAGCATATTTGCCTCTTTGGAAAAAGTATTGGGAAGGTTACAGATGGAAGGGAAAAGTTGTTTGGACTGTGTTAAACTTCTTCATTATATTTCAGTCTATCATGCTAAATTTGTCCAGAATTTCAGTGCAAAATGCATATAATTTTTTTTTTATTATTTTTTCACATGATATGTCACTTATTGAGCACTTAATGCTCCACTTATATGGAGCATTTGACCCATGAAGGGCAAGCACATAAAATTATACGAAATATTATAGTATTTTCCATAACTAAAGAAACATAATCATGCTTTATGGGTGTGATATTCTATTTATTCAGTGGAGATTAATTTCATTTTACATGAGATCAGATACTCTTGATTGTAAATCTTTTTTATTTGTTACCTCAAAGAGGTGAAAGGAAGAACCACAGAGGGTAAAAGTTCACATCTGGAGCTTTATTGTGTAATATGTTTCAGAGTCCTTCTACATGGTTCACTTTAATCTGATATTGGATTGGCAGATTAAATGGGATTGTTGATCTCTCAATTGCATCTTGGTGTACACTGCATCCATTTTCCCTTTTAAGTTGAATATAAAGGCTGTTTGTGTGATTCATCATTCATTCATACTTCACTATAGCAGCTTGTGGTATATTTACCAGAAACCCACAGCCTTGTGGATGTATGCATGAATTATGTATGTAGGAAAATAGAAATCTAAAAAATGTATGTGTACTTCTTTTGTAGTTATTTTTTAATAATTATTTTATTGAATAAAGTTATTTAATGCTCCCCGCCATCCTCTATAACATTGTAGCACATGTACATAATGAAAAAATGCCAATACTTTTTTTCATAATAATTTTTCTGCTAATTACAAATTCCCTGTTCAAACGTTTCTTTCTTCTTTCAAAAAACTTTCAAGAAGATTTTTGATGCTTCATTGCACAGCAAAGACCAATGAACCCAGGCTTTGCAAAGGCAGTTGTCAGAGATGATTTTAAACTGTTATAGGAGTTTATGCCTTGGGAGAAGAAGGATTAATTTGGTTTTCTGTATTGAATATATATTAATAAATTATTTAGCACAAAAATAGTAGCTATTCTGACTAATAAATTGATCCATATTATATTTATATTTCATTGCTACTGCTTACTTTAAAATATAAATAATATAAAATGCAGTTGACACCATTGATACTTCAATCTTCCTTTTCCCATTATGTATTCAGAGCTTAAATTGTGAAGCTTTATTTATACCATTATTGAAGTCTTAGTTTGTCATTTTACTTCATTTTGCCCTTCTGACTGAAAATTATTTTCATGATATTTCTAATAGTAATTTTTAATGTGCTGCTCTGGAGACTTACAGCATTCTTTTGGTAGTATCATGGTTTTAACCATGACAAAGTAAAACAAATTCCATGTGGATATTCTTTTCCATGCATTCTTACCAAATATAGTGTTGAGTCTGGAAGGACCAGATTAGAAGGCAGATATATATTTCTTATTAACTCTTAATCTGTTTTGTATAAGTTTGGTAGTTGTGAACGTGCGAGAAGAGAATTTTAAGGGAAGTTATGTGACTTTCATGGATCACTTTATGCAAGAGTTATTTCTGGGGATATATGGATTTTCAGGACTGCATCAAAAAATAACATTTTAATCAGTCATCTGGATAAGAAGAATTATCCGTGTAATTAGTTTCAAATGAACTTGAAACTTGTTGCTTAACTTGTGTGAATTCCATTTGAGACACAAATAAATACAAATTTGCATTTAAATGATTTTTGGTAATACTTTGAGTTTTAAATACCATCGTAGATACTTTACCTCATATTCAGGCATTTCTTTAACTCTGCAGTTTGGAAAGCAAGAATTCAGTGCCTGAACCCTTTGTGGCTTTTGGATTACAGGGTTCACATTTTCCTTGGGTTCCTTTAATTCAGAAAGAAGCTGTGGGGGAAAAGAATGGAATATAGATCTAGACTGATGGAAAAAGCCCTGTCATATTTAAGGCTGTGCAACAATGACATTTTGTACCTGAAGAGGGAAAAATTGCAGCTCTTGGCTTATCAGTTCCAGAAAATGGAGTGTTCCAGAAAATGGAGGCAGTGCAGGGAGCTGCTGGTGCTGGTGGTGTTGTCATGACAAGCAGGAATAGGAAAAGGACATTCCTGAATCACCTGGATGAGGATGCTGGCTTTGTTGGCAATGCCTTTCACTGGCTGTGCCTCTCCCTGAGCAGGAATTCAGCACTCCTGAATTTCAGCACGGGCTGAAATGCCTTGGCTCCACAGCCAGGATTCATTTCCCTGACCCCACACATTGTGCTACCATGAACTGGAATTTGCATATCCTACTTCCTTGCTAGCCAAGACTACTTTTCCCTTAATCCTTATACAATTTAATTTGGAATTGTAACACTTAATTCCCAGAATCATTCTAAATTGCTAATCACTGAAATAGTCCTACTTATAATGATGTTTATAAAACTTTCTGATTCATAGCAATTTAATTAATCATTAAAAAATATACTGCTGTCATACACATCAGACTTCTAATATTATGTTTACAATGCTTTGTGCTTCAGATAATCCTGTTGAAATCTTTGGAGCTGCTTGTCATGTGTATACCAGTTAACACAAGGATGGCTGAACCCAGCACATCATAATCATAAACACAATGTTCTTGTCAAGTACAATGAAAGAAATCAATTGCTGTGACAATAATTGCTATTTGAAGTCATGGTGTTAGAAAAATAATTGTTCAATTATTTTTATTTTAGAATTGTGCTTGCTTTATAAAATATCAATTAAAATGGGCTCTATTTGCCAATAGAAAGATAGTAAATAATGTGTTGGGAAAGCAGTTCTTAGAAAAACAGTTAATGTGATCTGTTGGGAAACTTTTGCAGTACTACCTTGGAGATCTTAACTTAGGTATGAGACTTGTTTTCTTTGCATATATCCACATTAAAAAGTTTCTTTGTCATTAATTTGTTTTACTGAATGTGTTACATTGTATTTCATGTTAGTACTAGAAGAGAAACAATAGTGTGGGGTCACTCTTTAGATTGTTAATTAGGGAATTGTACATTTTTGTGCCCTTGTCAAAGAGGGGCAGGAGGTTGGTGGATACAGAAGGATATTTAATTACTATGTCAGCTCAGCAAGACTCAGGTGATTGAGTTATAATTGCCTTGATGGCCCAAGTCCTATGTTCAAAATTACTTGGGAGAAGCCTTTAAAATATGTGCAAATATATATATGTGGGCAGTAAATGAGTCTGCTATGCCCATAACAAACTTGGTGAAAGGAATTTTGGGACCTTCTGTCTCTGTTGTGAACAAAGTGAACATCACTTGGACAAGATGGTGCTGAGGACCTGACATCCACACGGAATACTTTTTTGTCTTGGAACTAGTTTGATGGAACCAAACTCCCTTTGGCTCTTGAGTGAACATTGCACATCATCTAACTGAGCTCCAGGGCTGCTCCACAGGGGCATTTAGGGGTTGGTTCAAAAGCCCATTCCAGATCCACACTAAGCCAGCCCTGCAGGAGTTTCCCTCGGGATACCAGGATGGGTCTGTCACGTGTTGGAGCATGGGGACAGGATGATGGCAGCTGGTAGAGCAGCCCTGACACCCTGTGCTGGCCCAGCTGTGCTGCTCCCAGGGTGGGCCCAACCAGGGATGCTGCCCCACGCTCAGCTGTGGGCTCTGCATTACCTTGTCCTGCAAGAAGAGTAAATATGATGGGTGCTCAAAGCACAATCTCGCATAATTTTTCATTTTGGTAGATTTAAAAGTATGCTAGATGAAAGTTAAAGTTTTGTGAAAGTGTTTGCTTTCATTGGTTTGTGGAAATTTATTTGAATTATTGTGCAAATTACTGTCGTAAGTAAAATCATAAAAACAACAATTATTCTCTTTATATGTTAAACAATTAGAGAATGAAAAAAGAAGTAACAGAGACTGGCACGTTTTGTTTTGTTTACCTTCCATTTACAGTATTGATTCTTAAAATATTTATGCTTAGTTCCTTTTACATCCCTGCAAAAGTAAGTAAATTATTTCACTTTAACCAAAGTATTACTTTGATACAATATGTAATTTATAGGCATTAATGCATAATAAAAGTGTACTTATTATGCATTCATAGAGCTTAAGGCACAAATGTGTCATTAATTCATCTGGTCTAAACATGCTGATCATTACATTTCACAGATTTCCCCTTCTATTTATCCGTACAATTTAAATATCTTTAAGGATATATACACATTTTATTTCAGTTTGCCCAGACCAAGCAGCAACACATCCAATAATTCCCTTAACACTTTTTAGTTTGCCACCTAAAGAATCACAAAGAAACTAATTTTTGAGTTATGGAAAACATTTTAGTTTCTTCAGCCAAGTCTGCACTAAATATGCCTAAATGTGACCTCCGGAAGTCAAAAATTTCCTCTGTTGATTGCAAAAATAGTTATGCAGGCAGTAATTATTCCTTACAATTTCCCTTCTCCTCGTTCTATTAAATCACTATTTCTGTTTTCATATTGCCCAGAGCCCTTCTGGGCAGAGCATCTGCATAGCTCAGACCTCCCTGCTAGCCCTGGTGTGCCCTTGCAGCCTTTCCTTGGCCACTCTTCTCTGCTGTGCTGGACACAAACTGTGTTCAAGGCTTCTTCCTCTGCAGTTCATTGGTTCTCCAGTTGTTTATTGTCTCCAAAGTCATGCTAGGACAATAACTTCCAACCAACCTGTAATCCAGGGTGCTGGTGATGGATTGCTCATTTTCCAGCATGCTTTCTTAGTGTTTCCTCGAGTTTTGTTCCACGTGGTTTGAAGGGGAAACTGTGCAAAGCTGTATCCTTGTCTTCTGGCACTTTTTGTTTGCTCTGGAGAGCAAAAAATCTTAATTATAAATACCTGGCTGCTGTGGTTTTAAGAGTGTCTTGGAAATTGTCTTATTGGGAGGATTTACATTGATAAATGCAGAAAGTCATTCTTGGGGTTAGCATTTCATAACCCATGTGCTTTGCAAAGGCACTTATCCAAATGTTTGTTGATTTGGATGGCACTCAGTCTCAGCTGGAGACTCAGAGATGGTGCACATAATCTGTAATCATCTGGATTAACTGCAGGCAAGTTGCCACTTGGTCTTTTCCAAAAGTGAAATGATTTATTTGTGAAGTCACTGTGAGCAAAAGATTTGGTCCAAATTTTGAATACCTTTTGTTATTTTTCTCTGTGTTCTTTCCATGTTTTTCAGCCTCCTTTCAGAAAATGCCAATGGCAAAGCTTTAAGAAGAAGTGTGATAGTATCTGTTTTGGCAGTACCTTGTAGAGTGATAAATTTATCTCTCAAGCGCTGCTTACTACTGTGCACCTGAGTATTTAAGGTTGTTTTAACCCTTTCTGTTTCAGCATCCCAGCAGTAATTCATACTGAATTGTCATTCATACTGGTCTCTAAGCTGGTTTGGGAACTCTTTCATTCCAAGGGAAAAAAATTCTTTGCAATGTAAATAAAGTCTGACTTCCTTGTTCTCATAAATACAACTTAGCAATGATTATGTATTAAAAAAACCTAAAAACTGACCATTGTACAATCTCTTTAACCTCTGTGCCATTAACCACTGTTAACCACTTTTGTCTTTGTGTCAGGCATTGACCTCTCAGCTATTATAAATTTGTCCCATCAAAACTGAGTGGATCTGATGGGAACTTTGTAACCCATCTAGAAGTTCCCTTTTCTGATGTTGGTCCCCTGCTGACAGTTTCTTTTTTATCTACCTGATGGCAAATTTTCAATTCATTTAAATTGCACTGCACTTTCTGTTTTTATCTCTGTCACAAGGAGGAGATAAGTATAATGGGGGACTGGAGAGCATCCACCTACACCTGTCCTGCTGGTTTTTTACATTTTTTGCCTGTGATGTTAATGTCTTTATCGTGGCTCCCTTCAAATCCCTATTGTTTCAAAGCCAAAGAGAACTTATTTCTTCTACCATTTCATTCCCCTGACCAAGCTGACTGCTTTCTTTTATACCTTTTACATTCAGCTTAGATTTTTAGAGATAACATGATGGTTGCTTCAAGGTAGAGGCACACTATAGATTTATGCACTGACATCCCAATGCTTTCTGGTTTGTTTTTTATTCCTTTTCTAATCTCTTTCAACATCCTATTTTCTGTTTTGACTGCTACTAAACATTCAGTTGATATGTTCAAAGAACTATCTGCAATGACTTCATGATCATTCTCTTGAGTGGTAATTGCTAATTTAGAACCTATCATTGTGTATTTGTAGCTAGTTGTGGTGGGGTTTTTTTTCTTGTGCACATTGCCTTCAGTTCATTGTCACTGAATTTCATTCTCTTATTTTATTGCCAAGTCACTCTGCATTGTGAGATCCTTTGCAGTCAGCTTTAATTTTTATTGCCCTACATAAAGCAAGGATGTTATCTCACCACAGCCTGGAACTAGGTTAATTTCACAAAATCTATTTTCCATCTCTTTCTTCATTCATTCTTTAGCATGAATTTTGATTCACCCCCTAAAAAACCACCCCCTTAAAATAAAAAAAGAGGAAAAAATAAAGTAGAATATTTACTTGCCAAGAAAAGATTATACAAAAGTCACATTATCAATGCTGTAACTTCCAATGGTTTATAGTACCTTATGGATGCATCTTTAAGACACTAATTTCTGATTTTAGCTCTGCAAGTAATTGATGTTTTGACTGATGAGAAGAAAATTCAGTGTGACCCACTCCACTGACATACAGAGCACAGAATCCATTTGCCTGAAGTCTTTCAGCCAGAACTCTGGCTAAATATTTTTTTATTTTACTAACTTAAGAGAACTGTTCAAGAAATTAATAAATGTGAAGGAGAAAATTTTCTAAGGGTAGATATTCTCTTCCTGGTCATAATAAATCAGTCACACAGTGCAAGGCTCTCTCTTAGTTTCTTGTGTCCAGCTCCCTTGCATGTATTAACCTTTTCTAAATTCCAGGAGCGCTGAGTTAAAAATTGCAAACAGAGTTGCTGTTGTTTCCCTAATTTAGTGGATTTTGGAAGGACTGTACAGGAGGGGAAGAGTGAGTTGGCTTTGCCTTGCTTCATGCACAGCATCCCAATCTCTAGCAGCGCATCAGGACCCTGATGCTGCCCTAAAGCATCTGTTGCAGGAACCAGCTGGACACTGCAATGTAGAGGAAGGGAAATATTTCTGGGAAATACTATTTATAAGTCCTTCTTGACTTAAAAACCTTAAAACATGTTGCTGCAAAACTGAATTTATTCTGGTGGACAGTGGGTTTTTTTAGTTCTGCTCTTCTGTAGACAACCAAATATAAATTTGCAATCACTTGTACTTGCCTTTACAGGAAGACATTGGTGTTACTTTGCACCTATGCACAGTACTCCTCTGAACTATACTACTTCCATAAATCTTGGTATTTCCTATATTAAAGAATATAATTTGAAGCTTTTTGGCAGAAAACAAAAATTGTACATGTCTAGTAGTTAGTATTAAATGAATTGAAACCATTTTGTACAGTAGAAGTGCTAACATGGTGTGAAAGTTTTTCACACAATTAGTGAATCCAGATACTTATATTAAAAAAAAACACCTGTCTAAAATTTCAAAGATCCTCTGAGTAATTAAAATTGCTGGCTTTAGAAGCCTTTTTTCAGTATCCAGAAGCTCACTAAAAGAGGTTGAGTTCAATGATCTTTCTACTAAAATACTTTATGGATTAAATGTTACAATACAAAGATACTGAAGCAAGAGAGAAGGTGTATGCTCTGATTGTGCACTGCAGGTGTTTAATTTTCTTTTTTTTTTTTTTTTTTCTTCTGTTGTGTCTTTGGAACTGTAATGTGGTGATGTCCTTGGAGATGTTTTCCCTGGGCAATTACCCATGGAAATACTCAATAAGATAACACAAGCCTATTGTCACTGTGCAAACCCAGCTCCTCAAACTAATTATACTCCTTGTGTAGTTGCTCTTCCTGTATCCCAGGAAATTACTCAGAATTTACAAAGTGAAAGAAATATAAATTGCTATAAATTTTTTTGCTCTACTTCATCCTCTTTTTTCATCTACTAAACATGGAACATGCAGTGCATGTTTGTTGAGACTGTTGTGGGTATCTGGAGGGGTTTACTGGAGCTTATCCCATGATAATGGAAACATTTCCAGGAGAAAACCAGAGCATGTGATGTGCATTTGCTTTGACTTTAAACTTGGATGGTTAACTCTTTGTAATTCTGGCAGAGTTTAGTTTTCCCCAATTTTTGGAGTTTATTTTCCCATGCTAGAATGCCTTTTTATATACCTTTGATACTCTAAAGACATAAGCTTTTCACAAGTTACAATTATTATTTTTTTTCTTTTGTAATTGCAGTTGTTTCTTATCCTTACTGCTGGTAGCTGCTGTCGTGTGGAAAATCAAACAAACCTGTTGGGCTTCTCGACGGAGAGAGGTATCAATAACTTTCAGATTATTGTAGTAGCTTTATCTTTCAGAATATGTTGAGAACTTTGATTAACAGTCACTCCTTCCTTTTCTCATCTATATCTAATTTAAATAATTAGCACTTCAAAAAAAACTTAGCACTGCAAAAATAAAATGAAGTAATTTTATACCCTTGACTTTTTTATGATGAAGAAGGAGAAAAATTTATTTCTTTCTCCTGTCAAGAACTAAAGGAATTACAGTACTAGGCTGCAGAAAGGTAAAATTTCCTTATGATGGCATATTTAGAATATTTAAAATAGAATTGAATAGAATATTTCAGTTGAAAGGGTCCTGCAAAGAACTATTCAGCCTGGCCATTTCAGGGCTGACCAAAGGTTAAACCATATTGTTAAGAGTATTGTCCAAATAAATAATAATTTCTTGTGCACTGATAAGGTTGGGACACTGACCACTTGCTAGCAAGTCTGTTCCAGTGTTTGACCATCTTCTCTGTAAATAAATGTTTCCTAGTATCCAACCTGAACCTTCCCTCAAAGGAGCAAATTTCTCTCTCTATTAAAATCAGTAGTTACATCATTAAATCTGTGGCACAGTTAAAATCTTCAGTAAGTTGTCATACATGGAATCAACCTTATTCTTTTGTGGTCTAAATTCTTAAAGCTATGTTGAAAAATCTGGGCCAAATCTTTGTTCTTACCTGTTTAACAATTTATTACAGTTAAATGAGGTTAAACTTTCTCTATGCTGCTACATGCATATGACTGCATACTGATAGTTGTGATATTTCATTTTGCTCTCATAAATGAGATCTAAAATTTGTAGACAGTGATGTTTTCCCTTCTTGAACCTTCTAATCTTGGTGATTTTTGGAAAAAGCACTTGCTTAATGTACTATAATCTTGAGGGTTTATTTTAAAGACAAGCATTGGTCTACTTAATGATTTTTTTCTTAGTATACTGGCACTATGAATGTTTAAATAACTTTTTCTGTAGATCTACAGTGAATTTATATATGCTTAAGTCCCAGGTAACTAGCACTTACAATTTTCCTTCACTGACATTATAATGTACTAATGCCAAGGTTTAGCTTCAAGTGGTGCTACAAAGGAAAATGTATGTTATTGGTACTTGTTTCCTTTTGGTACTTTTTTTTTTATTATTTATATGAACATTGTTAAAAATTTTCTGAGGGAAAATTCTCATCTATTTCTTATTTCTTGCAAAATATAGATGAAAGTTACTGTAAACTACGTTATTCAACATAATATTATTTCATTTAAATTTGTCTCAGTACTTTGATAGTTCGTTGCAAAACTGTGTTGTGATAGAATGTAGTAGTTCATTGATTTAATTCCAGATGTTAATGAGGTTGGTTTATAGATGTTTTTAAGAACAAATATGAATGTACCCCTTCCCAGATCTAGAGGGTCTGATTTCTGTTCTGTGATTGCTCTCCTAGATTTTTGAAATATAATATTTTTATGTGGTCTTTAGGCATCATTTGATAAGGAAAATATTTTCATGCAAAAAGTTTCTCAAGTTTTCCAAGCTTTGTTTTCCTAATATCATCAAAAGTACTTCTAAGACTGTTATGAAAGCTAAAATAAGCTATTTGATAAATGCAACATAAACATCAACCAGCTTCTTCAGAAGAGCAAAAGAGAAGGACATACTTGGCAACTGGATTAGAACTCAGTGCTTTATGGTTGGTTCTGAATCTTGGCTTTCCTGGAATATAACTAGAGAAACTTGGTTTTGTCTTGTCGCTAGAGTTCAGTGGCATTATGAATTGTAAATGCTGAAAGAAATCTCCATTATTTTCAATCTGCTCTTGACCACCAGCTGCAGTTCATGTAAAATACAATTTTTTTATTACATTCCATGCAATATTTTCCTTTAATCTATCTAGAAAACTTCTATTTATATGTAACATATAAGATTTTGCAATTAAGTTGCAAATAAATTGTGTGAATAGCACACAGAGACAATCTACTGTTGAAAAGATTTCTGAAGTATCTACTTTAGAGCCCATTTGGCAGATGAGCTTTTAATCTCTTTCATCATTCTTTAAAGACAGGAATGTTTGACTCTTTAGATGTTACCTTCAATATAGACCCAAACTACAGTAATAGAAATAAACAAGAATACAAACAAATACAGAAAAGCTTGCTATTAAAAGCTGTGCATCCTTTTATTGTTCCTCCTTATTTTCTTTCCTCTGGAAGAGGCGGAACATTACCATCCAATTCTTGTCATCTTTTAGTAATACATTTTATCAGGGTCTTGAGGTAAGCCAGTAATTTTTTTTTCAAGATTTGTAGAGCTCTATGTGTAGCTGAAAATTCAGAACCTTGTCCTGTTCTGCCCTCTGACTTCAATGCTTGGCTAAATTGGGACGTTGTTGATTCCAAATTGAACATAGCATGGCCCCAATCCAGTACAAAGCAGGAGCAAGTTGTTTGCATTGTGAAGAGGGAATGTCTCAGTTATCCCACTAATTTAGAAATTTTCCCTCCAGTTTCTTTCCTAATTCATTGCTCATTCAGCAAATACTTGCTTTGCACTGCTCAGAGCACTGCCCGTATCTTGCTGAGCAGTTAAAATTTAGGTTCTGTTGTAGGTACAGCTAAGAAACTGTTACATTGTGTATTTATGAAAGTGGATAAATGTCTTCCAAAATCTTTAACTGATGTTTTTCTACACTAAATTTAGCTTCCTTTACCCTTCTCTATTGGTCTTTCAGTTTATCTAGTTGAAATAACTTTTCCCTAAGTTAAGACCTTGAGCTTTGGTAATTTTTTTGCTCATAAAAAAATTTTGGTTCATATTTTTTTCCTACCTACATTCCTGTCTCTTAAGATATATTTTATCTCAAGTCTTTTAACTCTATATTTATACTTTAACTCCTGGATGAGCTTCTCTTCTTCTCTCCTGCCTTCTGAAAAGGCAAGAGACAGCAGACACTGTCTTACTTTATACCATCAAAGTTATTCACCTTCTGCATTGGGGGAAATTGCGAAGTATCATTCTTTTATTTTATAGTTCCAAAAAGATCAGTGAAACTTTGAGCAGTAGAACATGAACAGCCTCCTGCCTGGCATCCCTTGACACCTTCCACCACCCATCCCTCCCATGGATTTGTGACATTTAAAAAAAGGTTTTTAAGAAGGGCTGAAGTAAGATAGTGGAATATGGCTCATCTCAGGGAGCTTGTTCCTTAAAAAGAATAATACAGAATATGATGAGATGATTTCCAAAGAATAATTCTTATAGTAGTATCTTGATAAAAACACCCCCAAAAGAAACATCAAAGTCTCAAGAAAACAAAAACAAAGCAGGAGGAATTTGGAACATTCATGAGAGAGCAAGATAACATTTACAGGTAAGTATGGAAATTGATGCAGGGTTAGAAAAAGGGGAAGATATACATGCATATCAAATAAAGGAGTTCCTAAATATTGCAAAGTTTAGGAAATGCAAAGCATTTTTTAGAAGAGTCCTACACTATGTTAAAAGATCAGATAGGTATTCTTGGTTTTAATCTCTCATCCTTCTTTTTACTCCAAAGGCTCACAAATCTTTCTGCTAGCACCTTTCTCAGTAAAATTTGACTTTCTAGTTCACTGGATGAAAAACCAAAAGCTGTCATTTTCTCCCAAATGATTTGTTTGGCCTCTTGCATTTTATACCCTAAATTCACACAAGAGCCCATCCATGAAGCTCCAATCTGACTGGTTTATTCCTTTATACAAGAAAAGATCTATCACCCAGATTTGCCAAATAAGAAATATGAAGAGAATATTATTTGTTTTCTCTGCATGTTTCATATCTAAAATTTTCATTCAGTCTTCTGCTCAGAATAGGTACAAGACAATCTGTTCATAGATCATTTTACTGAAAACTTGATAGGTTGCCTGCCAGATTTGTAGTGGCTCAAGGGTCTTGTCTCTTTTCTGATTGAAAGGCATCACACTGCTGATAGAATCTGCATCCAAATGATTTCTTTTTAATAGTGCATTGAAATTTTCTTTTTGCTGGCAAGATTATACTGAGGTCACTAACAAACTCACACAGATGGGATTATAAACCACAAAGCTTCTAGTTGAGTTATTTTAGCAAAGTAACCCTTCCTAAGGTAAACCAGTTTTCTTCCTGCTCAGATTTCCTTTTGTACTGTTGGTCCCCTCAGATGTTTTAAGGAATTGTTACTTTTAATCCAAAAGCCTGTAATCACTGATGTACATAAAGTACCTTCTTCCCTTCACTCAGATACACAAAAGACATGTGCCAGTGTGTCATGTGTTGCTATCTAGAATCACAGAAACATAGAATTGTTTGAATTAGGAAGGACCTTTAAAGGTCACTCAGTCCCACCCTCCTGCACTGAACAACCAGAACAGGCTGCTCAGAGCCTCATCGAGCTTGAACTTGAATGTCCCCAGGCATGGAGGTTTCACCACCCTGATCATAAAAATATATTCCCTATATCTAGTCTGAAATATGCATTTGTGTATATTGGATCAGTCAGTTAGTTAAAATAGATTTGCACTTTTTAAAAGATATAAATTGCTTTTTTATATATTATTTTAATTACACACCAGAAAGACAGTGCATATCTTTAAAGATTACTCAGATTCTTATTTCCTCATGTAATACACTATAAAGCTCTTGAGCAATGAGGAAGTAATGCATGATCGCCCTTTTAGGTAAAAAATGCTTGAAAGCATGGATTATGTGTGTAAAGTGCTTACCTAACTTTAAAGGTTAATATCATTTATATACAGCATCTCATTATACAGTCAGCTGTGCACCATTTGCCTGTCTTAAGGAATAGCATATACAAACATAAAAACATGGAATTGTAGAAAATGCTTCCTTCATACAGTGTGTGGGTGCCTCTCAAGTTATTGCTTCTGTTTATTAAATATGCTTATGTTTGTGTAAAAAACCCTCCACCTTTCTGCCTTGATTTTGTTACCAAGGTAGTTTTATTCTCTTAAATATTCAAAAATTCTTACAAATAGACAAATGAAACTGAAGTAGACTACTTCTTAATAGCAGTAACAATTCATGTAATAGCTTTAGGCTCATTTCTATGGTAACTCTAATAAGAACAAAGAAGTTCAGTTATGTCAATAGCACTAATGAATGTGGAGAATACGAGCATTTCAGCTCGAGCGTTTTTGCTTTCTATTCAAATGACAATTCTTTAAAGTATTTCTTTTAGAAAGACAGTAATGGCTTTTGGTGTATATGATATTGCTTATGGGATGCAACACATTTACTTTAGCAATACTAAAACACCGAGAATATGGTGTATTCTTGAACAACAGCTTTTGAATGAGCAAAAGCAATAATTTGTGTTTCAGGGTGAGCAAAGAACCAACAACAGCAGATGTAAGGAAGCCAAGAAATATTGATATGCATAATTAATGTACCCCACTGTGTAACAGTATTGATGTGTGTAGGGGTCTACAGGATTATATAGTTTATAAGTTGTTAAGCTCACAGATAATTTTTCTTTTTTGCTATCTTCTTGTCTGTTGCTTAGCAAATATCTTACACATCTGTATGTAGTTACTCATAGGCTGTGTGAGTAATCCTACTGAAGTCAAAGGAGCTATTCATAGGACCAGAATCTCAACTTGTTATATTGCTCAGGCTCCTCTGAAATCAGTAGAGCTATGACTGCTTATTTCATCTGTGGATCTAGTTTTCCTGAGGATAACCAAGGCATTTATTTTAGGTTGATGTTTTCTGCATTCTCTCCAAACTAAAATTTAGGTTCCTCTCTCAGTGAACCTTTCAAGCTGTATGTCTGGGTAGCTGACACTAGATTTTGTCTCAGGACTGCCTCTGCAGTCAGTATAAAAGGCCCTTCCAAATGACAATTTAACCTGCCCAATTTTCACAGTGTTCACTCTTTATACTCTGATACTTGTGGGGATCTGACTTCTTGTTAACAATACAAATAATCCATCGAGTCAAATGTCCCATACTGAGAGTTATTCTTCACATTCTTCCCTTGCATTTTGTAAAACTGAGGTTGTATTTACAATACTGTTATTTCATAAAAGTATCTGATTAATTCTTATATTGGTAATGCTCACAACATGCTTGTTCTCTGTAAAAAGAAGTATTAAATGGTGCCAGTGACAGACTCAATATTATATTGAAAAAATTTCTGTTGGGGAGTGAATTAAGCAAAGCTGATACAAAGTATTTGTGAGAGCTTGCTAACAGATCTGTTTCTTCATTCCACAAAAATTCAGAAGGTAAAGAAGATAACAGACAACAACAGCTTTTAAAACTAAAATTGTGAGTCCTTTAATAAAAAAAATAAATTAGGGAAAAGAAACTAAGTAGGTGTTTTATTATATGTACTTATGACCAGGAGAAGAAAATTGTTTGCTTTTCTTAACATAATAACCAAAGTTCCTTCTTACATTTAAGAATGTGTAGTGGAGTTAGCCTGAATATTCCCAAAAGGCAATAATCAAAATAAATTAGTTTCATTATATGTGGTTCCTGGGATATGCATAGAAAGGAAGCTTGGATGTAGTTTTTACTGCTGATAACAGTACTTTAAAATTAATAGTTGTAATATTCTGTTCAGTAGAATTTATTATCAAAGTTGAGCTTTCTAAATATGAATATAAAATGCATCTGGAGATAATGCTAATTTTATAATGGTGATATTAAGTCTTACTCTCTGGTTAACTCTTGCAAGTGTACTGGGGTAAGTTTTCAAGGCAACAGGAAGGTAAAATTAAGGTTATTTTAAAGAGAGAGGGAACTGGCCCAAATGAAAAAGATTGCCTGAGGCAAGTGGCCACTTGGCAGAACCTGAGGGTGCTTTGAGTGACATGGTCTGAGAGTTTTCCATGGGACTGGTTGTAAACATAAGAGCATTAGCAGAATTTTTAGCAAACCAGCTGTCAGCAAAAAGCAGCAGACAGTGAGAAAGGCAGTCCTTAGTGGGACCCTGGGAAGAAGCCAGATAACTCCTTTAGAATTTATGACAAGAAAAGTGATTTGAATTGGTTTCCACAGTGCTAAAGGAATGAGGATGGTGGATGTGTTCTTTGTAAATAAAGAGGATTGCACCAAAATAGATGATTCATTGCTGTCTCCTAACAAAAAAGAAAGAGCAGGTGTTGAATATTGGCCCAAAGTGGTGAGACTCTTTATGTTTGTATTTCCTCTGTCTTTGCAGCATAGCATCAATTTTTTCCCCTATTAAAACACAAACAAACCTTTTGTTTCTCAAAGCTGTGTAAGAAAAGAGTGAATTTAGCTGCAAACAACAGAAATGTTGCAAGAACTGCTATGAAGAGAGAATGAAAAATTTTGACAATTTACAGTAAGAGGTCTTGAAGAGAAAAATGCAAATACTCCTCTGTAGATACTCCATTGCTTTTCTCAGAGTTTCCAGAAATTTTAGTTGCACTGGGTGGGCAACTTTGGCCTAGGTGAGTCCTCTGAAATGGGAGAAGAATAAAGAAAGAAGTCTGAACTGTCCTTCCTCCAAAGAGCAAGGAAATAACTCAAAATCCAAGCCTGGAAAACATAGTTCTGTTACCCTGCTCTTCCTTCCTACCTAAAGTTTTGTTTATTTACAGTTGAATGCTAGCCATGTATTCTAAAAATTACATTAAATCATGCAAACAATAACTTTTATTGCTTGTAGTTTATGGAACATTTGCTCCTGCTTCCACAAACACCCATTTCCTTGCAAATACATGATTTATTTTTTAGAGCTGATTTTTAGGTACATTTACATATGTGTGCAATTGAGTAGCAGTAAGGTGGGGTTCATACCATTCCTGAATCTCTTCCAAAGTGTTTGCATTTCACTTTGCCCAGTATGGATAATAGCTGCCTTCTAAAATAAGCACATCCACCTTTTTATCTCTTAAAGTTAGTATCGATAATATACAGACTAATTGTTTCTTTCTTTAAAAACATTTTGAAGGCACTGAAGTTTCTCCTGTGTGTATGACCCCCTGCTAAAGTTAGAGCTTTAATAATCAATGCAAAGCAGATGCAAAGATCAATGCAGCTGGAAATTAAATAACTTTACCAACTGATTTTTTCAGTGCCTGCACTATTAATTGGTTTACTCTGTCAGCAGAATGTGTTCACTGCTGTGAGTGTCAGTGCTGTTGCTATCAACAAATTCCATGGGGGACTTCTGTACTCTCTGTGGATGTTTGTACACACAAACATTCCTTGGGGTCATCCCTCTTGAGCAAACACTGGCTGTGCAGTTCATCTGGGCACCTTCGAGGCTTCTTCCCCTTCTCTGGATAGAAGGCAAAATAATAGCAGGGTCATGGTGACAGGATTTGCATATATATTTATTTCTGGAGGAACCTGCCAACAGCTGTGAAAGGTTAGGTTGGAAAAAAAACCCCAGCAAACTCCCCTCCTCCCCCCATAAAAATACCCACCCCGAAATAAACACACAAAACCAAATCCAATGCAAAAAAACCCCACAAAAAGAAACAGAACCCAAACAAACAAACCCCCAAAAAACCAAAAAACCCACAATTAAATAGTACCTTAAAAAAACCCCATGGGTATATGACACAGCCTACAAAAAAGTAGAGTAGTTATTCTTTTTCAAGGATCTAACAAAGCAATGTTTATCCTTCCCGGAGCTATGATTTTTATTGCTCCAGCAGTTCACAAACAATAGTTGAGAGTTAGTGTGACCTGATATAAACCAAGCTCATTACATTATTTTCAACAGATAATTAATAATTAACATATAACCTTTGGCTTTCCTTTTATCTTCAAGTATTGACAGAAGTCGCATAAAAACATACTATGTGTGGAAAAAATGCTTTGAAATGCAAAACTAATTAAAATTAATGTAATGTTATTTTAGTACAGTTCTATAGTAGCAAAAGTAATATAGGAAATATGAATATTTGAAGAGATGATTATTTTTATCCATGCCATTCAATTTTTACACAAATAAATCTTGGAAAACAGAGTATCATTTGATATTTTGTTTGGGATTCATTGGATTGAGTGCACCACGGCAGTTAAGTTGTGACATCAGTAAATTAGCCCAGACTGCTTTGGCAGTCAATTGACCCTCATGCAATTAGCAAAACTGAAACCACAATGAATCCTGTAGCTTGAGCTTGTTATGTTTTTTTTCTGCTTCACATACATTTTGAAAATCCCAATTAATTAAGACTTATCATAGGCTTAAATAGCTGTAGCTTCTTAGCCTTTTATATTTGTGCAGCCATGGTCAGAAGTACTAAGGGAGGCAGGGAAATACAATTTCCCAGTTGGAGAAGCTTGGCTTTGGAAGTCAGTACTTTCCTTTCTGCTGTTGTAGGTGCCTTTTTCTCAATTCTTTCACTGCCTGGGCCATCAGTTCCTCTCCTGTGGGACACAAACAGTTGTACAGGTGGTGCTGATACAGTTTTCATTAAAGATTCTGTTGGTATTAATTGGGGGGCTTTGATGACTGTTTTGCTTTATTCTGTAATTACTCTTTCTTCCTGGCAACTTATTTAGGTTTCTGTTCATTTAGGCAGGAGAAAGGAGTTAAATGAACACTAAATCTTCCTCCTGATTTTTTCTGCGTGAAGAAATACAAACTTGTGAAATACAGTCTGTTACTTTAATGTGTTATATTTCATACATGTTTCAATATTTGCTAAAATACATTAGGAAGGTATGAAATATCTTGTATGTGTTTAATTTTCATCTTAATTAAAATCAATCACCCATTTCTTAGGGTTGTATGCTTTCTGAATAAGTTAATGATGCACAGTACTGATCCTACACTGCTTTTTGCCTACCATAATAATTTTTTATCTTCACAAAGTTAAGGAATAATATTTCTAGAAGAGTGGGAACATGCATGTTAGAAAAATACTGTATCCCTGCAGGTGTGACCCATGTACAAGTATCAGGCTTGTACACCAAGTTTGGACTTAATACCTTCACAGTGTCCGGTAATAATATTCAGTATAATAAAATATATACATTATGTATATTAAATATATTATAATGTACATTATTAAGTATAATATAATGAACTTGTCCCTTTCCACATTCCCATAGAAAGCAAGTCCATGGTGTTAATGTTGTTAATGACTAAATCACCCATGCACAAAATGTCCACCTCTGATTAGAGCATCCAGTGTGCTGTCAGCTTACAGAAAATGATGGACATAAATCATCTCAGTGGAAAGGGAGGAAAAGAGGAGCCAGAGAATTAGTCAGTGAGTTCCCAGAAACATCCATCAATAAAAGCTAAGCTGTTTGTAAGCATCTATGGAAAAAAAAAGATTAAAAGCCTGGATGTTTTCTTCATCAACCCAATCACACAAAAAGAGTATGCTTTTCTTCCAAGGTAGGATAAAAGTCCTTTTGAATGCAGGAGAAAACATCTGGTGCTTGTATAGTTGGCCATTATAAAGACTATAAAAAATCCATCCCAGGATACTTTGATAGGGAAGGTAAGGAAGCATTGCCATCATTACATAGCTGTGGAGTAGGTGCAAAAATGGTCAAAACCCCATAAACAGATGTTCCTTATCAGTGAAATGAGAGATTAACTATGTGTGGACTGTAGTTATCTGCATTAGCCCCTTCAAAGCTAGCTCCAGAACTCACCAGTGTTTTTTAATGACCTAAGTTATGCAATTGGAGATTACATCTAATCAATTTGCATACGAGGAGCTGGGTCAGGAGTGTGTTCCAAGCAGGATCAGGCTTCAAAACAACCTTTAGAAATTGGAAGCAATATCCATACTGGTGAAAGCAAGTTTCACAAATAATCTGGTAGAAATAATCATCTTCACAGAAACAGCATGAAGAAAAAGCTGACTGTGCTGCAGTTCCTCAGAGCTGATCAATGGCTTAGAAAGGTTCACAAGCTGAATATAAGTCAACAGCAATCTAGTTACAAAAAAATGAATATATTTCTGGTTTGCATATGTAACTCTAAGACATCTAATTCTTGTCCTTTACTGAATATGGCATTAATTGGACATCATGGACAGCTTAGACACAACAGTTCAAAAGGCTGTGGAACATTTGGAAATGTTCAGAGGAGAGAAGTGGGAAAGTGTGTCTGTTTATAGTTACATAGCATAAAAGATCATGGAGAGGTGTGATAAAAGCCTTGAAGGTGGGGAATGGAATAATGCATTTATTTGAATTCTCTATTGTAGAAAGGATGAGAATCAAAGTGCCCAGGTTGCAAAGAACATTCAGGTGATACAATGAAAATTAGTAAATTATGATGGTATTAGTAGTGTAGTTCTGCAATAGTTAATCTCTGACATTGCAGACACTTGGTCAGTGTAAACCTTTAGGAGTGGGGTGGGCAAATACAGGACAGAAATTAGAAGACCTGGATGTGCCTTTGTAGGGTAGTAGGGAGTCCCTTGGCAGTCTCTGTAGGTCTCTTTTAACCTTATGATCTTATGTTTTAAAACACCCACTTGAAGCCAAAGTCTTTTGTACATACCAGGAGCATTTTATTTGCTATAGAATCACAGAATTGGCTGGTTTGGGAGAGATCTCTAAAGATCATCGAGTTCAACTCCTGTGCCATGGGCAGGGTGCTCCAAGCCCTGTCCAGCCTGACCTTGAGCCCTTCCAGGGATGAGGCATCCACGATTTCTCTTAGACTAAGGCTTCATGATATGATATTGCAGCACCAAAAATCCACAGTAGTGCTCTAATAGCACCTGCACCTCCTCATTAAAGACTATTTAAAAATCTACATTAATTTGATATTTATACTTTCATTGCAAAACTATGTCCCAAATGGCAATAAAGGCAAGTAATTATCCAGATATTCCATCATATTTTTTGCATTAAAAAGGCTTTTAAGGAGCTGCTTTCTTCTTTACAAATCTCATTTGCATAAATGCAGCCTTTGAAGTTATTGATGTCATGTACCATGGTTAAACTTTACAAAATTTCAGATACTAGAAAATCAGGTTCAAAAATAGCCCCTTACCTTTTGTGCCATTTAAGTTCATGTCCATGATGTCCGTCCAAGTGACTGAGTCACCCTGTGGATTGAGTTTTTTTTTCATTTTTGACTTTTCATTTCATGATTTGGGCTGGATTATTTGTTTTGCACCTTACATCCCCTTCATTGTGTAATTTTACTGGTTTTCCTGTACGAGTGGCAGGCAAGGCAAGACAGCTTATTTGAGTTACAAATTGAAAACCACACATAGATGAGAAATTGAGCAAGTTTTGTGTTGTTTTGCTTGGTGTTTTGTTTGTTTTGGGTTTTTTTGATTTTTTTTTTGTCATACGTAGTTTTGCAATTATTCTGATTTTCCTCTAACTGAACCTTTAACTGACTTTAAGTCTCAACAGTATTTTAAAATACACATTTTTGCAACAGCACTGTTTAGCACATACACAGAATTCTTATAAAAGGTAGCTGCTGCATGTTTCTGAGTCATTCTTCTTGCTTTCCTGTATCCTGTGACAGATGATATCTATCCTACAGATGGAAAATACTGTATATTTTCAGTAGTTTCAGAATGGCTTGTTGTTTTCTGACATGCAACTGACATAATTTAAGCATGCTTTCTTCCGTTATATAATGACCAATTTACATATAACCTTTGGCTTTTCTTTTATCTTGAATCATTGATAGAAAATTGCATTAAATCATAAATCATAAAACCAAAAATGAGCAAAAAAAATCTCTCAAATGCAAATTCTAATTAAAATTATTATTGTGTTCCTGAAATGCAATGCTTGGTGTATCACCGATATTTGAATATTAGTTTTTCCATGTTGCTCTTAGTTTTTCCATGATGTTTGTCCCTTGAAAATGGTTTAGGGTAAAATATTTGAATCAAGCACAGTGTGATGCAAAAGCTAAATCCTAACAATTTAATTGCTTTAATTTTTTTTATCAACTGGAATGCAGACAAATGGCACATGAATAAAACACCCACAATTACCTTTTTTGTCATTTTTTTGTATATCTACTTACAAGGCTGCTATTAACTGGAAATAATACTGTGGTATAAAAGGTGTTACAAAACATTTCTTTTTGACAAAGATATTTTTTTTCAGGCTGAAAAAATCTCACTTTTAGTGGAAGGTAAGCAGCTTCATTTAGATTTAACTTTTTTTTTTGGTGGAAGAAGCAAGTAAATATATATCTCCAACATAAAGAAATAAGGTGATTTGGCTGGATTGCAAGCAAAATAGGATATGAAGAAATATAGTCTATCATCTCAGCAGTAAATAGATTTTTCTAGTAGTTGATACAGTCAAAAATTCCCTGTCAACCCACATAAAATTCACATTCATAGCTAAGACGTACAAAGGAAATTTTATATCCCTCTATTTTGCTAGCATCCTGCTCAGGTCAGACTGACATTATTTTGAAAAGTTTCTGCTATCTTTGAGAGATCTTCCTCTAATCCATACATTTTGCAGATGCTATTTCTGCTACCGAGTTGAGCACAGTGTTCACTTTTTCATTGCATCCCAATTCTTACACTCTGTAAGTGCCCATTTACTGCTCAATCCCACAGCATCCCAGTACACAGATTCATAGTTTATGGGTCTCCTTACTCCAAGAGAAGGGAAATATTATCTGTTTCTAGGGAGAAGCTTAAATTCCTTTGTTTTCCTGTTTGATTCTTACCAACATGAGCTGCAGGATATATATATGTCTAAAAACCCTGGCTTTGTTTTTCTCCCCATGATGGAGGGAGGCCTCAGGCAGCCAGCTGTCATGCAGCACTTTCATTCTGCTTGCTCAGTGTCCTCCAGGTGGGAAAGTAGTGTAAGTGTTTACAAAATGTTTCTCTGATCAGAGATTCAGCTTCTTGTAGGCTTAGCCCCCCAGTGGGACTTGGCCCTCTGTTATCAGTTTTGGAAGCACTGAATTTCAAAAGCAGCATTCACTGGACTGCTCTGCACCAGTTGAAGTAGGTACTTGACACTGAAGTCTGTCAAAGACATGTTATTGCTGTTTCTAGGAAATCAATTGTTTTCTTTTCCATTTTATGTGAAAAACATTGATTTGTTCACACATTTGTTTCTCTATAAAAACTTTTGCCTGATTTACTCAGGGCAGTATTTTCCCTATAGCTGATGTTAAGAGCTAGTTTTACCTACCCATCATTGCCCTCACATTACTGTTAAAAAAAAAAAGAGGCAATAAATATTTTCAGAACAGAGGTAAGCAGTCACTGAACAAAACATTTGTTGTTGCCACTGAGTTTTGCCTTGTGGGATAAGCCTGAAACATCACAAACAGAAAGCATGTGCCATTCTCCAGGTCACTGTAATACCATGGCCCAAATGGGTAACAAGGAAATGAGAAACATGCAGGCATAACTGCCTACATTTGGTGCTTTTTCTGCATGATCTAGGAGGCAGACTAAAATTTTAAATGGATAAATCTGCAAGAAGGGGAATCCTACAGCAGCTGTTGCTGGATTTACCATTGATTTAGTGAGGTTAAAACTTTGCCCTTTACAATTATTGAGCTGCTCTGATCTTGATGGTGATATGCCCCATCAGTAAATTGTATAAGATTTCCAGTATTTGAAAAACATTGAGATACACAAGAGCTACAGTGCAGTTCAGTGTGCACTGTGCCTTCATATTGCAGCTGTTCTGTACCTGCCTCTTCTGTGCTTTGCATCAGGTGGGTGTGATTGCTTTGAAGAATCCAGCACAGTTTGTAATTCACACCATTCACAAATATTTAAGCAGGGAAAAAAACCAAAACCCCACAATCTAAAAATAAAAATTTTATTTTTGGAGAGCAAAAAGCTATTTTTTAATCATCTTTTGTTTGTGATTGTCTTTGATTTTCACACCTCATAGTGCCATAAAATCAGCTTTTGATCTTCATGCATTCTTAAAACAATCTAGCAATTAAGTGAACAAAGGGAAAAGGTAGGAAAGTAAAACTGTTTGTGAAAGATAGTGGATCAATTATAAATAGGGCTTTTTTGTCTGATTAAATTAATGTTTTAGCTCAACAAAATTACACACTGACACTTCCCCCCACCCCTATGCTCACATTAAAGTTTGTCAAGTGGTGCTTATGTGCTTTTGATAATAACGAACAAAGTTCTGAAATTCTGGAGAGTTTCATTCCCATTTTAGCCATTGAGCATATTTAATACCTTTCATTAATGTACTTTACAGTTTCTTCTTCAAGATAAATGTTTGTTGAGTCCTAAGTGAAGGTGCCTTTGGTGCTGAATGGCTGCTGTGTGTGATAACAAGGGAGTAACTCTGCAGATTCAAGTGCAGTCGTGTCTTGCAGCAGGTCATTGTTCTGTGGGTGTGAGGCCAGCATACTTAGTGCCAGTCTCTGAAGAGATTGTGTGGCTTTGCACACTGGGACCCACTGGTTAGATAAGGAAAAAATACATCTTCCTGATGTCTTAGGGAGTTTGTAATCATCACTCTATTCAAAATGGAAACTCATTCTTAATTGACTGGGGCTCTGATTGGTTTTTATCTCTTAATAGAAAGAACACAGAAATAAAAAAAAATCCATTATTTTTTAAGAATGGCACATGTCTTTCTGTGATATTGGTATGAAATGTCATTCTCCCAGAAGAAATATTTCTCTAGAAATGCCGCTTTATTTGTATCATCATGCTGTAAGAACACTGCTTTCGTGTTTAGCTGTAATTCAGTTATCTTTTTACTATTTTTTGCACAAGTATTCAAATGCACTCTCTGCCACTTATTCAGAAAGCTCCCAGAAGAAGAAAGATCAGCTATGACTGAACTTTTTCACGAGGAGCCTCTCCAAGTAAATGACAAACTTGTACAGCTGTACTCATTTTCTTATACTGTTAGTCTCTGCCAGAAATATGGGAAGAGATTCTAATAAGCATATTTAATTGATCTTATATCTTTCTTTCCTTGTCCTCCTGATTTTGATTGTATAGCTGTTATCTTTGATTTTTCCACTGTTCTCATTCCTTCTCCCATCAGATACATCTGTTTCTCCTTTCTATTATTCATCATTAGTTTTCTTTTCTATTTTGTTAGTACTTGAATATGCTCTTATGAAACACATCTCAGCTGTGTTGTGTTTTTGTTAAAATTGGCACTTCTAAAAGGCCTCTGCCTTTTGGCTTTTATGCTTGAACTCAATTGTCAAAATGATTTCTCTAGATTGATGACTCTTTAGAGAAAGCACTGCCTTTGCCTGAGTGCATTGCTGGTACGCAATAATAATGAAAGATTAGACTGCTTCTTGACTGTCAAAATCACCATACAAAAGGTTTAAGAGGACAAAAGGGACAGTGCAACTTGATGTAATGAAGAAGAGAGGATGCAGCAGCACAATATCATTGGCTTCTGCCAGGAGAGCACTTGCCTTACTACCCAGGATCAGTGCAGGAAGGGCAGTGGGAAATGGAGGCCTCGACCTCCTTAAATTTGTACTTAGAGCTCTCCTTATTGACAGGGATCAAAATAAGGGTTGAATATGACCACAAGGAATAGTGTTTCCATGTTTCATTTATGCTATACACTTGGGCAAGCCATGGTTTATTATCCACTCAAAGGGAGGGAATAAAAGGAAGTTCAAACAAGTTCCAATAGAAAGAGATTTACATCATTTGGATGTGAAACTTATATTTTCTTACTGGTATGAATGGCTTAAAAGCATATACTATCAAAAAAGGCACCAGCCATAAAGTATCTGTCAGTGCATTGGTAGAGGATTATACCTTTAATTCTCCAGAAACAGCTCTTTTGCTGGAAGCTTTTGGAATAAAAGAAATAACTATTCAGATCCCCAGATGCTTATTCACATCTGACTTTTTTTTTTTAATTTAAAAATATCTACAAGCTGCATTTTATTAATGATTTTAATTTTAAAAGTTGTCTCCTCATTAGAGGTACACGTACATTGGAATGTGAAGCAAAGCAGAAATTGAAGAAGAAAACTGTAATACATGACTTAAATAAGAAAACACCAAGTTGCAGCTTATTAAAATGAATTTCAGTAATAGCTAGCAAGATTGTTTCTTTCAAGTCAATGCATTTTCTGAAGGAGTACAGGTGAATGGGAAAATGCAGGAAACTCTCATCCCATAAATTTATTTGATGTTAGGGGTGAGTTTATAGTTTGTTCCCTACATACTCTTCCCACTATTATTTGCTTCTGCAGCTTAAGCCACTTGAATGTACAAATGTATCTGCCCCTGCTGTGTCTCAGTGTCTCTCCTACACACAGAAAGTGTCTGTTTGCAAAAGAAAGGGGCAGCTGGGGCTGGCAGGAGGCTTGCATTGCCCTCTGGAAGAGCAGGTTTTTGCACTGAGGTCTGAAATTTGATTCAGATACCAGAAATTCCCATAGGGATTCCCCTGTAAAATAGAAAGTAGCATAAACTGAGAGCAATACGTGATGCAAATTTCTCACCGTAACTGCTTACCCATGTGTCTCTGTATATGCATTTATGGCTATGCCATAATCTAAAAAACACCCAATCAATGCCCCATCCACAACCCCTCATCCCCAAGTAAGACACCCCAATAGTGGACTGAAGGACTGAAAAAAATACCTGTAAATACTTCTGCCCTTCAGCTTGTGTCCCTGTGGGAGAAGCTCCTGAAGTTTGGTTCCTGGGGAGATCCCTGGGCTCTGTTAATGGCCATGGTAAATGAACTGCAATGTTCACCCTTGTCATACCCTCACCCTTAAAACTTTCCCTGTTCCATAGGTTCATTTGCTTTTCTTGGAAGAGATTATTAATATCCCAACCAAGCTGCATCCTGAATTTAATATCAAGTTTGATTCCATTTCACTGCATATTGTATCCAATAAATGTTCAATAGCTTGGGAGAGAGTCAGCTCCCCTTTCAAATTAGATTTTAAACTTTCCATTTGCTACTTTAACTCTATTAATATTTTTTTCATCTTTTGTGTGTTTTCTTATCCTTTTAAAATGAAATTTGGGAGTGCAAGTCTGAAACTCAGCTTTGTGTCAGGGGAGTGAGCTCTGTGGCAAATTCTGCCACAGCAGAGAAATTTTATTCAACAGTAGCACTAAAAATATCTGAATAGTCTTCATAGGTAAATACTCATTTTACATCTGTGACCATATACACTCTCCATATTTTATGTAATTGATATGATTTATATGTTCAATTTTATTGCAGATTCCACAAAGAAATAAGCACTGATCCTGTTTTAAATGGGGATTTTTAGTTTTGATCTTTGAGAACTTTTATCTGGCGATTCAGAGGTTCTGCAATGCACCTTGAAAATCTGTTTTTGCTTTTTCATAGCATGGCTTTTTTAAAAAAGTGCAAATGAATGTTCCTAGTGCAGCAGGCATTTTAATACCTGAAGCAATATTTTGTGCTGTTCTGAGTTGCTTTTGGCAGGCATTTGTTCTGATTTTAAAACATTAGAAAGAAATTATGCGTAATTATCAGATATTTTGAAACTTTGAGATGTTTTGAAGTTTTTAAGATTTTATTTTCAGTATTAATTGGTACTGTAAATCAGTACAGAGAAATAGACTTAACCAGCATCACATAATATTTTGGATTGTTTCCTTTAAAAATATGTCCTTTAAAATTGTGTTTTGGATACACAATCTTTAAACCTTCAGAAATTGACATCACTGCTAACTGAACAGTTGCTTACCCTTAAAATGGGATATATCAAAGGCAGCTAAGATATTTAGCCACAGTTCCCAGTGATTTTGCTTTGCACACAGTGTACATGTCCCTTTATTCTGGTTTTTTATCAATTGCCTACGATTGTAGCAAGTTCATTTGAGAATTTATGTGTAGTAATTTGGTCCAAAACTAATTACATTTAATTTATGAAGTCCTGGTAATTCCAGGGAGAGTTGAATCTGCCCTGTCATCTGGGCTGATGTCCTCATCACCTTTCACATCTGTACCACCCAGTCTTTGGATGGCACCACGGTAAGAGCAGCACACTGACATAATTGCAAATGATTGTGTTATTCATTGTTAGGCAGGATGGAACCTGCTGCAGTGTTCTGCATGCCTTCATTGGACTGGAATGAAATGTCATCACCTAGGTTTCATAAAACATACCTTAGTAAGAGGGCTGGGAATAACAACAATTCTTCCTGATATAAAAATAGCTCATAGATTTAGGGGTTTGGGGTGTGGTGGTGGTTTTTTTCCCTTTCAGGTGGGTAGAAAGGCACAAATGCTTGGTGCCCTTGGTACAAAGTTAACAAAGCATTATATTGCCTCTTGGCCATCTGTTGGGATGAAATGGTTGTTATTTTCAACAATGCTACATTGATGCTTCCCCCACCCCAACTTGTGATTTGCTCTTCAGGCATTGTACAAGGGGCCAATTTTTCCAGTGTACTATAGGTGAAAACTTACTGAAATTTGTGTGCTTGTGGCTAAATACCCCTTTGCCTCTTTGCTCACTGAGGGTGACAGATCTATTTTATTCATTGTTGAGGCATATAGAGGCATCTACCATTTTTTGCTCAGTTTTTTGTCAAGCAAACCCACACAGTTGTTTTTTCATGAATCAGACTGTATTCACTCGCAGCCAATTCTCTCAGGTGCTCTCTCACCTTTCCTCTGTCCTTCTCCACCTGCCATATGCTAATGTGCCTGTGCCTGTGCTGCTGCTGCTGTTCTTTTAGTGGCCATAGCAGATACTCAGGTAACCTTACTTGCACCAGAATGACTCTGCAATTTGTTTGATTTTTAATTAGTATTTTCATAAACATGAATAATTGCCTTTCATTTATGTATAGCACATTTCACGTTTTGAGATGGAACAGCTTGAAGTATCTCTTGTTTTTAGAGACATACACACACACAGAGGATAGAGACACAGTATGTCAGTTTAATATTGTTTCAGATCAAGAAAAAACAAGGATTAATATATCACTGTAAATCTGTATCTCTTGTGCTGGGTATATTGCTTTTGCTGTTTTCTATAGTTGTGGTAATCAAAAACGCTTTAAACATACAAAAAGTACAAGATTATGATGAAGATTTTACCAAATATTATCAAAATTCTGTAAGCAAAGCCAGTGTTTCCTCCTGCCACCCACAAAGAAGAAATACTGCAAATGGTCTATGAAGGAATTAAATTCAATTTGTTTGCAGTTCTGAGCTCCTTTGTTTTTTGAGGTTTATACAAAGTGAACATATGTGGAATACTGCTACCAGCTTGCATTCTCTGATAAAGCCAGACAGGCAGAAGAACACTGGTGGCACAAAATGTAGTATAAGGGTGTTTCTTATTGTTAAAACAAAATCTGCAAATTCTAGCCCCAATTTTAGTGAGATTGGAGCACAAATTATTGGATGAATGTGTTAAATATCAAATGGTAATGCTAAATATACTTGGCAATAAATTAAAGGTTTCTATTCTGTCATTTCCATTGATTTCCCATAGTATACAGATGTAGCAGAGAGAGAAGCTGAGAGATTTCCATTCATAATTAGGGTCAAAAAGTGGCCTTTTACCAGGAAACATCTGATTTGCATTGAAAGGCTTTTCTTATGGCAGCAGACTGTTGCAGCTGTCCTGTAGCCTCCTGCAGGCTGGCAGTGACAGGGGTCAGGCTCTGTCAGCTCGGACCTTTGCTGCTGTGCAGACGTGAGCTGGTGTCATTGCACAGCCTGTCAGTGCCACTCTCCTGCTTCAGGGACTTGTGTCACTCTGAGTGACCAGCTCTGGAATGTCACTGCTGAGCTGAGAGGAACTATGAGCACTTCAAGGAATATTGGCTAATGTGTGTTTTTCAGAGAACCTTCTCACACATTTTTGACTAGGGAAACAGGGTGATTGTTCTCTGTCTTCCATGTCCTCCTAAAATTTTTAAGCTTTTGATAAATATCACAATTTCTGAACAAAAAAAAAAAAAAGAGAGAAATAGCAAAGATAATGAGCTTCAACAAATGTGAGAAAAATAAGTGGCTATTTAGAGGACTGACACTCATCCTATTCCTCTCACTGAGGGAGAAGAGACCAGTGTACAACTCATGTTGTGTTTGGCAGTAACCAATAAACCACTCTGTGCAGAGCTGCAATAACCCATCCCTGACACATCAGGACTCACAAAGAGAACCCAAGGGAATCTGATATGCTTATGAGTGAAGGAAAATGAAGTGTCGGGGGACAAAACCCACAAATCAAAACTTCATTAAATCTGCTTGAATGTAATTTATGTGTTACACATTTTATTCTCTCCAAATAGCAGGATCTCAGTCATGTGGATATTGTGACTTTTGATAGAATGGATATTCCTGAAAGTGGCAAAACAGGCCTTCTTTCCTGATTTTTAAAGTGTGTCTAACAACTTGCATGGCAATGATGGAAGTGTTTATAGGTTTTTTACTTCCAATAAGTAGGACTTGGAATGGGACAGATTCTTTTGAGTTCTTTAACAGAGGTACTTTCCATTTATGTACGAACAAAAATACTTGATCTGTTTTTAATGGAAATGCATGCTAATAATTTAAATTTTTCACAATAGAGACATCATAATCTGGTTTCCTCTGGGGCTTCAGATGCTATGGGTTGATCCTAGCCTGGATCTCCTTGGTGGTCTGGGTAGTCCTTTGCTGAAAGGCATTGTCAGCATCAAAGCCACTGCAGAGAGTTTATCTTGCTGCTGTGATTTCCTTGCATACATCAAGGCTTTAGGACATCCTCTTGCTTATTCATCTGGGACATCCCTTATTTCTCTGAAAGATCAGAAGGAATCTGGAATTAAATCAAACTGCTGAGTAAACTGGCATAGTATATTTTGGAAACTTTTAAGTTGCTATGTAAATTCCACAAGATCTATTATAAAAATATTGTATAGAACTTGTCATTAATTTCACCTGTTCATTTTTAATACTCATGTGATTTGACAAATTTGACTCTATAAAATATTTGGACTAAATGTTCTATTGAATTTGGCATCCATAAAACCTTTTAACAATGACTCCATAGATTCATTTTCTTTTCTAGCTGAAACACATAGTCTACACAAGAAAATATTTGAACAAGATATCTAGAACTATACACAAGCCTTGTAGATAATATATAATTTTGTAATAGGAAATAAACAAACATAAAATTATGCCACCTTCAACTCAATTTTACCTTCAGGAATGAGCACTTGTGAGAAAACATCCAATTTTAACTTAGCTAACTTTCTGTGTCACTAGCAAAGAACCACAGGAAAAAACCACAGTATTCAAATTTATGTTAGCAAATATTATTTTCTGAAAAGAGAATAGTAACAATTTTCATCCCAAAGTAGAGCTGAACATCAGGTGTGAGTGTATTCCTACAGTTGTTATCTGACGTCTGAGGCTTAGCATTGCTGACATCTGGAATATTTCTCAATGTGTTTCTATAATGTGTTTCTCTCCAGCTCTCTGTTATTGATCATGCATCCATTTGCCATGCAGTCAGATTTTCCTAAATGTTTGGAGCCTCAGTTTTAATCTCTTCCTCTCTCACTGCAGCAATTTTACATTTGTTAAAATTTTCCTCAACAAACAGTGGAAAAAAGTTAAAAGTTCAAGAACAGACCAAAGACAACAACTACCAAATGGAACTGTTGCACATGGAAAGTTTAACATGTCATGTTTAACATGCATTTAAGGGAGATTAAGTCTGTGCTACTTCTCTCTTACCAGATCTTCAAGATAACAGTTGAGCAATACTGGCACAGGTTGACTTCGTATTTGCCTACACAAGTGGTGTAGAGAATAAAGAAACATATTTCAGTCCAGTGGGGGTAGAAAAAAGAAGTTTTACTATTCAGTGAACAGTTCCTATCTTTCTGTGTTGTTGGAATATTGACCTCTTTCACTGAGGAATCCTTTAATCAACTTCTGTGGATTTAGATTGTCTTGGGTTTCCTTTGAGGTCGATGTTATGAGAGACCCCCATCTGCCGCTGTTTATTTTTTACTAAAAAGATTGTATAGAACTTTTGAAAAATTTAGCCCTTTGGTACATCAGTGAAAAGTTACATTGTATTCACCTGCTCCTTTAAATTAGTAGCAGGATTAGCCTCCATATCATAATTATCTTTATCTTAGTATCCACAGTATCCACAGTATCCACAGTGAGTATACAAAAGAGTGCTTCTAACACTTGGAGTAATACAGTTTTCTATTTATAGTTTGGTTTATTCCTGTTAGGAAACATTCTCTCTTCTAATGGCCAGTATAGTTTACTTCATGTCTTGCAAGCATGCAAAGTAGCCTCGTTTAATGAAAAATTGCAAGGTTTTAGTTTGTTTCACTATGTTTAGTTTTAAATTTCTCTGAAAGTTTGGGGTAGATTTTGCTTACTCTGCTACTTAGGGGTTTTTTGCCATCCCATTACTGAAATCTCATGGGCCAGATAATCTACAAAAGCCCAGCAGTATAGCTACTGTGATAATAAACACATAGATTCCCAAGTCAGATTTTATTTTAAGTTACTGTGACACGCTCTGCTCTTGAATAAATGTTTTTATTTAAAATGTGTAATTTGTACCGAAGTCTTTTATAACTGAATCACTGAATAATCATAAGACAAGGCCCTGAACTAGCAATCGAAAGGTCAAGAGAACGTGGTCAATAATTATGTGATCATGCTGGGACTTGGGGCAGCAGGCTTTCTCTCTTGCCACGGTTTATCAGGGTTTTTTCTGCGATGGGCAGGATTGCAGCTGGCACAGCCTGTGTGTTAGGCTTCTGTCAGGAAGCCTTAGCGGAGAAATGAGCTCCAAGAATGTGAAACCCAGCACACAGGGAGTCAAACCAAATGAGTTCAGCTTGGCCATTGTTGGGTTGGAAGTGTGGGCTGCAGCACCCTCAAGAACAGCTCTGAGTTGCAAAGAGTCCGATTGTTAAATGATTACAATCGTTTACTGCCGGAGGCTGTAAAAATTAAAAAGATCCAAGTGTTTCTTTCAGACAGAGATGCAGAGACTAATTTTACATGAATGCATGCCCTAACAAGATTAGCTGGCTTATTCAGGCGTATGAATTGCACTTCTGTTCCTCGTGTTAAACAAGCTTGTATCATCAGAGCCCCTTGGAGCTTGATCAAGGTCTCAAGCAGGCCTCCACTTTCACTCCTTTTCTTTCACTATTCTAACCTTAGATCTCTGAGGTTTTCCCTGTTTTCATGCTGACCTTTGCTGTTAGTGCTCAGCTTGAATTCTTCATTTTCTATGGTTATTTTTCTTTATTTTTAGCATATTATTCTCCTCACAACTCTGCGTGTAATGCAGAATGATGTCATAGTTTAGAAACACTGTACTGATGAAGGAATGGAAATTTAACAGCATTTTCTGGGTTGCAGCACATGCTACAGTCCTACAACCTCAGTTTGCCATTAGGGTAGCCACCATTTCTGCAGCAATTATGCAAGCAACCAAGAATTCTTTTCCTGTCATGGAATTAAAGATTGATTTTATACTTTGGCCAATCTGTTGATGGTGAAACATTAAAAATTACTAGATTACTGCAAATATATGTTAAAAAAGTCAATCCTTCTGAAATTTCTTTAGCTTCTAAGAGCAAACACAGTGTGCTTCTTTATGTTTTATGAAGCAGTCTGACTGAAGAAAATAATTTTAAAAGCTGTAGTACCTTTTTAAAATTAGGTGGATTAAAAATTCTGTGATATATTATGGCTCAATTTTTAAGGGGCCAAATATAATTTGTTTTGAAGAAATTTGATTTTTCCCTTAATTTTAACTTTTTCCATTTCTAACACACCTTTGAATTCAGGACTAGTATATATTATGCATCACTTCTCAGGCATTGCAAAGTTCATGGTTTTTAATGTGTTTGAAAACACCTGTTCATTTAATAAATCAATTTAAAAAACCCTCCTAGATCAGTATGTGGGTAACTAGTATTTTTACCACTCTTTGCTTGTCACTTTGTATTCTTACCAATTTGCACATACTTTTGGCAGTAGCAATAGCAGTCATGAATGTGGATTTTTGTTTCCAGAGCCTAAAAAAGGCTTCTCTGTGTAAGTTGCTTTACACAGGGCATGTAAACCTTTACTTGTGTAAATCTGTGTATATGGATGTATGTGTGCCCACATGTGCTTTTTTTCTACTGTGATGAAATTGTCTGGGTGCTCAATGATTTCTCATTTCCTTTCCACATTCTTTTGGAAAACTTACAAATAATTTGTTTATATTATTTGAAACTTCATGGACTTTAGATACAAAGGAAAGAATAATAAAGCTTACCCCAATTTTTATAGAAGAGTTCATAGGAGAGAAGGTTTCTATATTTCATGTTGATAACAATTACTAATAATGTGATATTATTTTTTGCATTATGTTCATTTGATTGCATTTAATTGCATTCCTTTGAATACAAGTTGAAATCTTGAATACCTTGGAAATTTCCTGATCTTTTACCCTGTTTTTATTATTATTGTTGACACAGCTCCTCCTTTGTTACTTGGCCAGACTTCAAAAAAATTGAAGTCTGGATCTTGTGCCTTAAAAGAAACGTAAAGGAAGAAGCAAGCTGTCAAAATAGTGCAGGAAAACATATGGGGGGAAATAAGTAAGGTAAGAAAAATATACAAGGGTATTGGGAACAGCATTAAAAATACTAATTAAGAAGGAGCCAAACAACATCGAGCCATGGAATCATTTAGGTTGGAAAAAACCTCTGTTAACCTGGCACTTCCAAATCCACCACTGAACATCACCCAACAGTCAGTGTAGATCTATCTCAGCACAATCTCTTGATTTTGAGATGAGGTGCTGTCTCTATAGCAGGTAACAGGTGAGATGAAGTTCACATCTTTGTGGGTTGCTTTTTCTTTGTTTTTTTTAATCCATGTTTTTTTAATCCATGAAATCGGCAAAGCAAAATTTTTGTTGACTTTATCACTGAGGTTTTTATGTCTGAGGATCAGCATACCCAAGCAGTAAAACTTTTCTTTGATGAAGAGACAGCTGCTAAAACAGACTGTGAGTAGTTCCAAATCCCTGTTAGCCATAGCAGCACTCCAGTCTCAGGATCACACAGCCACATGCCAGGGCTGCTGATGTTTGCTTTGAACTCAGGTATTCCAATTTTAGTCTAGGTAAGAATCCTGTAGCACTCGTGCCTTCATGAAGGGAAGGCATTTTCTGCACAGGAGAATGGGGTTTCAGGTATGGCTTTAGGGACAAAGAGATTGAAAAAATCTGTTCTTATCTTGACTAGAATGAAAGTGCTGTTTGTCCTTCAGCTGTGGGAGGAGGATTGGAAATTGTGGAATAGGACACCATGCAAGCCAAATGCTGAGCATATGAAGGAAAATAATGCAAGGGGAGGTTTAAAACCCTACTTTCTTCACATTTCTCTATATTACAATGGTTGAATTCCTATATACTCTTTGTCTTGTGTAAAAGTGTATGGGCACAAAAGTCTTCTGACTGAAGACAGAACCTCCAAGGCTTGGAAGGCAGCCTGGATGGGGCAATAATGAGACACATCTTATAAGTTTTAGTATAGCTCACATGGGTCTACAGATTTAATTCTGATTTATTTTCTTTTCATGAAGCTGCACTCTACTATTATCACATCTTGCAGAATAAAACATGTCTCTCAATCTTTTTTTCCAGACTTTAGCAAATGCCTTATTACAGCATTTGAAAGAAATTAAGCATTTTGTTCCCTTATGTCACCCATTGTGACACATTTAGATAGCCATCTGAAAGCCAGATTTTCAACAAACAAATATGCTAAAAGGGTACCGAAATATGTAGACATTTTATGAAAAAAGTATCATGAAGAGGGTCTGCTAAGGAGAGTGGTATCCAACTGTGTGGAAGTAATTTCTGTTTAGTAGGACAATGGCATTTGCTAATTAACTGCTGTAAATTCCCTTTATGTTTGGCTGTCTATTTATTTGCTTGGTAACATAAAGGCAACCACATTGAAAGTTCTGAATAGCCAGCTGGCTGCTTTTCAAATGTACAGCCTTTGAAATTGATTTGAAACTCCTTTGTGCAGTAAAACAAATATAAATTGTTGACGTACTGATGACACTGCACAAACTGCATTTTTGTGAAAGAGCAGAAACAATTATTTTTCCTTCCACAAAATGAATCACTGGGATGTAAACCTAAGCAGGATCTTTTCTGGCTGGACTAGAAATCTTAGATTAGCCAGTGTTTTTTCCAGGGGTGACATTTGTGATTCACATTTTTTGTGAGCTGATTCATCTTGTTTCTCATACATTCAATTATATCAACAATCTAGTGATGGGCTTCTAATTCTTATAATTAATGTAGAACACAGTTGTCTTGAAGTGTGTTGCTTGTTTTGAGAAATGCTTGAGTGGATGAAGAAGTGTCTCAGATTTGGAAGCTGGAAGCTGGAGTGTGTGCATTCTCAGGGGGCTCAGATGAGGAAGTGCAATGATGTGATTAAGCACTGTTCTCTCTGGCCAGATAAAGCCACATTTTCTTACTGTTACATGTAAAAAAGAGTCTGTTACCATGGATTAGTCAGAAGCTCATTAAACTGTTGGACTTTTTATTACTATTCTTCTGTCCTGAGCTTACGTCGTTAGATATGACCTACCATTGTTTTTTTAGTCCTGACACTCCAAGGTATTAGTAGGTTAGAAAATGGGAATGAAATCCTCCTTTGTCCAGAATGTTGTTGTAGTCTTTTCCATGTCTTTTTCCTCCTCAAATCCTGTGGAAGGTGGTTTTTTGGTGTGCTAAGTTAGATTTGTTAATCCACGTCTTCAAACCACAGAGTTGCTGCCTCGTGATGTTCATTAAGGAGAGCTACCAAAATATTTACCCAAATTCCAGCCAGCTATTCCAGCTCACCTGATTTCCATACTGCTGAAAATCAGTATTGGGAAAATCTTGGCTATTAATTTCAAAGCTAACTGGGGCATGTCTGTATGAATTGGATGAGCTGTACCTTTGATTATTTTAGGCTGTTCTGTATTGGTTGTACACATCTTCATTTCTGATCTATGTCTTATGACATCTTGATACTCTGAGGACACTTCCAGCTCTCCACCCCAGCACAGAGGCTATTTCCTTTTTTTTTTTTTAAACACAGGGCAGCAAGAGACTAGTTTGATGTTGACGTTGTCCTTAGAGTGACAAAATGTATTTCTTCTTTGACATTGAGATAATGCAAACAATGGTGTTTTACTTAGACTGAAGCCTGTAAAACTTCTGAACATGCAGCAATACTTTAAATGTGAGGCATCATTCTTAAGGTACCTCCAGCTGACATGTATTACAACAGCCATAATGCAAATGGTGATAGAGCAAATTCCCTCAAAGGTACAGTTTATTAGGCAGCCAAACACACATCTTGGCTCTCTCACAATCATTGGACTCTGAGGGATATCATTGCTGAACTTGCTTCAGCACTAATGCTTTGTGGCATGTGAAGGACAGGGATAATCTTTCTCAGTTGCTGTGGTCCACACACAGCCTTTATTAGAACTTAGGCATGCAAATAAAGATAGGGATATGCTTTGCTGAACTGGGAGCACAGAAGAGGAGGAGAAGCTGTTTTAGTTCATTCAGTGTCCTCCATCAGCTGATTGAAATGAGTTAAGAGAGCCTTGCAGTCCTGTACAGTTTCCTGGCTGTCACTCAGGCAGGCAAAGGAGAAAGGATTCACTAAAACTGAACTTCTCTGTCATTGCTGCAATCAGGAGGAGACAGTGGGAAAGGGACCTTCTGAGAGATCTAATCCCTCAATGCTGTATGACTTCTTTTGTCTCACCTCAGGTAATTATGCACATCTGCATGCTAGGGAAAGATAGAAGAGCCAAGGAGGCTGAAGTATTATTTATGATAACTGTCACTCATAAAAACAATGGATAACTGGACCTCACTGGGCTAGGCCTGATTGTCTCTTATCATGTATAAACACATAATTGAGAAACAGTTTTTCATTCCAAATATGGTTAAGGTCAACTTGGAAAGGATGAAAGATTGGGAGAGAGAAAATAGAAGTTTGTTTAGGATAAGCCTCCTGCTATTTATTTACATACCATATGCTTCCTAATGCACATTTGCGCCGGGTGATTTTATTTGGATAGACAACTGAAACATCAAAAAAGTAACAACAGTTTTTGCACAGTGAGAGGCTTCTATTGCAGCAGCTTGCCATCCACTGCAAAGTTCACTTCTCAGCTGAGCAGTTTTGAATGCAATACAAAGAGAGAAAGCTGGCACTTTGTTTCATTGTCACAATATTGAAAATCACCACAATTCATAACTATGCTCATTTCCCTTCCTTTACAACAGTTCCACATCTTCCAATATCACATTTTAGCTTAGTGTCCTGAAAAATACATTTATGCAAATACTCTATCTCTGGCTGTCAGTAATTGTTTCTGGGCCTGGCTGCCTACTGCAATTGTACTCAGGTACCATGTCCTAAAGTTCACTATTTCTACCAAGAGGTTGTAACTTTCCCCCCATAGAGGAAGGAAGCTCAGATTTGTGAGAGAAGAGCCAGCAGAGCTGAATATTTAGCTGTTCTGTCCCCTAGTCAGGGAGATGTCACCCAAGCCTGGCTGCAGCACGTGCTGTTTGTCCAGCAATGTGGCAAAGGAGCACAGGAGGGAGCACAAGGGAATATCCAGGGAGCTTTTAGGGATATAGAGTGAAGCTGAGGGTTGTGAGAGAGGCCTTAAAGGGTGAGTGTGTGAAGACTTTAGAAGACCTGTGGATTTGAGGAAGGCTTATGAGTGATGAAGCTGTAGGGTTAGGGAAGAATTGAGAAAAAAAATCTATTGGCTTATTTTTCCTCTCTCGTGCTTCCACTTCTTTTTCTCTGTGAGCTGCAAGAGAGATGTTTCTGTAGCTGTGCCTAAGAATGTGAGACTTTATGATAAAGGAATAAAGGGATTTAAATCCCTAACATTTGTCTTGTTCCCACAAGCATTCAGATTTACATTGTACCTACAGAAAATGATAGATTCATAGTTTCCAAGTATGCTTTCAATTTCCTTGAAAACACTTGAAAGCAATATTCACTTAAGCATAACAATGTGTTTATTAAGAAGGAAGTATTTTAAAAGAACCACAGGTTGGTTGTTTTAGGGTTTTTTTGTCTGAAAAAGGACAAGCTAGAGAGAGGCCCTGAAGGGACAGGGAAAGAAGCAAACCTTATACAGTAACATAATTAAACCATTAACAGATTTTGCTCAGTTCTAAATCGATCCATGATTAATTTAATTTTCCTGAAGTGGGGCTCAGGTCTTCAAAAGATGTCAAAGCAGAGCTTTGATACCCATAAAACCTACATAAAGAAATACTGCTTTGCAAATGTTTGCCACTCCAGTTTTCAATGCTGCTTGTCAGCTGAAAATTAGCAACACTCACAAAAGCAGTTGCTAACTCAGCATCTCTGGGGCTTCCTAAATTCCCATTTAAGTGAAGAACCTGTTTTTTTTTCCTTTTCCATATACATGAATATGTTTTTCCTTGCATCATGTAGGAAGACTCTGACTGGTACAAAAGAGAATTCTCTGCACTGCTACCTAAGTGCCTTAAGTACAATTTCATAAATGAGGAATGTTTGTTCTGAGTGGCTAAGTGAATAAAACTTGGAACTGCTGTGCTGGAAATTGAGTTTGTAATGCCAGCGTTGCCAGAAGTGAACAATGTGCAATCCAAACTTTCTGCTTTGTGGGGCAAGAGAAATGAGATCTCTTCAACGTGAAGGGCTGGATGTGGACAGAGCAATCAATAGCAGTCAGTGGCAATGCTGAGAGGAGAAATCCTGCCCTCCCACTGGAGGACTCCTGTCTTCCAAGCCACAGGGATGACTCTAATAGCTGCTGTTGCTGTTTCCAGAGATGATGTTGTGTCTCTGATGAAAAACTATTTAGCAGGAGCTTGGAGCATTTTCAGGCTTCAGTTCAACAAAATATTGACAAATATATTTTAGACTCATCATTCTGCAACAAAGCACAACGAAGCAGTCCCCATGTCCCACTGGAACGCAGTTCAGAAGAGCAGCCATTCTACCACCTGAGGGAGAAACAAATTCTATCTGATTAAAATAAACATTCTTTGCAATAGCAGTGATAATTATGGATAAATTAATTAGCTGATTATATAGGTTGAATTCTATAAATTTCATTCATGTGCACACTTGCATTATGTGACTCAAAAGATCAGAATATTTCATAAGTATTTCTTATTCAGACACATGAAAAATATTACACTTTCCATCATGATAAAAAGGTTTACAGTAATTTGTGTCAAATTATCTAAGACAATGCATTTTGCAGGAAGTTAGAATGCTTTTGAGAAATTTGCATCTATGGGGTAAAATTGACATTCCCAGAAAAGGCTTATATATTGTTCCAATGGTGGTGATAAAATTAAGGGATTTAAAAATATTTCTTTGTGAAGATTCACATATTTTTTTCTTTTAGCCAGGACTAGAAATGCATATTTATTTCACTTTCATGTACAATCCTGCTATGTACAGCTGTACAGTTTTTCCAAAAGACCTGTCTCAGGACGCTTGCACACCCACTGGGATTGTAGGTGCACACAGGAAACAGAGTTTCTAGTGTGGTTTCCTCCAACAATAAATTATTGCACCAAAACTTCTCTGTAGCCAAAGACAGGAGGGGACTGTAGGGGATGAACTTCAAAGCCAGGCTACTGTTTGACCAATTCAAATGGAATTTTATGTGTCCCCCCTCTTTCTGCTTTGCCAATTCCCTTCTGTTCAGCTCCTATAGAAATTTGTGCAACACTTCCATCCAAAGTATTTATTCACAATTGCACCTACAGTGAAAAGTCTTGGGTTTCACACCTGTACCTCTTTTGACCCAGAAATTATTTATGAGATAAACTTCATTTCGGTTTTGTGGTTTTTGCCAGTGCTGTAACATTTAATTAAATAGTCATAAGAAAGATCAATACGTAGTAAATTCTTTGTAGCAAAATATTGGGTTTTTGTATTCTACAGAGTCATTTTTCATATTCAAAATCATTTCACTGTGAAAAAATTGTTATAGATAGGTGCCAACAAAATTCTTGTTAATCTTCCCTTTTAGATAAAAGCATAAAAAGAGATCTTTATTTTAAATCTGTTTTATAGGAGGTTTGGGCATATGCCTAATAAAATTCTTCCTGGATTGCTATCCTATATGCTTAGCTTCAGATTGCAAGGAATGTGTCCTGAAGTCATAAACCCTCTGAAACAGAGAAATAAAAGAATATCTAACAGATCATTAAGTACAGGGTACTATCAAGCATAGCTTTAATGTCACAGAGATCTTGCCTTTCTCAAAGTTTCAGTGCACAGTGAGATGAGTTTTAAGTGTGGTAGTCAAGTGTTTATAACACATGTATGGTCAGACTTACACAAAAGAAAAATCTTGAGGATTTTTTCACCCCTACTTTGAGTGAAATACAACCCTAAAATGCAAGAAGTAGATCTTGAAAATCAGCATTACATCTTTATTCAATGTAAAAGCTAAAAATTGAAATGAAGAAATTCTCAGAAAGATACTGTTAAGTATATAAATTAAAATGTTGAATTTTTGAGAAATATCAAAAGAAAATATACTGGTTTTTGCCATAAAAGAGAGCTGAATTCATTTCTGATCCATAATCCTCTCTGAAGAACTCTTGAGTGGAAGAAGCACTCAGAAATGAAAACCAAGAACACACAATACTAACTGCAGTGAACCTCAGTGAACCTCATGTCACATGTCATCTCTGTCAGACTCCATTTTCCACTGCACTGAAGTGAGTAAAACAAGTGGTCACCATAAAAATGCCTTTAATATGGCAGTTTCAAGTGTCATTAACCTCTGTTCCATCTGCTTAAGGAGAGTGTGGCCATCTAATTGCTAAGAATGTTGTTACACTCAGAGCAGTCAAGCATGTAGATTTATCATATAGACTCTGATAAAAAACAGTGCTCTTGATGTTCTACTGCTGTTTGTTGAATTTGTATGAATTCACTCAACAAGTGAATTGAATATTCCTCATTTAGGGTTTAATTCATATGGAAAAGATGAATAAGCAATGGAAATTCAGGGGGTTTAGCAGTCTGGTTCTTTGGCTTTTGTTGACTCAGGAATCAATTTTTCTTTAGGAATTTTTAAACCATAAGACTCAAAGCCCTTTAAGCATTAGTGGGTATCATATTTTTTAACAGATGAAGACAGAGATGTGACAATAATACATCACCATATCCAGTGAGTTGGAGTAAAGATCCGAGTGTCACCTGCTTACTCTTTCCATATCTCTGTACTCACATTTTTACCTCTTATCCTCCTCCATTCTTTTACTGTTCTGCTCTTCACTTCCTTCCACTTTATCTACCCCTGTTCAACTTGTTGGATCCTGAACACTTTTGAAAAGGCTGTGTTGGGAATTTTAAGTTTAGCATTAAGAAATTCAAGAAAATGAAAGGTCTTGGAAAAGATTCAGGACTGACTTTGTCAGCTCCCTCTAGTGTACACTTGATTTATTTGTCTCTCTGTTACTTTATTATTAATTCTCTCCCAGCTCAATTTGCTAAGGAATAAGGAAGGTTTAGTGAAAAATGGGAAAAAGAAGGAAAAACCCATGAAATTCTATGGATGTGCAAGGAACTTAAGATGAAGGATTCCTAATAAATATCCCTTTAGACATTGCTTTTGCTGAAGACATTAAATGAACCATCCCATTTCTTTTCCCTGCATCCAGATCAGAATTATGAATAGCTATAAGTAAAAATACCTCATGCCCCAATAGTATCTGCTGTCAACATATTCTGGTCTGCTGGTTGGAAATGTTCATAAGTTAGTAAAATTGAACTGATTTTCTTCAAAGGTGAGATGTTTTGACATTCATAAGGTCAGTAAGTCAGATTGGAGTTTCAAGCATTTAACTTCAGCTTCTCTGAGTAGAGAAGCAAAAAGCAGAATTGCAATTTTTCAGGAAATTATTCTCCTTTTAAATACCTAATAATCAAAAGAACAGCCTAGGCAGTTAAATTATTTTTCTTTTTTTTTTTTTTTACTGCACACATTCATAAAATAGAAGGTATCCCAGAAGAATTAATTTTAGGAAGTTCTGAGTAAAATCTATGAAACATTGAATGTAATGATTTGGCAGAATGTTTAGTATAATGTAAATTACAAGAAAACATTTGAGGTAAGATGGGAAAGAAGTATTTGTGGTCATGTACATGCTCCCTGAGACTAAACTTTTTTAAAATCAAAATATGTAAAAGCAATAAATCTAATAGTATTAGCTTATACTATTAAATCAAGCTGTTTCTTATTCTGCAGAAATCAGTTACAGTAGAGACATACCCATAATTCTTTTAACTTCTGAATAATTTTTTGTAACTGTATCTCCATGCTAACCAAAGTGCATTTAGGAAAAAAAATAATTAAAAAGCATAAATAGAAGCCTTTGGAATGCTCATTTCTCACTTTGTAATGATTAAAAATTTGGGTTGTTCCAGCATGCTGGTTTATTGCATAGCTGCATTAAAAACTTATGTTTCTGGAATTAAACAGTGGTTTAGTAATTGTTTTTAGAAATAAATATTAATAAATATTCTTTTTTTATTAAGGAAAATCTCTATATTTTATCATGCAAGTAAAGCAGCAGCTTTTAAGAGAGCATTGAGTTCAACAGATGTGTGAAGCGCATACCTGGTTAGCTGTGAGAGAAGTTGTAATGTCTGAGATTTTAAAGTTATTTTGGAAAGTATCAAAATATTTCTTTGGGTAAAGTGTACTTCTGTTGAGCTACAAAAGAGTAGATGTCTGTACATCTCAGAGCATTTATATTTGAACAGAGTGATTGAACTTACAGAACTGTAAGCTTTGAATTAAATGCACCCTCATCAAAATAATTGAAGAGGAATTGTAAGCTGAAGTGAGCAGTGGTGGGAAGATGCAGTTCTCCTTTGTGTACTTATCATCTATATGAGATGCAGTACTTGAATGTAATTTTCTCATTTTGAAATGAATATTTAATTAAATTACTTTAGAAATACTTATGGTTAATGAGAAAACTCAATTTGCCAAAAGTGTACTCTTGGAATACTTTTTTTGACATTCCAAGCTTGAATCCACATATACAAGTGTTATGCAAACATTATTGCTTTGGCAAGTGACCTTTACCATGGTTTGTTTTTTAATTGAGCAAGGTTATTGAATTTTCTAGATTTTTAGGGGGTTGTTGGTTTTTGTAGCAGTGGTTTCTATGACAATGTTACACAGAAGACATGAACACTAATTGCTGGCAGTAAAAGCATCTGCAATTGTAACTGGTGCTTTTCTGCATTTTAAAATGTCAGGAAATGAGACATTTAAAAATTTTTTAAAAAATTTATTCATTAGCATTTCCTGAAATATGTTTGCTGTGGATAGCAGCTCATCTTTTCCAGTAAATGTGAGAACTGTGATTGTGTCCAGCTTTTCTTTTCCAGCTGTCACTAGCAGAGTGTCATAATATTTAGAGATACACTCTATACCTGTCAGAGTTGGTTACAGTTCAGTGATGCATGATGAAGTGTGAGGGACACAGTCTTCCTACACTACTCACAGTATAAATGCAGTGATGATACTTCACAATGACTCCTTGCTCAAGGTCAGCACAAAGAAACTCATCTGTGGTGCTCTACAACTCACTTATTAATTGCTGAGTTCTAGAACTCAATTTCTTCAATATACCTATAATTTTAAGGAAAGATTCCCAGGTGTTTATGAGAAATGCAACAAACTTTTGTAACAAGTGCAATTTTTCCATGCAAATTCTTTCAAAATGAACTGATTTAATCATCTGAAATTATTTCCTTGCTCAAATCCTTTGAAATGAAATGCGATAGCATTAAGCTTTTGCTATTTTACCTGAGGATTAGTCCTGCTGGTATTTGAAGATATAACTGAAAAGGTACCTCTGACTAATACTTATTCTGGTAATTTTTATAACACCTTGAAAAAAAATTAAAACTTGCTAGCTAAGGGATTATTATAAGCATATAATATACACCTAACTCATTAGCCTTATTCTTCTATTTTGCTAAAATACGCAATTTTAAGGCTTTAACACCTCAGGTGCTCTTGGCTTATTTTGTGAATGCCATTTAAATGCATGCTAGTGGGAGTTATTCCATTAGAATATTTGCATGTGCTACTTTTCCAGTTGCTAATTATCTAATAAAAAATACTTGCTAATTTACAGAGGTTCTGTTGCTGCACTATTGTCCTGAACCTTTCTTTCTCCTACACTGCTCCCTTGAAATCATAGGGCCATAAAGGAGTTATGACTAATTGCATTACTAATGGCATATTGGGATATTTAGATCCTTCAAAAGGCTTCTTTTTAGTTATTTCTTTCATCCAAATAAATACATAAAAGTATCTCAATTTTATGCTGAAGATCTACAACTCAGCAAACTTGAGCAACATTTTCTTTTTTAAAAAAATGCTGTTCAAATCACACAATACGAAAATTCCTTCACACAGAACAGTTTCAAGAAGAAAGGAGTTTTGAAAATCTGAAAGTTGTTACCAAAAAAAATACCTTTAAATGACAATAAAAGTGAAGAAGTTTTGTACATTTCCTGAAGAGGACACACCTTGGACAAGCCGTTCCTCCAAGCTCCTGGGTAATATCTCTCCAAACCTGCAGATGAATCACTGTGGCAGATGTCCTGGTTCAACTGGGCTGAGGTGGCTGAGATCCTCTGAGTAGACTCTCTACTATTGTGCATCCTACTCAATTCCAAGTGTTAAAATTCATGGCATTTCTTGGGGGAATGAGGGGGTGTGACTCTCCTGATAGCTTTAGTCATCATCTGTCTCCTGTCTTGCATTGCTAGGTTTGAGAGGAAGACATCCTGTTTTTCTCACTGTTTTGGGGGTTTTGTTTGTGGTTTTTTGGCTGTGTGGTTTTGGGATTTGTTTGTTTGTTGGTTTTTTTAATTATACTGAGTATAAAAGAGGGGAAGTGAGGCCAGACTGGAACATGCTGTATAGTCTAGTACATCTGCTGGTTTAAAAAGAGCTAACCTGAGATTCATGAAGCCAGCAGTTTGGTCAGTTTGTTTTCTGGGCACTCACATAGGACAGGAACAGGGAAATGTGCCCTTACTTGCTACAGGTTTTGACTCCTCTTATATTACTTTAACCTCCAGGGCAATGATGTGTTGGAGACCAGAACTTCAGTTTCTAGCAAAGGCTCCCTTCATAGATTTGAGTGAAAAAATAATATCCATTTCTTTCTTATGTAACAGAAGGAAGCGTGGGTGCCATCGAAAGGCCTTGTGAAAAGGTCTTTAAACAGGGTGATTTTGGTGTACTTTTGATTTTGGCTGTAATCTGGGTTAGTTCACCTACACATCAGTTGATATTGCTATCAGAAGTTTCTGAATAACTTAAAAATATGCTGCAGAAATTAAAAAAAATTGGTTTCAGATGTACATTTTGCTGAAGAACTAAGAACTGCTTTAAGCCCTTAAAACTTTACCCTTATCCTCAGCATTTGTCTTGTTTGTTGAAAAGCAGCCCAATGTCCATTATTCATTTTGCTTTTTAACATTAAGACAGAAAAACCTAAAGAGCTACAGAGATGTGTAATATTCGGTCTGAAACTTAAATTCCTACAGTAAAACATGCAATAATTTAGAGAATGCATCCATAGCATATGTTCTTTAAAATTTTGTAAAAGTCCAATAATCAAGTTATCATGTCTGCTCCTTTCCTTAAATATTTATCTGAAATATCTTTGGCTGGATAATTGTAAAGGGATCAACAGAAGAGAGACAAGAATTTGTCTGAGGTTTGAAAAAGTGCTTATAAGAGGCTGAAGATTTTAATGTAGTTAACAGAACGAATGTTAAGGTGAGCTGGTTAAAGTTTATCTCATCTTTACAGAGAAAATTGCTAGCTCTAAGTTGAGTTCTTTAATGTAGCAGGAAATGGTATATAGCAAGATCCTATAAAGAGAAATGGAATTTCTCAAAGGTTTCAGGGGTTCTCTATCACTAAATAAATGTTGTGTGGTTGATGCATAAACTACTGGGGGCAATCCTTTAAGGTATGTTATGGATCAAGTGAGGCTGGATCATCCTAATGGCTCCTTGGTGGGCCATTGGTTTGGTCCTTCTCTAGGCATTGAAATGTCACCTCCTCCAAAAGTGTGCATCATTCTTCTTTTATGCACATACCCATCTATTCTTGCATTTTCTTAGTTTATGAGATCTGATGTGTCTGATCATGAGGTAGGAGAGCAGCTGACAGGTCTCTATTACAGTTCTCATAGCTTACTTGAAAATAATTGCAATTGCAAATAACTACAATAAGTTTGTATAGCTTCTATTGTGTTTCTAATCAGTACAGGCAAGTTTTTTTCTGTTTTTCTGCCTTATTGTACCACATTATAACCTTCTTTTCTTCAAACATTGTACACCTTTGTAGTCCCATAGCTAAGGAAAATATTGAAATATATTAACAGTAGGTTGTCGTTAGTTTGAGTTGGTCTCCTTCCACGAGTGAGCTGTGTATTGGCTGCCAGGTTGTGTGTGGAACAATTTCATTTTCACTGGTGTAGCAAAAACCCTGTCATGCCATGACAATTACTGAGACCTATATCCCATAAAACATACTTCAATTTTTTTTCTTTTTCTGCACTATTTAGGAACAACTTAAACCCCTTCAGCACTTGGAGATTTACACTGAAATTATTGCCACCAAATTGTTCTTTTAAGCATAGATTGCAAATCTTTTAAAGCATTTATTCGAATTTGTGTCATATGCTGCAATTAACTTGCCATTACTTGCAGCTGCCCTTTCCAGTGAAAAGATTAGAAGATAGGAATTTATAATCAGGGAACCTCAACACAGCTGTCAGAAAAGACTTGGGATCAGTACAAGTAGTCTCAAGGGACAACTTGAAAGGCAGATTTGAACTGTGAACTTCTGTGTCAGAATTTTGATTGCCAAGGACCCTTCTAGGTCACACAACAAGGATAATGAGAACTACAGTCTTAAATGCTCTTGGACAAAAGTTTATTATAACTACACAGAGAAATAGCCCAAATATGTCACAGTAGATTCATGGTTATTACTGAAACAATGCATTAATGTTGGCAGTCACTTGAAATATGGTATGTATATAATAGTTTCATTTAGTATCACTTAAAGGTCTCTATTGCAAAGAGGCATGACCTGTCACTGATGTATGCTGCTATAAAAAAATATGGGAGTTATACCTTTCCTTTGACAAATTTCAGATTACTCCTCTACTGCCCAAAATGAGAGGAATGTAGGAGAAGTTACAAAGAATTTAATTTGGCTTTGTGCTGTGTGTTTCTTGTTTTAGAAATTTAGGTGATTTTCCCCAAAATAAAGAATATGAGGAGATTAGATATTGTTCTTATAATAATTTAGAAGAACAACCCTTTGCCCATAATGAAAAGAGAAACTAGCTTTTAAGTTTCTTGGGTTTTAACCTATTCTTTTGTGATGGCCAAAGATATTTCATTTGAAGTACCATTCCCAGATGTAGTTCATTCTGAGATTCATCATTCAGAAATGCCAAAATAAATATATAATAAGAGAGTGTCTGTCTCTGCCATAAGAATGACAGAAACTAAAAGAAATTATGGCTTTTCTGAAGGAAAGAAAAAGTTGTCTTCTCTAGTCCCTGTCTGCTATTACCTTTGGAAAGAATCAATGTTTGTGTTGCTGTCAAGGTGTTGTGATGGTTTTCATGCTGACTTGCATGTCATGCCATGGTGGTTGGGAAGACAGTGAGTGTCACCAGATTTCAGTAGGAATATGGAAAACAAGATTACTGCTTCCATATAGTGCAGTAAATAACTTTGCTACAGCAGCTGACGCTAGGGAGATTGTGAGTTTGTGTTTTACCATAAACTCTGATACCTCTGAGGTGACAGCGATGATTTCAAGAATTCTATTTCTGCAATTTTTAAAACACTGCAGAAATAGAATAAGCAAAGACTGTGGAAGTTCTTGGGAAAAAAAACTCCAAACAACTAAAAATCTTGCTTTACACCTAAAAGAGCAGCTGCAGTTTATTCTGATAGTGAATTCTATCAAGTTTGAGATTTTATTTCTAAAATGTGTTCAGAAGTGTAGCCCTATTGAGGAGACCGTATTGACTGTGTAATTCAGGATGCAACAAAACAATGAAAGAAGAGTTTAATAAGGTGGAACTGATTGGGTTGGACATTTGTATACCTCTGTGAGTATTGTTTAATTGTCCATGAGATTGAGTTGTTAAATAACCAGACTAATACAAACTGAATAACACAAGAAAGAGAACTAATATGAGATCACAAAAATAATTTCGTTTCTAATATATAGTTCTTAATTATACTGTTCTACACTCAATGCTGTATGCTTGAAAGCTTACAGTTCACATCTGTGTGGAAGGAAGCAAAATAAATGTTGCTTGTCAATACTTTAAGTTTCACTCAGTTTCATACAATATGTAAGTTTCATACAATATGTGCTTGAATTTTAAGACATGGAGCAGTTAAAAGATTGCTTGGTTGACACTATAGGTGTAAAAGATTGCTTGGTTGACACTATAGGTGTAATAGAGAAAAGTTTAGGTTGAATTTTTGATTTTATTTTACAAATATGGAGTGAGTGGCTGACTGAGAATTGGATGACCACATCAGCAATGCACACAGTATTGATTCTTCATTTAAGAATGATTGTCTGTCTTTCAGATGTAAATGTATCTGTTCTTTCTGGTCCAGCTGTGCCAGTGGAAAGGTTATAATCCTGTTTCTAAGCCCAGCTGCTCCTCATTGCCTCTGCTGGGGTTACCCTGCTCACAGCTGTGCTGAGTGGGTTGCCAGGGCTCACTTAGCCCATTTCAATCAGAACCGCCTGGGCTTTCAAAGCACTGTTTAAGTAAGTGAGGCTAAGGTGGGGCTAATTATTTTTGGTGAAGAGAGATAGTTGATTGAGTTGGTTTTCACCACGTCTGGAAAAAGTAAGTGGCTGCTACCTTTGACTTGTCATTCCTTGTTTATTCCACTCAACTTAGTGACTCTTCAAGATGACCCTGGGCAGCAGCAGGTTGTTGTGCTGAGGGGAGACTTCTTTAAACTGTGTTGGCTCTGACCAAGCTCACATATCCCCATGAGAAGTTTGATAGCTACAAGGGTGTTCCATGAAGTGTCTGTGCAATGGTGTTTGTGTGGTCTGGGAAGGTGCTGGGCATAGTGGTGGTTGTTGTTCATCTGCAAGATTGGACAGTAAGTGGAGGGAAAAAAAGTTGTTCTTGGTTTGCTTCTATCTGTTTATGTGTCAATGACATGAATTGGTGAGATGGAAATGAAGAAATTTCTTTTATCTTGTTTCCAAGGTGGCTTCTCTGCTTTCTGCTTTTTCTTAAAGACCCTTTTCTCCTAGAAAGTCTGTGTAATTTTGTGAATTTTGTGTTTTGTAATTTAAGTCTGTATTAGGGGCACACTGTTGGATGTTGTGAGAAAAATGGCTAAAAAGTAGTTCACTAGGAAGCATTTTTGTAATGGTTGGTTCTTCACTGAATAGTGAAGGGAAGCAAACATAAAACATAATAAACTTCAGCTGAATAGCACCTGAGCATTAAAAACATGTCCCTCTGGGAACAGTGTTGACTAAATTCTAGGAACAGATTTCTAAAAAGCTGATTTGATGAAATGTTCTCTACTTCAGTGTTTTCTGGTGAGCTGGGTATGATACTTGGAGGACCTACATGATATTCTGAATTTATGAGAATTGATGTGGGATGTCTGATGTAAGAGTGACTTATTTCATTTAAATTAACACTCACAAATTTCTTCACAAGTGTCCCTTTGTAGGCTAACATACACTAAAAGTAATTTAATTTGTTAATCATGAAAACAGATGTTTCATCAAATCACTATATTTTGAATTCTGCCAGCATTAACAAGCAATGAAAATGCTTTTCAAGTAGAAACTCTGCAGGATTCTAAGTTAACAGAAAGACATCTATGGTTTACATCAAGGAGAATCTGACTCATTGTCATTAGCTTTTTACCAATGCACTGTAAAAGATGAATAGGTTCTTAGATTTACCAGAGAGCACTGGATGTGTTGGCACTGATGTTTGTGGGAATGAAAAGTCAGAATGAGTTGGAGTTAAATATCTGTGGTGCACTAGTCAGATTAATCATGTGAGTTTATTTTGACAAAATATGAGATGCTGGGGAAAAATTTTCCTATGAGGAGTTTGTTCTCTCTGCCCTCTTTGGGACTGTTGGATGTGAGGGGTTGTGCTGTAATCACTCTGAAACATTAGGATATATTTGAATTGAATTACACTGCAAAGCTATAGAATTCATAGCATTACAAATAATTATTTAAAATTCAGTAAATTCAGATGAAATGACAGCAGCTCTTCAGCTGTTAGAATGAGTTCATTAAGTTATCAAAATCAGGCATATGTATTTTGCATAAATCAGGTAAAACTGTAAATTCAAAAGTGTTAATATAATTTTTCTGACAGAAAAGTATTATAGATTATAAGTAATGACATTCATAATAAATTGTGGTATTTGGGAAGGCCTTTTATGGGACAGATTTTTTTCCCTGCTTTCCACCCTTAGACACTATCACACATTTCCAGTTTTTCCCTACCTGTTTGTTGGTGTTGATTCTGGCTCTGGCTGAGAGAGGGCAAAATATTCTCATGTAGCAGGAGAGTGAGTTACAAGCTGCACTGAATTTACTCTCCAAGAGAATGCTTCCCTCATACTTCTCTTGGCAACCATGAACAGCCACACTTTAAAATGCTGCCAGGGCTCCAGAGGATCCTTGATATCGATCTTATCTGAGGGAAACGTCTGCTGCTGTGGTCTTGATCTTCCTCAAGTATTGTGCACTCCAAAAGTGCAAATTTCACTCTGCCTAGTGACATGTAGTTTTAGTAGAAGCAAAGAAAATCAGAATCTCATAGTAAAGGAATATTACAGCAGTATAGTAACAAAGTCAAGAGGGATGTGTATTAAGATTTCTGGAAGATTATGTTTTATCTCTTGGAGAGACATTTGAGAGTCTCTTAGCACACCTGTCTGGAAAGAAAGTTGTGTGAAAGAGAAAAGAAAGTGGTATTTGTAACAGACAAGTGAACTGAGTGACCATTTTGTTTTGCAAAATAATCTACAATTAGAGAGGAGTCACCATGACATGAAGGAGTTGTGGCACTCTGCCACTGTTGTACTGCTGAGCACAGGTGCTGAAGAGAGAGTTTAATGCAGACCCATATGTTATAAGACCTCAAAAGACTCAAGGAACCTTGTTCCAAAGCTGAGAACTCCAGAATGTAGGTTACTCAAGCTCTTACATAATTTATGTCCTTTATATTGGTGTTAAGACAGTCTTTTATAATCTGATCAAAGATTTTAACTGTTTTTCTCAGGAAAAAGCAAAAGTCATAATATTAATATCCCCCTTGCCAAATTTCTAGTTTATCTCTAAGGTATTAAAGTACAGGATCCTCTTTGGCTATGAAAAATAGGTTGTTTCTAATGTGCAGGTAAAATGTGTATTTATAATTCTGAGGAAAAGAGAATACATTTTATCTCAAGTGTATGCACTCTTGGAAAAATTCACTTTGAAGTGTTAAATGTGGAAAAAAATCTACCTTGATTAAAATTTGATAAAATTATGTGGAATAAAAAACGTTATTTCCTTGCAATAAGAAAAATCAAGTGATCATACATTCTTTTACTTAGGGAAAGGTAGTTAGAGAATGTAACTGACCACTCAGAGCATACAAGATCAAGGCTTTATACATTATGCAGGAAAATGGTTGAGTGCTTACTTTTTAATATAATTTTTTTTAACTTTACTTTCATTTGTGGAAGTAACTTACTAAAAATACCCCAATTAACTATTTTTTTTAGATACAGCATTACCTTTGCATACAGTGACTATCATTTTTATCAAGTGCACATATCAGTTTTGGTAATTTTTCTGCAAAGTATCTTTTCCAGTTTATGAGCAATTGCTGCTTATGTGTTATGAGAATAGAAAATATCAAATTCTGATGCAGACCAATAATAGAAGAAAGCTGAATCAAATTTTCAAGTTGTGATATGATTTATCTATTTTAATGCTTGTGGACTCATCCACTTTTAAGAGGGCTGAACCCATTTCAGGCTGACACTTGAAAATCAAAATAAAGCATTAGATTAGATTATTAAATCTCAATAGGAAATAAGATGAGTCAGACAAGAATTTGGCTGCTATTCTGCTCTGTGAAGTTCTACAAAGGGGACGATGTGGAAACAGAAGTGACGTTTTGGGGTGGTTTATTGGCTTGGAGATTTCTGTCAGTACAGAATTCTTTGCAAGGTGTCACACCATCCGTGTGCCTTCATTAGTGAGAGAGAGCCCATCAACCCTTCCAGCCAGAGGAATATTATGCCAAATTACCTTGCACAGGTCCTGCAGTGGGATTTCTGGTAATGTGCCAGATATTAATTTTTCTTGCTGAATAGTGATTTTCTTTCCATGATTTGCAATACCACATAAAATACTGTTATTAAAACTACTTCTTAAAGGCTTATAGAACATTTTAAGATGTTTCTTTTGAAAACAAGAATTCTGTTAGCACTGAGAAGTAAAAGAGGGCTAAATCTAAGATATCCAAGGTCTCAGGAAACTGTAACTTCATCAAGAATGGATTTCATTGAAATTAGTGGACTGACAGATAACGTTCTGGAGGGAGAGTCACATCATCTCACAATAGCCATGAAAGTGGTTTCTTTCTCTGTTTCTCTTGCTCCTGTTGACATCTACAGATATCAGCAGTCTGGTCTCGGTGGCAACAGACAAAATTAGTGACCATTTATAAGCTGTGTGAACACGTAGTTAGGCCAGTGTTGTGGGCACTCTTTCCTGGGTAACATATTCATTTGTAAGTGAATTCTGTATTGACTGCCCACCTGTAATACAAGAGTACATTTCCCTGGTGCCCAGAAGTTCTGTTCCTGTTGGTTGTCTAAGCAGCTGAATTAATTCAGTGTCTGTGGGTGAGAAACACTTTCCTGCCTTGCTGGAGCAGAGAACCAGAGCTTTTCTGGCAATCTGAAGAAGAACTCTGCAGCTTTTGTGAAAACACAGGGCTGTGAGTAGGAGCAAGTTCTTCCCTCTGGGATCAAACCCTGTTGTGCTGGACTGGGGGGCTGTGTCAGGAACCACCTGGAATCCCAGCTGACCATCTGGATTTGGCCATGCTATTTACTGGTTGAGAAGAATGCAGCCCTTGTAGTTCCTTACTATGGTAAATTATTTGGCCAGAAAACAAAAGTCAAACCGAAATAAAAGTGGGGGGGAAAAAAAGGAGATGAAAGAGAGGGAGAAGGTGATGGAATACAGAGAATAACTGTGGCATTTGGTCCCAAACTTGAGACCAGTGCTCCAGACTCAATACCACAAAGCATATGCTATTCTTCCTGCAATAGGAATGCTTTACTTAATACTTCTTGGTAGAATTTTCTTTAGTGGTGACTGTTGATTGTAGATGCAAAAAGGCAAAATAAAATTATGCAACATTTAGGAATTGTACCTCAGCCAAAGTGGCTTACATTCATTTGAAACATCATCTGTCTCAGTAATTAGAATACTTACAGTTAACAGGGACCTGGCCCAAACTACTTGGTTTTGGACTGTGTTCTGTTTAAAAAATTAACTCAAGGGCAGATGCTTAAAATTTCTCAGTATGTTCTAGCTGTGGTCTGCATATTTAATTCCTCTTGGTATTTTGATGCCATTATGGATGCATGATAATTTCACACTAAAATAAATCTTTATATTTTCCATTTGGATAGTATATAGAACTGTAGTATTTTCCATTATGAGGAAATAGTTATCATTTTTTTCCCCCAAAATGTGTATTTCTAAAAAAATTATCAACCTTTAGGGTGTGGGTGAAAGAGTCCCATTTTCATCTCAGTGACTTTCTAAGGTAAAAGAAATGAATTAGAAAAGTGGGAAATTCTGTGACAGTAGGTGCAATAAATATTATGCTAGAGTAGTAGGAAATTATATTAATTTTGTTATTTTAAAACCTCAACCATTCCAGTTCAGCTACAGTATTTTAAGGGCATGTGTTGGGACTACTTTGATGTATTTGCCTAATGTTATTTTGTGAATTATTTTTCTGATACCTCCATTTGTATTCTTACTGAAGAAGAGATTGCAGAAATTCTAGTTTAGAATACTAAAATATTTAAGATCACTGAGATAGCTTTCACTTGTGGAACTTTTCTGGACATTAATCTCTCAAAATCAAAGTAATATGGAAATATTTACAGAATTTTATGTCCAGATGTTGAAAAAAATCAACTTTTTCCCTCTATTTATTACTTAATACTAAAACTTTCCAGTGGTTTTTGGGTTAATTTTGGATTTCCCTTCATTCTTCATGTGTAAGAAGGAAAAGAGGAAAATCTTTAAAGAATAGAGCTTCGGTGATGTCAGTGGAGGAACTCTGACAGAAAATTGACGTAAGACGCTTGATCTCGTACCACATATAACTATAATATCACTATAGGGTGCGCCTATATCTACGCCTGTGTAGAATATATATTTGTCATACAAAATAGAGTCTTTTTTTTTTCCCCAAGAGAGTTATAACATCATGTAGAGATTAAGAAAAGTAAGAATTTTGTATGTCCCACTTGCCAATCAAATATCTCAAACTTCTGCACCAAAACGAGAGCTACCATTCTAGTTAGAGCAGGAGAAAATAAGGTCTGGGGTGTTGCTACCACACTGCAGCTCCCAGCTTCATTCTGGGCAGAGAGAGGGGTAAAAACTCTGCTTCTCTTATTTCCACTCTCCTGTCAGCTCTGACAAATGCCATTTAGTGTTTTCCTGTTACGAGGTCACCGCTAATGACACGCGGAATGTAGATGAGAAGTGAAAGTGTGAAAAATGCTTAATAGCTGTTTTGTCGGGGAAAAGTTATACATAAAACCACTTTGTACTTTTTATTGGAACAATTCCGCTATTAAAGCATATTTAACAATTCCAATTTTTTGATGCGTGGTATGCCGTAATTACCATCAATTTTTATTATTTTTGGCAAATGATCATTGCTGTGCTCAGAGGACTTCACCTAGACAGATTTTCCCATTTCATGCAGCACAAAATCAGTTTTTTAGCTCCTCTAGCAGTGCTTATGTTCAATCCACCATATTAAGCAGTGACCTATTAACTGGATGGTTCAAAGGCTTAGCAATACATGTGTTTGGATTTAGATTGGCTTCTACTGTCCTAGAAGTTAAGCTCAGTCATTAAGAACTCCTAGAAATGATCCTGGAACACTGAATTTAATTCACTGGTTAGTAAGAAAATAGTATGTAGAAAATCCTAAATTGAGTACCCTTAAACCCAGTGCAGTTACTGCCCCATACTAAGGAGTCCTTAGCCATATCACATTTTCGATCCGGTCATCAAGCTTTGGCTTGCTAGTTCATATTCTTCTGACAGAACTGAGTGATTGTTGTGAAATATTTAGCATTTTCCTGATCCATCATCTTTTGCATAAAAAAATTAGGTATGTTCTGATTTTATCAATATCATGTTTGACCATTACATTGTTTTTGACTTCCTTACATAGTAATGAGAGCAGAGAAAGGCATTTAGAGTAAATGAATATACTTCTGAGCTATTTAAAACTGTTACAGTTCTTTCTGATCTTGGTACTCTTGGTACCAAGTGGTGTACCAGCATGCTGTGCCAGGCACAGCTCAGTAGTGGAAACAACAATAAATCATCAAAAATTCATCTGGCTTTCCTTGGCCTTGGGTGGCACTGGGGACTCCGTGGTTCTTTTTTCAGTAATGGGTCTTCATAAGTGGATCTGGTCTTCAGATTCCCAAAGGATGATTTTGTCCCCTGTGCCTGCTTATCCAGATGATGTCTGAGGCTTCCAGGAGTTTTGCCATTGTCTGGCTTGTGGCTAAAGGATGTGCTCTTGGCTGTGCTCCAACATAATCCATTCAGTTGCTCCATGTCCTGTAGCCTGGGGATGAGGAGAAGGTGACTCCACCAAATAAAGAAGGCTCTATTCTGATTGGCTGGATGGCAATTCTGTACAATAATAAAATAATTAATGTGTCTTAATTATAGTCCTCTTTAAAAACCCATTGCTTTAGCGTATTTTTCCAATAATGTGCAACTAAAAAAACCAAACCCAGAAAATATACAGATGCAACTTTGTTAATAATTCATATGCACATTTTAAGTGCAGTTTGGATAAGGTACAGAAACAGAGGAAGTACTGATCACTTTTTTCTCCTTTTCAATGACTTGGTTACATTTTTTTCAAAAATTCTTTTTCACACTGTATTGCTGTGAGGATCATGAAGACCACCATGACCTATCTGCAGATTACGCTGGAAAATGCTGATTTCTTTTAATTGCAACTAACTTGTCATCAGTAAAAGTAGCAAAGAATTTGAAAGGTGTGAACCTTATCTTCCCTAAGATGGTGATAACCACGTATCTTTCTGTCCAGAAGAGATTTTAAGAAGCCTTACTATTTGGCATTTCATTTAATTTCCTAGATCAGAAAGCAGGTAATTGTAGACTGCCATTCTTTTTCTTCCAAAATTGAGGGGAAAAAATATGTAAATGATTTAAAAGCAATTAGCTACATGCATATTGTCCTGGCAAACCATTCTATCCCTTTGCTATGTAAATTTTGAGGCAAGCTTGATTTATCTGTCTCGTTGATATGAAACAGGGGAAAACCAAGGCTGCCCTTCTAAATTGATGTAGGTTGCTTCCCATTCTGATTTTATTGTTATAGAAAAATAAGACAGTTACAAAATCAGTTTTAGTCAATAACAGAGTAATCGCATCCTAAAATGATATTATTATTTATTCATGCTTAGTTAAATATTACTGTAACATGAAATAAATGATTATCTGTTTTGGGTAGAATTTCATCATAAGGCCTTTGAAGGTCATTTGGACTGAACAACTAATTAATGTTTTATTTCCAGCCTTCCTTAATTATTCTTGCCAGATGGTCCTTTATTTGTGTTATTGCTTGGAGTTTCCAGCTGAGGTTGTTTGATTGTTGAAGAAAAATATGTGATGGCACCATAAGATAACTGTAATTGAATTGTTAGGTATGTTAGAACATTCAAGCCTTCTGTCCCTGCTTTAGCCACATCTGGGAAATAAGTTTGTTAACAAAGTGCTTTGGCACCTCATTGAATACTTGATGTGATATATGAAAATGTTTAGAGCAAGCTCAATTAGCATAAAAGCCTGTAGAAATAGAACTCTGGTAGCTTCTCATTCATTTATGAATTACAAAATCTTCTGGGAAAAATGCACAAATGGGTAAGTTACCAGGTGGTTGGTTTTGTTTAGGCTTTTGTTTGGTGGAGTCTGTTAGCATCTGACTTTCTTTTCACACATCTGGACAATATTGCCTTTGTGTTTATAACAAAACAGTAAATAACAAAATACAAAATAATGTGATGAAAGCATAAATTTAATATTTGGCTATTAGAGTAACTTTTGTGAGTAACATCTCAGGAGTGCTTGTTTCTAAGAGGGTTAGGTACAATACTGGCAGATTCCAGATTTGGGACCAGGAATTTAAATACAGCATAAACTGTTTTGTTTTAATCAATCATCAACCTTGTTTGCATTGTGCTAGTAAATAAGTATCACAATTTTTCTTTGCAAGTTCCATAGTGCCAGGTTCTATATAGCAACAAATAAACATGCATGTTCTTAAAAAGCAGAGGAAATGCAAGGAAAAATGGTGCATAATAGTACACAAATGCACTATTTTGTTCCAAATACTTGTTTAATCTCTTTTCCAGCCATTCTTTTCACCATTTTTCTATAATCATTGCAAGAAGCAGTTTTGGGAAATGGAGATGAGTTTACAGAAGATATTGAATATTTTCTAAAGATATGTGTGTCAGGGGTAGCTGGGAAAAAAGAACGGAGGTTTTTGTGTGGGAAATTGAATAATGGATGAATAAGAAAGGTATTAACACAAAGGTCCAAGATCAGAAGGAATTGGCTCATCTAGAATGTGAGAAGTGAGGTGTACCTTTGTTTCATTCATAGCTGTGTCCTTCAAGATACTTGGGTAAAATGTTATGTTAAAAAAAAAGTTAACAAATTAGAAATTGCAAGAAAAAGCTTACCATAACAATGGATAAGAGTTTGTTGAATAAGAATAGTTTAGAGATGACTTTGCTCTGTTGTTTTCTTTTGTTTTGTATTAACTGTCATATTAGAAAATGCTCTGGAATAAAACTGTCATTCTGGTTGAGGAAATGAGTTCCCAGTGTTGGAAATATGGATGTGCTATACCAAGTTTCACCAACCTAGCACAGTATTTAGAAATATTGGTAAATTTTTGTGCTGCCTCTTGCTACTGGACTATCTGTTTAGCAACACAGTGTATCTTAGCAAATCCTCCCCCATTTAAAGAGTGGTTTAGCTGAGCAGAGAAATCTTCTCCCCATCAGGCAGTATCAGAGATGTATCCCTCTGATACCTCCTCAGCCAGTATCAGAGATGAGTGTTCTTGGCTTGTGAGTGCTCTGAACGTAAAACTCTTCGGATGTTGGGGGAGATGGGAAGCAGCTGCTGCCTTTCAGAGCACAAATGTAGGGCTTTCAGGATGGAGCCCACAACACAATACAGATGCATCGAATTGAGGCTCTGCCCACTGGTGTCTACTACTTCCTCTGTAATTCCAGCGTTTTGTGCTTTAACTTGTTTGGTTGTTAAAATGTTATAAATATGCATTTTCTGAATTGCTGCTCTGAAAAATGGGGCCCTGGAGCTGGTGGTAACATCTCTGCAGCAGTGGTGGAGTGAGTGGGCACTTCTGTCAGCTGCAGGAGATCTGCCCATTCATATTTAAATCCAGTCCTTGTGCCAGAACTGAACAGCAAACTGTTCACAAGCTCATCTTCTGCAGTGCTAAGCATGCACATCTCTGAGCCACCAACAAAAGAGACATGGGAATTTCTGTAGCGAGCAGTTAAACTCACCAGAAACTGCTTTTAGCCCCTGGTTACCAAATAAACACGGTAGGTAAAAGAAGGAAGACTACTGGGGGATTTCACCTTGGTAATTTTAAAAATATTTTCAGCTTTAGCTTTCTTCTTTTTATTAATTCACCATTTCTCTGCTTTCCACTGCACTCTCTTACTATACGAACCAAATTACCCAAAAAATATTGCATGGTATTTTTAAATAAAACTTTTAGGACTGTATGTGAACTTTCACTCCTTTTCCCTCTTTTTATCTGATGTTACAAAATACATTAAGGCTGATGCCCCCAATTTCCCTAAGCTGCCTTGTGATCCATGTACTTTGCAGCTTTGCAGACAGTCTTTTCCAAAGTCTCCCGAGAGGTTCTGCATTTTGCTGTTTCCACTCAGTGCAGCAGGAAGGAGGGTGGCCAGCTGGGAAGAGAGACAAACCATAACAGGAGTGAGCTGACCTCTGACTCCAAGATCTGTGTGAATGGGAGGTTGGTCCCAGATAGTCTCTTACCACAGCAGGATATCCCAGTGTGAAATGCCAGCATGAAATTACTAATTATCCTGCTTTTTAACTTCAGGATATGCTGCTGACTGTGTATTTTTGTAATGTCACCATAGTACTACAGAAATATTTGCAGGAAGAGGAATTATCTTGCCATTGTGGCATTAAATTATATCAGGCCAATTTAGCAATCTTTTGTAACACTTACTTTAATACCTCTGCCTTTTATAGGGATTTATAAAAATGCTGTGCAGAAAAAAAGTCTACAGGCAATAGATTAAGTGGGTTTTTTAACCTTATTGTGTAAACCTCTAAATGCTTCAACATTACATATGGTTTTTCATGGTGTAGAAGATCAATATTAGTGTTTCTTTGTGCCCACAATGCAAGATGTATTACTCAAGGTACATGACATACTACCTCACCAAAGTACCCACTGAGATTTGTAGGTGGTGTTGGGTTACAGCTTTTTTTTTCCTGGAGGCTAAAGTTGCCTAAATCTTGGCCCTCACTGTTCTGTTTTTTCCCTCATTATATATTTAAGAGAGTCAAATCATTCATCATTCTCAATTACTGGGATATAATTCACTGCATGCAATGTGAGCTACAGACCAGATGCCTGGAAATTCCTGCACTGGCCAATAATCTTAGGTCCCAGTACACATTCTGGTTTTAATACAACAGTAACATGTTTGTTTCCTATTAAATTATTTGCAGAAGATGCATCCCTGATCAAAGCTTTGTCAGGCAGGTGGTTATCAGAATGGGACACAATCAGGGAGACTCAGAGCAATATAAACATTCTGAGCTCTGTTCCTTTTAACAGCCCATAAAATGCCAATAACATTTAAAAGGAATAACTTGATTTTGTTAAAGGGCAGGATCTGTCATGGGAACTTGAGGCTGCAAGGTGTTTAAATGAATGTCTCATAGTGGACTGGAAGTCCTGCCCTCTACTTCTATGGGTACTAAGTTAAAATGAGCTTTTATTTTACAAGTGTTTCAGTTTGTCTGTGTTTTCCTCTGTTGCTGCATAAGATAATATGCTTCATGGTTTCATGCAGTAAATTCATTAGAGCTAAGAGACAGACATCACACAAAATTCAAAACAATCTCTGTGTGAACAACCTGTTGTTTTGAATTTTTTTTATTTGCTGTACTTTCACATCTTTTGTGCTAATTCTTGAATTGTGGAAACAAATACGAGGTACTGAAGGAGTTTAAAGGCTGGGGGTTTCTTCAGACAATGAAGTCTCAATATCTGGTAGAATGAAGGTACAATGAAGTATCGATAACAAGAGGTCAATATTCGTAGCATTTTTGGTTTTTAAATATGAATCTGTGGCATCCATCAACTTGGTTTGTATCCAACAGACCATTTAAATGGAATAGTTTTTGAAGAGCTATGAGGGAAGGTGTTCTGTTGAGTAAGGCCCCACCTTGAATGCTGTGTTCAGTTTTGGACCCCACATTTCTAAAAATACATTGAGGTGCTGGAATGTGTTCAGAGAAGGGCAATGGACCTGGGGAAGGGTCTGGAACTCAAATCTGAGGAGTGGCTGAGGGGAGCTGGGGTGGTTGTCCTGGAGAACAGGACACTCGGGGGGAACCTTATTGCTCTCTGCAACTCCCAACAGGAGGGTGTAGTGAGGTGGGTGTTGGTCTCTTCTGCCATGTCTCAAGTGAAGGGAGAGAGGAAATGGCCTTAAGTTGCAGCAGGTTCAGATTAGATATTATGAATTTTTTTTGTTGCTGAATGAGAAGTCAGACACTGAGATAAGTTGCCAGGGTAGTGGTGGAGTCACTATCTCTGGATGAGTTCAAGAGATGTCTGGATGTGGCTCTTGGCGGGTGTGCTTTAGGGATAATTATGGCAGTGCTGGGTTCATATTCATATGAAATGATTGTGATCTTGTCCAACCTTGCTGATTCTGTGATAAGATTGTGGTGGTGTGGGAATCAATACTGCTCAATCAGCTCAGCACACCAGTGACCTTGTTATCCCAGTTTTCTGGGAAAGTATTGTCAGAGATGAATTTTAAGGATTGATGGGAAGGTTTCAATGGGTGAAGTTTTTTGGGTAGCCTAAGGGATAGTGTAGGGGAAGGTGCAAATGGTCTTCTAATTTCAGAAAGCAGCATTAATGATTCAGTACCCATAATGATAACATATGAAAAGTGCTACATAGGAGAGAAGAAATTTCAAGGGGTTTTGAAATTGAAGGCAAGTAGGAGGTATTTGAAATGGTAGGGAAGCCGAGGAACCAGGTGTTAAGTAATAGGTGATATGATCAGAGTGATGACAAGATAATGATCTCTCCAGAAATGCCTTGAATAGATGTAAGTGGGCCAGGATTGCATTTGTTAAGGCAGGTGAGAGGGCTGCAGTGGTGGAGTTAAAGGCTGCTGACCACATTAGTGTGAAACAGAATTGTGAGAGTTATTCAATATGCTCACACAGTTCTGTGGTTCTGTTTTAATCTGTGTTGCTGGTATTTGCAAAGCTAGAACTCAGCTCAATGAATCATTCTAGTCCTTTTTAATTACTGTTCTGTGAAATACTGAAATTGTCAATTTTGTTGTTGTTCATTGACACTCCTGGAAATGGAGAAGAAATTTATTCGGGTCAGCCCAAGTGATTTTTTTTTTTCCTCTTGGATTCTCACTTTTATAAGCTATCAGGGGAAATTAAATGCAAAGTTTAACATGACATGTATTTTTAATAAAGGCAAAGAAAACTTGAAAATGAAAAATTGGACTCTTACACTTCAGTGCAATTCACTGTCTAGAAGAGAATCTTTTATTAAGTCATGTGCCTTTTTTAATTTTTAAGACTGATGCATGAGTAAGATAGATAGAAAACCACAAATGGAATTATTCCTCTGTCTTATCTGGAGCAGCATGCCCTGATTACCAAGTTAGTACTTTCTGGAGCATCACACCCTCTGAGCCTGTCTTGTTAATGATTCTCACTGGGGGTAAATATTATCTGGATCAAATAGCAGCAAATGAGGACTACTGCCCTCAGCAGCAGGCAGTCATGCCAAGTTCCTTTTTTTTTTTGTGCCAAAGAATAATTTAATTATTGATATAAATTGGAATGGCTTTAAGAGGAGAGTGAGTGAAAGCTCAAGCTAGTACAAATATAAGAAAAAAAAAGAAATTAAAAAAGTAACTGGGAAAATTATGGGGTGATTGTACTAGCAGGTTTCTTGATGCTTTTTTGTGTTTTTAAATGTACAGTTGGTGATGTCTGAGAGTCTCCTCTAGAAGTTCACATAGAACAGGAGCTGGATTCAGGTATTTTGACTTGCCCTGTAAAGAAATTGGTCTTTTTATGTAAAATACAAAGGAAATACATATGTTTTTGTAAAGAAGGTTCTATTGCCAAGTTCAGGAACATGAAGGAGCCTGATGTAGTTAGTTTCCATATATAAGGAAAATTTGATTAAACAGAAATGGAAGTTGAGTTACTTTTGAACAGGATAGTGTCATGTGACATTTTGGCTCAATGTCTAGTTTCCAGTTGTCCCATAAAGGTGATGATTTGCAGACAGCCCTTGTTCCCTCTGGTCTGTATCATCTCTGTCATGTGAGTGTGGTGCTTTGACTTTATTTAGTTTAGGTGAAGAGTGTATGGAACAGCACAGCCTTTCCCTGTCCTCCTGCTGCAGACTCTGCACGTTTTTCTGTCTCAGCTACTCTAGAAGTTTAAATATTTCCAAGTATCTACAGGAAATTTGGTGATGTAAATGCTATCAGGACTGAATAATAACAATTTAGGAAAAATGAAGTCATATTCAGTTCATATAGTGAAGCAAGATATCAAAAAGCCCCAGGCCCTCAGCTTTTACTTGCTTAGTCAGTGCCTTTCCCAACAGTGATGCTGTCTTTTCTCCCCCTTAAGTGAAAGGTCATGTGGTTTATAACAAAACAGAAAATCTTTTCTAGTACTTGCTTGTGTTCAAAAAGAAATCAAACCCCTGAGGCTGCAGTGGGCTTGAGTGGGAGATGTGTAGGAGTAAGGATTAATTAAACTGAAGGAGGACTTCTGGTTTTCTTTGGGAAAGCTGGGACGAGTTCACCTGTGGAATGTTTTTCCCAAATAGTATTAATGAAGATCAAACTGGTTTATGTTAATGTCTGTAGTACTGAAAATAACTTTGAATATTACCCTGATCTAATGCTACATTTAGCTGTTATATTTAACCTGAGATCTGATGGAGAAAATAAGAAGTATTAAAGAAATGTAAATTCAGTTTCCAGATCTTTGTCAGTCTTCGGTTATCAGGTGTTCCCGATTATTCTTAAATACCAATGGAAGTGCTTAAAGTCACTTGCTTAAAGTAATTTCATATCATATATAAAATACTTCTGCATGATTACTTCAAAGGTTTGGCAGCATTCTTTAAGTATACTTGTAAAAATAATTTCCTTTTTAGGAGAATAGTACAAGTTTCACACTTAAACAAAATTGAGAAATGATACAGTTATATTTGCAATGAATAATAAGAGTTTTGCTTCTCAATTTGAGAATGAATTATGTGCATTTCCATGTTACTTGTATTTTTTTTAAGATTTATGAGGAAATTTATGATGATGACAATAATGAATAACTACTTTATATAAACACACATAAAATTCCTTTAAGTATTGTAATTAAACATTTAAAGGTACACACTTTCTGCTCAGTCTTTTGCATATCAAATGGTGGAGTAATTAATGAATAAGGAAGTTGATAATTGAATCATATGATCCTTATCTGAAGCTTTATAAGTTGTGGCCTTAGGTACTAGATACCCCAAACATTCTCTTCCTAAAGCAATATGTTTACACCATGTGTTGTGAGCCAGCCTTATCAGGAATTTTCTGCAACCTGGAAAGCCTGAGGTCCTTCAAATTGTTCAGCAACTCACCTTCTTCTAGAGGAGGGAGGTAATTCCTACTGCACTAGTGATTAGATTAAACTTTTCACCTTCTGTAACAAGTAAAGATATATTGTGGATATGGAAGAAGTAGATATGGAATGTATTTTCTTCAGGAAACTGTCAAGGAAAGCTGGAGGAGGCAGCAGCTACATTGAAAAAGAGGATCATAGTCTTGGAAAGTTGGGAAAATATGTATTGATGGAAAGGTGTAATGAATATTAAACTGATTAAAAGTTAAGATGGGGGGATGCAGGAAGCAGGATCTTGATCTATTGATAAATAAGACCTGTAGAAGGCTTGAAATACTTGTTCCACTCTGCTTGATTTTAGCCATGTTTCATGAGACGCCTATGTAACTTCTGAGCTCTGCAAATCCAAGTGAAATCTGGTTTTAGGAAATCCAGAGAACAGTATTACATGAAATATCTTCCACAATGTTTTTTATAATCCATGACTGTATATCAAATGTCCTTAGAAAAACAGAAATCCAGATCTTGCTGTTCTGAAGCAGTGACCTATTCAGGAGACACAACCATAATATTTGTTCTTTGTATTATCTAGCCATGGTCCAGACTGGGTTACACTGTTTTCTTTAAATTAACATCCTTAGTTTCTCTTTGAGATTTTAAGGGTAATTTTGAAAGGATTTTCTTTCCTCCCCCCTCAAGGGTCTAGTGGAACCCATCATATACAAAATATGATGTCACCAGAAAAGAGAGCATACAGTGTAGACTCTACTTTCATCAGTGTGCTGATGACCTGGGGCTCTGGGGTTTATTTTCATTAAACTTTATCAGTAGAAAGTCTCCTTTGTCTCTGCCTTCAGAGTGTCTGTGAAATTGGATTTGGATGACAATGAGCTGGTTAATGCTCTGTCTAGGAAAGGCAGCCATTGCTTGTTTGGGAACTTGAGATCCATCCTTATCTGTAAGGATCTTCATGAAAGATTCAGTTTATTCTCTGTTTAGAGATCTAATAGGCTTGGTGGAGTTTTGACATGTTTTTGGGTAGTTATCCAAAGCTTTGCACTGGAATTTCTACTTTGCCACACCAATACAAGTTTGTGTAGTTGCTCTTGGTTAGTGCAGGGACCTTACTTGTTGTTTTCCCTGAGGCCAGAGGCATCACTCAGTTATTGCTGAGTGCAACCATGTGGCTGTCACACGGGTTAAGGTGGTGTTTGACGCTGAGTCCTCCTGCAGCTTTTCCAGCTTTTCAGTTTTTTGGTTTTTTGTTGTGGTTTTTGTGGTTTTTTTGGTTGTTGTTTTTTTTTTTTTTTTTGAGGTGTGAGTAGTGGCTTTTTTTGTTTGTTTGTATTTGGAGGTTTTTTTGGTTTGGTGTTTTTTTTTTTTTTTTTGGTAGAAGTACGGGGTCTGAAATGGATCCTTACGTCTTACATGATTTTCGTCCTGTTTTCTACATAGGTCTTTTGGTAGCCTGTTGTTTCTCCTGGCTCTACTTTAAATGTCTCTGTTGTGGCAAGGGAATGTTCTCAGTAGAAGAATGATCATCTTTTAAGACATAAATCATAATCTGTCTCTCCTCCTTTTAAGATAAGGCTGCTATTTCCCATTAACTCCTACATAAAAGGCTGTTTTTTCTGTACTATTTTGTGTGTATTTCCCTCAGGAAAACAATTTGTAGTAGACCTGGATGTTGTAGGTTTTTTTTGTTTTCTGAATGGTCTTTGTCTCATATTTTACCACAACAATTTTGATTAAAGTTTTAAGATACATTTTACTTGCTTTTCTCTATCAGCACAATAGCTGGGAGGCATCCAGATTTACATCCTGTGCTTCTTAGCTCACAGAAAGTAAAAAGCCAAAACTATATAGGTAATCTGTGCTGTGATTTTTAGTAGTTTTCTGAAGTGACATGAAATCAAAATTTCCTAACTCTATTTCAGTGAGCAGAATATCTCCAAATATACACTTCAGTTGCAGTAGCACCAAGCCCAAATCTGCACACATTGTAAAATGAGATAATTAATTTGGCCTTAACTAAGTCAGCCATGAGAACAAATTACTGGCTCATTATTTTTTTTTCTTCCATGCAGTGTCTTGGGCTCTCCCTTTCCATAATCCACCTGTACTGGAGGTGGCTGTTGCTTCTATTAAGAATAGATTTTCCTTTAGATTTTTTTCACTTTGAACATAGAAATCCCAGCTCAAGATGTAGATTAAGTTTCAGGTTTTGCATTGCATATAATTTAAACTTGCATGGATTTAAGGACTTCAATACAAGTTCTTTACTGCACTGAGGATGTGCTCTGCAGCATGGAAAGGATTTCCTGTGAGGATAACAGTCTGCATTCCCAGTTTCTGCAAACCTGTGGCTCCGTCATGCACATATGGAACAAATAGGAGGCAAGAAGATAATAGATGACCCACTTATTTTAGCAGCTGCCACCTAATTCCTACCTGCTTTTTATAATATTTAGATATTTGAAGAAATATTGGAAGTACAAGTATGCTGTTTTATTGTAAGGCAGAATCTTCTGCTGGAATTTATCCAATAAGGAAATCTGTTTTGTTCCAATTCATGTATTTTGGAAGGGATAGGCATGCTCAGGAATGTGTACAAAATAGGGATTGATCTGTAGAAAAACAATTGTCTTCTTTTACCACGATGAAAGAGACAGCTTTAAAATAGAAATAAAGGCAAGAAGATGTGTGAGTGAGCTATCATCCTGTAATTTAATTTAGTATGGTCAAATATTAACTGTTGAATGAAAACTGACACAGCATAGGTTTATCAGGTGAGGCTGCAAAGTACATTGCAGATTATGTCTTTGAAGCAAATGGAACTTTCTTCATGCATACCTTTGTATTAAAATATTTATTTTAAATAACTTGCATTTCTGTGCTGGTCTTGCTGTTCCACCACATGGTTTGCAAGATATCAACATTTTCTTTAGAATTAGTCAACAGTTCGTTTTATCAAGGTAAATATTTAGTAACTTTTAAAACTACATATTTTGTAAACTTTATTTTCAAATAAACATGAAGGATTTGAATGTTTATTTTAATACTTAGTTTTTTAACTAATTTGTAAACATTTAAGAATACTGTTTGATAAAAATATATGGTAGCACCTAATTTCAGTACAACGCATCAGTGTTTGTGCTACTACTTGGTGGTCCTTCTGTGAGGTAAGATACTTCTAGAAGTAAGTTTACACTTGAGTTCATGTTAATTACAATTATTTTCTTTCCTGTTTGATTCCTAGAATTTTTAGTTTTTACAGTAATTAGCTCAAGGCCAGCCCTGTAGTACCTTGGCTTCTGACTAAATCAGGCATCACAAATAATGTACCAACCTTTACATGCTCCTGATTTTCTGAAGTTATGCATCAAAACTCCTCATGCAGCTAATCTCAGAGATGAACGTGTGCCCCCCATGCACAGATGAGTGGGGAGTAAGGTTTAACTGAGATTAGAGATAGCCAAAAGGAAGTGCTGTGCAGAGTTTAATCCTATTACTGCCACACCTGTTTACCAGATAATTTTATAAGAGTTAAAAAGTGCATGCTGCAGTAAAAGTTTTTTTTAAATACTATACAAATAATTTGCTTAATAAACAGGATCACTATAATCTAAAATAATTCCTCTCTTGGCATAGCAACCATTAATTACAGAAGTCTTTGTGATCTTCTACAAATACCAGGAATAGGTTAAAATTAGTCCTTAAAATATCAGATCTGAAAAGTTTCTTTTGTCATTAAAATGACTTCCATTTAAACCATACCTTTGAGGAATGCCTCTACAAGGTTTCTAGCTTAATGAAATAGCTGAGAAAATATCTGGCTGTTTACTTTGGAAGCTGGAATGTATATTTTTATTTAATCTTTGTGCAACTAGGAAAGAAGTTATCCAGACAAGATAAGTTTGCAAGCACAGTACCTACTGCTACAAAGTGTGCTGAAAGGAAAGTTTCTGTCAGTTTTCACAGCCTGATTTTAAACAAAATCCTACTTTTTTTTTTTTTTTTTTGCCCTTCAGTGAGGGACTTTTTGGTAAGGCAGTGAAGCTAAGAGCCTAATATTATACATTTATCTGTGAAAATGAAATTTAACACACACATTTGCCTAATACATAACATGGCATAAAAAGAGGAAAAAATGCAGACAGATGTTTTTCTTCTCTGTTCTGTACAGCCATGCACATGGTAGTGGTATCAGTGGTAGTGAGGCTTGCTGGTTTACACTGTTTATTCTGTGTATATTAGTCTGGGGACTGATCAGTGGCACTTACATTCAAGCAGAGAGGAAATTTTGAGTAGAGTAAGAATTCCCAAATGTGTACATTTGTTATGTTTTCATAGCCTCTACAGTTATTCTACTGTAAGATAGAGCAGAAGGAGTTTCTTCTGAACAGTCCCTAGGCACAATGTATGTTAAATTTACTTTTTTAGCTACAGTGCACTTTGATGCTTTTGTGACTCAGTTCTGGTAACTCTGCCAAACTGTTGTCCATTGACCAACATCCTGTGATATTCACCTGTTTTCTAGGATTTATACCTATATTGGGAGCTCCTTCAGGCAGGACTAGTTTTTTACGTCTGTGTCTGTAAGACACTTGATGCTAAGGACATTAAATTGGGCTGTTTAAGTGGTACTTAAAAGTGCTGCCATTACAATGCTGTCCCTCACTAGGGATGTTTTACTTTGTGGACATTTGATATTCAGAGTTGCACTTAAAATAGTGTTTCCATTATTTTCACTCATAAAAGCTTGGGTTGCTAATCAGACAGACATAATTTTGTAATAATTACCCTTAAAATGAGGTCTGCTTGATTTTTTTTTTTTTTTTGATTGAAATTTTGTTCTTGACTATGAAATGTGAATGCCTTTTTCTATTTTAGTTGAAAAGAAGGTGGGACAAACTAATTGAAATAAGTCATCTGTCCTTGCCAAGATGTTTGACAGCTGTATATAACCAGACCCAGATTTGCACAGTGAGTGCAACAGTCAGATGTTCTGCAGGAGTGGTGAAAGAAGGGGCTATTTCAGCCTTTCCTTTTAGCACTGCTCACATGCTGCAGTGTCATTGGCAGGCATAACAGTTTTGTAATTCCACGAACTCGGCGTCTTGAGAGTGTGAGTAAGCCCCAGGACACAGAACTCATTTGTTTTCCTTGTCATAGATTCACCCAATGATCTGACCAGTGAACTTATGATCAACTAAGTAAAAGGTTTGGGATTTTTGTGTGATCAGTGTGTGTATTTCAAAGGAAAACATGTGGCCCACCATCTCCTGCTAGCTCATTCAATTGAGAATGCTTCTGCATGGGATTCTTAGTAACTGAGGATAACACAATGCTGCTTTGTTCAGGGTGGGAACACACACCCCATGTCAATGTGTGAAACAAACCATGCTGATTGTTTAGCAAGACTTAAACATGCAGAAATTATTATGACTCCAAAATGCATCACAGACGTTCACCCACGTAGTCTTTTGTCACCTTTACTCATGATTATACATAAAACTGTTTCTTGCTTGCAAAATACTTCAGTTTGCTTTGTAAAGAAATGCAGTAAGCTGCTGCCCTGCTGGTGGGTGAAGCACATCCTGTAACTGCTTATTATAATAAAATGTTAGGAAACTGTTAGGTACATACAATTGTATGATGGTCCCGATGGTAAACAAAACCAAAACACAAGATAGAAAAGGAAGTTAGTATTTGTTGAAAAGCCTTTTTTCTTTCACTTTTTATATCCAGATAAAAACTTGACTGACAATCAATTCAGAAGCCTGTGGAATATTTTCCCCAGAGGTCATAGGTTATCTCTGATGATATATCCTTAAACTGTTCTTCTCAACTCATAAATCTCCCTTATTTAGCAGAATGGCAAGAATTACTGATTGGCAGTACATTATGTTAGAACTACAACTTTTAAACTGTGTCTAGTGTTGGTTTCCATTAGAAGATCTGAAGCCACTGACAAAGGTTGCTTTTGTAGCTGCATTTGACTTGTTGGTATTTTACATTTTAAAGCTGGGGTTCTTTTTTAATAATTAGTTTTTTTAATCTACTGCACAGCTTAGTTGGAAAAGATACCTTTTTATTTTGTTTATGTAGCTTGTAGCTTCATGTTGTCATCAGTCTTCAAAGATGGCATGTAAGATGATGTGAATTTTTTTTTTGATCTGGGGGTTTATAGGAATACGAATGTGATTTTAAGTCTCCATGTTGGGGAAGATACTATTTTATATCAGATTATTATTATCAGAATATTCTGATTCATATCAGAATATTATTTCATTTAATCTCACTTCTTATATAAAAATACTAGAAAATCTTTAAAAATTTAAATCAATGTGGGACTGTTCAGAATTTGTACATGGTACTAGAGAGTCATGACATATCTTTGCAGGGATGTTTTGGTTTAAAAAAATTGTATCATCCCTTATTGTCAGAGTTTCAGGTAATAATTCAACAGGTAAATCTAAATAAATTGAGTTGGCAGGGACCCACAAGGATCATTGAGTCCAGTTCCTGGCCCTGCACAGCACCATCCCCAAGAATCACCACTTGCCTGAGATATGTGTGTATATATATTTATATATATATAATATAATGTCTGCCACTTATGATATTCTGTGTATCATAATGTAAATCCTGTTCATAGCTGTGTTTCATTCTTGTGATGTTTTTTTATTTCAGTCATGGTTCATGAATTCATCAAGACTAACATTTTCCTTGGAGCTGGTTGCTGTAACACTATTTATATAGTCCTGTAGTGTAATTTTAGCTCACTAAATAACTTTCCCTCAGGAAGCATGATCAAAGTGCTTTGTGCCTTTAGTCATTGTCAGTAACCAGGACAGTTTCTACTGGAGTCTTTGGGAAGGGATGATTTATGATGTTTTGCTGGAGGCCACACCAGGATATCTTTGTCTCTTGAGACTTGGGGAACTCCCTCATTGCTTAAGACAATTTCTGAGTCTCATACTTTATTAGCATCTGCATGTATTCACTCTGTATCAGTATCTGGAGTTAAGTAACGTGACAAAGCTCTTTGTGTTTTTTCTATTTTTCCCTAATTGTTTGTTCTAATAAACTAACTTTTGGTGTAAAAAATGAACAAGAAGATTCAGAAGTTAATGAGTCTAAAGAAGCATCTGTTAGAAGAACTTTCATTACCATGCATTTCCAGGGAAATCGGAACATAAGGCAGGACAGCTGATGAAGAGCTTGCTTGGCTTAAGCAAATGAATAATGTGGCCCAGGACAGAGGATCAGCTTTTCAGTCAGATCCTAATAAGCAATGCATTGTTTTTGGCAGTTAACCCCAGATGCTAAGCTGGTGTCAACCGCATTGTTCGGTCCTGTTTCTCATGCCAATGTAATATGTTCATCCTGGCAAGATCCACTTTCCCTGTTATTTTTTCAAGGCACCATAACCAGTACATTTTATGCAATGGGCTTAAAGAATACCTGTCCCTTGTCTAGGATCTAAAATGATTTCCAGTCTAAAATTAAATCCCTTAAATCAACTTTATGCTATGCTATAAAAGAAAAGGGTGGTGTCTTCTGTATTTAAAAAAGAGATCTCTGGGGGTTTTGTGTAATGTGTATTTTTATTTCTCCCTCTCCCTTTATGAAACTATTAAAAAGTTAAAACTGCTTTTTCTACAAGGGTTATAGACATAGAAAGTTAGCTTTTATACAACAGGCACTCAGGTGAAAAAAATAAATGCAACGATACTTCTCATACAGTGAAACTTAAAGCACATTTATGAATCACTCAGGCCCATATTTACTATTCTGTAGCCAGTACCTGTATTCTGACATGACAAACAACATATAATGAAATGAACATATGTAATTATCACAAAGAGACAAGAGTCACTCCTGGAGTTCTCATTGATGCTCATCCTCCATTATAGCACTGATTGATTTAAACAACTCTTTATTAACACAGAGATGCTGAGTTTAGGAAAATTGGTCAAATACTTTTTAAATCACAGACTAGACGTGGTATGACACATTTGATAGAACCAATACAAGCAAGTTTACAACCTGAGCACTCTGAAGGGAGGTTGTGGTGTGGTTTTAAATCAATCTAATCCTGGGGAGGAATGGTGTCTATAAAATATTTTTTCTCCAGAATTTGGTATGAGGGGACACTTAAAGACGTGTCTTGGAAAGTTCCTGGGGTGTTTTTAAAAACATAAAGCCTGTGTGTATGCAAACTGACTTTGTATCTTTTGGCTGTAGCTGGTTCTATAAGGTGAAAAGTTGATGGGAGGTGGAGAAAAATGTGCCAAAAGAAGGAGGTACTAGAAAAATCTGTGTATGGCAACCCAGTGTTATCTGTAATAATGCCTGTGGTGTGGAAAGCAGCAGAATACAGATCCTTTTCTGTATAAACTGAAAGCTGTGGTGTGTTCCAGTGTCTGATGACTCTCCCACCTCTCATGACTCTCCTGATCCACTCCAACCTTGAACAACTTCCCCGTCTTGCTCCTGAGCGTAAATATTCTTATAGTGCTGAACATGGGATGTGTTTCTTTCACTGTCATTAGGTAGAGTAAAATTGTCCCCATTTGTTCTGAAGTTGCTTTAGCATAACCTGGCTTAGTGCTTATAATTTCTTTATGATCAGCCTGATCCGTTTTATTTCAATTCAACAGAATTGAATTTGGTCCTTAATATTGGAGGCATCAAACTCAGTTTCCAGGGCTGTGCAGAGCAATTAAAATGGGAGTTTTCAGGACAATTTTTTCTTGATATTTTTCTGCTCTGCTGAGTAACAAACTCAGATGATATCACCTAGCACTCTGCATGTTCATCTTTTCATTTATATATAATTATTAAATCTTAAAGTTATTTTCAAGATTAATCTCAAAACTATTGTATGCTCATGCTGAAAAAATGGTTGGTTATTAAATTAATATTAATTGTATTAGATCCAATTCTGTCTTCCGTAGTTTTAAAAGTTGGTATTACTTTTTTAATTCCTGAATTTCTGTTTTCCCTCTTTTGTTCAAAGGATTACTTAATGGGAATAGTGACCATGTAAGCAATTTACTCCCTCTTAAAATTAGTCTTGAGGATATGTTTTAATGAGTTAAATGTTGAATATTCATCATGAGCAGAAGTAGACCATAAATAGACCATTTTCTTTTAAGAGCAGAGTTATTTTTGAAACTGAATCTGTCAAAATTTCAAATTCTGATGAAAGACTTTTAAAATTCAATCTCATGAGTTGCAAGGTTTCTGTAGTTGCATTTTCCTTCTGCAGTAGTTATTAATTTGGGAATCTGGTTATTGGCTTATAACAGAGTCCAAATTCAGTATTATATTTAAAATTCAGTATTATATTTAAAATTCAATATTGATGAATACTTGTTTAGCTCTATCAGTACAATAAATAGATCTGGGTAATGGCTGCCATTACACTTTATAATAAAATAACATCTACCTCGTTTTCAAGGTTTTGAAGAAATGATATAAACATAGTATGTCAGTATATGGAACTTACGATGATGTATTTTACCTGACTACCTGCTTAGTAACTTAGAAAATTGCTGATACAGGGATAGTTCATTGTGTTTTGAATTCTAAATTGTTCTTTAAAGGCAGCAAATAAAGATCTTGGGAAGGCAAAGGGAGATGAATCAATACTTCTACTGCTGGAAAAGCACAGACACAGCACCAGATTTCTTTTTTAGCAAACCAGAACCTTCAGGGAAACTCTGGGTCCAGAAAATGGCAGTTGAGCAGTAATGGTGATTACTACTTCTGTTTTAGTTTGGAGTAAAATTAGTTCTGCAGTTATAGGAAAAAACATTTCTTTTAATGGATGTTAGTAATTTACAGTCTGTTGTCTGTGTGTGGGGGTTTTTTTGGCTGCACTTTTCTTTTTATCCTGATACCACCTCTTTTTGGTGGGAAATTGGACTTCTCTTATAAATAGACATTATTCCTTTGAGGTTAGCAGTTCAGGCACTTATATCTAAAGAGATTTTCATCCTCTTTACTGTCACTTTATAGCAATGTTCAATATATCTGGTAATGGTATTTTCTGAAGTCTGTCTGAGAATTGTAACAGGAGCTGCATTATACAGCTAAATGCTTTTAATTTTTTTTTTCTTTTAATGCCTGAATGCCTCATTCAGATTATCTTTTACTCTTCATCAGAAATTAAAAATTATATTATAAACTCTCTGGACCATAAACCCCTCTTTTCTTTCCTCTGTTTGCACAACAGCTAATGCAGAGAAGTCCTGGCTCATGGCTATTAGGCAATAAACTGTGTATAAAAATAATAATACAATTAAATTCAACTTTACAGCAAATGGATGATGTGCAGTCAACATCCATGAGGAGGGGTTTTGTTAACAGACACGTTAGGTGAAATGGAAATTACTTTCATTTTATTAGAACTGTGTTTCTCTTGCCTTCACACTTTGCTTCCCATTTTGCTACTGCTGTTGAGGCAAAGCTAATGAAAAAGAACAAATTATAATATACAGTGGAGATCAGCAGAAATTGTAATCATTAGGCTTTGCCAAAATAAAAAGTACTGACTTAGTATTGGAGTCTTAGTCTATTCCTTTTTCTGATGCCTACCTTTGTATTAGTACTCCAGTTTTTGAAAAGTAGGAGGATGCTGCTCCTACTTTTACAAATATCCACTTTTTTAATGCTGCTTTTACAAATATTCCTTTTTTTTTTTTTAATTTGTGAGTATGTGAGTCAAGAATGCCTCTGTGTGTTGTTGTCCTTTACTGCTTTGAAGTATTTGAATTACTACATTTCACACAAATTACTCTAGATCTGTGTAAATAAGTACTGATTGTCCCACAAAATGGATGGTACAAGGGCACACCATCCATGTTACTGTTATTAAAGTTCTTCACACAACACCATAATGTGAATATAATTCCAGTATTTCTCCCTTTTCAATTTGTTCCTCAACAACTTGGGGGCATCTGCAACTTCATGGCAGAGTTCACACCCATTCCCAAAGTTAGGGCAGATGCAAATCAATCCTTTTTCCTAGAGTTGGGGTTTGAGCCAGTCCCCTGCTTTTGTGTAGTATGTCCTAAAACAAGGAGGCCTTCAATTTGATTGCATCTCTTTTGCCTGCTGATGCTGATGTAGTACTGTCCCTTTACAAGCACATGTACACTGTGCTGAGTTCAGTGTCTAAAAGCAATGTTGGGTATCAGAAGAATCTTATTTCTCAGTTGCATATAAAAACTGTAATTTTTTTCATCCCTGCAAGCAGTGAATTCCAGCATACAAGCCTTTATTTGATGTTTTGCTGTAGCAGTCTGTCTTGCTAGAAACACATGGGATGCTGAGGGATCATCTGCTGAGACCTCTCTCCATTAGGAATTTGCTGGTGGTGATACACAGGAGGGAAAAGCTCTGATTCTGAACCACTGGCTCAGAGATAATCAGCAGGCAGATCAAAAACTTGCAGAATAAATTGGAGAGGAGCAGCACTATGCTGAGCTGTTATCAAAAGCCACGGACCCTGAGTAAATGTTTCACAGGATAATGTCAGAGGCAAGGCTTGTGTCACGTTTAAGAACATGTCCCAGTTGGCTTCTCTGGACCGTGAGTGCTGGATTTTAAATGCTGGGAGTTATTTAAAGCGTTCGCTATAAAAATTGGTGAGGAGGTTTTTACTCATCCCATGATATTATGTTTGCCTTTTATATGCAGGGAAAGTAGGACTAACTTGTCTCCCCTATTTCCATAGGAATTCTTCTGTGCTTGTGTTAGTTGTAGATTCATGTCTGTGTCAGTACATTAATACCTGGGATCCTTGTTCCTCAGCTAAATTGCTTTTTAGCCCCTTTTTTGGCTTTATGCTTTGTGCTACTTTAATATAGAGACATCTACCTGTACATGTACATTTAGTCTTATCTTAGCATTCCATTAAAATCCAGATAGGTTTTGCCCCACACCTAGGAACAAACCAGATTAAATTTACTAAAATCTTATTTTCTTTAGAGAGTTAGTGCTATGTGTGTATATTTCTGTGCATTGAGGAATATTTACTGCTGTGGTATAGCCTGCATATAGATCCTGGAAAAATCTTGCCATTCTAGAATTCTTCTGTATATTTTCAGTGTTTTTATTTTGTATTTGAGAATTATCCATGAAGAAAATATTATGATTTTTTTATAATATGTATTTAATTTCTCACAGTAGTTTCAGGAAAAGAGTGGGAAATTTTAGCTTTTCTAATTTTTTTGCTTATTAATCCATTCTTATGAAGGTGAATAAATCTCCTATGTTTTTGTTCTGAGTACACCACCAACATGGTCCAACAGGCAGCTCTTAAGTGGGATCAAACACAGGATGCTCTTTTTGTTGTCTCTACCCCAAAATTGAGGGAATATTTGCTGAACCAACCCAAGGAGTGTGCCACCACTGAGTGCACAGCTTGTTCCATCCATAAAAACTTAAAGCTATGTCAGGGAATGTTTGGGTTGGATATTAGGGAAAGCTTTTTCGCCCAGAGTGTGGCTGAGCACTGGAACACCTCCCCAGGAAATGGTCACATCCCAGGGCTGCCAGAGTTCACGGACAGTTTGGAAAAGAGGAACGTGGTGGATTCCTGGGGCTGTCCTTTGCAGGATCAGGAGTCAGGCTCAGTGATCTCTGTTGGTCTCTTCTACCTTGGGATATTCTGTGATTCCATGATTTTACCCCTGCTGCCTCTGCATCGTGGCTGTGAGGGCACTGTCAGGGGTGGAGGTGTGAAGGAGTGCAGGAAGAAGTGTTTCTACACCATTTCTGAGGGAAGAGACAGGGAGGAGGCATCGTGGCAGAAGCCCAGGTTCCTCTGGAATCTGCATGGAAGGGAGGGCAGGAGGGACAGCTCGAGGGACAGAGGGAAGGGTTCCTGCCCCTCCAGTTCCCCATGGCTGCAGAGCTGTGCTTGGGTTCCTTCCTGCAGGCTGCTCCATCAGGGCTGTTAGCTGAGGTCTTGCCACCCATGGATTCTGTTACAATATTAAATGTGCTTTAAATCTGTTATACTACTGGGCAGCTGAGAAATAACCTTGTAAACATTTTCCATTCGTTTTTTATTTGTTATTGCTTTTGTTTTGCAGAAACATTCCTGTGGTTATAATATTTCTTACTGTGTTGGGGTTTTTTTATTAATTTTTCTATAATTTCTCTTCTTCATAGCATTCCCCAATGATTGTATTCACAGTAGTGTGTTGTAATAAAAATGTGCAATATTGTACAGATCAGTATGTGGAGTTTTCATTGATAATAATAATGATAATGAATTAATAATTTTTCTATTTCTCTAGCTCCCTAGATTTGAAATATCTTATTTTAAGTGTGCTCTTTGGAAAGATTGTAAATATTTTTTTAATGTAGCATGAAATACTTCCATAACATATAAGCAGAAGTGTTTTCTAGTTTAATATTAAAATAGAGCTAGAAATAAGCCTCACAGAATGATACAACAGAACTGAATTAAATCCCCAAAGCGAGCACGATCAGACAGAAGGGTGAAATGTCAGGCCTGGTGTAACCCACTTCATTATGCCTTGTTTTCACAGTGCTCACACAACAGTGGATGATCTTAAACATGGTAATTGAATAATTATGACTCGGGATGTTCTGCCTTGAGGCATAGTTTCTGCTTTTCCTGATGTGGCAAATAATGTTCCGTGTCATTTTGCATTAGGAGACACAGCAGCCAAGCTCTGTGCACTGGTACAATTGTCTGCAGCATCAAGCTAAAGCACAGCCCTCCAAAACCACCTCTGTGGAAATCCAGATATTTAAGGAGGCTTTCACATATCCTAAGTCTTGTTGATATCTGCAAAGTTTTTCATCGTATAGCCTTGGGTTTTTTTAGCAGAAATAGCAATATGCCCACACGTAATGCTCAGTTTTTTGAGGAGTTTGTGGCAGCTTGGTGTGCAGGTTGGTTTGTTAAAGTGGCTAAAAATTGGACCTTTTATTAGAAATTGTATTAAACTGTAACAAAAGCATGCTGGATTGAGCCACGTGTCTGTGTGTATATATATAGTACTATTATTGGTGCCATTTCTCTGAAATAAATTTTCTTTCATGGAAAATGCATGAAATGGATGGCCCACATTAGGGTGGTAAATGGAGGTTTACTCTTTGAAGTGTAAATATAACTTATGTCCAGGTGAAGTGGTGTTAGAAGTCCTTTTTGCATATAGTAAACTGCAGATCCAGCCTCTGTTTTTGCTTCATGGCACATCACAGCTTGATTCTTCTGCACTGCTGGTGAGTTTGCCAATGGCAGCTGAGGTGACGTGAAATGAGTTTGCTTCTGGACAAGGAGTGCCCCAGGAGAGAAAAACAAAGGAGCTGCTTTGTGCAGCTGAGTCACAGCTACCAATCTGCATTTTGTATTTTGAAGGGCCAAAATATTGTCTGGAAATACAAGATTAGCAAAAAAATCCTAGAGTAAATTCATTAAACTGTGTGTCTTCTCTCATCATGGCTGTGTTTTACTTCACACAATTCAGTTTTGTTTATTCTCTGCTTAAAAACTCATGTAATTCTTTGATGTACAGTAGGATCAAAAAAATCTCTGAATGACTTCAAGCTATGTCTAGAATAAGTAAAATCCTTGAAATTATGGCAATGATCCCTACACTAAATATTCCTCATTATTTGTTACTAAGGCTAAATAGCACATTTTTCAAAAATGCTACTTTATCTAAATGTCAGGTTTGTATGAGAAATGAGATATTTCAGGGAAGCTTTCCAATGAGTGAGTGAAAAATGGAATTATTTTGCTTTGGGCCAGGTGAGCATTGATCTCTGAAATGTTCAGAAGGTGCTGTAATTCCAGGTAGCACTCTGTTGTGTATTTTGACACTTTTTTCAGAAGAGGAAACTGGCTTACAGGTCTCTTGGCTTGTCCAGCAGTCTGTAGCCAGCATGATTCTTCAGTTCACTTTCCAGCTGTATTAAAGTCCTCTTCATTCATCTGTGAAAGTCTAATATGCATTGGAATTAAATGGAATACATGGAATTTGGGACACCTATATATATGTAAATTATTTGCATTCGTTCTGTGTAAGCCTTACTTTAACTTTCTAAAGAAAATCATGTTTTATATGTTTGAACTAGCTCAGTATCTGAAACACTGTACACTGTGGGAAAGAAAATGCCAATATCCTGCCATCCTTTCCTACTTGTGGTTGCAGTAAATGCTGATGTAACTATTACATGGGCTGGTGTGGCTGCTTAAATAACTGTATTCGTATATACATTTTGCATTAGATTGAATACAAGGAATTTTAAAATAATTTAGTTACTCCAAATCAAACTATTTATATATGCAATACAGGTAGTGGATGAAAATGTAAAGGAAACATTTTTTTTTTCTATGAGCTTTAACTGTGTTTTATCCACTCCTAAATACTGCAGAGTGTTCCTTTATGCAAATCCCTCTAACTAGTTAAATACTTTGTTGTGTTAATGCTCAAGAGAGAGGGAATCGAACTGTAGAATAAAATTCACTTGTCTCCATGTTGTCTATGCATGACTGAAGGCAAAAATATCTTCAGACACAGAACTTTAAACGTATCAGAAAAACAAAGCAGAATTTCTCATTAAATGAGAACTAAACAAGGGGGATTTTTCATTGACAAGTTATGCAATGCCATACTGGTTTAGCATAACTTGGATCTTGTCAGTCTGAGTGGTGTCAGCTCATTCTCAGTGTGGGTCACGCCGTGATCCCTGTTTTCTGAAAACTCTGAAGGACCTGATCTCTGCTGGGTGTGTAAGTGGTTTAGAATGCAGGGACTTAATAATAATAATTGAGATACTCCGCTGCAGTAAGCCTTGATTCATTGAATATAAGTGAAGAAAAGAGGAGTAAGTAGCTCAAGCTGTGTTTCAGCATCTCTGAATTCCAATGATTTCTCTCAACGACTTTTCTCTCTTTTCTCTGGACTAATTCAGGTAAAAACCATTCATTTCTAAATATGGCACTAAACCATATAATCTGTACTTTTGTAATCAAGCCAGACTTTTTAAAATGAAAACATTTCTTTAAAACCATGCTGGAACATGTATAAACTGATTGTCAGAAATAGTGGGTTTTCAAAAAGGGACTTCTTTTCAGCAGAGGCATAGATATGACAGACAAGAAGAAAATTTAGAGTATATATTTTAGAAATTTGGACTCTGATACCAACTGATGTAATAGAGAAGAACAGAAATAGTCCCAAATTGTTTTAATTGGTATATTCACAGTATATCTAAAATGGTGGTACAGCCTAAGGGAGGATTTTTGGATGTGACTGGTGCCAATTGCAAAGAAAATAGTTTGATAAACCACTGTTTTCATATCTTGATTTTTATTGAAGTACCTTTTATTGCACTTGCATTCAAAAAAAAAGTGTTTAAGAATAGTTGACATCTTTTGCCTTTAAAGTTTCAGAAAATTAGGTCAAAATTTCCCTCCATCAAAAACTGAGAAACTCAGAAATGACTTTTGCCTGTAGGACAGGAATGAAAGCACGTTATTTTAAAGGCCAGTGAAATATAACTGCAAGCAAACTTTTACTGTTGAAATCATAAAACTCATTCATCAGAATTCAAATGGAAGGGAATCAAAATGCTGATAAAATAGAAAATAAGGCAATTATTCAAATCCTCTTTAAAAATTTAATCATTTTCTGATAAGGCTGTGTTCTTACAATCAATAAATTGTAGGTGCTAGGGTATCCCTGTATGAAACCAAATTTTTTAGTGCTGTTTGCCCACCTTTTGTGTTTGAGCACAGACAAAACAGTAAATGTCAAACAGCCGCTTAGGAGTTCTTATGTAGAGTGGATTTTTGTATTTGAATTGTGGATGTTAGCAATTGTAACTTCCTGCTAAAAATACAAATTATCATAAAACAAACTATAAGAACTTTTTCTAATTCCCTTGAGTATTCATAAAATGTTGGAAAAATTACCTGTGGGGATAATATGATTCTTTGAATCTTGAACCAGGTAGAATTTTGAAAAAAATAATATAATCCATCATCAAAAATATCAAAATTATTTGTAGGGACCTCTTTGGAGCTACTTGCCCAAGTAAAAGTAGCTCCTGTGTACTGATCCTCAAAAATGGCCATACAGGACATGAAGGACAAGATGTGGTTAAAGTAACCTATGTCTGTGTATATTTTTGATTTGGTAACACAGTTTAATAATCCACTGAGTGGGACTGTTCAGTCTCTCTTTGCCTGTCATCAAGGTGTCTTTGCTGCTGGATCTTCATGTTGCCTTCTCCTTATCCAAATGTTAGGGAAAAATCACATAGGAAAAATCGTAGTAGATGCTGGTCTTTCAGCCCTGTATCCGAGCACTGCCAAGCTGCCTGCCTCTATATAAACTGGATTTTCCGCACTGGTATGGAGTGTGGGAATAAATAATGGTTGTATTGAGCAATCAAAGCAAGATCCTACTCCATGAGACGCTCCAATCCTCTCCTGACCTAGGGAGGAAAAACATTCTTCTCTTCTCCTGATGGCCTTAGCTGAGGGTTTGGGACCTATTAGCAGTGCACAAGATCCCCAGTGCCAAATTTAATAGTTATTAATAATTAATAAATAATTAATAGAATAACTATTCTCCTATTCTCCACTGAGCACAGGTGGAGAAAGTTCTCCACAGGTGCAGGGAAACTGCAATGGGGGCATTGTCCAGAAATTTCTGCTTCAATGGCTTCTTTAGCCCACCTCATTTATGTGTGGCAGGGAAGGATCAGAGAATCCTTTCAGGGCATCACATCCCAGCACTGCTCTTGTACTTCACACCTTCACAGCTCACCTTCGCTGACAGGAGCCTGATCTTTGCTTCACAGAAAGGAGCTGCCTCCTCTGCAGTGTCCCAGGCTTCCCTGCTGTCATTTGGCATTTTGAACCTGTTCTAGAGCTGATAATGGAGTGGGATCCTTACCCAGATGAAAATAGAGAAGGTTTGCTGGTCCTCAGTTAAATGGGAGAGAAACTATAAATTCATGAATTCATATTTGTTGGTTAAAACATATCTATTTAAATTTCAAAGTTCACATAATCAAGTAATATCTTTTTCCCTGTTAATAATCAACCAACCACCACAGCCCCAAGTAAGAAAATCAAAACTCATGTTGAAGGGTTTGAACATTACATTTCAGAATACTTCCCTCCATTCCAAATAAGTAGGGAAAATTAATCAGCCAAATCATCATTGTCATGCTCTTTTTAAGGAGCTCCTGAGGGCAAACCCTTGCTTTGCATGCACTGTGATAAATATAAGTCTGCTGAGGAAAATCATTGAGATGTGTGGCACCTTTAACTCCTAGATAATATCTTTGTTTCCTTTTGTCTCACAATTACGGATGTTATTGGCTTTTTTTTCTTCTTGGTAAATAAATTTCAATTAATGAAATTCCAGCTGTCTCTCATATTATGGTGGTGTAGATTTGAAAGCATTTAGCAGATGCCCATATAAAAAAGCTACTAACACATAGCAGGTTCCCTGACATTTTAAACCAATCCAGCTGGAAGCAATAGCATAAGACAAGTCCACATTGTTAAAAAAATTAGGGCTCTGTCTAATGCAGGTAAAGAATTCCTATGCAGAAAGTGACTTACTGTTGCACAATGTAAAAATGTCTGATGTTTTCAGTTTTGTGAGAGGAACATCATGAATATATTCTGGTTTATTTATTTACTCTTTATACAAACTGTACAAGGCTGCATATAAAAAAGGAGCCAATTAAGATTTGAGGCAAAAGATAATCTTGTCTCTTAAGTTTTTGCTCTAACTAATCACTCCTAATATCATATGCGAGTTTCTAAAAAGTAGCAGTCAGAAATTCTGATAATTTATTTGTCCCTAGGCATTTTAATCTGATACAATTATTTAAAAAACCCTTTAAGACTGCCATAAAAATCCTATTAGTAGTAGTCCTATTAGTAGATCACTACTTAAAATCCTACCAGTAAAGTCAAGCTTGGGGAGGAAGTAAAGGAATGGGAGGGATGACCTTGACTTGCCTAAAGCTTGCAGTATTTAATTTGGAAATGGGCCATATTAGAGGAAAGTAGGTAAAAGCAATGTGCATGTAATTCCAATGTGCACAGTGCACAATTCCTATGTGGAAATATACTTTTGGAAGTCCCTGCTCATTCTGGTGAAGTAATCATTGCAATATATGCATTTTAAAATTCCTACATTAATTTTCTTCTGTTAAAAAAAAGAAAGGAGAAGAGAGAAACTGAATGCTATGTAGAAAAGTGTCTTGTTCTTTTTGTTTCCTTTTTAGGATTTACTGTGGGTAGAAACAGTAAAGCTGACTTTTCATCCTTGTTGTGCAAATTCCCCACTATGCTGTGCTAACACGAGACCCATTTTCTGTTTGAATCTGTCTAAGCCTCTAAACCACAATTTAAATGGTGCACAGTGCTTGTGATCATATCCATAGCAAAGGGATGAATTCTTAATATAAAATGTTTTGTGATGTTACATCTGTGCAAGGTCCTTCAGTGCTTTCTTGTGCTTCATTGTGATTTGAGTTATTGCATTGTCAGTGTCTTCGAATAACCATAGCAAATTCAAATTTAAAGTCTGTCACTTGGAAGGCAAATTCTAACAATTTACTGATAGCGATTTTACTTTAAGGTAGCTAGCCTCTGTCCTAACCACATACAGTTACAATAGCATGCCATGAGTCTACTCATCTATTTTGAGGACTTAACTGCAAAGGTAAATCACTGTGTAAGGTGGATGTATACAGAACAGAGTCTGTAGGACAGTGACTGCAGAACTACTAAAAATATGTTGAGTATGTTGCTTCCTTCAATGAGGGTGAGGGTTGTTGGATCAAAGCAAATGGAAGACACTAAACATGGCTGGAGTGTTTGACCCGGCTCAAGTGGCTGTTCAGACAAGCCTTCCATTCCTGTGACACAGAAGTGCTGTGCTTCCTTCTGGCTGTGTCATTGCCACAATCCTGTTCTTGGCTGTCCTCTCTGTTGTAAATTAAAATAGATGAAAGCTGTCGAGCCAAGCCTGTGATAGAGGCTAATTTGATGTGATATAATTGATGAACTCTAAATCGTCCCGCTTCTCTCTCTTGAAACATTTTGACTGGAGCTCAAAATGCCAGGGTGCTTTGATTTACACTCTGTCACTTTTATATTGAAAGTCTCGGTGTAGCAGCAGTGAGGGATTAACTTCTTCACAGTATTTCTTTCTGATCTGTAGAGTATGCACACACACAGGCTGGTGCAATCCCTTGTAGGAGCAGTACTGGGAAAGTCAGATTTCCTTGTTTGCAGGTGGGTTGTGCACAAAATTAATAAGATTAATAGAATAGCAACCTGACTTCTGCTGCTACAGATATTGCCAAGGTAGTCTCTTGGAATTGCTGTTGGTCTTCTTATTTCAGAACTGAATTTTAAACTTTTATGCTTGAAAACCCTCTATTTCTGAAATTCTGATGGAGCTGAAATATTTTAGGAGATTAGACAGGTTCTCATCCCTTTAGCTTTCTAGGTAGCAACTCAGCTCTTAAAATAATTCTCCATAGAAATGTTAGATGTTTCAGCAGTTTCTTGATTTTTGTACTTTCCTGTTCAAGATATTTGAACTCAGAGCAAACTGTCTTGGTTCCTTGGTTTCTTTCAAAGGTAAGGGATGCTCAGTGGCCTTGATTTCTTAGTTCTCTAGCAGGAGTGGAAAGCTTTTCCATCAACTTTTACTGTTCAAGTATTCTTGAGAAACCCCCACTAGAAGTGTAGCATCTCACATCTCCTAAATCAGTTGTTTCAAACAGAAGCAACGTGAACAAAGGAGAGCTGCTTTAATTCACATTATTACTCTGATCCAACAGCAGAGCTGCATCAGTTTCAGAGCCTCTTGCTCCCCTGCACATGAGCTGGCTCTGCCCACATGCCATTCCCCCCAGCAGTGTGTGCCAAATTCTTGCTGACCTGAATGTACCATGTCTGGTGAGCAAATCTGTGAAGTTTGAAATATTTCTTTGGCTAGCACCCAGATTTCAGATGGGCATCCTAGTTTCAAACCCCTTCTTGCTGAAAATGCCAAGTGGGTGGGATTTGTTATAGGGAATTTCTGTACACTTGGAGTGACCAGACTTATTTCTGGTGTTGGCTATGACTTAAAACTATGTCTTTATTAATGATTTGATTGAGTGGCTGATGTGAAAAATACTGGGTATTAAAACTTCTACTGGATGCAGTGGTTGAGCTAAAAATGAGGCTCATTTTTAATGAAAAGTGAGTTAACAACCTTGTAACACAGGGTCAAAATTTGCAAGGATTTTATAGAAGGCCTTTACTCCCCCAAGAGAGTAGCAGCAGGTACTGTTGCCTGACCATTCAGCTCCTGACACCGGGGACTCATGTGAGTCAGGGCATTTCCATCCTGACACCGGCAGGAACACTGGTCAAGGTACCTTTTTTGGTCCCCTCGCAAGGCAGGGACAATGATGATTATTCAGCTAAATACTCTAAAGCTTGAAAGCATTTAAAGGCATCAGTCAGTACATCACCTGTTTAACTTCCTTAATGGTGATAGCATTTATGCTTTAAGGAGCTTCTAAAGGATCACTTTAGGTAGTTCTGTGATTGTCAGTGGTGCTGCACCTAAAAGGTTTAATTTACATAGCCACTTTATCAGTGTACCAGTAATCTCAAATAATAGATGGTTTTAAAGAATTAGAGGTAATAATAAAGACAAACTTCATCTTTGTTGGAATAAAGCCCAGTTTTCCTATTCAGCATTATTATTTCTTTTCTTTTCTAACTTTTGAACGTGTTAGAATTTCATTTAAAATGAAGAAAAATAAATATAGGCCTTGAATTCAATGTCATTTGGAAAGAAAATCTGAATATTTGATCACCTGAAGTGACTACGGGGCCTGGCATCCAGGTACATTTCAGACACTTCAGCTTTTTATAAATTGGCCTAGCTCCAATTCAGTCATTATAATTTGGACTGCAACTTTTCACATCACTTCACAAAAGAAACAAATCCAGTGTCTACCCTTTTTCTGTCATGTAGGTTAAAAAATGCATTGACATTGTTTGCAAATTAGGTTATACATGTCCTGCACTTTAGCTTCTCTTTAAAGTAATAGTATTACTGCTTTTTTTCTGACTTTCTCTGCGCTAGGGAATAGTCTCTTTTTAAAAGTTCTTTAGTTATGGCCTCTTTAAAAAGGTTCTTAAGTACCTACAGTTAAAATGGGGTACAATATCAAGCGGTAAAGTAGAAAAATGTGTAGGAGAATGCTTGCTGATTATTTTCAGATATCAAAACCTGGTTAAATTTATTTTAGACTATGTAGAGAATTGGCTAAGCACATACTCCTAAGTGATTCCAGAGCCTGTCAGGGTTCTGAGATTTCAAGTATGACCAGAGATAATTCCCATCTAAGAAATGAAGAGGGCAAAGGAAGTGCTGGGCAATTAGGCACCAGCCAATTTATCATGAATTCTTAGGAATGTATTGGGATAAACAATTTTTACATGATCTGCAGGAATGTAGAAAAAAAAAAGAAGTGAGGCATTTAATGTTATTTTTTTCAAGCACAAGTTGTGTCAAGCCAAACCCTACTTCTTGATACAACAGATTAACAGACATTTTAGACAAATAGGAAGTGAATGTCAAAGTGTGTTCTTGAAATTGTTGGATACAAGTTGTTCATTGTAAGGGAAAGGTGCATCAGGTGGGTTTCTGCTGGAATCTGATTTTGGTGTTGATTTAAGAGACAGATGGGAGCAGGAGTGGTGAGATAACATTTACATACCCACGTTTGCTTACAGTTGAGAAGTTTGAAGGGAAACTTCAGACTTATGAAGAACTGCTGTAAAGCACACAAGAGTTTTGGGGGAGATTTCTCCTCACTTGTAAACAGAGAATGGTCTCCACTGCAGACATTGGCTTAAATTTCAGCATGGAGGTTCAATTTAAGTGTTCTGGACTTCTAGAGGAACTGTGGAACCACTGTGGCCTTTTAATAACATACATCTGCCAGAAGAATCATGATCACACAGCCCTGGTGTAGGAGCAAGGCACAGGGGTGGACCAAGTGATCTCATGGGGCACCACTTAAACCCAGTTTCCTTTATCAGAACATGTTTGCTATCTTTAAAGCAATTTGAATTACTTTAGGAAGAGCTGCAAATTACCAGCTCATCATCTGTTGTTTAAGATAAGAACTAAAGCTGGTTTTTAACAGTTATGATAATGATGGGTAATATTCATGGTGCCTCATGTCAAAAGGCCATTGCTTAACAACTGTTGATGGGAAGGACTGAGATTTTGTTATTTTTAGGAAGTTTCCCACTGTGGCTATTTCACTCATTAAAATTGTAGTTGCATTTTTAAGCAGTTCTTTAGAAAACCTTCTGAAAGCAGTATTTATGTGGCACCATTGTAGATTACAGAGTTCCAAGGGGTAGTTTGCACCATACAATTCTTGACTCTCCCTTTCATATTCTGAAATAATTTGAAGACATATTTTAATATATTCACTTATAAACAACTGTCCTTAGGCAAATACAGAATGTTTTCTCTGGGAACATTTCAACATCTACAATTAGTTGACCTGTCTCTTCTCTGTGCACAGAATTACTTTGCAGAACAAGCATTTTTAGAAATTTTCTGTCAACTGAAAATGGCTGTGATAGCTAACAGCAAAATATTCAACAGTTTGCTGAAAGGATTTTTTTAAGCCCACTCAGTTTGGGATAAGATCACAATTCTGGGATTAGCAAAACCACTGAAAGACTTAAGTATATCTTCAGGAACCTTTAAAATCTTCATAGTTACAGATCTGTGTAAATGTGCAACATGGATTCACTGTGATCCAAGTGCAAGTGATAATAGGATTTCGTCTTGTTTAGCTCTACTTAAATTTTAAAGCAGGAAATTGAATTTTGAGTTTATTATTGATTCTTAGCGCCCAAAAAACCTCCCATGCCAACATATTCTTTAGGGAAAAAATATGAAGGATCAAACACAACCTTGTTGTAACATGATCCCCCATAAATTGCTGGCAAATGAGCAGCACCCAGAGTGCCCCTTTCAGTGTTCTGGAGATGGGAATTCTATTCCAGTATCCACAAAGTTCCAAAAGCTGGAGTCACAGCAGATTCACATTTTGCTCTTTGCTTGCTAATGTGCAATACATTAAATATCTGTTCCTTGGATCTAGCAAAAAAATGACCTTTTCAGGGCTCATCTTTTTTTCTCATTTTTGATTTGTTCAAGGGAAATTGCAGACGACTGGTATTTGGTTTCCAAAAGGGATACATAAAAACTTGACCTTTTGGAACTGTTATTTTTTGGGGATGTGTACACTGTATTTTAAGTATGTCTTAGCTGTTGTTTGCTGGACTATGTCTAGTTTAAATAGCCCTTCATTTTATTCAGTATAAAGCTAGGACAAAAAGTATAACTCTTCTCATTTTTTTCCCATGACAGATCTTTGCACACGCCTGAGAGCACCTTTTCTTCAGGCAATTTTACAAGAAAGTGATATGGAATAGGCCCTGGTATCTCAGGAAGTTTTCACAGACTCTATTTTGCAGTGCAAATAGCACGTTATACTATGTCCATCATTGTAATATCTCATTGCCTACCTGAGTGCGCTCTTGTGTCCTGGAACTTTCCACTTAGCACGGTGGGAAATGAAGAGGGAAATGATTGTTTAGGAAGTTCATGATGGAGGGAATGACTGAATTCAGATTGTCAGATTCTGTCAGAACCATGGCTATTCCTGCTGCTTGGTTTCCTATGCCAGCTTTTATCCATCTCTTAAAATCACTGTACCTCATGCAGTCATGGAATAGTGAGCTTATTTCACCTAAAACCCAGCAAAAAGGTTTAATGACTGTGATCTGCCTTTCCAGTGAAAGCAGCTGATTTGGAAATTAACCAAGTCAAATAGTTTATTCAACATGTAAATGAGAAATTGCTCTCCTTTCCAGCCATATAAATAGCCAATTTAATCTGAAGAGATTTTCAACCCCAAGAGTTACAATGACAAAATTTACAGAGAAGGCAAGCTTTGTCTTGTGCAAATTGAAGTGAATAATCAGGGCTTCATTACAGTATCACTACATATAATTCAGTTTGAAAATGAGAACTTGGGAAGAGAATTAAATTGTGTTTATAACTAAAATATCAGTGATCCACACAGATGTGTCTAAGTCCATGTAACTTCTGTTGATGGAATGTGGCAGTAAGAACCTTCAAGAATATTCAGTGAATGGGTGAATTGCATTGTTTGGAGAGGCTCTGGTTTTGCAGGGCTGTCGATGTACATACTGTCTTAATTTTTTTTAAGCCTTGGAGCTTGTCAAATGCAGTGTGATCAGAAATTCGTCAGTGCAACTCTCTGTGAGGTTTTGACATTTTTTCTCCTTGCAAGTATTTTTCCTATAAAACTCAGATTTAATGCATGGCATTGTTAATGTTTCTATTGTAGCTTTTGGATGTTACTCACATCAGCAGTTGACAGTACAGAAGCAGCAAAGGAGGTGACCAAGTTGTAACTGCAGACAAGTCAGAGCTGCAGGATGAATAAGCAGAACAGGAATTTGAAATTAGACATTTGAAAAATCCTTGTCTCTAGGAGGGTTGTGCAGCACTGAGCTAGACAGCAGTTTGCAGAGAGTTGCAGAATTACCATTTTCCTGGTTTTGAGTACTCACCTTGACAAAGTCATACATGTCCAGGTACCACTTTGATAGTGATGTCATCCAGGAAGAAAACCAAACCCATCTAAGATGTGAAGGAAGAAAAACTAGGAAACCTAGGCAGTTGCTGTTAAAATAATAGACACCTTTCCTCCTGCCATACCCTTATTTCTGGAACAGTGTACTGAGACTTCCTGGTTCTGTTTGGCAGTCAGAAGTCTCCTGAACATTTTTTCTGGTGTTTGCCACCTCTTACTCCTACCCCAGTGTGCAGCTGCCCCATGGCCCTAGGCATGCACACTGGTCAGTGCCCCCTTTGTGGCACACTCTGGGTACCTTTGGTTGCCCCTGGGCTACAGGAGCTCGTTAGAGGTGCCCAAGAGCAACAGAAAGATCTCTGAAAGGATTGCTCTGTTCATCCTGTTATGGCACTAAAATGGCCTCATTCTTTTCAGCTCTCCTAATCTCTCAGTCTCTATAGAATGTCTGCAACTGTATAACAAAGAGAAAGCACACCTCTCCTAGTTCCTAACAACTCATGCACTTTATGAGATTTTTTCCAATTAGGGCTTTTCCAGGACAGTTATGCTGGAAGGTGAACAGAGTAGAAAAGCAGTGCTAGTCAGAAGAGCAGTATCCAATTCCACATGGGAGAGCAAATCTTAAAGAAAAAAAGAAACAAAAAAGAAGCAAAATGGAAACCTTTCCTAAAATGCAAGACTTGAAACATGTCAGCCTGAGTTTGCTGAAATATTGTATTCTGTTAATGTTAACTCACTGTAATATGTATTTGGCATTGAGTGTTTTATTGTACGTGAATACAATAAAGGCATTAAAATATTTTGAAAGTGATGCTATCAACCAAGAGCAAAAAATATCAAAACATTTCTACTTAAATAAGAACTGTGCAAGGAATAAATTTCCTTATTATAGTGCATACAAGATGCCATGGAACGTTTTAATTTACTCCAAACTGCATTGATCAGAGGAGTGGTATCCCCCACGAAATTTTTTTTGATGGTAAATTGAATTATATTCTCAGGCAACTGCTTTCTTAGGATAAAATTCTAGATGGGAAAACAGGTCCCATTTCAAAATCTTTATTTCACTAGGACACCAAAACTCAAAATTATCACAATCTATAGGCTAAGATGTCTACATGTTCATGCAGAATCAGGTGAAATGCATATCCCCATATAGGGAAATAATTATCCCAAAATGGTTGGGTTTAGAAGAAATGTTTTAAAATATGGATGTCAAGTGAGAAATCGACCTAATTTATAGTGTCCTAGCATCTTACTGTTCTTCACTGAAGACACCTATAATTCTATACTTTATATGAAAAACTCTTCAATAGGATATAACTTAATACATTAGAATTGCTGCAAAATAATAGAGATGCCTAAAAAATTAATCTTGTCAATAATATTGTACTTAATGAGATTTAAAATTATGGTAGAACTTGAAATTTGTTGTCTGCTCAGTCAAATAATTGCTTATTGAATTTCTCAGCCCTATGCTGAGAAAATAATATTTTTAATTTCCCATATTTTAAAGTGAATATTTAGAGATGTACCAGCATTTCAAATGCTATAGATTAAATCTGTGAGAAAATATTCAAATATTACATGTTAATACTGTCTGTTTATCTGATGTCTACAAGGGAATATTTACTAATTACTGCAGAAGTGTGGTGTTGGGGTTTTTTTCTGTGATTTTTTAAAATCCAGTGTATTTTTTGGAATTGAGTATATAAAAGTAACAGCATTATAGTTTCATTTTCCACTATCCCCTCTTTATTCTGCCTCAGTTGTGGTGAAATCTGTGGAGGGATTTTGTTTGTTTTTTTCTCTTTGCTGAGAGGGTAAGGGAGAGCATTTTCACTCTTCTCATGAAATGGCTGATCAAAGACTTTCCATGCTCCTTGCCCTGTGAGTGAGGTAGGAATTCCCCATAACTGGAAGCTCTAGAACTTTGTCCCAGTATTGGTACAGGGACAGTTGCCAATGGTGGGAGGCAGTGACCTTTTCCAGCCACAAAACTGATTTTAAACATCATACTATCTTCTTGTATTCCTCCTCATTGCATATTGGTTGTTTTTTTTCTGTCCTGCACCTTGCAGAGAGCTTTAAAATGATGAAGGAAAGCAGCAGTGTTTTGAGTAAAACACTTTGATGTGCAAGTGCTCAGCTGCCAAAATCAGCAGCGCTTTATGGGCAACCAAACATTTTCAAGTTTTCCTTCTTGTTTACAGAGCTAATTAAGAATCTTTGTAGCATTCTTTTCAAATGGCAGACTATCAAAATTACAGTGACTGTTTTGTGAATGAAAAGGTTCTGCTGAATGCCTGACCAGGAGAAGAGCAGGAGAAACCTACTGGCTTAAAAACCAGAGAACATATAAAAAATACATTTCTTTTTAATCTGCATTAAATAAATCTTTTAAATGGTAGTATGTGCATTTGGAGCATAGGTTGTTCTGCTTGTTTAAGTATTTTCCCCAAGCAATTCTATTTGTTTAAAACAGTGTTTGGTTTCCCATTAAAAAGTAAGCACTTGCCAATAGCTCTGCAGACTTAGAATACTGTAATGAGCTCCATGTGGCAGGACTGTTCTAATTACACTGTTTTCCTCAAATTTTTGCTATTTTAAGAGGAAAAGGAGGTACATATAGTAATTTTAGGATGTAGTGACTTGTTATTTCATACTTTAAGTTTTTGTGGTCTTTCTCAAGTTGTTGGTAGGACTGAAGGCTCACAGTAGTTCTTTCCAGCTGTAAAATGTATTAGTAAATTGTATTGATGTAAATCAATGCTGATGTAAATCCTAGACAGAGACCAGCAGTTTCATGTTGAAGTAAAGGGTTAAAAACATAATTCTTAACCATCTAGATATTCATACTTGGCTTTTATTTATTCTCAATATAAAACATGCAGTTTTGCCCACAGACATATTGATTGCCCTCTTGGTGTGATATACTGGGAGCCCATTTGTGCAGGTGCTTGCTGACAAACACTGCTTGGCTATAAAATCCAGGCCTTGGGAATGTACTAGCTGTGCACTGAGAGCTTCTGGTCTGATCTTAACGTTACAAGTGTGTCTTTAAATTTCTATAGACAGTCTTAAATGCAGGCTGAGGCAAAATGCATAAGAAGCACTACAAAATGAGTTTGTTGCTTTGTAACAGATCTTAAATCAACAGTGTTTATTAGTAAGCTGCCAGCAAATATTTGCTTGCATACCTTTTATTATTTCAAAGGCTTTTATTAGCAGTATGTCACGGTGCTAGTGTCATTTACATTCAGACACCACTTTCTAATGTTTTAAGCTTTCCAGAGATAACAGGGAGAAAAATGTTAAGAAAATGAAACAGATCTTTTCTAATAAATAATTTTTGCAAGCATTTTGTCTCTTCAAGATTCTGTGTCATCCTGTTCAGCTGAAGGAACACACCACTTGAATTGCACGAGTCATTCACCTTAAATATTTAATAATGCTTTCATTAGTTGCACTGAACCAGTGGAGTAAGATCTGTAATATCTACTGCTGGTCATCATTTTTATTCATTGTGGTTTAATAAGCATTATAATTACAGACAGAGGAAGAAAAATGAGTTAACTTTGTGGTTTTGCTTGGGACTTCTGTGCACACTGGTGTGATTGGAAGGGATTATACAAGCTCTGTGAGCGTAGCTGAGTGTATTCTAATATACTGGTGCAGAGTTCCCAATCCTGGCACATTATTCTTCATATAAAAGTAACACCAGAAAAGATTCTGCATAGAATTGAGTCCTGACACTATTAACTCCATCTGGCTTAGTTGTGAAATATGGAAATTTGAAGGCCAAGTGGACTTGTTTTTGGCAGGTGTTCTAATGCATGCATTATCCGTGGAATTAGACTTCAACTATTTTTACCAACCATTTTCTATATTTGCTTGTAACTTACACAAATAGCAGTTATTTAGAGAGAACAGCCAGTGAGGGAAGCTTTCATTTGGGAAGTTTGTCAGAGTTCAAGCTAAAAGGCCGTTTGTAGGCATCATAACCTTCTGTGCTTGTTTCTCGAGTAAATATAGATGGTGATGATTATGATTTGGTATAACTTTCTCACTTGGATATCACAAAAGTGGCTGTGTGCATGCTGTTTGCATTCTTATGTTTTAATGGGAGGTATAGTAGGGCAGACTGATATCTGGTGCATTTTTTAATGTTTTGTTAAAACATCATTTTTTCCTCATCAGCAACTTATGCGGGAGCGACAGCAGATGGCCAGCCGCCCCTTTGCTTCTGTCGATGTAGCACTGGAAGTAGGAGCTGAGCAAACAGACTTTCTACGAGGGCCATTAGAGGTAGGAACAGTGGTGCTGACAAGGGACCATTGTGATTTGCATATTTATATTGCCAGTCTCATCTGCATCTGCTTCCGAAACCAAGCAGCATCTGACTACCTGGAGCTGACAAGTCTCAGCTACGTGTGTTTTGTCATTTCCAAGGCGCAGAGTTTTAATCCTATGACATAAGCTGTACCTGAAACCACTGGAGAATCCATTAGCCTGGGCTGGGGTGACAGGCAGCTCACCTGGCAGTCCTGTTGTGATGGATGTGAGCTGAAGGAATGCAGGACTCGGGCAGGAGTCAGCAGCAAATGTCATGCTCTGTCCTTCAAGTACACAGTGCCATCTAGTTAACATCTATCTTAATTAACAGAGATTACAACAAACAACCTAACTAAAGCACCTTAGAGTAAAAATTCAGTGTTGCTTTATACACAGAGGTTTTAAGCATACAGACTGTACTGCATGGTTCTGTTTGTAGGAGATTGCTACATTACTGCATTCTTTTATTGCAATTGCAGTGCATTGGAAAAGAAATAGTAATATGTAAAGCAATGTAATATTGGAATGGTGTAATAATGCATGAAATGGATTCTAGAAGTTTCACCTGAAAATAGAGGGAAAATTACCATATGTGGATAATAATGAATATCTAATCTAGGTTCAGATTTTGGAAGATGATCTTCTACTCCTTTACTCCTTTAACTTTATTTACAATATTGTGTTCACAGTTATTACTTCAGCCTATTTGTGGTGGAGTCTGGAACAAGTTGTGCTAGCTCTGAAATCTTTCAAGATTGTGCTCTTCATTGCTGCCAATTCTTCTTAAATTCAAAGCTTCTCTTACTTTCCTCAATAACCAATCTTTGGAAGGTTAAATACAATCTGTCAAAGCTCCAAGGTTCATGGAGAATGAGTGATGTGAAAAACAAAAGCATAGAAAGAAAAAGATTCAGCTATTGAGTACTTACCGCAGTGAGGTGCTCTGTCCTGCTATTTAGCAGGAAGTCATCCCAGTTGTTCTCACTGTCACAATTTAAATATTTGGAGTAGGTGGCTTCTTCTTTGAAGAAGCTGTGTTATTTTCTGACTTAATACTAAACCCCTTACTTTCTTCACCAAAACCACCTTATTTCTGTCTCTTATCTTGGAAAAGAAGACCTCTCCAGCTCCCCAAGCTGAGGACATTACACTGCAGTTAAAAGTTAATTTTTTTGCAATGTGATTTCATTGTCTCTGCACTGGTATCTGAGAAGACTTTTTCCTGTTTTTTTTTCCAAATGGAGGCAGTGAATGGCTGATGAGGCATCCATACTCTAATTTTGTACATACTGATTATTTAATTAAACTTTAGAAGTAAACATCACAACTTAATTGGTACATTTTCTTTCTCGTGTTTTTATTTAGCACTAAAAGAGAGAGATCCTAAAATATTTTAATTATATTTTACAGTTTTTATTACCTTCTTTTTTTTTCCTAGCCAAGCATTTTCTAGCAATTGTTTAGAATTCAGCATCCGTAGTGGTTTTTTCTTAATTAATACATAGTTATACACAGAATGAAGTCCATTCAAAATTTCCTTGGAATTATACTGATCTATATCTAAAAACAATATTGTGCTGAGGATTAAATGCATATGATTCTGGTATTGATGGTCCTTTGGTATATATTCTGTAAAAATAAAGGGGCTATATTAAGCTTCTTTATGAAAGGACACTAAAAGTTTTAGTTGCCATTCAGTTCTTCGTATTTTGCTCTTTTGGACTGAGGGCAATACAGATCACACATTTCGAGGATACAATGCTCAAGAACAGAATAGTATGAAATACCTGTAAACTTCAATTTATTGAAGTTTGTATTTCATAGTTCATATTTATTAGAATCATTAAACTACATTGAAAATTTTGTCATACCTGATGCCCATTGGCCCTTTCTGAGGCTGAAAGCTAAAGATCTTCTGTGAAAAAATGAGAATATACAGTAACTTCAAAATGTTCTGCTGGCATGACAGAGATCTTGCACTGATATACCAGGGGTTCCAGTTTTGATGATGGTGCATTGCATTCTCTCTCCTCACACTTTTATTGGCATCGTGTGTTACTCGCTGATACTTTGGACATTGTTGTTACACTTCTATTGACGTTGGAATAACTCTGACACTTCCAGTGACACCACATTGATCCGTGGGCCCTTTGGGCACTGGGTAGTGTCACTGAACTCCTCCAGACATTGCTGCAAGTCTCCCATTCAGCTGCACAGTAAAGCTGCTGTTCATTAAGGTCACCTGCCTCATGTGGTGGTGGTGATGGTTTTGTACAACTGGAGCTCTATGTTAATGCTGATGCTCTGGTAAAGGCAGTATTCGTATGACTGCACATGGTAATGCCAGGATGCTGTTTAGTTAACAGCTGTATTTTGCATTTATTTGTAAATATCCATAGTAGCTGTTTCACTGGAGAGGTTTAGTTTGCAATAGTAAGGCAGTTTTTACCCAGTGTTCAGAAAAGATAAAAAAAAACCTCAACAGTATAAATACTGTACTTAAAATGGTTGCCTAGTTTAGATACTTACAATACAACTGATAATATTTGGGTCTATTTTCAGTTAGCAGCAATTTGCAACAGATTAAAATAAAATCCTGAAAACACTGCAGAGGAGACTTGAACCTCAGTTTTGGAGTCTCCATCGATCAGTCTATCTTTCTTAATGTTTTGACAACAAAATGACAGTATCTCCATATTAACTCCTTCAAAAAACTTTAATCTGCATCATATTCCTCCTCTTCCCTATCTGAATGGGTTTTAGGCATTGCCAATAGCCTTTGTTCTTACCCATTTAAACAACATTATTTATCAGTTTTTACCTCCTCAGGCCTCCTTTTACGTGAACAACTCTCGTCTTGTTTTCTGTTCTGTCATGTTGGCTTTATTACAACTCTTTCATGTTTTATTATTGGTTCAAACTTAACACAAAAGAAAGCAGATTGTTTTTCCCTTGCCCTCCTCTCCTGTGTCACACCAACCACTGACTTCCTAATGATATGATAGGATGTTAGTTGGGATGTTATCCCAATTCTAAAAGTACCAAGCAACACCCACTCCTTTTGTGCCATGGTATTAATGATATTTAACCCATGCTAGTCCTGATCTGCACCTGTAATGATTTCCATAGCACTGCTTGGAGGTGATGAGGTTTGTGTGAGCCCTTGCAGGAAGGTGAAGCTGGAGGCAGGACGCCCCTCACTCCCTCCTGGGCAGAACAAGAGCAATCCAAAGTTGCTGTGGTGGAGAGGGGAAGGGAAGTCTGGAGGACAGTGACCCTCTGGATCCCAACAGGGGAACAGTCCAGTGCAGCTCTGGTGAAGTCACTGGTGAGCCAGGGGAAGGGAAAAGGACAGAGAGAATTCCCAAGGGCCCCTTGCCAGCAGTAGCACACAGCACAGGCTGTTCAGAGCAGAGCCAGAAAACAGCAAAAGCGCCCTGTCCAGAGAGTTTGAGAATATTAGCTATTTTGTGATACAACCATAATTTTTTTCAGTACCACAATCATAAAAAAAATCAAAGTAGCATCATAGATCAATAGATGCTCATTGCTGAGCTTCTTGGCACTCAGTGCCCTCAGTGTTACAATGTTTTTTATTCCTTTCATTTCTTTTTTCCAGACATCTGAGCCATTTCCAGACTTGGTTGCTTTTTAGTTCCTAGTATATACCAAAAGCTAAATAATTTAGGCTGTCTTCATGTTCTAAACCTCCTTTAGGCAAATTTTTTTCCCTAAAATGTAAATCACTTTTGAAGAGTTTCTTCTACTGTGCTGCTGACAGTTATTTCAGTTAATCTATGTATTAATTGAGAAGTAAAACAATTTTTTTCCCCTTTTTGCCTAATTTCTGGGTATTTTTCTTTTGGAAATGGGGACAGATTACTTCTTTAGGTAAGACAAGGTAGACACTGCTTTAAACAAACACTTCTTGTCTGGTCATGCTAAGACACTGAACAGCAGCATCTTACTGTGCTGCATCTGCTGGAGTAAAGACAGGCATGTTATTGCCTGTAGAAGGGCCAAGTGCAAATTTACTGCTGTGATGAACATCCATTTAATATATTTGTGGTATTACTTGGATTTTTTTTTTTCAGATCAATGTTATTTCATAATTGTTTCTGTAGAAAAGCACACAGTAGAACTTTCAGTCATTTTGCCATTAAATTACTGCATTTTCCCTAGAGTTGTCATAGATATTAGGCCACCCTCTGCTTCTGACAAGGTAGGATGATTTCAAAAGTTTTGAATTTTTAATAAAATCTATGTTTCTTTCTCTAGAAAAATAATGTTTTCTAGTGAGTAATATTTATGGTGCATTAAATAAGTTTTGAATTTCGGGCACTTTTTATAAGTATGAAGCAAATACTGGCCATTATTTGTCATTTATTTGAGTAAATAATTGGAAGGTGTGCACTGACACTAGCAGCTGTCATTTGATACAAAGAATGGCTGCTGGAAAGTAGAGTGACTTATCAAAACACATTGAAATCCTGTAGTAGAGATTTGTGGACTTTTAAGTAATTGTAATATATATCAATAACTTATACTGTGTGTTGTGTTCTCTTGCCAGTAAAGAGACTTTTCTCTTTGTTTACAAATAAATCTAGTTAAGGTGGATTAATTTTCTTATATAATTTGACTAAATCAGTGAGTAATTTTTGAAAATGCAGCCACCTTATTTTCAACAAAATTCACCTAGTTGCATGCTTCATCAGCATTGCACCTGCATTGTGTTGATGACATAATGTCTAAAGCCAAGGAACAGGCTCTTCCCAACTCCTTGGTACAAAGTATCAGCTTTCCTCTTGATCTGCTCAGTTCCTAATATTAGTCTCAGTATCAGAGTATCAGTTTCACTGCCCTTGCAGAAAAGTAATAATTTATTTTAGATAATAATGAAATTTTTCCTCAAATGGTCACCTTGTTTCCAGTGACCATAAAGGCAGCATGTGTTTGGCAACAGGAGCTATCAAAGGCCCTTATAGTTGCTCTTTTTGCCTACTGAAAAGTCATGTCATAGTCTTGAGCTGCTCTCTGTACCTCCAGGGGGACCAGAGGAGGGAGAATCTGGATGAGAACAATGTGAGCAATCAGAGACCTAGAAATTATAACTACAATGAAAAGTCAAGGAAAATGGGGAAGGCTAGTTAAAGGTGCCCAAATAATAACTTGCAGATATGCAAAAGGGAAACAGCAATCATGAAGGCAAAATCTTCCTTGGTGTGCTGCAGGTGGCAGAGGTGTAATGGACTTAAATTGTAGGAAGGAAGGGTTAGGAAGGTATCAGGAATAGCTTCTCATAATAAAGCTGAATCACTGAAAGCAATTGCCTGGCGAGGTGATGGAATTTCTTTTATTGGAAGCTTTTTAGAGCAGGATGGACAAATATTTCTGAGGTACTGTGTACCATAGCTGCATTAGACACCTCCTTTCAGCACTGTCTTTATTGTTATTCTGATTGCTCCCTAGCTCTTCCTTCTTCAGACTCTGAAAATGTTCCATTTCTGTTGTTTGAACACCTTAATTACCTTCACTGCAATGTTAGTTTTCTGGTACTGAATATTTATGACCCTTCATTTCACTTGTGCTGTTTTATTCATTGACTTACATCCTCCATTTTCTCTCAAGATCAGAAACTGTTAAGTCATCTCTGACCCCAGCCTCTCCCTGACTGTAGGTCTGCCAAACATGATCTCCATCCTATTTGGAATAACTTCAGTATTCTCCTTGAAGTCTGTACTGATGATGTAATTATTTTTTTTTTCTTAACAAGTGCATTGCCATTTTTATAGTCTTTCAAAATCCATGCATCCTAGACTACTAGATCTCAAAGAAATGTAGTCAGATGTCACACCTGACACTGAAGAGGAGAAATCTGTATTGGATTACATTTTTTCCTTTTCTGTATTGCTCAAAGATCATGTTAAATTTACTGTCCACTACCTCAAGAACTCCTTTATTTTGTGCTACACTTTGATCTTGATGGTTCCCTGCCTTCTCTGCCCCCTCAGTACTGTTCATGCAGAAAACTTTCTCCTGAGCTATTGAGTCACTTTATGTTAAACCCTACTTTCCAGCATTTTTCCTTCTTTGTAAATGTTTGCTCCATATTGCGTGTGGTTTTTTTGTGATGTTATGTGCAAGGGATTTTATATCACCAAAATTCATATCTGGTGGTTCTTCCACTAGAGAAAAGCAATTATCCCAAAGCAGCATTGTTTGGTTTGCACCAGCTCTTTCCTTATATGAAGTTTTTAATGAAATAAGACGTTTAGATTTCACACTATTTTGCTCCTCATGCAATAGTTACACACAATAGGGTTGCTCTGCCCAGTAAAATAACTTTACATTTCTATAAGATTTTTGTGGCTTCACCTAAAATGTATGTTTAGAAATGTGTGAGTGTTCTGAGCCTAAGATTCAGAACAAATACCTCACCTAGCTGCTCATGCATACTGGTCACAGGTATAATTTTTGTGTGTGTTGTGTATACTAAATCAATGGAAAAGGTATAGATGTTCAGTTTGTTGCACAGAATTACATTAGCAATATTTTAAGATTTCTGAGTAGCATTTTTCTTCTCTGGCATATGGGAAAGCTAAAAATAACCTGAGAAATGCTGCCTGGAGAAAGCCACTTTTTTTTTTTCATACAGACCATATTTGTGTGTGTGTGTTTGTTCCTAAAATATACACTAACACCTCAAAACCTGTTGATGTTTTGCTTGAGTCCTTAACTTAAAGTTTTTAAGAATTCTATATCAGTTCTAAAGTGTACCCAGTTTCTAAATGTGCAAAAAAAAATTTTTAAACCCCTATGTTCTTTTCTCTGCTTCTTTATTTCTGTCTTCATGGGCAAACAGGTGTTGTGAGAAAACCTTAGACATGATGTAGAGGAGGTTTGTCTAGGTGGATTTTTCAATATTTCAGCCTAACAGGAGAGTAAAGCCTTTGCTTATTACCTCGTGAACTGTAGGATCTGTAAATTCACAGGTAGTTCTGAGAACCTGATTTTGTATAGGTTTTTTTATTTAAAATGTGTCTTTCCACTTCACAGAGTGTATTTGGCACACGCACTGCATAATCAGATGACTACAGAAATTGTTTGGATAAAAATATATTGTTTGTGTTGAACAAAATTGCAAATAAATTTCATGCTCAATTAGAGGAATTTTGGCTTACAAGCAAAGTGTAGGTGTTTCAGTAGTATTGGCATGCTGTGAATAGAACTCTTAAATCAATGTATTATGCATAATTGCAAATCCAGAGTATCAAAGTAATTATTCTGATTGTTTTAAAGCAGAAGTGTTTATATGTTTCTGTAAATGTTATGAATAATGACACTCTATCTTTTAATAAATTGAGTTTTGCAACATCTTATTTCATAAAGTAGACAGATAGAAAATTCAGCAAATACAAAGCAATTTTATATACTTATATTTTTAAGTACTCTTAGGATTCTCCTTAAACAAGGCTTGGTCATGGAAAGCTTGCCTTTGGAAATGAAATCCTTGAGAATGAGGTATTTCCAGAATTATTTAAACTGAACATACCAAAGCATGGAAAGAGTTATGCTGTCAGAATAACTAAAAAGCACATAGATGGGAATATTTCTCTGTTTACTGGTCCTTTCTGTACACCTGATTTGCACATGCCATTCTCTGACTGGCTGCTCTTTTAGTTCTGTGTATTTTCTTAGTACCTCTTTTGGTTTTAGATCAGAAGCTATTTCTTATCTTTAAAGTAGGACATTTCTTTCTTTAAAAGGAAAGAGGAGAAGAAATAGGTACAGAAACTATAGTGTTTCATCAGCCATTTCCCATGTTTCCAGGTACAACTGGGAACTGGAGGGTGCTCTTTGATTTTTAGCAACTTGTAGTCCTTAGTTCTAATTCAGAGGCTTTACCTTCATGCATGTTTCCAGCTGTCAACTCAAGATTCAGCTCTGCCTTCCAACAATACCACTGAAACTGCAGCGGACACAAGACAAGAGCCCTGCCTGGGCTTTTCTTCACAAAACTTGGCAACCTGCATGTCAGGCAATATTTAAGTTTATGCTACTTTTCAGTGAAGTTTTATTGTTCTGTACCATCTATCAAACTGGTTTTGTGTCTGAAGTGAATATGAATTATTTGCATAGAAGGCCCCTGCCCTGGATGACTCAAAGCTCACCCAAACTTCAGAAAGCCCCACTCCATGTGCCATCCAGCATATCCAATGTGTTTTCCATGACTGTTCAACCCAGCAGCACTTTACTGCTTGGTTCTGTCTGCTGTGCATTGGGCATCATAATTCTTCAATTTCTGGTTGCAGGGTGGCTCAATTTCAATAAAAAGGTTGAAGTTTGTTAGTTTCTAGGTAGGCTATGAGCCCCCTTTGATCTGTGTCTGTCACTATGTGCCCTATGAAAAAGTTTGTCCCCGTGTTTCTTATCAGCTCCCTTATCAGCTCTTGTCCCTAGAGACTTCTCCAGACTGATCAACCACAACTCTCTCAGCCTTTCCCCACAGGAGAGGTGTTCCTTCTCTCTGGCAATTTTGGTGCCCTCCTCTGGATCCACTCTAGCAGGTCCATGTCCTTCCTGTGCTGTAGAAAAGTCATCTCATTTTTTCCCCTGCATATTGTGAGAGGCAGTTTCTGATTTTCCACTGATTTTTCAGGAAGGTGTGAGTGCTTACAGGCAGACTGGATCACTTAGGTGTGACTAACTCAAATTTTCAAATAAACCACGAGGCTGGTTTATGAGTTATAGGGTGTGGATTCCATTCACTGGCTTCAGCAAAGCAGAGCTAGAAACATTGTATAAGGTGTTAATTTCAGTAATAATCTGAAGAATTATCTTTTCATAATAGGAAAACCAGCAAAATATTAGTATTTCAAAAATGAGTGGGCTCAATCAGAATTTACCACCCAATGGTAGGATTCTATAATGGTGCTGAAGGAACCTTCTCCTTGGACCATTTCTTCTGAAAATCAAAAGATTCTGAATGGTACACTGCAATAAACTAAACACTGCAGTAAAGTAGAAGTTTAAAAGGCAGTTAGACTGCAGTGAAATTGGGAAGAACAGTGAGTTTGTATCAGGGCTATCTCCTTCAAAAAATCAGCAGTATTTGTGATATGTGATCACTTCCAGATATAACAAATCTCTTAGAGCTTCCTATAACAAAGACTGTAAAACATTATTGTTCATTAGTGTGAAGCAGTAAAGTTTTTAACAGACACATAAGAAATAAAATTTTCTCTTTTTTCATCTTTGGTATATATTAATCTTAGTAGATTTTTATTTAAAGTAGAATTTTGCCTTTCTGAGTGCCATTCTTTGTACTATATCCTTGGCAAAATGACCTTTTTCTTATCTTTATTATCCAGCTTTCAGTAAGAGACTAGAAAGTTTATAGAGGTACTTGCTGTCAGCTTCTTGTCTCAACTGTTTAGGCCTTTAAAAATGATGTACAAATATTGAACCAGATGCAGTTAATAAATAGTTATTCTTTTCTACAAACAACTTATTGGTTATTAAAGGAAAAGTCACTGGGCTGTTGGAAAAGTAGGCAAGCAATTTATTTTATATTGAGAAAAATTTCAAGTTGTAGGAAGCAGAAGGAATAAAATATACCCTTCTGAAGGTATTTAAATGTCATTTTATGTGCAGAAAAGAGCATTATCCAATGACTCACAAATGTAATTTATGTTTTGCAACACCAAGCACACAAATGCAGGATGATCTTTAAGATCACCACTAAATACGCCAAGAGTCACTGACATGACTTTGCAGTGAGATCCAGTGAGATAATTTCCCTCTGGGCATATGGATGCTGTAAAGTGTGTCTTTCTTGGTCATTTATTTTTCATGGAGGAAATTTTGAATATATATATATATATATATATAAATGTTACCACTTTCTTATAAATTAAGTCAGACAAACATAAAAAATCATCTCCAAAGTCAACTTCTGTGTACCTTCAGGCATTGATCATGAGTGTTATTTGAATTACTTTCTCCCATCACTTGTTGAAGTCAAGGCAGAGTAGCACCAGGTCCTAATGCAGTACAATATACATCTTCCAGTGTACCATTAGAAGGAAAGTAGTTAAAAACTCTACTTACTCTGTTGGTTTATTGAAGAATAGTGGGTTTGTGTGTATGAATAAATAGAGAGTAAGTGCAGAAATATACTTTTTTTTTAAATTAAAAAAATGTTTTAGTTTTACCATTTCCTGCTATAATTAAATGGTAGGAGAGCAGCTACAATCTGAATATTTGTTGTTTTTTTTTCTCCAGAATAGTTAAAGCATCTCTTTTCATTCTATTAGGACTTTCATGAATGATATTAATTGAAATGGCAGCAATGTGCAGCATATTTTGATCTAGCAACAGTTTATAACCAGTTTGCAACTACTTTGCAAAATAAATAGCTAAAGTAGCATTTTAATAAACTAATCCAGATGTCTCTTATTATTGACTTTTAATTTTGTGAAGATGTAATAGCTCAAGGTGAAAAGGAAGTAAGAGAACTGAAAGGAATTCTCAGACAGTGTAGGTACACATGCACTACCTACAGCCCTTGGCATCCACAGCTGGAATTGGCAGAAATCCAATATATTTAGTGTGTGGTGTCATGCTTTGGGTTTGGCTTTTTTTTTACACATTCATTTGGCCTTGAATTTATGTGAGAGAGCAAAGTCAGAGAAACTTGTGTAGGATTTGGGATGAAGGATAGGGGAGTTTGTGAAAGTCTGCCAACCAGCTAATATTTCAGTAACATTATTGATCTAATCCAAAAACTTATATATCTTGTACTACTTGGAATTGGCTTTGTTCCAAAAAGTTCTACTCTGCAAGATGAGGGAAAAAAATAGATAAAGGTTTGATTACAGACTTCAGGCATGTTTTGGATATGCCATCTTAGCCCTGAGTATCTTGAGGATAAGGTCTAAAACCTGGAATTTATATTCTTTAGAAAGCCAGCACAGAAAGCAAAGGGTAGAGCTGATGTTTTTGCAGCAATCTCTGTAATAGCCCTTGCTGCTGAGGTGTGCTCTATTACTCTGTTTCAGACAGTTTTTCTAAGGACTTTAAAGTGTCCAAGTGTATCACAGAACTGAAGCTGCCATTAAGAGGTGAAAGTGATGCAATCAACTCATTACGAGGGGCAACAATTTGAAATCAGCTGGGAAAGTCAGAAAGCATTATTCAGAAGTGCTTAAGGAGAAAGCATTATACAGAAGTGGTTAATGAGAGCTGGGACTGAAGGAGAAATTCAAAAGCTCTTCTCTACAATGGGTTATAATTGATCATTGCATGGTACAGCTGTGTAATTGTAGGGTCTTCCCCCTGCTCACCTGTCTGTCCATCTTCAACTAACCAGCTTTTCTCTAGTAGGCAGATCTTCTCTGAGCACCATTCTGTTCTAACATCATGATCACTGAGTTTGTTACAAGGTGAGCACTTCTGACAGACAAATGCAGCTATCTGTTAGTGTGTATTTATGGCACTGGAGATCATCTTCTCATCAGCTGTTTTAGAGACTTCACATTAATAGGGCCAGGGAACTGATCCTTGTTAGAAGAGCTCATGTTAAGCTGAAATTCAATGTTTTCACTTACTGAATTTGAATTAGGCAGTAAATCTAATCTTTAGAAAATAGCATTCATCATGCACAATAGAATCATAGATAATTTAGGTTGGAAGGAACCTTTTGTAGTTATACATCAGTCAAAGAGACTGGGGAGGAGCCAAACCCTTGAGCAGAGTTAAACCCCCCTATGGTGAGATTGTTTAGGGCTCTGTTTGATGGGGTTATGAATATTATTAAGGAAGCTGATTCTGCAAACTCACAGGGTCCTGTTCAAATGTTCAGCTACTCTGTGACAAGCCTTTACTAATATCTCACCAGAACCTCCCTTCTTGAAATTTCTTTCTACTGCCCATTTTCTTATTCTTGTGAGGAAAGGATAGAATTACCAGAGTCAGCAAAAGACCCCAACTTAGGTTTCTCCTTTTAAGACTGAGCAAATCCCTTACTGCCAGACTTATGTTCTAATGCTTAGGCCACCTCTATCTCACTGTTTTGTTTGCAAAGATACAATGGAAGATTTTTTTGAGTTTTGCTAAAGTCAAAGTTAACACCATCTAGCCTTGTCTTTCTCTGAGTCTGTCACACCATTACCAAAATTTACCAGGTCAGTGGGGCAAACTTTGTCTTTCACAAATCCATGCTGGCTATTCCTTGTCAAATTCTTATCCTTCACATGCCTGGACAGGGCTTTTAGGGGGATTTCCTGCATACTTTTTCTTACCAGTCAAAGATGGCAGCATCTTCTCAATGACATTGCTCAGTTCCCAGTATCCCTGCTGTTCCTGGGGACTTGTCTGTATCCAATTTACATGATTCATCCGTTCATTTCTCTACTAACTCAACCAGATGTAAAACATGAGCAAAAACCAAAATCTGTGTTGCTCAGGATTTCAGGTTCTTTTGTGTATGTGGGAAAAAGTTGGCTGTAAAGTTCTTGCAAGAGCTGGAGAAGTTTTGATGTTAATTTAATCAAAGAACTGCTATAAAGGCACTTCCTTCAGTAGCATCATGTAAGAGTGCTCAGTGTCTGTTTTTCTGCTGATACTGGTAAGAACTATTTCCCAAGTTTTTCTCTGATGCCAGCCCCTAAATTCCTTTCCTTTTTTTCCTGGCCTGTATATTTTAGTAGTTGCAATGTGTACCTTTGTATACTATACAGTGTTTTTTAAAAAACTTGTTTAAATTTTGGCAGTGCATGTGCAGTTACAAAACACAGTTGGGAGTTATGACTTATTTGTATAATGAGAGAAGTTTGGGGTGGTTTTTTGGTTGGTTTTTTGTTTGTTTGTTTGTTTATTTGTTTTACAAGCTTTATGGTAAATTGGGCACAGTTCAAAATAATACCAGCCCATCTAAGTTCACTGAAGCTCAGAGCCTAATAAACGTGAAATTTGCAGAAGGGCTTTATGTGTGGAGCAATAATTGACCGTAGAAAGCATCCCAAATATGGGTAGGGAAGGAAAAGTTTGTTTGGTTTTTTTTGAATGCAAGATGCCTTGGCTGTAGTTCAATTTAAAGATAAGGGGAACTGTGCTAAGCTGTGTACTATACTGTACAAATTGGTAGTGCCCTTTTACTTCTTGAAAGAAGAAATGAAAGAGAAAGTAGATTTCAGGTGCCTATTAGAAACAGTAAATAAGAAATTTTTTTCTGCATCTGATTTTGTGTGATTTTTTTTTTATTTTTTGCTTGATATTATGTCAATTATAGTCTTCATATTTGTGTTTGACAGCTGCATTTTAAGAGAGGCCAGTGTTAAAAATCATCTCTTTTAAGGGCATCCTAGGATTTCTTTGCTACTGTCTTCTCTGAAATACCCTGACCTCTCTTCTTAATTGTAATGAAATTTTATGTAACTAGATGGTACCTTCTTTTTGGAATAGGTGCATTCATTTGACTAATTAAAAAGTCTCAATTCCATCATAAAAGCAACATCTTCTTTCAGTGATTTATTGATACAGTTCAGTCTGTGAGAGTCTAGGCTGTGTATTTTAGGTCAACAGGTGTGCTAACAAATACAATTTGTCCAGATTATATTATTCAGATGTGTGTATGTATCTTAGTAATGGCTCTGGTTTTCCAAGAGAAGTGATGGAATTGTGAGCTCCCAGGTGTTGTAGAGTAAACCATCCCAAATTCCTTTCTCCTAAGCATATTACATTACTAAACCATATGAACAGAGGAGTCAGTGTGATAAAAATATGCTTTAATTGCTTTCACAACAGATGTGGTTATGGAGTCTGACCTCTAGTTTAGCAGCATCCTTGTAATCAACATCGCCTAATTTCAACTCTTTCTTCTCTTTCAACTCTTCCAACGGGTAAACCATGTTCAATGACAATCTTTGTGATGTGTTAACTTGTAGTTGCAAATAATTCAATGCATGTCCTAATCTTTCAAGCATGTTCACATTGCAGTCCTGTCCTTTGGAGTAAAATTCAGACAAACATTTTTATAGTCAATTGCACTATGAGAGAATTTACAAACAGAACTGCTCATGTGATTGTTGTATCTGTTTTTTTGGAGAAAACCCTTGAGTATGTGATAAAAAACAGCTTTTGAAATTGGAGGAGCGGCTATCTTGGAAAGTGAATCCACAGTGTTGTATAAAAATACTTGAACCTGCAAACTGAGAAACTGTCCTCTGTCTATGACATGATGTTCCTAATGCAGATAGTGATCTACTTCTAGAGATATTTTAATCCACAATGAATGTGACACTGAAGTTATTAAGTGTGGGTATTGGTACTCTGTTCCTTAGCTGGAAATGTCAGTTAAGACAGTGCATTAATAACTATGGGGTACATGGTGAATCTTTTAAAATTTGTATTCAGAAATTCCCTGTCACTAGTTTGATGAAATCATAAGCAACTTGAAGTCAATGTGACACAAGAAAGGATACTCAAATATCTCCTCTCTAACGAATGACAGTAATTAGCCATATTTCAAGGAAAAGATAATATATCACAGATAAGGAAGTTCATATTTCATAAAGTGCCCATTATGGGAGATGTAGGGCCAAATGAACTCTTATGTTACACTCTTATATAAGCTTTTCTGTCACAGAATATAATATTAAAATGATCATTCTAAAGTAAGTTTTAAAATGGAGAAAACTTTTGAAAATTGATGGCTTTAGTGAACAGTCAATGGTATATGTATTTATATATATATATTGTAAGGACTAATGGAATACTCATGGGAATTAAAGAAAGGCAGTTTGGTTCACCTCCGGTCATTTCCACTATGACTCGAACAGTGCCAGTTTTGTCTTTTTCAAAAGGCTAAAAAACTCCCGGTCATTCTCAAGCATCTGAAAGTCCTTTGCTGCTTATAAAGCCTAGCATGCATCACTGACCCTGTGATATGGGGCCTTGGAAATGATCTATGGAAAGGGAATGAGGCTTCCCACATTGAGTGGAGATCCAGATCTTTCTCTTCCATTTTACAGTGGTCTGAGGTTCAATAGGATGTAGCTGATTGATACCAGAATTTAAATCATCCCAGTATCTAAAACTGGGAGTATTGGGTAAATAAAAATGTTTCAATTTACTGACTCTAAGGAGAAAACTCAGCTTTTTTTTTTTTTTTTAAAGTATTTTTCAACCTGTTTCCATAAAGATGATCAGTAGAGTCTTCTGTAGAAATATAGGTTTCTTATAAAAATTAAAGCATGAAATTCAGTTTCCTTATAAATTTCAGTATTGTTTAAACAGACATTGTATTTGAAAAGATATGTAATTTTTCTTCAGCAGTACTTGAAATGGAGTCATTTCTACAGGTGACAGATTCAGAGTAGCAATTTGGAAGGAATAAAAGATGTACTGTGGACTAGAACAAATATTCCTTTTGTATGGATACTATCTGAAGCATCCCATTGATGTGTTTGCATGTTCAGAGAAAATTAACACCGTTACAGTTCATTTTCCTTCCTTACAATGTGAAGCTGAGTTATCACTGTTCTAAGGGTGTGGCTTCAGAAGTGCTTGAAATGATTGCAATGCTCCAGATTGTGTAAAGTGTCATAATTAACAAAGTGAGGTTATTTCACTATTATCTAAGAGTAATTTTTATAAACTGAGAAGTGTCTGTGGGGTATGGAGTCAGGCTCCCTGAAGTGTGAATGTGCTTTTGCTGATTGATAGCTTTGCATAATTTAAGTAATAAAATCTTTACAATGCAGATGAGGACCTTTGAGGGAAAGCAAATATTATAGTATTTCAGTAGCCTTGTAGCTATTTAAAACATTCCATAGTAAATGATGTTTATTTCATGTTTAGGTTTAGAAATGCTTCTTATGTATTAGTAGATATCCATCCCACTTTACACACAGAAGTACTGACAGAGAAAAATTGGAAGCAAGCCCAGTTTTTTTTGCTCCTTATCCAGTGACCTACTCATAAGTGACAGTATTTATATTGGTCCTTCCCATCTAGATATGGCTTTCAGCCTGACAGAGGCAGTAAAATATAGCCCAGTAATTACTGCAGCTTCTCCTAAAAATACAAGGCTTAACTAGAACTCATTCAGAAATATGTTGTCAATTTAAAAATGCAAAATAAAGTGTTGGGATACATTTCTCCCAGAAGATTTTGCTATTGTAATGCCTATTGCTGTAGTAATCCATTTTTAGATGCCTGACTCAGAACTGAATCCAGAGCCATGTGTGGAGCAGAGCCAAGAGGGAATACTGAAAAGGGATGCCTCTTCAAAAGTTCCTCAAACACAGCAGAAAGCTGATTCTGTCAAATCAGGATTTACATCTGAAAATGATCTCCTGGAGTTGTGCTTGTGCTTCTGCTCTCAAAAATCAGAGAGAGGGCTGCTGCATTTCCCCTTTGTGCAGTGCCTCAGACAGTCCCTGAAAAGAAGGGATGGGTGTGCCAGGCCATCATCAGCCAGCAAGGAGAGAATCATTTCTGTGACCTGAATGTGAGGCTATAGGGTGCTCTTGTTATTTTCTGCCATAACTGTGACTCTGCTATTGTAGAGAAAAGGGTTCTTGAACTCAACAAATTTGGTGGAAAAATGACGTGTGACCTCAGCTGCTGTCCTGGGAGAGAGAAGATGGGGATGGCTTTTATAATCTCTGCACTGAGTGATGTCCAAGCCTTTAATCCAGTTATACTGAAGTAATGTGGAGTTCATGAATTGCCCTTCAACTCAGAATCAAAAACTTTGTCTCCCTCTAGAAATATAATAGAAATAGGCTACAAAACTGTACTTTGACCAGGTTTAATTAATCCTGAATTTTTCATTTTTCCATAGGAAACTTGAGCAGAAGAATGTTACTTTTATTTTCCTGCATGTACTTCTGTAAGAGAGAAACACTGAAGTCATTAACTATTTTTAGACTACAGTAAATTCTGAATGTGTAAAAGTTTCTTTGTGTACCAACAAGAATTTATTTGGTTTTGGACTTAGGTATCAGTAAAATAACAGTTGTTTGCTTTTTGGTTGTGTTGTTGCTGGGGCTTTTTTTTTTTCTAGTCTTCCAGTGGTTAATACTTTTCACCTGTTTTTTATGGTCTATTTAAATAATGCCTTAACTTGAGCTGTCATAAATTTAAGAGCCGCTTAAAGTTGTCTTGCCTTCATCCATTACGTCTCAGAGTCTTCAGCTTTTACTGGTACTTGTAGATTTTGATTTAATGGTCTTTTAAAAGTTGTTCAGTAAAGCAAATAGAGTTCTTGACCCTTAAAGCATATTTCCGGTTTATTCTGGAGCTCTTCTCTGAATGCACTGCAATTCTCCATTTTCTATCTGCTTTGTGGACCAATACTGGTACCAAAGGATGAAATCTGAGAGTTGATCATAAACTGCTGTGGTTTTTTTAAGGCTTCATTCTTGGTAAGGTTCTGGTCAAAAATAATCATAATTTTACAAATCTGTGTAAAAGCATCCCTGCACTTGTCTGCTGCGGTTTCCCAGCTCCCCCTTAGGAATGAAGGCATTCCTTGTTTAGGTAGGACCTTGCTTTCAGCTGTGTTGTGATGCATACATCTTCCTTAACGTTGTACAGAGTGTCCATCAATGGTAAATAACAGCTTCACACAGATCAATGTCATTTATAATCTGAAAGCTTTATTAGAAAGACTTTATTCCCATGTAATGATTAAAGTAATGGCTTGTATGTGCTCAAGTATCAGTTGGTATAGGATGGCAATAGATATAGTAGCTTTTACTTCATCACAAATACAATTTGTTATAACCTGCCTGTATTTTAATGTATACTCCTATTTGGATCAGTCAGTTCTGGTGCTGAACTTAAAAGCAAGATCCACTCATAGGTTTTCAGTCATGTGCTAATGCCTTGCAACTTTGAAATATGACCTGTTTTGGTCTGTTACTGGAGCAGTTTAATTAATGAAGTGTGAACATATTTCTTTACAGAAAATTTCTTCAAAACAATTTCAAAACTGAAGCAGTAAGTAGTTTTTTCTAAGTTCCCAACATACTGAGGGGGTGAGGAGTACATTTTAAATTTATTAAGCTATTATCTAGATTTACTGAATATAGATAATTTTCTTTTGACCTGGTGCGTTTATAATAAATTTATAAACTCGTAACTGAGCCTTCTGCTAGAAGGAAAATGTCAAATACCATGTTTCCCCCTGTCTTTCAGCTATCCAACTCTTGCTGACAGGTGGGAATAACCATTTGATTCATGTCAGCAGAGATTTGTGAGGTGTTAGCTTGGGTAATGATCCTAAATTAAATCTCTGATTACCTCCTCATTTGTGTCACTGTAGCTGTGAATCCGGAAAATCCATTTAATGTTCTTGGGGAGGGAAATATCAGACTTACAGAAAAGAAGAGTTCTGAGTTGAAGTAAAATGTCATGTAATTAGTCTGACTTGAAGCTGGAGTTAAAATACTTCCTCACTTAGGAAGATGTTTTGAGTGATTTCTGATAAACAGCGGTGCTGCTGTAGTGCTGCCTATGTGCTGTTCAATTTTTAACTAGGTTGGTCAACATCTGTGTTCAGCCTGCAGCATCTTCCCAGTGGAAGCTCAGACTGTAGCTCTAGGACAGGCTTAGTCCATGGATTACTTTTTGCTAACAGAAATGATTTATAGAAGCTCCCATAAGGAGAGAAGTCATGAGGCAAAGCACAGACAGCTTTTCATGCTGTAAGGGAGAAGATAGGAAGTAAGAGTCTGACCTATTTTTGAGATGGCATTTCAAATCTTTTGCTGTTGGACTTTTTATTTTATCAAAATAATTTATGTTACTAAAGGAAAGTTGAAAGGGATTTCTAAATATTTTAGTTTATTGCTGCTTTTTTGCAAGTGTGGTTGATCTTCCTTGAAGTCTCAGATTACAGGAGAATGTTAATACAGTGGTTATTTTGAAATGTGATCTGCCTTGACTAACAAGCATGCTGCACCCTGATCTGAGGTACCTGCAGTAAGTGCATGAAGCTGGGAGGAACCTTTACACTCAGTAGTGTTTGACAGCTGTGAGTACAACGTGCTGGGCTCTGTCAGATCCCTATTGCAGATGTGCTGGAACATTGATTTGTTTCAATGCCTTTTTTGCAAAGTAAAGAAAAAAAAGGCTGATGGTATTTTCAGGAATGTATATTTACAGTGGTAGGCATGGACTGACATGGTTCCTGGATGTAAAGCTTTATGCAGATTCATAAACTCTTACATTATTATGCCATCTCACTATTTCATTGTAATGTAACTGCATGTTTCTATTCAGGCATTGCAGCTGAAATTCAGTGACTGTTGAAAATCTGGAAGGGGAAAGTATTTTCACAGTATTAAATTATTTCTAGCTGGCAGCTTCCTCAGAGCCTTTAAGAAATTGATGTTTTGCATAATTTTTCAAAGGCTCCAAATAAGCTGCTTTTTGCTTAACTTTCCTTGTTCCCACTTGCCATCAAATACCCTGTAACACTTGAGAGGGAGGATGGAGAAAGCACAGGATGAACTAAACCCATCCCATGGCCCAAACCAGAGGACTTTTGTGTCTTTTCTGTCTGCTGTGAGCCTTCTCTGCATTTTCCTCTTCAGCATCTGGACATCAAACTCTCCAGATGTCCTGAAGTGTATTAAGTACTTCCACAGAGTGTTTTGGCTGAGTCAGCCAGAAGCAACAGAGGACACTGCATCCATGCCAGTGTTATTAAAAGCACAGACTCAAGTCTAATACTGCAGCAGTAGGCAGCCATTTGTAATGAAACATGCTGCCAGTGGGAAGAACAGGGGTGTCTGGATGGTAAATAAAATTGCTAAATATTTTCCAAGTAGTCAATGGCAAAATTGAGTTACAGTCTGCTTTAAATTATTTACAGAAGAATTTAAATTTGCAAACTTATTACAGCAAGCTGCTGCTTCTAACAACACTCAAGTTCTTGAAAATTCAATGCTAAAATGAGTTATTACAAGTGAGTTAGCTGTCTGAAATTAAATTAGGTGATAAACAATCCATTTCTCTGCAGTAAATTGGCATTCATGACAACTAGTTCTAGTATGCACCTGAACCCATTATTCTTGGCACTTCATAAAGTTTCAATTGATAGCAATTTGTATTGACAGACACTTATTGAATATAATTCTCAACAGAAACTAGCTAATCAATTAATTAATCCTAGTGTTACTCAAGTTTGTTTTTATGTTGCTCCATCATTCAGAAAATTAACTGTTAACATTGTTTACAATTAATATAACTTAAACACTTTAGTTTTCATTGGCTGAATTACCAAGCTTAGACTAATTAAGTAAGCATTAAAGCCTTCTGTATTGCTAGCAAAACTGAAAATTATGCATGCTAAATTGAAAAACGCACAACAAAAAATTATTCTATAATACATATCATTATGCAGGATTTCAAAACAGAATGTTTAGTCTTGCATTTCCTCTTGAAAGCTGCTTGGCTGAATGTGAAAAGTCCTAGCCTCTTCTGAATTGACTTGAGGGAGTAATCATCAGCAATATTATGATGAAAAGCACCATCAAATCATGTTCTTCTAAGGCTATCTAATAACTATTTGCATCTTCCTTCACATTTAAAAAAGGCTTTCTTAGAATTCAGTGCTACAAAGGAGCAAATCCATCCCACTGCCAGATGATTCTGGACAGATGCTCTAGGATGTGGCTGCAGTGACAGTGCAGAGAATGCCAGGACTGAGCAGCTTGGAGCCCCCTTGGAGTCCAAGGGGCTTCCCTGGAGAGCGAGGGCCTGCTCGCCTGCCTCTGACTGCAGCACAGAACCTGCATTAACTATTTTGAGCTGTGGTGACAAAAAGTTAATTACATAATATTAAACCCTTAAATTCCATTAGATGCACTCTTGTCTTATTAAACATGAGTCCTGGCCCAGAGCCCTACTTTGCCCATGTGAACACAGAATTCCTCTTGCAAATTAGGAGATTGGCCCTGTTCACCTTTATATGAATAAAAGCCTTTTCATGGTAAGAAGTAGAACTTTCTGCTTCTGAGAGAGCTCTAGATTAAAACACTAATATTAGTCTTGTCTAGGTGGCAATCAGGAGGGCTATATGTTTTATTTAGGTCCATTAGTATCATTTGTGTATGGTTCTTTTTACCTCTGGTTTTCTTCAGCAGTTTGTACTGAGTGTCCTGATTTTGAAAGCTTTTTCAAATACCTTAATGATGTATGGTGTGTGGTGGGTACCTCTTTACTTGGTCACTGAATAACTGAATACAGTACAAGAATTTCAACAGTGGAGTGAGGTCATTTTCATCTTATGAGTCATGGTTTCAGGGAGGTGGAAGGCAGACACAAATGCCTGCTTGCTTCTTGTGGGACTGGCTGGAGGAGAAGCTGGGAGGAAATCTGGGCTTTGTATCCCAGCAAGAGGTGCTGTGGTAGTTGAGCTGCCTTGGAAGCAATGTCCCAAATGTCTTTCTCTTTGTTACTTCCTTACCTTGGAAACAATCTGGGATTCTCTCAAAATCACTCCCATTGTCTCCTAATTACTGGCTACTAGATTGACCCTGAGAGATGTTGGACACATCTCTTTGATATACTAATATAATATTAAGGTAGAGGGCTTTTTATTTTTCTAGTCGATAATTTAATCTAAATCAGAATCTGACCTGTGGGGATGAAGGAAGCCTAACATGAAATGCTACAAAATTTCTGGTGCATACTTTTTTCAGACCTCTTTTAACACAGGAGGGCTAGGATGTGATAAATCAGTTTAGATACCGAAGAACTTGATTGGGATACTCAATTTTACTATAATAGCCTAATCTGAAATACTCAGTCCTTTTCAGATCCTCTATACTCTTTCAAAATTGCTCCTAACAAGGACAATCTCTAAAAATGGGGCATTTGAGACAAGTTAATGGTGCTATAGCTGCTCAGGATAACCATTACTGGAAAGAAGCATTCGCTGCCTAAGCGCAAGGCTGGATTCAGTGAATAGTATCAAAGGTGTTCTCTAGCAACTTGGAGAGACTTGAAAAGAAAGAGATATTTACCATTTGAGATGTGCAGTTAGACAAAACCACAGGTTTAAAATAGCCCACAACTTCAATGTAGAAAGAAATGAAAAGTGAAAGAGAGGTTAACCTAGTTTTCAAGTTCTCTTCTGCTTAGATTTTGCATCAAGTTAAACTCCAGGAATTGAGACTTAGCTTATTCTGACTTAATTTCACTTTCAACATCAATTCTTTGGTATTTTTATCAATGCTTATTTTACTTAGTTTTTTTTCAAAGACAATCTCATTACACTGATTCCCTCACTTTCTCTCAAAAATTTTCATGCAATTAAATGCTTGCCTTTAAGTTACCAAGTATGATGGTATAGTGCTGCATTGAAATATGAATCCTGCATAACTTAACTTGCTGTGGAAGTTTGACTTGCCTTATTGATAAGTTAGATTTAAGTGCTCAGCATGACCATTAGCAATTTCTCTGTAATTATGTGAAAAGTTAAAATAACATGGGGAAAGGACACAGAATCAGGCTTTTTAGTATGTCAGGGGAAATGAAGTGCTGAAAATAAGATTTCTCTGTGAAATCTTAGAAAAAAAAAAACTGGGAAGAAAATGAAAATATTTTTGATTCATTTCTGTTGTTTGTCAACAATCTAATCACTTCAATATTTAACTGTTGATTTTTTGGAAAGAATTGCTGTTCTTTTTGGAAAGAGAAGGCAATGTATCTGAGTATGGATAGATAGGGGTAAACTGGCTGGGATTTTGTTGGGGTTTTGCTTGGTTTTGCTCTTTGTTGTTGTTTTTAAAGAACACCACCGCCCTCCCTGCCAAGACCCCAGACTTTCTAACCTTGAGAAACTTGAGCAATCAAAGGCTGTTGCTCAGATCACCTAACCCAACTCCAGCCTGCCAAGGTGAAGGCACGTCCCTGAGCTGTTCTTTGGCACAATTTTGCCCATCTTTACCTGTTGCCAAGTCTCAATTCCACTTTGGGAGAGGAAGCAGCAGTATTGGAATATCTTGGTAAGTCTCTTTCATCCTGGCAAAGAGACACAGTTGACTCCATTAGTGATAAACATTAGAACACTGTGTGCCTTTTACTTCAGAAGCTTTTGGCCTTCAAGGTTGCATATTTATTTCTAATCAATTAAGAAAAATTGAAAGAACCAGGAAAAGCCATATATATTGCATGCAGAGATGATATCATAAGTTACTGTGTATTTTATTTTCTGGGTTATTTGGAATACATCTACAAAGACACAAAGCTTGCAGCCATTTATCATTGACTGCCAAATTAGTCTCTGCAAATAAAGCAACTGGGGGGGAAGGGACTTGTTGGATGGGGAAGAATCCAGCTAAAAGTGACTTCTCTTGGGAAAAACATTATTTACTGCTAACAAAGATGTTTTTTTGGTTCTTTTTCTTAATTGTGACTGAATTTTTGTGATGCATAGCATCACAAATGGCAAATCTACTTCCTGAGATGTTGGCACTGAGAGCAATCAGACTGGTGACTGGGAGAAGGCAAGGAATAAAAATAACATTGAGAGCAGTAGATTATCTTAATAAAAGCACATGCAGTCATAAGGAAAGTTAGGTCTTCTGTTTTGAATTAAATTAGTGTTTGCAAGGTTACTGACCCCCTACTAAGTGAAAATGTTCTGCCTTCTGTCTGATGTCCCCATTCCTGAGCAGACATGCCACTGCAGGATGAAAGGATTACCTTAAAGTTTGCAACACCTTCCTTAGTTCCATCACCTTTATTTTATTTTATGTTCTTGTATTTAAGCCAGACTAGAATCTCGCTCCAAATTTTCACCTTATTTAAATGAAGAGTGGTTTCCTCCCACTCCAAGAGTGCTATATAAGCACAAACATTTTCAAGCAATAACAAAGTACAGAACTACTTTCTTCTTCATGTTGTGTTATCTGACCTTTCATTGGCATGCCAGTTTAATTAATGGTGCATAATTGCATCCCACTGCTGACAAAAAGCTGCAATGTTGTTTGCTTTTGTTAGTCAGGGCCAATTATCTGTAAAGTCACCCTTTTGAATTTTCTACAATCAATCATCACCAGTACGTAAAAAAAAAGAAAGCTATTTCATCAAAAGGTGGATTTCTCTCACCCCACAGTTGTGCACATAAATACAGCAGTGTCCTTTCTGTCATCTTTTTACCTCAAGTAAGTGATGATTGACAAAGACTCACTGGAGCAGGGTATTGAGTCTTCCTAGAGAATGTGTTCTCTCGAAATTTGAAATCTGAAACTACCACTAGGTGAGCTTCTTCTTTTAATTAAGGTATTTCTAAATGGGAAAAAATGTGTTGTGTTGCTACAAGAACTTGAAGTTTAGAAGGGAACCCCTAAGGGTCTCAGCTTCTCTCTGGGCCACAGAACTGCCGTGACTTTTTGTCCCTCTCTGCATATATCAGTTCTCATTTTTGATGGAAACCTAAATTTCTTCTGAATGTCAGGATTTATCTTTATACTAATATGCATCAAGCCTTTTTACTCAAGAAACAATGAGCAGTTCCTAGTCTAAAAAGCTTGATGCACGATAAGAAAAAATTGTTCTTTGTATCACATAGTTTACCTGCAAACTGTTATTCATAACAGATCATTTTGACTTACTGGACTGGTTTCATTTACATTCCAATTTTTTTTTAAAACTCCTGAATTTTATTAAGGTGGGTAGATAATTGTAACTTTAATATTGTTGAGATCATTACTAGCAGTATATGTGTATAAGATTTGGCAGCTTTTTCCCTTTAAAAACAGCATTTCTCTTTGTTCGTTTCAGTGTTATCTGTTTAAAGATAAAGAGCTGAAAAGAAAAGGCTACAGATAAAGAAAAAACTGGACTTTAGAAAAGTTGAACATTGTTAGAAGTTGATGATGTGTCAGAAGTGGTCTTTTAAAAATAAGTCTATATCTGTATTTTGTGCAGGGCAAAATACAGAGTGCCTCAAAGTACAGCTGCAGAAATGTTAGATCTTAATGAAAGTGTTGGAAAGACTTCCAGAGCCACTGTCAGTCAGTCTGTGACCTGCTCAGAGTCTAAGCAGAGCAATGATCACAATTGATCATCCCTCCTTGAAATGAATACAGTAAATTCAGGCGTGGGATGTGATCTAGTGAGGGAATGTGGTACTTTTGTTCTTCTCAAATAAAAGTGAGCAATATAATCTGACTGCAAGTAAGATCTATACCCCTCAGCAGAAGAACACATCAAAGCTTTTTATGGCTAGTACAGTTAATTGGACTATTCTAAAAATCTGTATATCAGTCAACAGGCAAGTCTGTCCTTTAGCAACATAATAAGTGGTGAAAAGTGTAAGTTTGGGTGTTTGATCCTCTGTAAAACATTTGTAGGCTCCTTAAACTACTGAAAAAAAACCTTAATGGAAGTTCATCTAAGCAACAGAGCACTGGAGTGTTTAAATTGCTCATTGTATGGGAGCAGTAAGGGGACTCACATTATCAGCCTGCTTGCAAAACTGCTTGCATGCTTTCCTTCATTTCCTCTTCCCACACCTTTCTAACACTTGGGTGGATTTTGCATGTGCATTTTTGAGCCATGGGGTGAGGGCAGAGAGCAGAATGGTGTCTGGCAGCTCAGTAACACAAACTGTGCAAAAAAGATTTCTCTGTGGTGCTGTGACATGTTGTGAAAGAGTTATTAAAGCTTCTGCTGCTCTTAACCAAACATGACAATAGGCAAATGTCCCAATGCTGAAAATGCTGGAGTCAAAGCAGGGCCTTAGAGCAGGTCAATTATTTCAATTATCTGGAATTCATGATGAAAAACAGCAGCAGCCTTCAGGAAATATGCAAGAGTCTGGCAAATGCGTGATCAGTTATGACAGTGGCTGCCAAATTTCACATCCCATCAGGTTTTTGCAAAGGGAGAGCTTGGAGCAGGTGGAATATTTTAGTTCCCTCTGCTCCATCACAGCACAGTTCTCAGGAGATCCAACAGGCTACCAATTGCTCAGGTATGGCATCACTGGCAAAAATCACATGGCAATAAGCAATCACAGGGTAGGCAGAGGGGGAGTGCATGGAGCAGATGGATTGCTTCAATTATTTGGGCCCCTTGATGAATAAGAACTTCAACTGCCATCAGCAGATCCCGGGGCAGGCAAGTAATAACTGCACTGCTATGACATAATTTAAAAATCTGGTGTGGTGTAAGTATTTCAACAGCTGTAAAACTCAGATTTGTCTTAGCACTGGCTTGACCCACAGCCACCTCCAGTACTGAAGGGGGAACACTGAGAAAATTGTTTGTGAGTGCTTCCAAGTACTTCATGGAATTTCAGTTTGTTTTTACACTGCAGGGAGAACACTGACCCAGCACCAAGCTTGTTGTTGGCACCTTTCGATTTTATTGTTTTTTAGAAGTCAGCTGGGGAAAGCTAAGGACTATTTCATGTCAGTGCCAGGACAGAGACCAACAGCTTAGATCTGGTTATGAATAAATTTAGGAAGGCCTTAGCATCCAGAAAATGATCCTAACTTGTATGTTATACTCGGTTCAAAATCTGATAGGCCTCAAATTTGTTGTGAAAAAATTATTTAAGAGCATGCTCTCTTATTTTGCTTTCAGTCTTCCTTCAGCCTCTTGCTAACACAGTCTACTTCAGTCTCTCTTTTTAAATTTATTTTGATGTTAAAACAAGCTTATGATTTTTGGTATTACAGTAAGGTACATGGAACCTTATATCACTATTCCCTTTCAGCTAGAAGTTTTTTATTGACTCTGGTACACAGAAATCTAGTTTACACATTAAAAGCTAAAGAACAAAGAACACTATAGAATTAAAAAACTTTGAAAACCAAATCCCATTCGAGTTTTATCAGATCTTAAATCTGCTATCTGTTTTGGTTGAGCCTTGAAGGCAGAATAGAGAGTCAATAGGAAGCTTCTGTTTGAGCTAGTATAACTTGTTAACATCTTCCAAAAGTTAATGTTATAAAAGATTTGATTTCTAAGCCCTTCAGTGCCTTTAAATTCACCTCAGCACCTTTTTCCTCCCCATCATCTTGCTTTAACATAATGAGGGGTATTGATTACATTCCATCCAAAGAAAAAGTAATCATCATAAATATCCTTTATCTGACCTATTTCTCATTGCAGGGGAAATGGCTTCTAATTTGAGATCAAGAAATTACTTTTGATAGGAACAAATATCACAAACTGATGCAGAATTTTGTGCTTTCTCAATTTCCTGCTGGTTTGAAATCTGCTAAGTACCAAACACTTGTCTCTGCTGGTCATTCCCATCCAAAATTGTCTAGAAGTTACTGAGATGACCTTCCTGCCTGCTTTCACATCTTTAGTGTAATGAGTGGCATTTTAATGGCATTCGAGTGGTCACCTCTTGAGATTGGCTTTCCTTTTTTTTTCTTCCCTTCCTTTACTATTCTGACCAAACAGTGTTAACTCAGAAGAGTTCCAAATCAAATATAGATTTAAGCTCTTGCACAGTCTGCTCTTCTGTTCAGATCAGGTTTGTGTCTGCCCCTGTGAGTCAGAACACTAATGGTTACACAGCTGCCTTGAAAATTGAGGACTTTTAGCTAAGACAGGAGCATGTTTCATGCTTTTCTTGTAACCATCAAAACTTGTAATTTGCTTTGGAGTGAGTTTTTTTTAAAGCAAGTCCTTCAGAAGCTACAGATACAGCAGTAATAAAATTAATTATTTCAAGTCTTGCAAAAAATAGTGAAAACTGAACATATTGCTTTTAAGGAGAAGTTTTTGTGGTGTTTTGTTTACTGTTGAAAAATATGCTGAAGATTGACTCTCCTCTAGTTAGGTCTTTTCATGCTGTTAGAACAAGGCACAATTGATCCTTTATTCTATAAACAGTTTGTGACTGAGTCTGGCAGGGTGGTGCAATAGCAGAAGCTTGGTAACATCCAGAAAAGAAGAAATAAAACTGAAGTTACAATGGCTTTAGGTGAAAGAGGGATAGGAAGAAAAGTGAAGAATAAAAAAATAATATAGCAAAGAACTGGAGGTGACTGTGGAGAATTAGGCTAAAAAGGGTCAGGAGATCCCAAATGGGCAGAGAGAGACTGGAGAACAAAACAGAGTTGTGAGTGATGCTGAGAGGAAGGCCAAGACTAAAATCTCATAGGGTCTCATGGAATTGAAAAGAAGAGTAGCAGGGACAGGCTACCTGAAGAGAAAAACAACAGAAGGAAGAAAGGAAGAGGTGAATAGATGACTCTGGAAAAATATTTTGTTAAAGGACAGAAAGGATTGGAAAACATACAGATATATAAAAGAAAGGAATTTGAAGGAAATGTACGTGAGCTAGATGATGTGGAATAACAATGGACAGGTGAAAGAATGGTATTTGTTTGAAACCAAGATTAGCTTGCACCTCTTTTATTTTAGACAATCACAAGTTACAATTGCAGGTTTTTGCTTTGTGTTCTATGGCATTATCGTGCCCCATTAAATAACTGGCTTGTTTCTTCCCAAAGAAAACTTTGCTTCTTCCTACTCCAGTAAAGCAATTTAAGTGGATACAGAACTTCCTCATATTCTAGAGCTTTATATTCAAAGTACTTTGTACTTGTGTAATATACTGATAGGATCTTATATCACAATTCTCAGCCCCTTAGAAATATTGTCCCAGGAAAGCCAACAGGTAGTATTTTTAAACAGCTGTCAGCACAGGGGAAAAAATATTGTGTTTATATGTGTGGTTTTCCAGAAAGCCTATTTCACCTTGGGAACACTTAGCTAGAGAGTTGACCAAAACTAAACCTCCAAAAAACATAGAAAAATGTTTCAATGTGCTGTGGTTTTAATTGAAATACCTCTGCATCCATTTTTCACCTTCGACACAATGCTCTCATACAGTGGTCCTAGAGATAAAGCCATTGAAGATTGTATTTGAAGGAATGAAGATAGTTTTTATTGGTGTTCTTTTAGGATCGGCCACAAGGACTGAATAATGCTCCCAAAGAAATACGTTTGGATGAAGATGACTGAACATGCAGATCCAAAGGCCTTTTAGGATATGGTGAACCTTTGGCCTTGGATGAAGAATGTTCTTGGATGAAAGAACTCCAGCTGAAAGACTTTGTCTTTGCCTTTTGCCTTGCAAAGATATGAAAGACAGAAAGGAAGCAAAGATTTGCAGCTGAATTCTTGCAGGCTGCAGTTAAGTGGCTGACACTGGCACGCAGCCAGCCTCCCTCAGTACTGTGGAATGTCACGTGCTTGTACCCCTTACCTGTCTCCTGGGACTCCCCAAAAGCCTCTCACACATTTTTATGGATTTTTTCTTTTTGTTTGCAAGTTATATTGGTAAATTTTAATTACATATTTTCTGCAATGATGTTAGCACCTCTGGGGTTTCTGTATGTCATGCGTAGCTCTAAAATGCAGAAAATATTTATGCTTGGTTGATCAGATTGTACCATGCTTGTACCTGCAACTGAACAGGCAGTTAACTAATAGTCTTAGCTTTTCTTCATGGCTAATGACTTGCCTAAGTTTAAAATGGCAAGAGTTCAGTACCTCAGTCAATGAGCTGACATTCACAATGTGGTCAGCCACGGCTGCCTGGGCATTCTAACAGATTTCTACCTTGAACCTCTGTGTTAAGCCAATAGGAGGATATCTTTGTACATTTCCTGACTAAATATTCGATACTTGAAACTTGATTATACATTTAATTATTTCACCTCCTGAAGTGTCCTTATTTTCACTTTATTATAAATTGCAGCTCTGTTAGACCAGTTGTGTTTAATATCTTAAAATGACTTGAACCACAGTGTTTGCTAAGGTTGACCTTCAAAGTGTGTCTGTATAAAGACATGTTGCCTAACCACGTTGGTTACCTAAGTAATTCTGCTAATGTGTAAAAAAAAATTACTGCATATAGAGAAATACTGTACCAAAGTTAAAGGGCTCACTTTGCCTTTGTCTTTCCTTGAATCAGTCCATGTGGAGAGAGGTTTAGTGATTTTCACTGTCCTGGGTAATTTTGTAATTCCCCTGTTGTCATACCAAACCCCACATCACAGTACCTTTTGTGCCATCTGGGCATGCTTTAGTAGGTCTGCAAGACTTTACAGTATCTCTGTTCTAAATGTGACCCCAAGCTCATGTAGTCACCACAATTCTCAAAGGACAGACCTGAACAGAAACTCTTTCATCAAAAAGTGCATCCTCCTCCAGAGTAGCTTTGGTGAGCCTGGACTTCCCAGATAAGGGTATATTAATTCTCCTGAATATGCTTTGCCACTTAGAGTTTTTCTTCTGCTATTCTACTTTTTTTTTTCTTTGGCACCTCCCAGCTGGTCTAGCTTTACAAATGCAGTTCTAGATGCTGTTTTTAGCCAAGGAGACTTTTCCATACAATGATATGGACAACTGCCTCTTACCAGCCCTTAGCTTTTCACCTGAAGAACTGAGAGACAACAGCCTGTCTTCAACGTGTGGCTTTGCTTGCTTTTCTCCTTGTGTCTCCCTGTGTCTCTTCCTCTCTCCCTCTAATCTGACCTTAACTGTTCATACAAATTGTGCATGGCTACTGGAAATGCCAGTTACTGCAGGTTTTCTTTGCTGGGCTGAATAATACAAAATAATTCCTGCTGAGATACGTGTGTGTGTGTGTGTGTTTGTGTGTGCAGATTGTTAACATAAGCTGCTACCAACTTGTAAAAATGCATTTAGACTATGGGAATGTGTGTATACATAAAGAAAGCTAGAATATGAGATATCTAGGTGCTGGACAGTTCAACTGCATTGTTTATCATTGGTTATTAATGTACTGATGCTGTTTTCTTACCGACCAAATAAAAGAAACCCTTACCAATGCTTTGCTACTGAGTAGTGTGTGTGTGGCAAAGAGGACCAGGGTATTTCTCAAAACAGAAAACAAAATACCAGGAGATATGTCTGGCTTGACCAAAGCAATGTGTTTTTACAGTGATCATGCCCAAAACCAAGTCAGTAATCAATTAACTTGAAATATCTATGTGAATTTAAATTCTCCTCTCCATTGGCCACCATTAAAATTGTGAAGCATTTCTGATTTTGAAAATTTCATCCATGTCAGATAATGTTTTTGTATGCCTCTGCAGCTTTTCCTAAGACTGGAGCTTCCTCTGTTTCTGGGCCATCAGGGGAGTATTTACTCATTTTGCAGAGTTATTTTCTGTGTAGTTGTAGTGAACACTCTGCTGAAGATGTGAAGTGGAGAAGTTTGCTGGTCAGGTATGTGGCTTTCAGTCCAGCTTAGTGCTTTGTTCCTCTGATGCTAGAGTTACCATGCTCTGTTAAAGATGTGTTGCTGCTCCCAAAAGGTGAATAACAGTCAGAATTAGATCACAAGATGTTTCCTTTTCCATGTGTTTTCCAGATATTCCTCATATCCACCTTTTTTCACCTTGTTTTAAGCATCAGTAGTACTGCTGTGTTGGCAAAATGGTGTTGTATGTTTATCTCCTTGGTCACTTGTGTAGCTTCATCTCACTTGGATAGAAATTCTCATCCTTATTTACTACTCCTCCACATAATTAAGAGTATGGTAAATCCATGATATAATTCTGAAGGAACATTAGAAAAAGAATTCCTAGATAATTTGCATGTGAGGATTTCCCCTTGTATTTCCCATTTGGTGGATTTGCTCAGAAGTTCTTTACTTCAATCAGCTCTGATGGATCTATCTTCACATAGAAGGGACATGATTGATAAAAAGTCTTATATTAGATCCTCTTTTTTTTGTTTGTTTGGTTTTGGTTTGTTTTTTTTTCAGGGGGTGAGGAGTGGGTACATAAAGAATCTCCCTTTTGACTTTAAATCTGAATTTCTGTACTTGACTCTTGGTTAGGAGATGATGCAAGATGAGACTAATTTTTTGTCTAAAAACATTGAGCCAACCTTAAACAGATTTATATGGAGGCTTTCTTTTTGCTCCTGTTTTCTTCTATTTGCCTTGGTTTCTCAAAGATAAGTGCAAGGAGTGACGTATCTACTCCACAGAGAGTAGATGCTTGGTATTGGGGATTCATCTATCATGAAGACAAAACATAACAAGATCCTGAGGCTGAGCCTGAAAGTCAGAGAATTTGATCAGGAAAGATGATGCACATTTTCAGAAGCCAAAGTATTTTATTATTGGAATGCATCATTCAGGGAATATGATAGATTTTCCATTAGTGGAAGTCTTTGATCAAAACTGCATCTCTTTCTAAAAGAGGAGCTGCCTCAAGAGCAAGCAGCTGAGCTTTTTGCAGAAATTATTGAATGAGAGAGATTTGCCCTTTTCTTTATGCAGGATGAGTCAGATATGGGTGCCATAATGCCACAAGTAGTAGTAGTTATTGTATAAAAGATTAGACTTTTTCTACAGAGGCGGCACTTGGAAAAAATTGTTAAAATGGAGCCTAAAGTAACTGCACCTTGTGCTGCTGCCATCAGAGGATGTGTATGACAAATGGTAAAGTGAATTTTAAGGGTAACCTTGTGTTCATGTGATCTCAGTAATGTCTGATGAAGCAAACAGATGCTTTCGTGAAAGCTGAAGACTTGGAAAAAAAATTGCAACAGCTTTTGTCTTCACAGGTCAGAACTATGTGTTCACAGGGTGATGTTACTGTGGAATTTCTTCTTTGGTGCCTGAAACAGTTACCCAGAAAAACTTGGGGGCTCTAGGTCCTTTTCAGGCTGTAGGGTTTAACTGTAAGTGTCAGGAGAGGGACGCAGCTATCGTGACAGTGTCGATGTTGTGAGTTTGACGCAGTCCCTCACTTGGTGCTGGGCACTGCGGTTGCCAGTGGTCAGAAGTGCAGCAGGAGAAAAAATCCTGGCAGACTGGAAATTAGGGCACCAAGCTCTGCTGGCAAGCAGAGAGTAAGAGATTTTGCTTCTGGAGCTATTTTTTTTAGGGGAGGTTTATTTGGGGTTTTTTGTTAGTTTTTCTTTTGTTTCAGTATTTGGTGTGGAGGAAGTTGGTCCTCAGGCTTGGGCCGTGCTTTTTCTGAAGTGACAGCTGAGACCTACAGCTGTGGCACCTATGCTCCAAGAAAAGGCTAAATTGCCTGGATTTCAGCTGGATGTGTTTACTGGATTCCCACTAACTCTGCTATCACGTGATGCTGGTTGCAGGATTTAGTCACAGCATCATCTCCACCACTCCTGGATTACAAACATGTTACAGCCCTGGAGATGCATGAGCTTAATGCTGGACAGAACAACTCCCTTCGGAAATTATGGTTTTAAATTAGGCAAATTACAGAATCACTCTTGCAAACTGAGATGTCTTAGAGATGCAATCACAGCCTTCCCATTGTGGCATCTTATTCTTCTTAGTTCTTTTTACTGGACATAGTTAATGAGAATCTTTCTGTTCTACAAAGCCAGTCTCATAAATTAGGCTATTTTCAAAGTGTGTTTTTTACAGTTATCTTCATATAATTTCCAGTTGTTTTCCACAATTTCAGAGATGATATAGAGGTGTTTTTCTGCTCTGGGTAATAATTATTTTTCTTTCCTGGAGGTATGTAGTGGTCACTGATCCCCCAGATCTTACTTATCCTGCCTCTTTTTTCTCTTTTGTGTGTTTGTGTGTCTGACCTGTGCAGAGACAACTGAAACTGGAAAAGTTTTGCAATAATCTTTTGTCTTTCTGGAACAGAAAGCCTTTTTAGGCTTCAGGGATGAAGTTAGTATGTTATAGGCCTTTCCCTTAACCCTCTCCCATGATTTTGACCTCATGTAATTAATATCTTTGGGTTGATTTTTTTAAGCAGTGCTGTTACTTACGCTGCATCTCTTTAGCTTCACTTTTCCAGCATCAGCTTTTAGAGAAGAGATATCAAAGAAACCACCAGGTTATAACTTTGTAATAATCTCTTGTCCTACTAGATCTCTTTTCATTCCTGGGAAAGAAGTTGGAACCTGCTTTTACTGTGTGTATTCTTGTTGTAGAAGTCTGTTACTGTAAATGTGGTCACATGATGAACTTTTATGGGTAAATGTCCAATACTTCTCTTTCCCTTAGGAGCAGCCACTACACTTGCATGAGCTGCTATTGCTACGTGATGTGGGAGGAAGGGGAGAGAGGGAAAGAGCAAAAGGATCTGCAGGGGATAATTTTCCTTTGGGATTGAGGGAAAGATTTTCCTTCATCACATTAACAGGTGTGCTGTGAGAGCCTGACAGAGGCAATTTGCTCCTGGAGAGTTTCTGCAGTTTCTGCAGGCAAAACATGACCTGTGAAAGGCTCTTAATGCCAGGACCAAACACGGCAGCTCTGCCAGTCTCATTGTCCCTTTGTTCTATTGTCCCACATGGTCCTGGCATGTCACAGCCAGCTTTGAAGGCAAATTCTTTTAGGGGGTGTGAGACCAGGCTGCAGTTCTGGAATTGGTCGGTAATTCTTCTCCTTTGTGTATTGAGCTTGGTAACAAGCCATGCTCCCTCCTCGTTATTGAAATGTCACATTTTGACACTTCTCCTTTGTATGAACTTTTGTATTCTGTTGCTCTTCAACAATGCTTCAAAAATCTTTAAGCTCCCTTCCAACCCCTTAACATTGTATGAGAAGTTCTTAACTATGGTAAAATAGGTATGTGCTTCTGAGCCTTATAGCTGACTTTGTCTTGCTCCTTCCTAGCAAGAAGGGTAAAGTGAAGCTTTTAAAAGAGCAGAAGTCAAACTTGAATATTGTGATTTTTTTTCCACAGGCACAGTAAAGTATTCAGTGTTAGTTTACTCTTACCTGGAAGCTTTGCATGGGGCCTTGGAGGGCACTATGAAGCTAACATGAAAATTTGGGGGAAGCATATGTCCACATAAATTCTATCCCAACTTTTCCATGGAAGTTTTTACCCAATTTTCAGGAATTGCTCTAGCAATTTAAGCATTACTTTTGAATTTTCTGAGGTGAGATCCCAGAGGAAGACATTGTGTTATTTTATGTCTTAACTTAGATCTTGCATAGCCGGATTTTTATAGATGAGAGTATGAAAACAAGATGTGAAGTGCTTTAATGACCATGACTTAGCAGATGTTGCTTTCTCTCCTCAAGAAAACCACCTTCAAAATTCATTGTTCAGACTGAAATGCAAACATTTTTGTGATCCTTTTTTTCCCCCATTTTTCTCTTTCATCCCCTCACCCCCACCCCCCAAGATTTCATTGCCTTCTCGCAAGACTATTTACTTTGTGAAAGTATCTACAAGAAGAGAGGCTAGAAGTGGTAGTCAAGTGATTGGCTTCATTTTGTACCAAGTCATACACAATTTAGTTTTCAGATAACACAAGAAAAACCGCCAACAAGCCCAAAATGCAATATAAGTTGTCAAAAAGCTGACACTCTAAATACCAGAAAATATTAACATCTATTGTCGAGAAAAATACAAAGTATGAATCACTCCATCTCTGTGACACATTTCAAAACTGCTACACACAGCACAAACTATAGTGTTTGATGCTATCAAGGATAATAGTACTTGAGAGTTCCTCCCTGAGCACCCAGCCTTGCTGCTAAAATGGTTGAATTGTTTTGGTTTACAGTCCAGAGCAGCTGAAAAAAATGACGAAGATTTTCTCTGGTCATCTTAGCTAAAAATGAAAGCTGATAAAGAATCATTGTTAATAACTTCGATCAGAGTGGGGATAGGTTCATTTTTTTTTTTGTATTACATTATTGTAAAACAAAAGATATATCTACATTTAAAATTTTGATTATTTTCTTGGTACCTTGCAGAATATATCTAACCAGATGTGCCCTTTTTGATCAGTTCAGTTATGTCCTACAGAATTTAACTTTAATTCCTATTTTAATTCCTTCTGTTGTCAAGTTCCTCATAGGCACATCAGGAATGATTCCTGTGCTCAGCAGCCTTGTCAGTCCCAAACAGAGGAGTCAGAAATATGTCAAGGAAGGCTAAAATATAAAAAACTTGCCTGTCTGAAAAGCTTATGAGGAATTGTCCTCCTTTAGCAAAGCCACCACCTTTGATTTTTGTTGCATTGCCCCGAGCTGGGGGTCTCCTGTGCTTTGAGCAGGGGCAGAAACAGCTTCAGGGAGAGCTGGAGGAGATGAAAGCCTTTCTCTGAGTGCCCCCTTGCAGTCAGCACCTTGTTTCAGTTCTAGGGAGAGCAGTGAGAGATGAGTATCCAGAGTGGTTCCTCCTGTATATTCTGGAACAGAACAGTTCTATTTGGCAATACTGAAAGGAAAAAAAAAAAACCAGTTGTAAAGATTTGTGTGGGGAAACCACTGTTATCTCCAGAGAACACTATTCAAAAGAAAAATAAGCACAACAGTGGAAGATTTTAAATTATATTGGGGATGGTGGGAGGAGATTTGTTTAATATTCTTGAACTCCATCAGGCTCAGTGCCGTGACCACATCTTTAGGATTTAACTAATTTTAAAAAAAATCCTCATTTTGGTGAGTGTTTGGTGGTTTTTTATGTGATGTTTGGGGTTAGGTTTTGGGGTTTTTTTTAGGATATTTTTGATGGAGTTTTTGTGTTTTGGCTTTTTTTCAGGGGGGTGTGTTATTTGGCTTGTTTTGTTCAAGGAAAAAGATCACAATTCATTTTGCCTCTGGGGAAATTCAGACATTGTAGTAGGGAAAGCACTGTGACATTAATCCTGTATTTATTCTATTTATTATTCATATAGAAGAAAGAAATGTAATTTCTGCTTTAAGTGCTGACTTTTACCCTAACTGCAGGTGTACAGTTCCTGCCTCTGAAATGAAAAGTTATAAAGAAGAATCTCTGGGAAAGGTGGTTGCAAAATCCCTGTGCTTACTGAATGTTGAAATGCAAGAGGGAGGAGAACATCATAAGGCCTGTTATAAATATATTATCTTACCTGAAAATAACACAAATTAATTATAAATCAAAAGAGAAAACGTTGATCCTTTCCTAAGTTGCCTGGCATACAGAATGTCTCTGAGGATGGAAAGGTCATTGTAAAAGCACTTTCAAAATAGAAGGGCATGGTTTCTGTGTCTATGATGTTAACCCCACTATTAAAAAACACAAGCAAAAAAGTTCTTTTAAATTATGTTCTGTTTAGGTTGTTTTCATTATTACAATGTCCCAATTGCCTCCAGCTGTTCATTAAGGAATGCAAATAGTGAGCAACTTGTCGTTTGTTCTTTTGACCCTGCACATATAAAGCCTCTGAAAAAGGATGGCAAGGAACTGATTCTGTTCAGTTTAGCATTTTCACCAGCAGGATTGCATCCCTTTTATCCAGTCCCTGATGCCTGTGCAGAATTCTAGGAGTCAAGGGACCTCCAAGGGCCATTAGAGACGGAATTACAAAGAGCCCAGCTGAGTGTGCAATTACTACAAAGCCTTTTTTCTTAAACTGGTTAACTTGAAGACATTTGGTATGGGTATAATTAAAGTAGAATGGGAGGCAATACAATTATTTTTTTCTGGTTTTAGAAAGAGGGGTCTGATGAGAGATTGCTTTTGTCCAGTAAGATCTACTTTAGTTCCTTTCTTTAGTAAAAGAGCAGAGGATGGCGCTTCAATTAATCCAAAGACATTAAAAGGGCAAATCCCACTTTTTTTTTTTGTTTTTTTTTTAAGGAGGAAAAATGCGTGTTGGATATGATGGTGCAATACAGTAGAATAATTTCCAAAGATAATTAATGTAAGTACTGCTGTTGGAGAGAGGTGAATGATGAAGGAAATTATGGTTGAGAATATGCAATCTGGAGCAAGGAGTGCTGAAAGAACATTAAAATGGCCTGTCAATATGGCCTGATTTCTACCATGACTTTATGTTATTTTTGAAGCTTCTTTTTGGCAGAAAGCAAGATTGTGCAAAGTGATGATGATATAAGCAGCATGTTGGATGATATAGCCTGAAAATGAATACACTAAGAAATCTTCAAATCAAATGCAGTTGTGTCCAGGAGGAAACAATTTGCATCAGAAGTGTTCTGTAACTTGCTGCACAGGCTTGGCAGCCCACACTCCCTCTGCTCTGTGTTATCTCATTAACATTATTATTTGGGAGCCAGAGTCAAACACTTATATTGGGTAATAGTTATGACTACTTGACACAATGTCAGTAAAATGCATTTTTTTAATGTAATTAGAATTTTGACAGGAAAGAGAGGAAGAGGCAGAAAATGAGAAATTAGTTATTTCCTGTACCTCTGTCATTGCACACATTAAGCTTCACTGGTGCATTTTGCATGATCTCATGGCAGCCCCTTCACAGCAGCCTCATCACTGTCAGATTTAAAGACAGGATGAACCAAACAAGGGATGATGAGTTAGAAATGTTGCTGGTTAGACCTTTTAGATTTTCTAAATCACAAGAGGTCTGAGACAGAATACTGTAATTCTGATCTTGCTGGGAATCTGGGTTTGTGAAAATAGAAATTTTAAATAAAACTTCCCTAAATTTTCAGGTTAAAATTTGCACTCATTAGCCTGGACTCTCTGTAGAATAACAGTAAAACTTTATTATCACAGTAAAACTTTATTATCAAAGGGAGGTGAGTGGAATTAGGTTTATAAGAAAATAAAGTTTGTGTTGTCATGGGTTTTTCTTTCCTCTTTCAGAAAAAAAGAGGTTATCTTCTCCTTTAAAAGAAAGATTCATTCTTAAAGTCTTTAATATGGAGCTCAGATTTCAGAGGTCAATGATCCCTGCATACAGGCAGACATCTGCTACCAGACCTCCATCTGGGACAGATACTGGTGAGGCTAATGTCACTAGGATAAAAATTAAAAAAAAAAAAATCTAGTTTTTCCTCTATTATCTTGGAAGGAGCCATTCATTTAGAAGTGGCATCTCTGTTTATAAGAATAAAATAGTATATATATAGTATATATATACATTTATTCAGCACTACTCATGGCACTATCTAAATCTTCTCATAGGGTTTTTAAAAAAAATCAGATACTTTTATTAATTCTTTCTCTTGTTGGTCTTTCAGATCTTGATCTTTGCATAATTCAATGAACTGTTATGCTCAATTTAGATTGTTACACAATTGCAATTCCATGTGAAATCAGAATTCCCAAGGGACAAGTGCAAGTGTGTGGTAGGAAGAGTCCTTACCCTGACATTTTATGTTTATTTTGTAGCTGATCAGAGGCAGGCAAGGAAATGGAAACGCACAGAGGTGATGTTACTTAACAAGGGTCACAGAACAATTAAGTGGCACAGCAGAGATTTTCCCAGCAAGATTTCCTGAGATGATCCAGTGATGTGAGGTTGGACTCAGCAGTCTGTGATCTCTCCCTGTGCTTTAGGTAGAGATCTGATAAAAAAAAGCAAGTTTGCTCAGAGCGAAACGCTGACTCAGATTGAATAAATAAGAGTGAATTCTCTCTCTTGGTTTCTCTGTTCCTCCATTTTTATTTTGCTTTGTAAGAGTCACATATTGCTTCCAGATATGAAATTGCTCCAGTCATATTTTAAGTTCCAAAGTGATTATGACAAGTTACTTCTAATTCTTGACTGGCACCTCTTGAGATTTGAATTAATAATAGCCTTATGATACCACTAACACCTTAGGTTTCTACTAAGATCACTGAAGTTGGGATAAAAGCCTCCCCTGTTCTTTCTTCCCAGGCTTTTGGCAAAGGTTATACCAAATCATTGGAAATACCATGATACACTTTTTTATGTGGTCCTTCCCCAAGTTTGAATCACAAAAAAAAATCCACTTAATTTGTGTACTTCATTGAACATGAAACCTGAATTTTGATAGCAAGTACTTAGGTCAATATTGCATCTTGCTAATGATCTCTGTGCTCAAGTGTGTGTTTGTTCTTTGGGCTAATGCTGCAATCAATATGTGTGAACTTGTCCATTATCTATTTGTACTGTGTTAGTCAAACTTAACTGCTGGGTTCTCTCCAATAATCTAAACAGAACTCAGTAACCCTGCACTGTTCAGTAATCTCCTTTTCCTAACTCTTGTCACTCTCTTTTAATCAGATAGTCTGATTCACCCTCTTCCTCTGACATTTCAAATCCCTGGCAGCACACTATGTTTAGACAGTGTCATGGCATTTTCTGCAGATGACGATAGAAACGTGTGGGTTTTTTGGTGTCTCACGTTAACAGATGTGGATGGCTAGATAGTAATCAGGTTAATTAGAATGAAGGGAAATAAATCTCAGCTTCAAAGGATCATATTCCACTGGAGCTGCTGTTGTGGCAGATACAGCAGGTGAAGCTTGGGTTGAAAAGTCCCTGGAACTTGGGTTGTGCCGACCTAAAGCACAGCATTTCATCTCCCAGCTGACAGCAGCCCAGGCTTCAATCTACAAATCCAAGCTGCTTTTCTGGTTAGTCATAGCTCTTTATACACTGGGAAAAAAAATCATGCTTAAGACTGCACAAACTCAATCCAGAAAGTTTTGTTTGGAATTGCCCCTTCATGTAGTGATTTCTCCAAACATATTGATCTGGTTGCTCTAATCCATCAAACCTTAATAAAGTATGGATGCAACTGATCAGGTGATGAGTACAGATTTCTCCTACTTTAGAAAGTAATGCAATATTGGAATGCATTATTCTCTGAATTCTCACACCCTTTTCTCCCAAAATGATGTTTTCAAAAAAGTATTCAATAAGTGTAGTGTTTCTTTCTAAAGACTAAAAATTGCCCATATCAGAGTCCCTTGTTCAAAGATTAAGCCTTTACTGATGAAAAAGACTTGGGGGGAAGAAAATCAATTTTATTTTTTCAGTGTTCTTACAATATTTGCCAGTAAAATTTATGTGGTTGATAATATTAATGGTATGAAATATATGGGGAAAGGAATAAAATTAAGAAATGTACACATGTTGAAGAAATGTACACATTTTGAAAAAATGTACGAGTATATAAAATGAGCCAGGTTGGATGTTTGATGAAACATCAAGCATATGGTGACGATTTCTGTCACTGGTTATTTTATAAAACAGGGAACTGCAGAGAAGCATCTGCTACCACAGTTTTCAAACAGAGGGACTGTGCATATCTTTTGATGTATCCTGTATTAGAACAGCACTCTCCAAAGGGTCACACTGGTACTCCCAAAGGTACTCCGTGGAATTTTTCGTATAGATTTCACTTTGCACACCAAGAATCATGCATTTTAAATAAGTGGACTCTCCTCTGGGCATGGAGGTTATGGAACAATTCTGTGGAATTGCTGTAAGATGCAATATATAGAGAGATATATTTATATATAGTCAGTGTTTGCTTGAGACTGCACTGTGAGAGGAACAATAGCTAATGCATGCTCAAGTCAATGGCAGCTTATTTTTACAGCTGTTGCCAGAGGTGTTTATGTGTCTGTGTACATGGTAAAGGAAAATATATGTTGTGACTGGAAATGGCCATCTACTGCACCACTGTTATCAAGGCATCCGAAAGCCTCTCTGATTTCTCTTACAAAGCTCCATCTTTTTGTCTGTTCATTATGTGTCTAAGCATTACCTGTTCTTTTTTTTTTTTTTCAATTCATTGCTTTCAGTTAGAAAGTGCAGCAAATTAGCAGGTATTTGCACCATAGTTAGAACAAAGCATCTGCACAGCTCTATGGAAACCCCTCAACAAAATTACTGAACCTTCCTGGCATTGCTCTAACAGAAGTACACCATCCAACAGACATACCTGACAGCTCTATAATTTTACTTTCCAGCATAATGTTCTTGGAACCTCATAAAATCTTAAAATGAATTTTCACTAACAAATATACAGTGCTATATGTAGTTCTATTCTCCTCAATTGCCAGTGAGAATTTCCTTTCGAGGCCTATTTAAAAGTAGATGGAAAGAGGGTCAAATATCATCTAATCTTGATAAATGTCACCAAAAAAATAGGAAGCATGTAATTATAAATGGAATAGATACTTTCCACGTTGTACTTTGAAATTCTTGTTGTCTCAAGATCAGTGATGTGCAAGTCACTGGAAAATGTGTTGGGGAGTGCTTCTTATGCTGATAGAAGTGTATGAAAACCCACTAATATTTCATAATAGTGGCATAAAGGGGGGATAATTGACTGTGTCTTGTCATATGGGAATACCTTATAATCTAACCAGAAATCAAACATAATCATATTAATCTATAGGAGATGTTTATAAGCTCTCAGAAATTGAGTCATAGGAGAATAATACTACTTCATAAATCAGTAAATGAGATCAGTTAAATGAAGTGCTGGGATTTTCTTAAGGGCACATGGACTGTACTGTGCTCTTTCTTGGCTTGCACCTTCTCTTTTTTTAATCCTCTTTTTAGGATTTTTCTTCTGCTTGAATGTTTAGAAGGAGGAATATATAAAATGTAGAATTTATGAGAGCTTCTGACATTTATGGTATTTTTGATTAACACTTTTATTAGTCTTGTCTGAAAAATAATTCATTATTCCAGCTTTTCTTTGTAGTTCTCTAAAAAGCTGCCATGATCATCAAATAGATCAGGGCATGCAATAAAAACCATACTGCCAGTAGTAGAACATACTGTCATATAACCATTAAGACTGTTCAAAGAGCCAAAATGTTGGAACTAAAAGTATTTTTAATGACTTCAAATTGCTTGAAGTGCTTTCTCAGAGCTGAAGGGTGCTGATTTATTTATCTAGTGTACTTACCTAAATTAATTTGGAGAGAACAACTTCGGTTTTAATCCTCTTACAAGTGTAATTTATGGTAATTTTTTTGATGGCATATTATATAATGTCTGAAGGAAAGAGTTAAATAATGCTGGGCTGAGCATTGTCATTAAATAAGAAAATATGAACCTAAAAGTATTAAGCAGTGCATTTTACCTGGATTACAGTAATAATTTTCAGAAGTGACCTTGCAGGAAATGCAAATGTCAGTGCTATCTTCTCTCAATCTGCTTTTAATTACTGTTTTAGCACAGCAAGCCAGTAACTCAAGTACACAAGCAGCTGTTTCAGGTAATTGTGTATCATATCCAGGTGAATTAATTTATTGTTACAACTGCCTTTTTCTCAACACACTTACTGAGAAGAACATTTTGTGATTTCAGAAAGAGATCTTGTTTCATTTCTCCACTTTGTGTTCTAGCATGTCCCAGGCCAACAAAACCTTCCAGTTCCTGTGTCACTCACAACTGAAGGTTATCATGGCAGGCTGTGCCTGATTAATTTCCCTACCTAAATGTGTCAGCATTATGCAATCTCTGCCAAAAAAGCAGGACCTGGGAACCTGGTTCTGACTGCAGAAACCTGAGCAATGCCACGGGGCTCTGGAGGCACGTGGAGCTTTTCCCTTGCTGTGAGCAAGTTGTGAGAGGAGTTACTTTGGCCTCCTGGTTTTCTTCATTGGTAAAGTTGAGGGGTTTTTTAGATCAAGGAGAATAAAGGGCTGATATATTAAAAAGCCTCTCCCTGGTAGGGAAGTAGTGGTCATTTTTCCTGCAACAGACCTAGTCTTCCAGAGAAAGCTGAGACAAGATGCTTAAGAGGTTGGAGATATATATCCTGCTTATGTAAAATTTAACTCACCAGCCTGTTAATCACATACTCCGTAGGAACAGAAAGATTTCCCAGAAAAGCCATATATTTTATTAAACTAACTAATGTATTTCTGAAATAAAACACCAGGCCAGCTGTCAGGGAAAAAAGACCTCTCAAAGTCTGGAAAAAAAGAGAGAACAGTCTGGTTAAATGCAGGTTGTAAAAAAGTTTGATTAGTATAACATAAATGGTTAGTTTTCGTGAAACTAGCTCCTGTGAGGAGAAATGCAGACTAGATAAGGAATGAGCAGTTTGATGTTCTTGGCTGGTTAGCAGCACCACTGCCTCTCAATATTTTCAGTCCTCTGCATCAGGCTCTATCATTTACACCTTTTACCTCTGTACTTTTACTGGTGCCCCCCAACTGCTTGAAGAATAACTCTTGGAAATGAATTGAAGAAGTATTGTACTCTAAAAAATACCTCCATTTGCTTTTTTCTTTTCTTTTTCTGGGTTATTTTTAAGGTCAATCATTGCAGCAGTGCAGCTTTCAGGGTGAATGGTTGTGCTGGGAAATCTAGCAGGGCTGTGTGCTGTGATGCAGAGATGAAAAAGGAAGATCCGATCCCCAGCCCAAGAGGTGACCAGTCAGTGCACAGGGAATTTTATAGGAGGTGCTGTGCTCTCAAGCTGATATCTTAACACCATCTTTCCTTCCATATGAAATAATTTAGTGATTTTTACACTAAAGCACCAGCAGCAGAAATGGGCTGCCATAGCACATGCTGCAGAGGATGTCTTTAGCCTCCAATCTAGAATTCAACACTGTCATTAAAATAGATTTTTCAAAGGTATCCAAGGCCCTTAGGTCTTGAATATGTTTGGCAGGGAAGAAGAGAACTGGAACTCAGGTGCAATAGAGCAAAAGTGTCTGTTAGAAAAAATTGAATTAATTTAATGGCCTTTCTCCTGTACTATTTGAAGTATTCAGTGTATCTACTGCTCAGTATAAGAGCTTTTTCATTGGAGACAATAAGCTAAAAGGCACTATAAATTATGAGAAAATTTACTGATGCACAACATGATTGTTTGTATCCACTTGAGGGGAAGAAAAGGGGGGTAATTGTCCTAATACGTGGAAAGCAACAGCAAATTTGGAAAGCAGTCCTTCAGCACTCAGCCCTTTTTATAGTCACTCATATTATGTGTAGGCAAGTTGGTGGAATAGGTTTCAAACCTCTACAAGAAAACTTGTTCATAAGACAATTCTATTTGTTGCTTTGGGTTTCTATTCAGTGATTTAGAGGTTGTTGGCATTTGTGGGTTTTTTCAATTTAAGGTCATAGTCAAAAAGCTTGGATGGTGGCTAGCCACAATCTTTGTTCTTTATTGTGATCTCTATGAGTGATCTTTAATTCCCCATTTTTTTTTCCTTTCTGCTGTGAATTCTGCTCTGGTGTAGCTTGTTCAGTGTGGTGTGTGTGGCTGCCTGGAGGGCTGGCAGCCCCTGGGCTGTTTCCACAGGAGCTCAGCACAGACCCTTTGCAGGAATCAGCAGATAGAGGTTCCAATAGCCAGAGACAGGGTTGGGGACAAGCTCCTTATTCCTTGAGACAAAAAGCCACCAAGCCCCTGGAGCTGAAGAAGAGGAGCACAAGCTGGCAGCTCTTTCTGAGCAGGAGAAATGCTCAAAAGGCAGTGCTGCTTCCATGGCAAGTGCAGGGGGTTTGCCTCACACCTGCCTCACTGTCCCTTGCTCCACTGAGGAAAGGAGGAGCAAAATGCTCCTCTGAGGAAAGGAGGAATGCTTTCTCTGCAGCACCTCAGCTTTCCCCTTCCCAGGGTGTGAGATGTGGCACTGAGGGCACGGTTCAGCCTCTGAAGGCAGAGCACAGCAAACATCACTTGCTGTGTAACTTTGAACCAACACAGCAAACTCCTCTTGTGACACAAGTGTCTTGTTTGGAGTGTAAAAGCAGATATGAGAGCAAAGCAACCTAAATATTTACTGGTTAACCAAAGGTGAATGTATCTATAATAAACAATCTAATTTAATCTATTGTAAATTCCTATATTTTATGGCATTTCATTTTCCTTGGTATTGCTTTTCAGTTAGAGGCTCCCATCCATTAATTTCCCTGAGAGAAGAAGGGACTAAATTCCTTCATAGCGTACAAACTGCTATGTTTGCAAGTATTCTCTGTAATGTACATATTCACAGATGAAATTCATCGATATTTCTTACTTCCTCTTGCATTTATAACACCATTTGTTCCCAACCTTTAAACTTGCCATAAGCTTTTTATATATTTCATTCCATTCAGAATTTTAAAAATATTTGACATAGCTGTTGAAGCCATTATTGTCCTCATTTCCAAAAAATCACTTTAATAATAATAGCCTGCTCACTTTTAAGAAAAGGCTCACTTTAAAGTAATAGGCTTGTTAGAACCTAAGTTTATGTGCATTTTTCCCAGCATGCTACCTACTGACTTAACATTCAATACCAACTGTAACTATAATTATCCTGTAAGATCTTCAGATATCAGGAGCACTTAAAAGTTTCTCACACGAGTGAATTTTAAGCTTTACTAATTACTATACGTTGTCAACAAAATCAGTAGTGTACCTTCTTGTTTTATGAATTGCAGGGAAATAATCTGCAATAGGGATAAAGGAGAATAAAAAAGAATTACCCAGCTAGTGGCTCTTGCACAACAGCAACATAACTTTGGTATGGTTTGAAGGAGTTCACTCCTTCAAAAGAAATGGTCAAGAGCTGTTTGGGTTTTGTTTTGGGTTTTTTTTTTTTTACTCTGAGATTTTTGGAAAATACCTTAAAGGAAAGATATGTCTTCATGCATAAATTTTGTAGAATGGCTGACGAAGTTGAAACTCCATTTGAAAAAGCACTAGGGTTTGTTTAACTCTGTATTTTTAGTATCCAGAGTTACTGAACCAGACTTTACTTAATTAATAACTATAGGATGTGAGGCAGTTCCAGTGCTGCTTTTTCTATTAACTTGCAATTTCCTCTAGGAAATGAATAAACTGGGGGTTGTGGGGGAGGGGGGAGGCATGGCTGCTGAGAATAAATGTGGCACCACCGCACATTGCCAAATTCATTTGAACGAGTTAAAAACCATGGGTTATAAATTGAGTAAGTTCAATTCTGTAGCCCATGGAATATATTTTGTAGGAAGAACAAAAGCAGAATTACCAAGATGAATAAGGACTGAGATTAGAAAAGCCAAGAGATCATTTGTAAATGTTCATTAAAAGAGTACTCCCATATTAAAATTCACTTGGTAGTTTATCACTTTCAAAGCCACATGTACATACAATGTTGAGATATGTTTCAGATATAATTCACTTTTTTCAATGTAAGCCCTATTGTTTTCATTCAATTTGTATTTTGTCACTGAAAGCAGCATCTGGAATGCTCCAGCTGATAACAATTTTGTAAGGCTTGGGCTAGACAAGAGTTACCTTGTTTTGGAACTGCAAATCTACCAGGGAAGTATAAAACTGCTGAAGCCTGTGGCTGTTTCCTGAAGGTTGTGTTAGATCTGGGGGGACTGAACCTTTCCAAACATTTTCCACATGGCTGAAGAAGGACAATACTAATACTTGGTGCTATTTAATGAATAACTTAGTCATAGTTTTATCCATTAAATTCAGGATACTGATGTTTTATTCTGTGTTTTAAATGCTCTAATTTCAGGCGGCCATAACTTATTTATAGGGAGGTTTTGTAGTTAAGTTGTTCAATTGATTGTAGGGACTCTTAATTGAAATATCTTGTTTTCAATTGCTATCCATTAAGAAAATCACTGAAGCAACAATGTTATCTATTTAAACACCTCAAACACTGTAAAATTTTCTGGTGTTTTAAAATTAAATATTTCAGGACATACATTTCTGCCTAATGTTGGTAATTGTCAGTATATTTTAATAGAAAAGAGCCATCCTTCTGTTCCTATTTAAACACCTATTGAATGTGTACTATGAGTTTTCCACGAGTAGTACCTATTGTCTGTACTTATAGTGCGCACTCAGTAAATATGATTGTTGAAAGCAAAGGATTTAGGCAGCTATCAGAAATAAGACTTTATACGAATCTCATCTTTGCTGCAGTAGTTAATTAAATGCTAGTGCAGTTCTGTTCTGAAAACTTACACCTACAAAATATATAGTTTTTATTATCTACATGTAAACACAGGGCAATAAGAATCTTCAGTGGTATGAACCACAGTGTCAGTGTCAGTGCAGTTTCTCATTTAATTTGTGCTCTTTGAGGAATCATCCTTGCTCCCCATTTTTTGTTATTAGACACTTATGGTCAGTGTCTGTGTTTCTAACATCATAGTTTCATCAGAATGTGGATACCACTTTAACACATTTATCTTTTGTGTAATTTAAGCTGTGTATAAGTATCTAGTCACGCACCTGAAATTACTCCTTGTTCTTGATTAACATTTGCTCGTGAGTTCATCTGAGTGTGTCTTGTTATTAAGCTTCTTTATTAAACTCACCTTTTAATTTCCTGAGTTAATTAAAGATTTCTGTTATTTTTACAGTCTCCCTGGTTGTGTAAAGGCAAGTGTAGTATGTTTTACTCATTTGGTTTCTTGTAATTTATCATGCTGTCAACGGAGCTGTTGAACTTTTACTTTGTGTTTACGTATTAGTAATGAGTGAATGAAACAAATTATGTTATAATAGCTAACATGTATTTGTAAATTATATTAAAGTGCTATCTTTATTTCAAGCTGACATAGACATTGAAAGAAAAGTGACATTCCATCATTTTGATCTTTGTCAAGAATATGGTATAATAGTGTTGATTTAAATTAAATTTTCCTTAGTTCTAAAGACCTAACTTCATTTTTTTCTACATCTGTTCTTCTTGTAATAGGTAATTGCATCTATTTTCTTTTGCATCATATTCCTGTGTTCTGTTTTTTTTATGTACTAGTGGAAGAGCATCCCTTACTCCCAGATTTTTGGGCTGTGTGATGCAGCTTCTTAAAATTTTGGATATTTGGAATTTTTAGAGAAATTGTAACCAAATACAGACAAAAAATCATGTAATATTTTAGCCTATTCTTCAAAATTCAAAAAATTTAAGCATGTAAAAAGTCCTTCCCTATTCATTATGTGCTGCAGAGATGTTGATGGTGAAGGCATTGGATGCCTGTGTATAGAACCTTTGTACCAAAACCCAAGGAACTAGAAATACATGCTATGTAAAATGACTCTTATTTATCAAATGCAAAAAAAAAAAGTGAATTTTTTTGCAAATTATAAAATCTGAGAATTTCACCATTTTCTGTTTTTCAGCACAATCCTGTGCCATGTGCTCTGGGATGACCCTGCTTGAGCAGGACTTCACTGTGGTCCCTTCCAACCTGGTCCATTCTGTGATTATGCAGTTGAATTAATAGAAAGTGTCTTTATATTCAAAGAATACCCAAACTTTTCTGAGGGGAAGAATTTCATGTTTCTAAATTACTTTTTCTTAAATGTATAATGCATTTAGAGTGGGTAACTTTGTGATGTCAGTTAGTTCTTTGCCTTTTTCAGCAGGACTTGCATAAGCTGTGACATTCAGGAATAATGTGGCCTTCCTAAAGTGATATTCTTTGAATGCTTTCATCTTTTCTATGTGTGTGAGCAGGAGTTTGGGAGGACTTGCATTACTCACAAATGAGCAATATATGAGTTATAGATCACACCAAAAAGTCATCAATAAGATCCCATTGCCATACATTATGCATATGGTACGTGTTTAACAGCAGAAAAAAAGGAAATTAGAGACTGTGGTATGGGTTTACTTCTTGTATTCTTAGATTATAAAGCTAATTCCTTTGTTTGTTTCAGCCTAAATATAAAGACCCAAAGCAAGTGTTTTGTATCCTAATGGAGTGCTGTGAATCTCCCAAGTTTATTTATCCAATCTTTTAATTTCCAGCTCCTAGGACCATTAGGTCGGAGGCCCAAAAGTGCTCACTGGTGCTAAGTGAAATATCAAGTGTATATACCATGAGCTTTTAGGTAGGTTCCAGATCTTTAAAACTGAGAAGTGCCTTGACATTTAGAGCTGGGAAAACCTGTTACAAAACATATTTAGATATTAAAATCAGTCTATGTCTCCCAAAGAGGAGGTGTTTTTGTCCTGCAAGTGTGGAACAGGTGAACAGAGGTGCAATGGATTATATCTGACACAACAGCTGTGATGATGATCTGTGTGGGATACAGGGGAGTGTTAATTTAATCATCTGCATGCACATGGTAATGGGAAGGAAAGATGTGATAGATGCAATATTGAAGAGCTCTGGTAACATGTTTTTAGATGATTTGATGAGTTTACTTTCAGAAGAATCTGGAAAATTGCAAAGACAAGATGTCTCGTGTTACACAATCTGTTGCAATCAATATGAAATGGATGTGCTATAACAAATCTGGATCTTGAGGGAGATCACTGAGAGAAACAGAACTGCAGAAAAAGGTTACATCTCTGATTTGTGGCTCTGCTTTCTCCCTTCATAAATTTTTGTTTTCAACTTTTGATGATTAGCAAGTTCATTTTATGTCTTTATTTTCTTTTCAACTCCTAATGATCCTTCTCAGCTCCTAAACACTATATAATAGGGACCTAATTACATACAAGGGCTGTTCAGAAAACAGCTCTATCAATTGGAGAATTAAAGATAAAATAAAGTTCTTTGAACATGAGAGCCACAATGAGCCCTTGCTGAAATGTTGGTGGAAAGCATAAAACAGTACCACTGAAATATTAGTACTAAATCAAAATCTGCCTCTAAAGTCATGTGTGCCAAATTAGGTGGATTCTGTCATGCTTCCCGCTCTCAAGACATGCTGTGGAAAAGCAGTCACTTCCCTGTGTTTTTTGCAAATGTTCCTGTATTTGTGGTCATCACACATTTTAGGTGTGGATTAACAGCAATGCAGGTAATACCTGTAATTTATAGTAAGGTACTGGAGAGAAGAGGGAAGGATGAGAAATAGATATGATGGCAGGACTGGAAGTGCCTCAGAGTGGCTGTAATCCCTTCCATGTGATTGAGTGGCACCCTTGATGTGCTTTTGTGTGGTAAAAATGAATAATGCCTCCTGACACACGTCAGTGAGTTATCTGCTTGTAAGAACAGAGAAGATGGGTTCCTTTTGTGCTAGAAATTGCTCCTAAGCATGGACAACAACAGTGTCTGTCTCTGTCACAGCTGTGGGCATCCCATAAGAAAAGAGCTACAGGGTGTGCATCAAGTCTTAGTGAGCAGATGTGGTCCTTAACAGCATGCTGGAATGGGATAGATATAAATATAGAGTGCTTTAGGTGTATAATGCCAAATATGTTATAAGAAAAAAGGATTCCCTTCTTGCACATGAAGTATCCACGTGCTCCCTAGGAGGTTGTGAGAGACCAGATTTATTAGGGTGCTTGGTTACCCTTCTTGAGCTGGTGAGAAACTCCTGTGATCACTGCAGAGGGCGCCAAGTGCCACAGTGTGAAGTCAGGGAGATGTGAGTTTTGAAAACAGTCTTAAAGGAGACTAATATTGATGAAAAAATCAAAAATATGAAGGAATTTTCTAGTGACCATTGGTGTTCTGGAAGACTAGGACCTTGGGAAATGCACAGAATAATGTGCCTTTCTTTCTGGAGGGGAAAAAAGCCCCCTATTTTTTATCTGCAGAAATAATTTTATTTTTAAAGACTGGCTCTCCTGACTTTCATCATAGGAAATGTATGGTCTTCTCTGTCCTGGCTTCTTACAGCTCTGGAATACACAACTCTTAGTGCTGCCAAAGCGCCTGACACCTCCTGGGAACCACAGACACCTGCAATTTTTAAAGCTTTCTCATAATAACAATGACTCAATTAGAGAGAATCCAGTGATCTGCAATCTAGACTGTGAGTCACTTGTCTTTTTCCAATTACTTTCTGTATACTGAGAGGAGTCAAATATTTACAGCAGAGCTGAGAGGTAGCAGGAGGCCCTCACCAGCTTTTCCTACCTCACAAGAAATGCCTGAGCCCTGTTATTGAGCAAGGGTTTGTTTACAGATGGTTAATTAGGGACCTAACTGAATCTTTTAGAAGGACAGATGCAAGCTGATTAACATCTATATCATCTACATGAGTAGCCTTTAATAAGAAGGCTCTTACAAGAAAAAATAAAGTGATATATCCAATTAAAATCTTCAGCTTGCTCAGCAGTTCACAGAAAATTAGGAAACTCTAATGAACAAAACCAGGCAAGCTGGAGAAAAATTTTAACTATACAAAGAGGCCTTTCATGTGAACATAAAAAATGTTTTAAATATATAAAGAAAATATAAAAATAAACCTCAATATTAGAAAGATTGAATGGGTGAAATGGTAATGATGCAAATTAAGTCTGTCATTATGTGTATGTTCAGATACTTCTCATCACTACAGATTGCCCAAAGATAATTTTTTTTAATGTAGCAAAATACTAATCTATGTTTTAAATTGCATTACTTATGGTAAATTCATAGAAGTTTGAATAAGGACAAAACCAATTGGAATGTGAAGGGCAAAGATTGCTTGAGCAAAGACTGTTAGCTGATAAACAGACCAAAAAAGATAGTGTTTGGAATTGCAAATTTCTACACTAGGTGATTCTGCAAAAACAAGGACTTTACAACAATCAGAACTGGAAGTCATCCAGAAATGTCACAGCAGAAAATCAGGGACAAGGAAACCGGAGGGAGTAGAAACCATTCTGGCAATTTATGGTCAAAGAGGACTAAAAGACCTCCATTAAATTCTTAAATATATTGATGGCTCTAGAACCTTTTAGTGCAACTCATTTCAATAGACATTTGGGAAATTATGAGAAATTGCTCTGTCTGGGACTGGGGAGGTTTTCAAGAAGATTTTTCATTCAAGGTCTTTGATGTACCTTTTATTATGCTTAAATTTTTCCTCCAACATCATATTCCAGAGATTTCTGATAGCACAGTAAGAAATAATGGCAGTTTTTTGTGAAGGTAGCCTATCTACACATATGTAGAATTCCATGTGCTTGGGAAGGTCACCTTAAGTCAATGTGGCCTCAAATGGAGCTTACTCAAGCTGGGAATAGGAGGCAGTTGGATTTCTTGCACGGCTGTTGTGATCCCTTGAGTGCCCCTACCCAGAGGATTTGGCTTTGGCCACATTAGGCCCAGCCATCCACAATTCCTCCTCCATGGAGAAAGCACACCCTACTTCACAGGCAGGAAATCTTTTAGGATGTTCTGGGTATCCATAGAGAGCTGCCAGTGAAAAGACAGTTTGTGTGTTCTCTGCACCCTTAACCTTCCTGTAACCACAGCACTGAGCTGCAGCGCTCCCCTCTCTGGGCATTGGTCCACCAGCACATGTGCCATGACTTTATTGCAGCCTCTGTGTTCTGTCCCACACAGTCACTTCCAAATTGTAGCTCTATCTTCATAAAACATGCTTGCTTTGTCTGTGACCTTTTTCCAAAGTGTCTTATGCCACACATTTCTCACGCTTAAAATCTTTTATAAATATTTTTAATTTTATTATTATCTTCAGCACACTATTGCAAGAGAACAAATCACCACAACTAAAACTCTTTAGCTGTGCTCTTTTGCTTAATGCTTTCCTGCTCTGCTGTGTTATAATAGATGCCAGTGGCACAAAAAGTCCCATACTTCTGTATATTCTTATGGAAATCTAATTGTGCTCTGATTGCATTGCTGTATTTTAAAACAGATTTGTTTTACAATAATGAAAAGCAGGAATCCTTAATGTTACCTGAGTCAAGGCCAAGTTCTAAATTAAATTGTAAGCTCTGGATGGAACTGGTATTAGAGGAAAATCATAATTGTCACACATCTCAAAGATAATTGAGAAGTTTCTGAAAGATTTGGGTAAAATTGTCTATTTGAACAGAAAAAGAGCATAAAAAGTAAAAGGAGACTGTGAGCACATGCAGTCAGTTGAGGATGAAATTTGCTTTGTAATTTTAGTTCTAATAATCAGAAGTTGTGACCACACCTGTCTCAAATATACCTATAGTTTGAAATATTAGTATAATTTTATCCTTTATAAGGATTTCTCTGTAAAAGGAGACAGAAAGGCCTCAGACAAAGAATATTCTCAGTGTACACATGGTACATTCATTCTGCAACAAAATTCCTTTTCATTTCCTTGCTTAGCCTTAAGTACAGTTTTTCTTTCCCTGTTACAAGATGCCAGCTGCCACTCCTTCACCTCTGTTTGCAGTTTGCCCTGTTCCCCATCTCTGGGAGCTGGATTGTAGCAAGGGGGGAGGTGGTTAAAATACCAAGCACAGGTGTGGGGCTCACCTGCCCCTTCCCACTGGCACAGGCCATTCTTCCAGGCGCTTCCATGGTGCTTCCAGGTCACCCAGCAGTGACATCTGTGCCCTCTCCTGGGATGCGCTCGGAGCCAGGGATCCTGCAGTGCTGGAGCCCCACTGCCTCACTGGAACTGGGATCCAAAATTTCGCTTTTCCAGTGAATCGCAACAATTCACAAAGAGAGCAGCAGGTCTGAGGCTCGTGGTTGTGGCATGACAGGCCACTGAGAGATGCCTTCTGGGTGACTCACGGGCTTCACAAAGTCTACTAAGAATGAAGAATGGTTTAATTGCTAAAGAGGCTGGGGCTGGCATTTAGTAACCACTGCTGGTCTTGTGCTGCTGATCTAACCACAGGAATTAGCAGTGGGTTCCTGCTTTTCACTGTTGCTGAACAGGGAAACACTGATTTGAGTGGCTGCCCACAGGAGGGGGGAAATGAAAGAGACAGGAGTTTAGTGCTGAATGGGTACAGTGTGTGTCATTTTATGGATGGCTGGTACTGTGATACAGTCTCTTCTTAGACCTACAGAAACCCTGTCTTGTGGTTACTACTGAAAGCAAATAACCAGAAAGAAAATGTGCACAGTAGAAAACTTACCGTGGGATGCAGCCTTAATGCAGAGCACTGTAGTTACAGCCCAGGGTAATAAAGAAGTGTTTGTTTGGAATATTTTACAAAGCTTGGTTTCCATAGTAACAATCATCATGAAAACTTTCAGCTTCAGAAATAACATCTGCTTGGTGACTGATCTCAAATCTCAACCCTTGCTGAAATAAATAAGTTCCTGCTCCTTCTGCTTCTTGTTAACCAGTGGCATTTGATACAGAGCGTTTATTTTTATAGGACTGGGAAAGATATTGGGAAGGGGGAAGAAGAATCAGAAAATAATGGTAAAATGTGTTATCTGCCTCTTTATCATTTAGTCACTGCTAAAATAAATCAGAGTTTACATAGAGACCAAAAGTAAATGTGTTATTCTGTTGACTGATGTACAGAACAAACATTTCTGTGCTTTAGTCTTGTCAGTGATTTAAACTTTATGCATAAACTAGGGAAGAGAAATCGTTTGGTTAGATATGAAAAATCTATGGGCAGAGTAAAAACCTTAACAAATGCAAGGCTCTGAAGGAAACTCCAATGAAAAGTTCACAAATTTGTGAATTTTCAAGGAGACTCTTTCAAAAAGGTGGTCAGTCTGCTGTGAAAATGGTATTTCTTTTGAAGATAAGATGCTAAAGTCATCATCACTGCTGCTAAATTTTGTAGTGTCAAATTTAAAGTGAGAACATTTTCTGAAGCAAAATAAATACTTTCATGCAAAAAGGATTGGGAGTATAGAATTTAATGTGAATCACGATTTTTGTTGATGGTGACTGAGCACCACCTTAATGTAATGAAGAGAATAATTAATATATTACATAATTAGAAGTTCTGCTGGGCCATAGGAAATATAACTGGAGTGGAAGGGTGAGTTGAGCCGGACTATTTTACCATGGCACTCATTTTCAGTTAGCAATGCTCAAGAGCGTAAGCAAGCTTGGAATATGGTAACAGAAAAACAAACAAAAAAAGCCAAAAAAACCCCACCAAAAAACAAACCAACCAACAAAACAAAACCAAAAAAACCCAAAAAACCCCCCCAAAAAGACCCACTTACTTTCCATGTAAGTGGGATTCAGCAAATACTTTATACTGTAGATCCGTACTGAATTAGTAAAAATTACACAGGTTTTGTAATATTTTAAAGGAGCAGGTTTTTTTTTTTTGAATAGTAAAAAATCTGTCTCTTTAAAAAAAAGTATTCCGTCAGATATGTTGAGCTAATGTGAGTAACAAGAATAAATAGTTTCATTCATGCAAGTAATCATGTTTGCTTTAATGCAAAGTTTCTCCAAGCACTAATTCTCATGTGTCTAATTATTTGTCAGATTAGATCCTGTAGCTTCCATTTTTGGTGCATTTTTAGTGATATTGTGAATATGAGCACAGTGATAACAATCTTGATGGGGAGCATCTTAGGAAGCAACATTAAGTGATAATACTTGAGCTTGATTTTATTTGCAGGATTTTTCACGGACAATATTAATAAATGAATAACATTGTGTCAGATTTGCAGCTGGTGTAAATCAAAATAGTTCTGCTGCTACTCGTGCTGTGCTGATTTAAGCAGCTGATATTTCAGATTTGAATTAATTCATAAGATCAGAGTGAAAAACTACTCAATTATGTTTTCAAATTGGTGAATGGCCAGAACAGGTGATGGAGGTCCTCAAGAGATGAGTGAGACACATCTTGCAACACCTTAGACAAGGTCTGGTTTGAGCTTTCACACTCCTGCCAACCTTCCCTCTCCCTTTTCCCCTGCTGGCAGCAACCACTGCCAAGGCAGTTTAACACATGCTGCTGCTACCACCATATAACACAGCAAAACCAGGCTCCCTTTTGCTGCCATCTCATTCCTTTTCCTTGGATAACAGAAATCTTTTATTTCTTGTTGCTCTCCAGCTGCCAGAGCAGCTACGATCAGATCCACAATGTCCACGTGCAGTCACTGGGATGAAAACTTCTATAGACTTTCAAATCTTAAATAGGGATCATTTGTTTCAGAATGGTTTTGGCTCTGGTGTACACATTTTACAGCCGTCCTTGGGCCATGGCAAGGACAATGAAAAGAAAAGCTATGTCACACTTTCAGGCGTTTGCTCGTGTCCTCCCTACATTCTCTACTCTGTGATCTGTGTAAGTTGTCATGATAGAAAGTAATTTGTTATTCTGGTGCCATTAACATTTTTTTCCTGCATTAAGAATATTGCCAGGTTTGCACTTTAATCCCTTCTGCTGACAGCTAGTTTTCACAATGTCTTGATTTAGTTCTCTTTTTTATTTTTACGATTCCAGGTAGAAATGTTTTAATTTATCATTCACTAGGCATCCTGCATGTGGCCAGGAGGTTAAAAAAGAACTTGAAAAGCATTGCTGAGGAAAAGTTCACTAACACTATATTTTGGATGACGTACAGGGTACTATATTTTCTTTCCAATTTTGCAAGAAATGCAAAATACAGCATGATCCTTTTAGGACATTTGCCTTTCCTAACCCTCACGTCTGGCATTGATCTCCTAAATGATGATCAAACCTTATCTTTTATGACTCTGGGTGATGCAGAGCTACAGGAATACGATCTCTGCAATCACAAAAGGTAACTGTTAGTCGGAGCTTCTGCCTTCTGCCTGAGTTTCACTGTCACAATGACAGATTGAAACTTTATCATTCCCCCCCTGAGCAAAGGGCTGCCCTTCTGGGCTCCCCATGGACATTTCAAAAGCCTGCACCTGCTTCAGTTTGCTTGTTCCCAGTGAAAGAAACCTGTGCTGTGCTCACACTTAGCCCTGCCTATTACCACAGCCACACTGTCAGCCTGCAAGTGAGGCAGAGGCAGAGTTTAAATTGTGCCTTGTACTTTATCTTTCCCAACCCTGGAAAGTTAGTCGTGGCTCTGAGGGGACCATGTCCTCTTTTACAGGCAGTCTAGGGTAAGATTAACCCATTGTGACATATGGGAGTGACTCTCTGCTCTTAAGTGATCAGCCCAAGCTCAAGCAGTGATGGACTGTCAGTTATTCATCCCCAGGGAAATGAGTTTTCATGGGTAAGTCTTTAAGGCTGAATTGTAAAGGAATAATAGAATTCTCTACTTCTCATTTCTAATCCTTGGAGATCGAGCAGATATGCCCATCTGGGAAACAAATGCCCATTAGCATCACTTCACTGCACAGCACCACTTTGACTTACAGGATGGCAGTCAGAAGAATTTACAGGAAAGTACCTGGGGATACATGATTCCTGGTATATGCCACAGACACAGAGTCTCAGGTGCTTTTCCCAACAGGATCTACCTGGATGCTGCCAAGATAAATTTCTTTTCACAAACTGGACGCTGTCACTGCCAGCCTTTAATCAGACTCATAGAGCTTAATAGGGGAATATTCTGGCAGCTCTAGGGGATATCTCTGGCAGTAATCCAGTCCAACGACTACACACACCAGTCGCTCTAAGTTATGTTCAATATTTTCCATATTAACCTGGAATTACCCTCATTAATGGGCAAGATGTAATAGTAAAGTAAAACCAAGTTTATTTAACAGTATGAAGACACAGGGAACTGCATACAGGGGCACATAGATAGAGAAATACAATCAGTGTTCCTTGCAGCCACCTGATGTTTTAACTTAGCTTCAATGTCTTGTGCTCTGTTCAGCCTCCCATGACAGTCAAGAAAATTCCAGGATGGTGCACACTGATGTCACAGTTCAGGAAAAGCAACCTCTAGGCAGTAGGACAAAAACTGAATAAGGAGCCCTTTCTGGAAACCCCATTGAAAATAAATGTATCTGCAGATGTTTCTCATAGCTTGGTCTTAGTAAATCAGTTTTTATCAGAATGTCAATTCATAACTCTCTTGCTAATGAAATGCCACATGACATAGTATTAGATTTTGAAATGAAGTCCTTTACTGGATTAACTGAGAGTAACTTTGTTGCAACTAAACATAGTTCTTATATTAAATATATGACTCTTCTGAGCATAAACACTTTAGGACTAAGATATATAAATTTCAGATCAGTACAGAACTAACAACCATATTCTACTCAGAAAAGACTTTATGAAAGAATGCAGTCTATCATTGTTAGAGCTGAGATAGAGAAGCAAGACAATAAATCGAAGGATAACAATGCAGTTTGTGCACTGGGGCCATAATAACAGCTTGGTAATCATAACGTATTCTATTTATTGTTCATTTCCACTGCTTTTCTTATGGAAAGTAATGTTCCGGTATAGTCTGAGATTTCCATTTCTATTTTGAAACAAGGAAATTAATGATTGGTGTTCTGCAAGAACAGTGGGGCAGAATTACAATGGAAAGGTAATTTGCTGTTAAAGAAGTAACGAGAAATGTTAGTGTAATTTTGGTTGGGTTGCATTTAATTATCAGTAAAGCTTTATTAGATGTGCTAGAAGTTTTTAGGTAAAACTTGTTTATTTTGAAGGTTTGGTAGGGTTGGTGGAGTCCTCCGAGTGAATTGGTGAAGCTGGATGACTCAGTCACTCCGTCACAAAAGCAAGGTGGTTGCCTCAAGTCTCTTCCAGTTTAGGTAGAAGAATTATGAGATACAACAAAAAGTTCACCAGCTTTTGCTGCTGTTGGTAATGTGGTTCTGTACCTCCAATAGGTTAGTGGGACCTCATTAGCCAAAACTAGAAATCACTTAGAAGTCCTCAAGCAAAAGAAGGTGCAGTGTAGAAACTCAAAGTGCTGAGGACAATCGGCCTCTGGGCCATTCTTGCAGGTTTAAATGAGGTGAAGCTTTCCACTCACTAATTGCAAGAGAGGAACTTTATGTGATGCATTAAATGAAAGAATGAAAGTCTTCAGTAGGTGCTCAGAATTTCTGTAAAACCCTGGAGTCATATGAAGAACTGATGTTTCCTCTACCAGCCACAAGCAATTTTCAGTATCCCAGCCCTGTTTATTTTTTCTGTCTCTGTGTTTTCTGAAGTAGATTTCTCCCTTACACAAATGATGTTTTGTGAAAGCTTTTTTTTTTTTTATTTTGGTTGCACTATCATTAAAGCTCATTACTCATTGAATAAATCTGAGAAAATTGTCAAAACTTGTGGGTGGGTGGGAAGCTCATACTCAAAAGTATGTTAATGAGCATTAGTTCATTAGTTCACCCAACCCTTAGAATAGTAATGTGGTGTAGAACTGACAAGCTACAGAACCAGCAGTGCTGATGGCAGGTTTTGTTCCTGGCTTTGCCTTAGCTGCAGCACTCTGGAGGTGTCAGGTTCTCCTTGGGGCAGCAGCAGGTGCTGTGAAAGTGGTGGGATTTCGCTGGGAGGAGCAGACAGTGCTGCTCCCTTCCTCTGATGTTACTGCTGGGTTTGATTCTCTTGGTAAATGACCATGGAAACAATCGGGTGCAGGTAGGATGGAGGTTGTCTGCAGGTGGGACTCTGCCATCCCCTCTCCTGGAAGGATAGCTGCACAAGGGACAGTTGGAGTTTCTCCAGGAAAATGGCCAAAAAAGCCCCAGGCAAATGACATCAGTGGAATTCTGTGATTTTGGGAGGGTGAATTTTCTGGTTTTTTCTTAGCACTGCTGAGAAGTCTGCCTTGCCTTTACTGCACTGAAAATGGTCAGAACAATCACAGCATTTGACATTTCATCTTTAATTATAGGCCAGAGAATTTCACCTCAAAGATGCATTTAGTAAAAGCAGAACAGGGTAACCAGGGTTTGTCCTCTTACCATAAAAAACAGAGTTAATCTCTGATTTCAACTGTGTTTTAAAAGAAAGTGACCACAACTGCAATGTAAAAACCTGATTTGATAAGAATGTTTTGGGAACAGCTACCTTGATCAAGCTCTACATCCAGGGCAGCTGCAGGAATGGCAGTGAATCCTGAGCAGGCATTGAAGAGACCAACATGTGCCTGGCAGGTAGAGACGACTTTCAAATCTTGGGACATTTTTAATACTAATAGTAAGGCTAACAGGTTCTTGAGGCTTTTGAATTTGCATGTAGGCAACTTAATTCGACCAAAATCCAACCAGGGTACTCAAGTGCATTTTGGAATCTGAGACTTGTGTATCCCAAATAAATCATGTAACTCAGAAAAAAACCAAAGAATTTAGGAAAAGCACCAGAAGCTGAGAGCAAATGAAGATGTGAATACTTGTAATGTAACAGTCTGAATTTTATGTTTCCTCCTTTTCTGCATCTCTTACCTCTTCAGAGGACAAAATCTTTTTTTTTTTTTTTTCATTTTTTCCCCTCTGGAGTCTTCCACATTAAAAATCCAGAAAAGTGGCTGTTTACATTCTGAGTCTGTTCCTAATCCTGTTGCAACAACAGATTTGATTGTTTATTTGCCAAGGTATTTAGCTTAGTTTGTGTGGAATTCACCAGATTAATGCTGTTTTAATAATATGATTAAAAACTAAGTTTAAATTGACATAATTAATTAATACAATAAGAAGTATGATTCAAGCCTTTTTTTAAGAACTGAAGTTTTATTTATAATGAGTTCTTGTAAGTACTACCAAGACCATTTTAGTTAGGAAACATTACAGTGATTAATGCATAGCTGTTTGCATTTTAATACTTGATTTATATGTCAGATCTGTATTTGTGCACACTGTCAGACTTTATTCTGTTCTTGTCAAAATACTTATTGCTTCTGACAGGTGTAACATGCTCACATTAATCCTTAATTCCTTGATTCAATTTTCTAATTGCTTTTTTGGCATGAGTTTGCAGCCATTTAGTCTTATGTGAAGTATTTGTCTTATGGTATAATAATGCACTTTTAAAAGTTGGATGCACCTAACTTAGACTGTAGCAGAAAATATATAGAGGGATATTACTTAGTACTGAAAATCAGAAGTTTTATAGCACTTCTGAGAGGCACCACTTCTTGGAATACATATAGACCAAAACTCTCTATACTTTCCATCTTCCTGTATTCACAATATTAAATATTTTCATAGATTCAAATCAGTGCTGAAGTTTCAGTGCATTTTCACAAGGAGATGCTGAACACTTAGAGCAGCTCCATGAACATTCCCTCAGTCATTGTCCTCCTGCTCTTCTCACCTCTTCAGATTTTTCCTCTCTCCTTAGAATTTGAGATTGGACACTGGACAAGTTCACACAGCACCATTAAAATCCTCCTGCTCTCTGCTGCCCATCCCACCCACCAAGGGGACAAAATCCACTTCCCAGCTTCTCCTTGGTCTGCACTCCTAACACTGATCAACTCTTTTGTTCCCAAACAGATAAATACAATAATGCAAGATTTGCAAGGGTTGTCAATACTTAAATAAATATACTCACCTCTTTTGCTGCTTTCTTTTATAAATAATGAATTTGGTGCCATATGTTTTTCTGCCAGCAATGGTAATATTGTCATGTGCCCTGTGACGGAAAAGAAAAATAATTTGGCCCAAATCTATTTCTTACTGAAACAGATCCAAAAGAAACTTCCCAAGCTTGGTATTTCCTCATAAACTCACCAGGCAGTTGAACTTTGGGTTTTTAGGAATTTCAGGAAAATATTGGGAGAATGCAGAACCTTTTCTCTAATGAAAATGTAGGAACCTGTGGAGATGACTCCTGATATTATTTTCTGTGAATAAAAGCATGAATACACACTTAAATTGTGGATAAGACTTTATCTATTTTTTTTTTATTACCTGATTTAATCCCTACCCTCTCCACTTATTTCTTCTTTCTATATGCTCTGGGTTACTCTTCTTTTTTACTATCAATAGTAATAATAAATGCTCTTTAATCCTTTTATCCCTTCATAGTTCTCTCCACTTTCTTTTTCACCTTCCCAGCTGACACACTTCTTTCTGTCCTAGTGTGTGTAAAAAAAGGGACTATAGGAGTAAAAGTTTATCAAAGAAGTGTTTGTTTATTATGTCTTCCACTGATAAAGTTTTATTAATCTGCGATCGTCATTTGAGGTTTTGGCAAAAAATGTAAGTCACTTTCTATACAAGGGGAAAAAAAAAAGATAATTCTAGCTAGTAAATCATGGTAGCTTACTGCTTTGGGCAAACAAACTTGTACCTTATCTCTTCCAAAAAATCCATGGAAAATGCATGATAAATGGCACATTTCAGAGAACATGTAATGTCCCTGTGAAATAACTTTGATTCATGGTTATGTATTTATCTTTAAACAACTGACAAACCTTAGGCTATCTAAATTATTATCATTTGCTCTATGCTACTGTGTTATTTTGCTAGGGAACCTGAATTATGTGAGGTTAAGATAAGGCATCTTGCTTCTGCAGTAATAATTTTTTATAAAGAAAAAAAGCACAAAATTCTTACTATATTTTATTTTTGGATGAATTCCTTTGAAAGAGTATTTATCAGAAATCATTTCCTCCAATTGTGTTTTGAAGAGCATTAGTATAAACTTCAAACAGAGAAGGATGGGGCCTGTTGATCAAAGGGTTCATATTACACAGCAAAGGAAAATATCATCATGTGGATTTATAAGAAAGTAATCACCAAATTAAAAGTCATAGCAGTGAATTTGTTATTTTCAGTTGTGTGTCTGCATAAAGTGTTCTGAATTACATTTTACAATGAAGATTTCATTTCCTTTGTGTTTTCAAATATTTGTTTGATTTGCTGTTGTGACAAGTCAGGAATGTTGACTTAAATGCTCTATTGCTTGCTTTTAGTAACACCAGCTGGAACTTTTGGGGTTTTAGTTTTCTATTTCATCATTTGGTAAAGGTTTTGGTGAATGTAAGTTGTCATTCCCTATGGCATGGCATTTTTAAATTAGATGTCATTGTTTACCCAAGTTCTTTAATGCTGTAGCTTTAAAAGAACCTACAGAAATGCCTTTTAAATATGAAGTAAAAAAAGAAAAGTATATTTATCTATTTTTCACTGAGCAATAATAAATGTTGGTTACTTTGAGGTGGAAAAATAGAAAATTATTATTGCTTTACATGATGGAAGTGCCTTTCTTGTCCTTATACCAAATACTTGGTAGTGTGTTTAACTTGATTAAACTATCAATTTTTTCTTAGAATACTGGAATCAGTTGACATTTATGTATACATTGCATTTTTTATGTAAATAGAAAGTTTTCTGGCTTTGAATTTTGAATCCAAATGTTGAACTCATATTTTGCCTTGGAACATGACAGACATTTAGAAAATTTACAAACAGAGAAAGAAAGAAATGCTTATGCTGATTTTGACCTAATGTTTTTAGAAATATCTTTAGTGCTTGACTAAATGTTTAAGCTCTCAGAAGTGAAATGCCTATCTCTGAGTGAACACAAAGCTTGGGAACATGGAAATGTGGATACATTGTAAATTTTCATCTTAAAAACTTATTATTCTATGCCTTTGTGGACTGCTTTGCTTTGTTTTTCCAACTCCTACTGTCCTTGGTAAATCAAGAACAATTTGGTAGCAACCATTTAGTTGAAGGCTAGCTGCAAATTTAATTATCTATATAGTTAATGAGAGTTTAGTAACAGCACAAACCCCCTGCCATCAACAGCACTGCTATCATAGCTTTATAGAAGATAAAGCAGGGTGATTATCACACAGGCAACATTTTCAGAGAGTTTCTAAGCATGTATAAATGTAGTAGCACTGCACCTATCTTTTGCATATGCAAAAAGAATCAGGAAGGTCCTGCCTTGAAGAAATCATTTCCTTAGTAGGACAGGCAGAGAGAAGGCAGAATTCCCGGTCTGGGGCTTTCAAGAGGGATTGACTGCCTTTAGCTGTTGGTATATAATGTAGATTTGCTCTCATTTTATGGTTTTGGCATTAGGCTGACTAGGTGATGGATGCTGTTGAAGCAGAATTCTTTCACAGGGATACTTCTTAATAGAGATGGGAAAGTTGGCTACTCTCAGATACCAATGTGTATATCAAAAAGTTGCTGTTTCCTAAGCTTTAATTTGATATCACTACATTTAGCAGACTATAAAATTCAGTAAAATTTTTTTGTCCTTATGATGATTTATTTTTTGTTTGGTTAGATCTGCAGCGTGGGCTGTCAGCACCCATTTTTAGGTCAATTAACATGGTTCAGACAATCTGTGGGATTGCAACGGAAAAAATATCTTCCCACCATTACACTGTTCATTAAAAAACCCTAAAGGTGCATGAGTGAAAATGGAATGTAGATCTCAGAGGTTAACCTGGGTGTTTTCCTTCTCCAGGGCGCTCCTAAGCCGATTGCCATCGAGCCGTGCTCAGGAAACAGAGCCGCCGTCCTGACGGTGTTTTTGTGCCTGCCCAGGGGACCATCAGGAGTTCCTCCACCCGGGCAGTCAGGTAAGGCTGCTGGGGTGCCTCTTGTGTCTGTCTCCTCCCACACTCTCTGCCTGGGCAAAATCACCCTCACAGGCCCAAAATAATGCACAGCAGATGGATGCGAGGAGCTGCTCGGTCAAGCTGATGTTAAGTTTAGCCCCAACATCATTTTTCATGGGAATTTGGTGTCGTGTCCAAATAAAAAGCCCAGTGATTATGCCAGCCACATTTCATTAGGACTTCCTGAAGCAGTACTTGTGCATGTCAATATGCTCCAACATTGTCTCTCAGGGGAGAAAAAATTCATATGCAGCCACTTCCATGGTTTCAGTTCAAGCTGCTGTAAATGAGGCTGTACAGGGAATACCAGTGAGTATTTTCACTTCAGGCTAAAATTTAGTGCAGTCTAGTTTACACCATAAATCCCAACACTTTGCTGGCTGGGACTCAGTTAAAATACTAGTATTTCCCAGAATGCCTGTCAGATAAAACCTGGAATTGTGTGAGTGAATGCTTCTGTAGGGAGGTGTTCACTTTGGAAGTGATCCCAGCTCATTTTAAAGTAGCATTTGCATTATCTGGAAGCACTTCTTATGGTGACCTACCTTCTCTGCTAGGTCATTGCACAAAAACATTCTCATAAAATACCTACCTGCACCTTTAAAATCCTTTGAATAACTGCCTAAAATGATGTGGCATGACAAAAGAGCCATGACAAGAAAGCGTGGCCAGTAATGTGACACTGCACATGTGACCAGTTTACTCATTCAGACTTCACTGCAAGATGAACACCTTTGTAAGAAATAGTAGACTGTATGGTATGTGCCCAAAATGCAGGAATAAACTAGAAAATATGCTTTCAGGCTAACTTTTATCATTAAGAGCCAGAAAAGATATCCTTTTAACCTTCAAAAATCCATTTAAGAGATTAAAAAGTATTGAGTAATGATGAGGGCAAACTCAGTTGACTTATGTTGGAAATAAGCTCAGCTGGGTGTTCTTCTTTGGCCTGATCACTATCTGTTATTTATTTGGGAGTTTTAGTTCATTTTTTGAGGGTGAGGGGTGTTAAATTTTTTTCCCTCTGAGTTCTGAGATGAGGACTTAGTTCTTAAAATGCTGTTTATGGCTTGGAATATCATTTTTGGAAGTGCTATGAAAGTAAAAGTGTTACTGATGCTTTGTCAAATCCATTTCCTGGAAGAAATATATAAATGTAAGTGCTCTGAAGAGAGCAGTGAGAGAGTAAGGATGTTTAGCTTATTCCCTGTTCATGTTTCAAGGAAATGAAAAAGAAATGAAGGTGTTTATAGTCTTGCAACAAGAAAAAGAACATCATGAAAAGAAATTAAAAGTAATTGTTGAGATTGAAGCTTAAAATGTTTTTGGAGGGACTATTTTTGTTGTTTTCAAATTTAGCTATGATGTGCATCTTGACAGTAAAAATGTATTCATTTAGGTTTTTTCCATAATCAGCTTCTATTTACCATATAAAGAAGTCTTTGAAAAGTAATTGCTGATCTTTGCTGTGTGTAAAGCATGGAAGGTATGGGTGTTTAGAAACAGGATTTGGGTTCCACAACACACCAGTTGTGTCATTCTGCACGTTTCTCAACCTGTGAAAGAATGCACCTCTTTTTAAAACATGTTTTATCCTCCTGTTATGTTCTGTTTTCTCATTGCTTTACCTTCCACCAGCTTTGTAGGCATATATTTGGAATGCTCTTCTTCCATGTGCTATTATGGTACCTGTCAGCCACTTAGTGTTTCAAAATAGGTAAATTATTTAGTCCAACTTTCACTTTGTTCAGGGTCAAAAGCAAATAGAAATGCTTGAGGTGTTCCCCCAGTAGAGTATATTGGTTTATGTGGCTATATACATTTTTTCTAGTGCATGGTGAGTTTTGGTGCTCATGGATTGCTCTCTGTAACTGGGCAGGAGCTGTCATGCAAGTTTGTTGGCATAGCTGTAGCTCTGCTATCTCCATTCCTGTCCTGCAGCACCCTGGGCTGCCTGGGAGCAGATGCTGTGAGCACTGCCAAGGTTTTGGAAATGATGTGGAAACTTTGGGCAGCACACACTTTCTCTATGCAGTTGGTTTCCCTTATGAGCTAAGTCAGACAAAACCAATGATATTGAGGTGGAAGTTGTGTGTTCAGTAATTATGTCTTGCCAAGTAATATTAGAATCCTCTATTACTTACACACAGCCATTTTCCAGCTCGTTGGGATCCTTCTAGGGTAGAACTGACAGTGTGTCAAGCATCTTTGTTTAAATCATACCTCAAGGATGCTCCTTCCTTGTTCACATTGGGAAAATGTGGCATTTGTTCCTTCTATGCATACATTCCAGACATCAGAAGGGAATGCCTATATTTTTATTGTCCTGCAAAACTGAGGAAGCAAATTCTTTACATAAATAACAAATCTATGCCCCACTGGAGCTCTTAGTTGTATACATAATTTTTTAAGGTATCTGAATTTGAGTTTTCTGAGTTTTACATTAACAAATATTTTGTTGAAAAATGTCTCTGAATGTTCAAAAAAAAAAAAAACCACCACCAACAAAGCAACAAATAAATTAAACCCTAATGCAAAGGTTACTCTTTATGCAGCATATGTTCTATGCTTCACCTTTACCAGCAGCTGGAAGGAAAGTTGAAGCTACAGATGGTGGGCTTTGGCCAAAGGCTATGCATGGCAAAAAACTTCTCTAGGAGAGACCATATGTCCCAGTGCAGGTCTGTGTGTTCTCTGCTTCCTGCAGAAAATACTCACAACTTTACAGACTTTCAACAACATTGTTCAACACTCAGGCCTAATTCTGTAAGTTAAACAGTTAAACCACTTAAAATGAATCTGTGATTTAAAATAGATTTTATACAGATTGATCATGTAGACTCAGTCAAAATATTGATAAAAATGAATTTATTGCAAAAGAAAATAAACACTAATCATTGTCATTTGTGTGCTAAAAAGGGATTTTTTCAATGTCCCAGCTATTTTTAGCATTAAATATCCTGAAGGTCTGGAAAGTCACAGAACATTGCTATCATAATAGGTTAGGTTTCTCACAGCAGACCTTACATTTTCTTTTTTGTGTAAGCTAACAATTCAATTATTCTTCTCTGAGATAACTGAAGTAATTGTTTTTAAGTGAAAGAAATTAGAGACAAAGTATAAATTAGAATGATCGATGCAAAACATTAAGTTAAATTTCTCAGTTTGGATTGACTGATAGAGCATGTGCTTTCTTCATTCTTCAGTGATCTCATTCACTGCATTGTACCTGTGTAATCAGAACAAAATTAGAGGGTCCAAAAAATAGCAATTGTCTGTAGGGTTCACATGTCTATCATTACAAATGCATCAGTGTAGTTCATATGTGACTTGCAAGTTTTATGATGCACTGGAAGCTTGAGATCATCTTTTATTGCTGTAGTGTCTGACCCTGTGATTTAAATAGCTTAAACTCTTCTTAATATCAAAGCAGGTCTAATAATGAGAGCAGCTGTTTTAGTTCTCTAGAAAGAACAAATTATACATTGTAAAGGGGATTGAACAAAACAAGTTAGACCAGAAAAAAAGAGGATAATATATACCTTAAGGCAGAAAAAGGTGCCTATGAATTATCACCAGAGGAAGGCCCAAAAATAACTCCTTCAAGGTCTTCATACAGCTCTGGTGATATATTGGGCAATACAGAAAGAATAGCTTGGTAATGTGATAAATTCTGTTAAAAGAACTGTGACCATGTCATCATTACTACTAAAGCCAACTAAATCCCATGCTTTGAGGTATTGAGTTATTGTACAATAAGTTTATAAAACAATGCTTGCATTGTTCTGGGATAAGGCCACTTTGTGCTGTAAAGCACAAAGAGAAATGAGAATATTAAACCATTTCAAAATAATTCAGAATCAAGGGGTGTAATTTCTGAATTATTTACAGGTTATTTGACTTTCACACAGCAGCACTTGCCTATCTAGCGAGAGGGTAAAAGTGATAGAGCACCCAGTAGAGGAAATTCCCTATTGAGGCAGTGAGCTGAATGGTCTCTCCCTCAGTAGATCTTTAACACCTCCATGGCTGTGACAGGATGAGGTGAATCCAACTTAACCCATAAAATAACCCTTGGAAATTGAATGGAAGCTGAAATGGAAGACTATGTGCAATATTCCGTTGTTACAAGTACAAATTAGGATGGCAGGCCTCCAAACAGTGATGTCTGAAAGTTCCTGCCTGATATCCTTGACTCAAAACAGACTTTTGTGTAATTCTGGCCACACTAACTGTGGTGTTCAATCCTACTTAATCAGCAAGCTACAGTAGGATCACAGAATCAATAAAACTACCATGCCATCTGCCTTCCCTGTCCTCACCATCATAATGAATAATGACTCATTAAGTGTTCTACAAGACAATTAGCTCTGGTTGAAAACAGTAACAAGGCTTTCCTGATTGTATTTATAATTTTCTCTGATTAAAATACAAAAAACCTAATGCATATCATAAGAGCCACATTAACATAAATATGAATTAACTAATAGTTTTTATAGAGTATTATATTTAATTATATTGCTCAATTTTTCTGACCCTTGGAAACAAAACAGTAGTTTATGGCTTTTAATTTGTAGAATGGCTTCATATGTGTACCTATCTCAGTATGCAGAACTGGTTGCAGACATACACTGGGGCATGTAAGTCTCATGAATTTCTACCTCCTAAAAACACATTTCTTTGCACAGTCCTTTCATACTTGCAAAATAACCCAATAAAGTCAGTAGTGCTACAAGGATGAGTATAGATTTTTCTGTAGAAAAATATAAGTAAAAGATGTGGCAGAAAATACACTGTCATTAAGACACACAGAGGAGGGTTGAATCTCTGCTTTAGTGAAGAAAAACTGTAAATACTGAAAGGGGGGAAAAGGAAAGCGAGGGTAGACATTGAAACAGGAAGATATTCACAACTGATTATTTAGATTCCTAAACATCTGAAAAAGAAACCTAAAATTGATATTGCAAAAGGAAAAAGGGACTCTGAAAAGTGATAGATGTCTAGATCAGAACAAACGTACTTCTGCATTTGCTTTTTCCCAGCTGGCTTATCAGGCCCTACAAAGTAAGGTCCTACTTTGTATTTAAGCAAACTTGTTTCTGTGCATCCTGCTGCTGTTTGCTCCATAGCAATCCACATCTCCAGATTGAATGTTGTCTCTCCTTTGCAATTTTGGGGACAGAACTTGGCTTACTTTCATTATTTGCTGTTTTATGGACATCGATTCACCAAAGTGCATTTTATATTTGTAATCTAAAAGTACTGTTCAGATAGGGTAAAATGGCATGTAAACAGAGAAAATATTATAAAAAACATGAGCAAAAGTAAGTATACAACACCTCCAGAAGAGACACCTCCACCCATCATGAATAGCAAGATATATAATGGAATATCAAAACAAAAATAATCTCAGTTCTCTTATTTCCTCTGAAGTCCCAACATGGAACTGGAAATAAGTGAAACTATGTATTACACAGAAATGGTGCAGATGTCTAGAACCTGTGTTAAAATAAGGGGTGAGTCAGACATTTTATTTATTATGCAAAGTTGCACAGTCATGTTCATTTGATCAGAAGCTCTACAGATAAGCTGAAATATTATAAAAGACTCAGTGGGGAACAGAAATATTTGAGTTTCCTTTTACTCTTTAGATTGTGTGAAGACTGGATTTAATCTTTCTCTTTAATCTAAGGCATACCTAGAGCATTTAGTATAGAAATGTAATTTTGGTAATTTGTTGAGGGATATTCCATATTAGTTACCAACATGATGCCAGTGAAATGCTCAAAAGAAAAAAAATAGAAAACATTAACATTGTGGGAGAAAATCAAAATAGTCTTTGTACGTGTTTTAATGACTGCAACTAAACTCCTAATTAGTATATTAAGCAATATTTCCAACTTACACTGAGAGATTGTAAAATCCAGGGTTCTTTTCAGTTAGCTGGAGATGCTTAAGGAAATAGCTCTAAGACTTGATGTAAACTAAAATCATCTCTTCCCAAGATCATTTTACTGAAGGGGTTGCTTCCTTTTGAGCAGTAAGGCCTATTTTTGGAGTGACTATTTTCTGCCTAATTCCATCCTTCTGCACTGCATCAAATGAGGGAGCAGACTGTGTTTGTAGTATTGACACTGTGAAAAGAACACAGTGGTGAGTGGCAGATGGTGCTGATGATTACTTAAAAAATATTGATGGCAATAGCAAAAACAAAGGAGATCATCAGACCTGCTAGCCACCACCAGCCCTACTCCAGCCCAAACCCAGAGCAGTTACTTCTGCAATGTGCAGGATAAAGTTTACTTGAAAAGTACAGAGGTTCCTAGCACAGAAGGCTTTGTAAGTGATGAAGAATGAGGTATTGATTTTGTCTGCTCTTTTACTGAATTTTAGGTGGTTCTGCAATGAATTAGCTTTTACATCGTTCTACCCATAGAAACTTGATTCCTTTAAATTCTGAAGAATATGCTTGCAAAGGACATAAACATTTTAATATGAAGAACATGCAGTATAATGCTAGCAATGTGTCTTCCACACATCTTGGCAAAAGTAACTTATTGATTGGGCAGTAAAACCTGCATGCTGTGGAGCCATCAGCTGAAAAAGGTAAAAAGATAAGGAAAAAAAAGAGAGAGAGCAGGAGAGTAGAGGAGGTGGAGATGGTTGTTTTACAACTTTATCATTGGATTTGCTGCCCTAGAGGGACTCAATAAAATGAGACATATTAATAAAAACTGTTAAGTACTGTGAACATTTCTTTGACAACTAGTTATTCATTTTTCAGTCCAAAACTGCCACTGTTTCTTCAGAGTATTAGAAATACTTTTTTCTTTTGGGGTTTTTGCAGTTTTAGTTGGATAAAGGGAACTCAAAGGATGTCTGAAGAGGGTGTAAGATTCTGAACAATGTGAAGTGTAAGTGCAGCCATGTCCACCTCTTCCCCTGTGTGGGAAGGTTGTCTGAGCTGTTGTCAGGTTGCATCCAGGTAACAATTTAGTGGTTTCCTCTCTCCTATTGTTTTATGGGAATGGAGAAGCAATGATGAATGCTCATGATGCAAAGCTTCTGGCCACAAACAGAGGCACTAGGATCCAAACCTTCTGATCAAAGGCTCTAACCTGGAAAGAAACACCATCCTCAGCCATACCTGCCTGCTCACCATCAGCTGCAGTACTTGGGGCTCTGCTATTTTCGTCCATCACCCACAGTGTTTTAACACAGCAATCAGATCTGTTTCCACCTTCGTTTTGCCAAGGTAAATGAGGTCTGCTCTAAACCTGCTCTTTAGTCTTCTGAACACCTTTGTCGTGCTTTGTCCCAGTTTCAGCCTCAGTTCATCTCTTTTTACCTTGCATGACCAGGTTTGTACTCAAAGTGCCATGTGAAGGCCCATCTGGCATTGCCCAGTGGCATTAACATTTTGTCACTCTATTCCTTTTAACATTTACTTTTAAAAATCATTTTCCCCCTTTCCAACTTGATATTTCTGCGGCCAATTTACTTTCTTCCTTGAACTGTAAACTTTTAGAGTGTAAGTTCCTTTTTTTTCCAAAATACATGTATATTCCTCAAATTCTGGGGTCATGCATCTCTTTCTGGATTTTACTCTAAGTGTTCTCTGTACTGATGATACATAGTGATGTTTGCCATGATTGAATTTAATTACATTAATGCCAAACTCTTTAATGAAAACAAATATTAACAGTAAAAAGTATGACTCTTGTTCCCATGTTACACCTTCATCAACCTTCTTTCTCTTCAAAACTATTCTTTGTTTTCTGTCCTTCATGCCATTATTCACTCTCCATAACTCCTTTATCTACTCTTTTTATAATTTATCTGATGATAAATTTTCACATTATAAGATCTCAGAAATCTAGAAAATACTCTGCATACTCTTTCCCAGAAAATCATCTAACTTAGAGTAGAAAAGTATCAGGGGACTCTGGCACAATCTTTGATGAAATTGTTGTTGCATTTTGACTTGATTTCCATTTACCTGCCTTTAATTGTTTCTTCTGGCAAAGTACCTCATAGCAGAGTCTGATTAATAGATCGGTAAATAACTGAATATATTTTTCCTTGAATCTAGACAATATTTAGTTTGAAAGAAACAGCAGTTACTGTTCTCAATTTGTATGCATCTGACATGACAGATTATTAAATTTCCTTGTTACCAGCCTTTGTTTTCTGGTATTCTTACAGAATTAGTGTTCTGATTACCCTAATGTCATTTCATAAAACTTCTGTTTCATCTGTTTCCATATCTTCATTCCATTATCCATATTGATGGTACCCTCTTTGATAAACATTATCTCCCTCCTTGAAAACCTTCAAATTCACTCCTGGGACAACATCTAGAAAATACCTGATCTCTCTTCATTTTTTCTATGAAATGACTCTGTCCTGTTTTGGTCTCTGAGTGAAAATCCTTGGATGTTTGTTTCACTAAACCTCTGCAAGGTGTAACTCTTCTTGACTTTTGACAAATCTTATTTGGCTCTTACATGTCTTTGCTCGCAAACAACAGCCTACTTTGTTACTTGATGCTTTTTTAGCCATTTTCTTGGCTTTCTGAATTTAAAAAGCTGTAATCTTAGGTCTTTAAATTTGATGGTCTCCTAGGCAGAGCCTTAGGCCCTTTGCAAGGCTAAGCTTTCCCTGGCTGAAAGAAATCACAGTGTGCTTTTCTGCTTTTGATATGAATGATACAGATGTTGACAAAGGAATGGAAAAGGGAAAAAATTATAAAGGCAACTACCAAACATGGGAAGTTCTCACTTCAGAATTTTGCTGAGAGAGGTTATATAAGACTTAAGCAGTTTTTAATGGAAATCTCATGGGAAAAAATATTTTAATATTTTACACAAGTGGAAACTTTAATGATCAGGTAATGCTGTAAAGCAGCATCCTGTTCTCCTGGCACAAAAACACAGTGTTTCTTACATGGAAAATGGGCAGCAGTAGGGCCCATGTGAATGCACACCTCAACCTAACAGAGCCCCTTTTTAAATTTTGTGCTCTTAAACTTTGAGAATTCAACAGATGTCTAGTTAGAGGTGCAAAATTAGGGAAAGTGAACAAATCCCTGTACAAGTGATGCACTGGATAGTAAGTGTCCTTCCTGTGTGAAATTGGTGGTCTGGCCTTATATTCAGTCAACACATACTATGTGGAGCAGATGGCTTACAGCTAAATTAGAACCATAAACCTTTCAAAGTTAAAGTTGTATATGAATTAAATCTTTCAGCAGGGGTCCCATCACCTATTTCTCCTTACTCTAACATTGAATCCCTGGAAAAGCAGATTTTTTTTTTCTTTAATCAACAGAAATCAATCTTCAACTAAAAATAATTACATTGAGATCTGTCCTGATTTTTAGTCCTGGCATCATGGAAAGTTTCATTCATTACTGGGACCAAGCAATTGCCCATTATCTACCTTCCCATGTTTATTTTATCACACTCTTGCAGTAAGATGCTTCTACTGCCTATTTTTGGGATAAAGCTGTCCAAAATTATACAGAGACCAATCAGATTTATCATTCTTTGGCATTTGATGGCATCCATCTGTTTATTTACAAAGCTGCTAAAGACTTATTGAGTTACTAGACTACAGAGAAAATAAATTGAGTTATCATATGTAGTTAAATTCAGTCCTTGCATCTGCTGTCTTTACAGCCTGTATGGTGTTTTCTGAAATTACACTGGCTTGCAGACCCAGGCTTCAGGAATACATTTACTTCACAGCCTTTTTATGCCATTTCAAGTGAATTTCTAATGCATGAGCAATTTGTGGTTCAGGAAAATGTTGACAGAAGAATGTCAGGGCTTTCTGTTGTTAGCAGTTTAAAAGCATGATAGGGATGGTTCTTACTCAAAAGTAGCTCTTAAAAGTTTGGAGCTGCTCAATTTCTGGAATAATTTGATCTAACCCCTTTCAATCAATATTGCACAACTGTTGTAGAAGGCTTTAGAGCTTATGGGCACAAATGAACTAATATTATTAGTAAGTATGAAACACTTTTAAGATGAAGGATGGGGAATGAACTCCTCCTGTGCTCTATGTATTCAATTACTGTTGTAAGTACAAACGAATAAAAATAAGGTTTAAAGTTCAGATCTTTCTGTTAATAAAACTGAATAGCAAAATGAGGATATACATCTTAAAGGAATACTTTAGGGGTACTATACATCTTAAAAGGATGCTTTAGTCCCTGTAGTCCCATGAGTTTGCAACAGTGGACTCAATTATTGTCCGCATCCTTTCTGTTTGTGGATCAACTGCTCTGTCACAGTGAAATCAGTGGAAATGTCCTTTTGAAGGACCTGGTCTGAACCCAGGAAAGATCTTAACTCAGAGCATCACAGGTAGCTGAGAGCCCCGGCTTTGTGTTAATTAGGTCACCATTGTGAGAGAAGCATTGATGCTGGTTATGAGAATTTCTTACTGTGATAAATTCTCAGCTTTTCTTATTTGTATGCCTTGCATAGTTCTGCTTTATAATTTGGAACTGAGAGGTATAGGGAATATATCCCAGAGAGATCCACGTGTCAGCTCCTGTCCTGTAGGGGTACAGCAGATGCAGGTCAGTGCTGCCTGTGCAAGCCCAGGGCTGAGTTCTGCTTCTGCCTGCACCATCCTTTGGCATCTCAGAATGGCACTGTGCCCACACACAGCACCAGCTAAATGGTGCATCCACATGACTAAGTCTTTGTGGGACATGAAATGGGGAACAGTGTGGAAACCACCAAATGCTGCTTAGGGAATGATTTGGAGCCTAGCAGGGCTGTCAGAACTTGTACAGCCTGGTGAATCATGCCCGAGTGCAGAGCTACTTCAAAAATTTCTGCAGGATGCACTACTCTATACTAGCACTAGATGGGTGGGTTTCTCTCATATCACATCTGCAATTCCTTAGGTTAAAAAATAATAATAACAACAACACTAACAAAAAGGTGAGAAGTTGATTTTTCTTCTGCTATTCCTTAAAAATATAATAAATATAAAGTGCTGCAGAAACAATGAGAAGGAATAAGCATGGGCATACAAAATTTAGCAGGCTCATAAAATAGAACCAGGCTGTTGAAAAGAATCATTTAAAAATAATTCCAAACTAAAAATCCAAGGATCAATTAAATCTATTTAAAACATGAAAATAAGTAAAATATAACATGAGATGAAATTAGGCTTCTGTGAATGTTACTGGACCTGGCAAGTGAATCACACACTAAACTGCATATATTTTTCATACTGGAGAAAAAGAACTTGGAAATGACTGATAGCTTGTTAATATTGGAAAAGGACAGAGAAAATAATCCGTCCAAAAGAGGGACATTTTAAACTAGTACCGGTATGTGAATCACCTAAAAGAATCCCTCTTTATAAACCTGCTGTTTCTAAAATGTTTGGGTCTGAAAAACATTAGTATTAAGTGAATCCTTCAAATTTCTAAGCAGGAAGTATGGATCTGAACTATGGCTGAAAAACACTCTTGTCACTTTAAGTCTTTAATTTCAAGAAGGTTGAGTGCTCAAAACATGCTAGGGTGTAAGGGAAAAATTAAAAAGAAAATGACAATGGCAAGCTATATTTAGATTTGAGAGTGACTCAACATGAAATGATGAAGAAAAGTTTAGAATGACGGTGTAGCTATCTATCTTCATTTGTACTATTTATATATATATATTTATTACTTACAATTCACGATCCAGTGATACACAGTCTGAAGTGTCTTCTATCAAGTACTCAGTGTCCTCAGCTTCTTTTGAGTGCATCTGACTATAAGTGGGACATAGAATATCTGGTGCCTTGCCACAGGGCAAACCCTGGAAGGCAGAATGGTTGGATTGCAGTGATCAAAGGGTAACCTTCCTTATCCTGGCCCTCTGACAGTGATGTAGCAGCATGAAACCATAACTGCACTTCAAGGCTTTCAGACTTGTCCCTGGGAGCATCATTCAGGGCACTTTTCCAGGCACAAAGCTGCTTCAGGCTTGTGCTGTCCATTTCCCCACAGCCCTTCCTCTTCCTGAGTGTTTGCAGCTGTATTTGCCTCCTTAGGCTCAAATTCACACAACAGTGAAATTTGAGTGAATTCAGCAGAATTTACTCTGTAGTGAAACGGTTTCGCTGACTGGAGGTGGAAGTTTTAGGTGGCTGATTGTAGTTAATCTTATCAAAAAGTGAGAAAATTCTGGTGGGGGCTTGCATCTACTGGAATTTGCACCCAGAGTAGATTTTAGCCCTTGTTCTGCTAACCAGATCCCCGTGTGTTTGTGGATACATGGTCTTCATGCTCTCTGGAAAATGGGAATGCCACTTTGTGGGGATGTTATGGCAATAAATGAACAATGTTTGAGTTGCTCTCAGATTCATTGCTGTAAGTGTAATAGAAAAAACTCGAAGCAATAGTTCATAGCTTGGTTTGGTGCATAATACTATTCATTAATTTCCAGATCCCTGCATTGCCTCAGCAGAAATGTTTGAGTCAAAGGACTCTTCTTCACTATTTGTTGATGAAATTTCAGATCAGTATCTAAATATATAAGATACTCTGTTGTTCTGTTTTGTTGTTTGTTTTTGGATTTTTTTTCCCAGGGAAAAGTAGATTAATCTGTTATTCTTTCTGCAGATAAATGATTCCTGTCAAATATACTCATGCAGGAATCTTTGTCCACAATGCAGAAATACTGATTAGTCATCATGATGGAATAGATAAAGAATCTTTGACAGCACATTGCAGCTGGGAGTACAAAATTAAGTTTTTGTAGAGATATTTGGGTTACCTGAAAATGTATCAATATGCAAAAGGTGTAACAAGTTATGCTACAAATTATTACAGTATAACATATTAACTTCAAGAATAGGCTGGATCTTTTCCTGGGGAAGCCACAAAAGAATGCTGGTCATAAAGTGAAAAATTATCTAAGTGTAAATGTGAACTTCAGATGAAATTTTCTTTACAATTTCTGGATTGTAATTATTACATCTCAAATTTGAATGCTGAAGAAACAGCCTTTGAAAAAATTGTATTTGTCTATGTAGAGGATGAAAATAATGGGGGTTGTTTTTTAGAAAACAGCAAACCATGGCTGGCAGCACAGGGAGCCACATCCTGAGCTGTGTCAGAGCATTGTTCTCACTGAAGTGGGAGAAGAATTATGTGTAGCTTTAAATGGTGCCTTAGATTAAAATTAAAATCAAAATCTATCATTTAATTTACTGTTTTCTGATGATTTAAGAGTATATGCTCAGAATAATATTCAGAGTAGAGAAAGCTCTAATTTATGTGAAACAGTGCATTAAAAGCAGTTACTCATCCACCTAAGAAACATTATCAGCTACTCATCAGCTTCAGTTCAGAACAGAATCTGAAGAGTGGCCTGAAAGAGGCATCAAATTCCTTCTGCTTTTTAAAGACCTTGGCAATGCAAGATACTGAGTGTGACAAATGCAGTTAGGTATAAATTACCACCCTTCTTGCAGCTACTGCAGCTCGAGGTCCCACTTCCCTCCACTGAAATGCACACAGTTCCACCTTGGTTTGTACTGGAGGAAATCTGGAATGCCACTACAGAACACTCTGCAATCTCCCATTATTTTCAACAGGAGTGATGCCAAGCTCCTTTCAAAGTTGATTACAGGATCATAAAAAAAATAAGGCTGGAAAGGACTTTTAGAGATCATTTACTCCCATCTCCCCTGTTCATAGCCGTATCAGCTGCATGTAAACTATTTCTGGCAGATGTTTTCCTAACCTGTTCATAAAAGCCTACAAAAATGGACTTTCTGCTTTTTACCTAGGAAATTTTTTTGCCCCATGCATTCCTGTTAGAAAAGCTTTTCTAATGGTTAACCTAAATTTCCTCTGCTATGGTTTTAAGTCCATTACTTTTCATCATGCCCAAAACGAGCATGGAAAAAAAGATTATTCCCTTCCTTCCTTTTCTCTGAAGACATTTATATTTTTCTGCTTACACTCTATCACCTTTGTCTATATCAAAATAATCCTAGTTCATCCAAACTGGTGAAGGTCATGATTTCTAAACCTGACTGCTTTGTATTAGTCCCCTCAATTATGCCTGTGCAAAGACAGGCAGCAGGAGGGTGGAATACTGAGGGATGGAGGGGAAAACTGGTATTTTACAAAAAAATGTTACTGAAATTCTGAAATTATACCAATCATTCAGCAGCTTTTTTTTTTTTTTTTTTTTTTTGAGTACCACTTTATCTTTCAGGCTCTTCTTCAATTTGCCCTTTATGTATGCACAACATCCTTCCTTCCTACACTGCTAATTACTGTTCTCTGCTACAGTCAAAGGCTGGCATGCCTAAAAGGAGAGGTGTGTGATATGAGGCACTGTAATTCTGAACCTGGGCAATGTGCAGGATCTGTAGAGTAACCGGAAAATCAAAGCTGTGCTTGATTCAGATTTTCTCCTTCCCAAATCTTAATTTTACTAAGTGACTTGACACTGAAACCAGAAAGCTTACTCCATGCTTCTTCTAAGTTTGGCTATTTTTAGGATTTCCTGTAGAGATCTTGGCCCTGAGCTGTAATTCCTTCTTCCCACACACATGCCCATCTCTTTCCATCCACAGTGGAGTCAATGATTCATGTCTGGTACACTTAGCCAGCAGGGATCAGTTATTTCTTCCTGTAGGGTTGTGGCACTTTGTAGCAAGGTAAATTCCTTTTAATGAAGAGAAATTTGTCTTAGGAAGCAAGTGTGGCTTGCATCCCAGCAGAAGTGGTGCATGGCAATTTAGGGTGTGTGATGTTCATTTTGCTTACAAGGATGCATAATTCATTCAGCAGGGAATTTGTAAATTTTTCAAGTAATCCTTACCTGTGGGATAAATATTGTCCCCTAAGAAGCTCATATAACTTTATAATCTGATAATTTATTCTGTTTGATAATACTAAGAAATTCTGTAATAAACTTTCACTACTTGTTATTGTGCCACTAGAGCTTTATTCAAATGCTGTTTCCCTGATATTATGCTTCAGTGATGCTTTTTCTGATTCTTCTCTATTGATCAATAGTGATATGAAAACAGATTTTTAGAAAGCACCATTCTCCTGCATCATCTCATCATAAATTATTGGGTTTTTTATTTGATGGCAGGTACATGAAAATATTCCTGATACTCAAATAAACAATCAGAACCCATGTCAAGCATTTAAGATCCAGGTTTTTTCACTGAATACAGAATTTTGTTTTACCATCCTTAGCATAGGTAATTCTTCTACACTTACGGGAGGCCACTTTGCACTTCTGGCCTGTGACAGACCCTATGAAAAATTCAAGACATGCAGGATTTATATCCCAAATGAGACAAATTGCTACAGCAGGAATAGCGTGTGAAGGCTGTAATAAACAACAACCATGACCATGGTCACAGCCTGTCCCACTCAGAATGTGTAGCCCAACTCCCAGGGAGAGTTTCCACCAGCTGACAGCACAGGGCATCCTGACACAAAGCTCAAGGAAGAGGCAGCTCCATCTTTTACCAATTACACTCAAATCCCACTCAGCAGCTCTGAGGGGCTCTGGGCAGCAATTCCCTCATTAGATCCTGCCCAAAATGTCCAAACATGGATATGCTGGCAAATGCCAGTTTGGAAGCATGGAAATGCTGATCTGGAGTGTCTGACTGGTTGCTGCACAAAGCCTGTAGCTGTCCCTTAGCCATCAAGCTGGACACTGATACAAGGACAGTGACTTTCTAGGAGGTACAGGTGACATAAAATATCTCACTTCAGCAAGTATCCTGCTCCCTGTCATTACCTTCCATTTATTCTGTGCTTTTATATACTCAGATATTCTAAATCCATTTATGTGTATGGGTACATGAAGGTGTTACTAGAACACCCCAGTGCAGCTGAGTAAACTTACAATCCACAAAAGACAGAAATTCCCAGCTACCAGTAAAATAATATATGTTACAAATTCTAGTTCTCAGTCCTGAATTAAGTCAATGTGAGTTTATTCAGATGAAAAGGGGAGCTCTCAGGTTTAGTCAGTAGATGAAAGATATCTAGACACCTGAAAATTATTAAATTAATTCCCAAGCTCATCTTCTAAACACCCTTTATGGGTGTACCTGTGAGTGGTTTTTTCGCCTATTTCAGTTGTTCTAGTGAAAGCTGATGTCCCTTCAGTCATAACTCCTGTAGCTGACTAAGAGATGGAACATAGTTATAAGAAAATTGTTGTTCATTTTCACACTCACTAATGGTACAAAAATAATGAAAGCTGAGCGGGGACACTGTCAATAAATTAACAAAGCAATTATGATTGAAAATATTAATTCCAGTCAAAAGATCTTTGCTCACCAGTTGCAGTGCAGCCCGTATGAGCAAAAGTGTGCAAATGCACCATATACTGAGAAAAATTATTACCTTTCTTTTTCAGAAGTGAAATATTGTGCTATGGCCATACTTAAATATATAGATACACCTCCAGATCCTATTCCATGTGAGGAATTGCATCACTACAGTGACACCAGTGCTATAAGACAGAAAGGTCTTAGAGAAAGAAGTCTCTAGAAACTTCATAAGACAAATTATTTCTGTCTGTTCCTCCTGGTGTTTGTTCTGTGTTTTCAATATATCCTTTTTATCCCAGTACCTGTCTGGGTTACCTTGTACTGTGTTGCTTGTCTACTTTTGATAAAAATAGTTGTTACCTTCTCCTCTTCAAATTTCCCTACCTAAGCTCAGTGGCCACTCTATGCATTTTCTTTTACATTTTTAAAGTAAAATTGAGACACTTTGCTTCCCCAAATTATTTTTCTTTAAAATCAAATTACATGCTTGAATTTTTATGCTGCATTTCTTGCTCTGGGAGCTGAAACTTTGTTTACTCAACTGAGCACTGGCAGGAGTGGTGCAGTTTTCCCAGCAGGGATCACTGAAGTGCCTGCTCCCTTCCTTTGAAGGGAGCTGTTTCCACTTGTTCCTTAATGCTCCTAGAGAAAATGCTAGCAAATATGGAAGTTGGTGAGGGCTGTCGTGGTTCTTGTAATATATTTTCTATTAGAATGAAATGGAAAAAATGTCACATTCATATCAAGTTCATAATCAGATGGTAATGATGTGTAGATGAAGAGGAGATCCGTGTCCAAGCACGTAATCTGCTCTGTACTTGTTAGATTGAACTGAGTATGACTTCAAGTTATGAGCTCTTAACTGTTTGTTGGCTTTGTTTTCCTTTTGGTGTTATTTATATCTTTTGGATTGCAATACAAAGGGCTCATTGAAAAATCAGTAGTGAATAAAAGCCTCAACTTCAAATCAGTAGTTGTAAGCATTCTCCAAAGTATAGGGAAGAGAAGGGAATATTGATTTCTCAAGAAATCAACTATTAGGAAATGAAAAAAGCTTTAAAAAGTTGGGGATGTTACCTTATTGGCAATGCTTCATGAAGTACATTCTGATCTTGGCTCTTGGATGCCACTTATACCATCTTCCCACACACTGGAATGCTGTTTGCCAGAGCTAGAAAAGGAAGCATTTTTTCCTGTTCAAAACATTTTCAGCATTTCAAGCCAAACAATTTGTGTAGAGAAATAGATCTCTGTGAAAGAAATAAGAGCAGACTATTCATTATCTGGAATCCTACTTTAGCATGTTCTTTGTTTTGGAAGCAGGGCTGTGAATTGCACTCATTTATGACCTGAGCGGCCATGAATGAAAGAGCTGGCTGGTTTTGTCTCCATAGTTATGTGCCTTCCTTGTAAACTCTGACTGAGCAAGCTGTAATAAGGTTTTCTTGTTCCAGACTGGTGAGGTTGAAATGGAAAGAAACGAACCTGATTGAAGTTGCAGGTCTGCTTGTAGCTTGTTTCATTCTAGATACAGTTGGAGCCAATTTCATTTCCTATTAGTCAAGATTAAAAAAAGCCTCCAGTCTGACATATACCGACTGCACAAAGGAAGACAGATATGCCACAGTTTGATTTCCTGGATCTCTCCTCAATTCAGTGAGAGGGGGTTGTTAGATGAAGCTGGAAAGACAAATACCCCATTTAAAGGCTGAGATGCTGAAATGGGATCAAACTGTTAGAGCAGACAGGTTTTTTAACTGTGAGGTTGCCCATAAGTGTAGCAGTGCAATCAAAAGCAGTAGGCTGTTATGGGTTTTTTTCAAATTCAATGTGATGATTGTATTGAGAAATATTTAATTGGAGAGAAACTTCTGATGCTGTCTTGCACTCACAAATATTTTTCAAGCTAATGCCTCTCCTATTTCTTAACAACAAAACCAGAAGCATTAATGGAAAATGAAGTCAACCTTACAATATGTTCCATTCCTTTATGAACAGATTTAATTCTTCATTCTCTGCATATAGAGTGGTGTGCTGATATGACAGCACAGAATATTCTGGCTTCTCCCAGACTTTTAGGACACTTCAAGGTGTGATTATGGAAAATAACATTCAAGAGATTGTGCAAGTTCTGTGTGACATATTACTTGAAAATGACAAGAAAATGACTGCTCCTCTGAGGAGGTAGAAGCTGCTGCATGTAAACATATGGGAAAATGTAATTTACTACATTTTGCTTGTTGAAGCAGTTATTTTTATTATTTAAATGGAAAGACAATATTCTGACTGTGGTACTAGGTATTAGTGAGTTAGCTGTTCTTCCCACATATACAGCTTTCTTTGCATATGAAAAAAATGCATGTGCATTTTTTTGAGAGCATGATAGAAAATGTGGCCTTAAAAAATAAGCTAGGAAGTTTTAAGAGCTCTTAAGCAGATGCTTTAGAAGTTATTTTGGCATCACTGTGCCATTCCTTCTATGCTTTTTGCTACTCCCAAAATAACTTATGTTTTAGAAATGTTGAGCCATTTAAGTGTATTTTAAATCTGTTTCTATGTGCATGTGTGAGCATAAAATTTCATGGGTTTTTTGTGAGCTGAATATAAGGTGCTTGGGAACCTCTCTTTAGAAAGTTCAAATCTGTAGAAATGATGCTGTTTAAGAAAATGTGTTTTTTCAAATTTATCAACTGGTCAATACCATCTCAGTAAGTCCTACCTCAATGTCATTCAGTGGTGTATCACTGTGATGCATCATTAAATATTTAACATTGATTGTGTAAGTGCTGCAGGATTTAGTTTTGTTCGCTGTACATAAAGACTTGTGAAACTTGGCCAGTAGGTTCCCACAGTGGGAAGAAGGTATAGAAATGCTTTGTGATGCTGATCTTTTAAATAGGAGTTGGGTGGAAATGAAGAAATTTTAGATGTACAGTTTAGGGACTTGAGAGAAATGCTCAGAATAAGTGGTCAGAAACACCTTGGCTGTGAACTTTGCTGATCTGAGCCTGCTGTGGGAATTATCCCTGTTATTTAAAATATAAGATCTAGTTTATTTGTATCTAAATTCTAATTGCTTAGATACCAAGCAGACTTTTATTTTCTAATACTATTAATGATTCAGTCAGGCTGTGCAACAGGCATTAGTACCTATACATAAGGTTGTCTGTGTCTGCAGCTATTTCAAGCAATTAACAAGTTTAAATGTAACTGCTGTCATATGGTGGCCATTTTGTCCTATTTATAACCTTGTTTTTGAAGTGTTTCTGTAGCTAGATACAAAACATATATTCAGACAAACTTAGGTCTATGTGCTAAATTTCCCAGCACAGAGGAATGAAAGGTTTTTGCAGAAAAATATGTTTACATTCAAAGGCAATTTCTAACACTTCTGTTGTTTACAGTACAGTTTTAAATCTGATAAAGTTAAAAAAAAAAAAGGAAAAAAAAAAAAAAAGAAAAACCAAAAAAACCCAACCATGAACTGAAGGAATGCCATTTCTTTGTTCCCTGAATTCAGTCCAGTTTGGTGGACTTATAAACTGTAGAACATTACACTTTTCTTTCTTTTAGTTGAATTTCATAGGAAAAATTGGTGGCAGGCCAAAATAATAGCTGAACTCAAACAGTTCTAAGGATTCAGGTCCAGGTTGCTAACCAGAGCAGCTGCACTGTGAAGTGTTAGTGCTGCTGGAGCAGTGGGGAAAGAGGAGGAGCAGTGAAGGTTCTGCTCCCCAGCCGCACCCTCCAGACCTGTCAGGGAGCATTATCCCTGTGCCACATCTGGGAGGCCACAGAAAAGATAATTTTCACCCATGGGATTACTGCTGACAATTTGGTCCTGAACATAAAGTTGAAGGGTTGTGTCCAATATGAAGCAGTAGGGCACTGGGGGGAGCATTGCAGCTGAGCTAGCAAACCTTTAAAGTCTATTCATTAAAACAAACAAACAGAAAAATGGAAGGGGATTGCTTCAAGCATTATTTTAAGAGGAAATTAATGAAACCAGGAAGTTTTTGCAAGTAATGGTTTGAAAGATTTGTCTTATTCCCTTCCTCTGGGAGAGTGCCTTTTCATGCAGACCTCAGTAGTGTGATAGTGTGTGTTTGTGCAGAACACCTGCCATGTTCATTGCACAGGCTGGACCATAAGAAAGGATAAAATTATGTTTGAACAAACAGCTGCAATGTTTGAAGGTTTGCTCTTGCCACTCACATATATTGTAAGGTTTTCTTCTGAATGTGAATGGTGTTGGATGCACATTTAAGGGTGGGGAATGTGTGTGCAAAGACATGCATGTACACCTGGAATTGGGAAAATGAGGGGCTTTCTGGTGCTGCACAAAAAGAACTATCAATTTCCCAGGAGAAGAATGCTGTAGGGCCAGTTTAAACATTTTAGTGCTGTAGATGTATGACTTTAAGCCCTGGGTAAAAGCTGGCTGAATATGTCATAGACATGATTTGTCTGTGGATGATAGCAGCATCTCTCACAAAGCACTCCACTCAATCTGTGGAATGATATTAGTACTGAATGTGGAGAATGCTCTTTTCTAGTAGCTTGAGGTATACTTATATGAGTCTAGCTGGTGAGTGACATGGTAAATAAAATCCAGAGGAAAAATGATACACAGTTAAAGATGTATTTTAGTGACAGGCAATGCAGCAGCAAAGGCAAACAGAGATAGAGTCCTGCAGTTAGTGCATGAAAATAAGGGGAAACAAATGTTTTCAAGAACTAATGATCCCTTGAATCTTTTATCTGTTACCACAAATTAGACTGGGAAAGATCTATTTAATGGGAAAAAAACCTATTCAGCTCCATCTTTTACTAAATCTTGTATATTCCCCTCCTCAGCACTCACACTTACAAAATGCATATTAGGAATAGAATCATTCCATTTGGAGAAGAGTGTATCAATGCACGTATTGACAGTGTGGAGATACATTATTTTACCATCTACATAGTTTAAACCACATTTTCTCTTATCTTTCTGACACTAATTCTAGCACCAGAATTGCATTCGTCCCCATAGTAGATCTTCATTCCTGACAGTAGATTTTTGAGCAAATGAAAAATCATCCAGTCATTTTTCTCTAATTAATTATGTCTCTAAATACCTAATTATCACTGGGAACAAATTGCATGCTACAAAGATAATATTATGGAGAGCTGTTAATCTGTTAAGATGCTGCTTTTGAGTTTTGTACAGTTGATGCAGCTGTTAAAACAGAATTTTGCCACCTGGATATATCATTACCATTTTATTGTAACATTCAGAAATAACTGATGGGAAACCAGAGTATTGGAGTTGGCTTCTTGAAGCATTGTGCTTGTCAGATAAAGAAATGTATCCTTATGTCCTTCATAATCTACTCTTTTTCATACTTTAAGCTACTTTTGCATTCTCAAAAGGTGACTCTGTGGCAGCAGTAAAAATTACCTGTTCTTTCAGGGTTATTTTTTTAATAGCTTGGTTTGCATTGTCCACATATACATGGCAAGAGAGAATAACACAGTAGATTCATGGAGTTTTCAGCCAAATGCAATCTGCATAGAAATTGCACGTTTCTGTAGAATACTTGACAATTATGGCTTAGGTGGCTTAACTGTAATTAACGTGTAATGTGCACTTTGACTAGAAAAGAGAAATTACCAGGTACTTACCTCATGATTATTTCAGCATGCTCTGCACAGTTATGGTGTGTGGTCATAGTAGTGCAGAGTGCTGAGTATTCTCAGCTCATTCTGAAGTCCATTGGTGCTGAGTATCTCCAGAACCTCCTAGATGAGGTCCTGAATCCCTGGGAAATATGCAGTGACTGTATGTAAAGCATAATTTATAGCTGATGTCTTCATAGAAGTAATGCCACTGCTTGTTAATGATATCATCAAAAACTCCCAGCTCAAGGACATTCCTGATCACTCGAGTTATAAAACTTTATTTTTAGTAAAACCTCCCTTTAGAGCTGGATTTTCTTATATTTCTTTTTCCTTTTTTCATAGCAATTCTTCTGGCTAAAAGACTTTAAAGGTGACATGTGTGAACTAGGGTGATTTCAGAGTTAGAGGTAAATGCAGCTGTACACACATTATGTTTTTGTATTGATCTGCTAATATGAAACCTATAAAAATATGGACTGATAATAACTTGAGAGTTCTAATTAGCAGTCATCATGCTGCCACCTCTTCTGTGTAATCAAATCAGCAAAAATCCTGAAAATATGAAAGAGAGGTGCTTGAAGAAGTCTGTCAGTAATCTCATAAGAATACAGCTAAAATTTATGCCCTATTTTACTTTCATGGAAAAGTTAATTAAACTAATCAGCACTTCAAGAACCACAAGAGAAATCCTGTCCCAAATTCTGTATACAGACAGCCTTGAAATGGGAATGAGGACATAACCACACTATGTCCCTTGCCAGAATCTGCAGGGACCTGTGGGGGTGCTCTGAGCATTGTGACCTTCTCCTGCTGTGCTGGTCAGTCCCAGTGGACTCAGATTCTGCATCTTTGGAGCCTTGGAGATCTTGTAGGATTCATCATTTGCTGTATCCAGAGACGTGTGTGGTGATTTGTTTTCCTCTGGGATCTGCCCACATTGGTTTTGTAGTCCTTATGTCCCTTCTCACACAGCAGAGAGCTGGCTGGTTCATCATGAGCATTCTTTGCACTGGTGTGGGGATTTAGAGGAACCTGAGGAGCTTGGAATACAAACTGGCCAGAGGTGGACAAAATCCAGTGCCTGAGCTGGAGCAGAGAGAGCAGGACCCCAGGCAGGACCTCCTGAAGCTGTTCCTTCCTAAGGAGCTTCTTATCCCAGAGAACTGGGATACTGAGAACTGGGACAGTCCCCCAAGCGAGAGAAGTCACAGCACCAAGCCTGACAGAGCTCAGAGAGCGTTTGGACAATGCTCATGGGCACATGGTGTGACTCCTGGGGCTGTGCAGGGCCACCCTTGAGATCTTGAGTTAGACTCAATGATCTTTGTGGGTCCCTTCCAGCTCAGTATATTCTGTGATTCTTGAATGAGCTATGGATCACAGCACAGTAAAACACACCAGAAGCCTATGATGCCTCAAACCAGGGAAGCTGTGGGTGAGCATCTCCTTGCACCCAAGGTGCAAGGAAAAAGGTTTCAAATTCCAGCTTTTTCTGGTAAAAGAGAGAAACAGAGGTCCTGAGCCTGATTACTTTAGAGGAGCCAAGACAAAGTAAGCAGAGCTCTGGTACCTAAAGCACACAATGCAATAGTTTGACAAGTTTTATTCAAGGAAGACATTATTCAACTAAAAGCCACAACTGTGAGCTAGATGGAAAAGCAAGAAAAACACGAAGGCTATTTTTCAGTGGTCATCAAATGGACCAGTATTGCTGAGTAATTCAGTTTTGGTGGAATTTGATTCCTCTGTGCTGTGATGACTGCAAGGCAGCGTCTGTTTCCGGCACTCCAGCTGGGTTATTTGTTTGAATGTTTGCTGTTTTGTGTGTTTTTTTCCTAGTGCTGGGAAGCCTTAATCATGGGTCAAGCCTGCATTGTTTTAGGCACTAAATGAACTCAGAACAAAGAGGCAGCTCTGCTGCCATAGAGTTTATAATCTAAGTATAAAACAAGAGACAACAGATGGGTCTAGACAGACGGGGGAGCATAAGGAAACAATGTGACAGTACTGGGCAGCCAAAAAGTCAGCGTTCAAGGGAGAGCAGCAGGCCAGCTATGAGCTGTCTATAAGCAACACAGCAAAGAAAGGATCTGAAATGAGATAATTAAGACAGCTTTGCAGATGGCTGTAAGGAACTCCTCCTCAGAATGAGGCAGTTTGGTGGGGAAGGGCTTTGGAAGTAAAGACAAACATTTTGTGTTTTAGGGCATAGGAAGAGGGAAATAAAGCAGAAAACACTCAGATAGTGGCGATATCACCAAAAATATTGGATAACTACATGAAGGTTTTTTGCAGCAGCATTCTGTATAGGTAGGAGTGAGCTAAAGCTGGGTGCCTTTGATCCATTTTGTAAGTGAGGAAGATTGTGAAGAATGCTCCTTCCTCTCATCCTCACTGAAGGATTTCTCCCCCATTGTATCAGCAGACACTTCTTGGCCACAAAGAATTTGATGAGATTCACTTTTGAGCACATAAAATACTTTGTTTGGGCATAGAGGCTACAGAACACTTCTGAACTCCCAGAATTCAAAAGCTTGGATTTGGAAGTCAAATTTTTTTTTTCTCTCAAACAGAACAGAAAAATAATCACAAGACCGTGTTTGATTGTACTGGACAGTTGGTAAACAACTTGACAGCAGTTTCATCTTATGGTTACATTAGCTATTATTTTATATGGCAGTTGTATTTGGCAAATTACAATTTCCCTTTGAAAATGATCCTTGGAAAATAATACATGACATTTTAAAGTGCTGTGGTCCATATATGCAAATGAATAAATGCAAGATAACTACATACAGCTAGATGGTGTTAGCTGAGTTAAAAGATCCCTTGCACTTGGATCTCTCATTTTAGTATTTCAGTATCCCATTGCTTTATTAATAAAGTTTTCTGTATTTAAAATGAAAATTGTTTGCAAAAAATATATAAGCATTGTTTGCTTTCAATTTCTGTGCAGAACATAAAGAAGATAAGAGCACTGAGTATCTCTTAACAAAATGAAATCCCTCCATATGGCACCCTTCTCCCATTAAGATGTATAATATGAACCCAAAAAGCATCTTTTAAAACAGTTTTATAGCTGAAATAGGATTTTAGTTTAGCTTAATTTGTGAATTGCCAGAAGCAAGAATTATCCTTAATGCTGTCTGCGTAAGGGTGCACCCAGAGCTGCTCTTAAGCAATTCTATATCAAAATAACCAGGAGCTGTCTCACATTCATCCAGAAGTTAGGTTTTTCATCTGAATTAATCTAAATTTCCTTGCAAGTCAACAGAAGCACTTGGACAGGACATCTTGTCCTGTTCCATTACATGAGTTTGAAATAAAATTATCTATTAAATCTCACTCTTGAGGTATCTCTGTTCCTCTTCTACAGAGGGAGCCTAGATGATTAGCTTAGTCTCCTCACCTCACTCTAGGCAGCGGGAGTTGGAGGAGATTAAAAACAACCTTAGAAACTGAGCTGAACTGCCTTTTATTTCAGGCTGTCAAATGTAGCATGGTGCTGCAGTTCACAGACACATCTCTGCTCAGCAAGCCTGGGGAGGGTGGGAGTCTGTAGAGCCAGGACAGAACAGCTGCATCCCTTACCCTGGCAGGCTCGCAGCTCCAGGGCTGCCCAGGCCAGCAGTGGCCACGAGCTGGAACGGGGAATCCTTGAGAAGCTGTTTGGTGTGAGGGAACCCCAGTGCCATGTGCTGAGTGCTCTGTAAATAATTAATAGTCTCACAGGCAGTGATTCTGACATAAAGAAGAGGCTTTATTTAAAAGAGCAGTATTTTTTTGCATGACTGGACTGTTCTCACATCAATCTCTTTGCTTCATCCATGAGGTCCTCACCTGAGTACCCAAAGCATCTTCTGTGCTTGAAGTTACTGCTGAATCTGCAGCATGGCAGCATCTACTGTGCTGCAAAGGTTGGATCTGGGGAATGCAACTGAGAACTTGCAGGAGTCTTTCTTCAGCTGTAACATATTTAATTCTTAGAGCTACTTGCCAGATGCAGATGCATTTGATTGAGTGCAGCAACCGTGATTCTGTCTCACCTGCTCTCATCCATAATCTGCTTTATAACTTTCTCTGTTAAAAGTTCTGGTAGCCCTGCTGTTTGAAAGACTTTTTATAGAGTTCTTAGAGCCTGTAAAAGAAGACTTTTTCATAAATCATATTTTTTAAAGTGCTGCTCCGAGTGATTTGACATTTTTTCAAAAGTAAGATAAAAGTTTATGTTCTTGTAAATTATGTCCCTAAGAAGTATGCACTTTATATTTTATTTATTTTGATGGCTTATGTTATGATACTTTGATAGATCCTGAAATACACTGTCAGTTTTAAAGATACAGCCAATAAACTTTCGTTAGTGGGGAAAATGTGCCCCATAATGATCACATGCCTTTGTCTATGCAAAGACATTGTATCAGCCTTATGACACTTTTCTTTTTCAAAGTTTTGTTGTGTGTTTTTGACCAGTGTTACATAATTCAAGAAAAGGAATGTTTGATAAACATTTGACAATATTTGACAATATTTGAAAGGTCAAAAAGCTTTGGGACACAAATTCTCTGGGATTATAATCCTTAAAGAAAACAGGTGAAAGACAGTAATGATACATTTTCTCATCAAAGTTTAGTCTATATATGTGTGTATATAAAATTCTAATACCAACATACTGTAAGTAATGTCAATTGGACTTGCATAATTTGCTAGTCAGGGAGAAAGAGAACCAGAGCCCAAGATAGCCAAATTTTTTATTAACCTATTTCATGTGGAAGAGACTATTCATTAACACCAGCTGAAGACTTCAGCATTATCTTTCAAAATAAAATATATTTCCTCATAATGGAACAAATTTGGAGAGCAGTGTGAAAATTCATTGAGTTGAAAATACGAATTAATCAGTAATGATGTTTAAGATAGTATCAATGCAATGAATTTTTAAGCTAGAAAAAAAATTGAATTGCAATTACCATGTGGAAGAGTTTAAACAGATGTGTTAAGTTTCTGGCAGCCTTCATCCAGTTTGATTGGTGAATTACAAGGTGAGAGCAAGACCAACACAAAAGTCTTGTGCATGTAGTGAGGAGCAGTACAAGCAGAACTGCAGTGTAGAGATAAGAGACTGCTGAAACTCCTGCCAAGCAGTTCTGCTGGGTTTGTTCTATTTACACTGATCCTGCAGTCAGTGCACGCAAAGATTTTTCTTTGTCTTGTGAAGGACCAATAATTCTGAAATTTCATAAGGGTAATACTGTGATTTTTACTGGAGCAGGAGCCCCTTCACTGCAGGCAGAGTACAAGCAGTTGTTACTGTCATTGTTTCACAGAATGATATAAAGTACTTGTTTACAGGCATATTTTTAAACTGAGGAGAGATTTGAGTGTTTTATAGCTGTAAAAATCTTAGCAATTCTGTCAGAGCACGCCTGCATGTGCAATGCCTCACTAACATCTCCTTTCCTCATCCATTCTGTATCACAAATCTCTCTCCTCCCCTTACTACCAAATGTCAGAATACATTTACTCTGACAATAAAAAGAGTAGCAAACTTGAGGGTTTTGTCTGAGGATATAATTTAATTACCTTTAATAGTGATATTAAATGGGATAATATATAATATTTTATATAAATATAAATATTAAATAGATAAAATAGAATATTTTTTCTCTACAACAATATTTGATTTTTAACACCTTTTCTAGGCATCTTGCTCTCAAAGAAAGCTTTAATACCAACTCAGTGGAAAATTGCTGCCATGTAGATAAGAATAATTTTATTTAATTTTTCTTGAGATGGTGGATAATGTACCATCGTGAATTTATGGTTTACCACAGTGTGAAGTCAAGAAATATCTTGGTTTGGTTATGAAAGGAGCCCTCTATGAATCTGTGAGTTTAAGTCAGGCAGGCATGGGAACCTTGTTTTTTGCAGACTTTCATTTGGAAAATGCCCTTGGTGCAGTCCTACAATGAGAGGGACATTGCTGAGCTCTGCTCAGAGCCCTCCCTGGGCAGAGATCATTTCTGAATGACCTAAGGTTTGGTCTCCCCAATACAAAGGTTTCTCTAGGGCAATTCATGAATTTAATATTTGCATTTAGCTATAGACTTTTATAGCCTATCTTTATGATAGATGCCTGTTATTTGTGGAGAAATCACCCTTTTTATTTCTGTTTGGATGTATTTTTACAGTGATTTCTATTTCAGTTTATTCATGCTCTGAAAAAGTCTGGCAAAAAGTATACATGGAATTATCCTAATGCTAAAAGCTGAAGTGTTTATAGTTGGTAAACCTAAGTATACTGTATAATTAAAACAATTATTTAATCAAAAGATGCTTTCTTAAACTGCTTTGCAATTAGTGCTATTGAAATAGTTCTATTATTTTCCATGCATTTAATTTCTGTTTTGGTCTCTCCAGAGCACATTTTTTTGTAGAAGGCAAAACAACTTTACATCTATAATTATAGTTTAAACAATTTGAGGTATGCATGATCAGATTAAAATACTAAAGTAAACCTTACCATAACGGGACCAAAGCACAGGAGAATATACTGTGGTGGTTAACTCTGTTTAAGGTTATGAGCCTATGGGTTTGTTTACAATATTTCCTAGTTTCAGGGATATTGTGTCACTGTATATTCCCAGAGAGTTGAAAAAGGATTTCCCACTGCTAACACATACTTTGCAAGTGTTTGCTGAATAGCACAGAGCTGGTTTATGTGTTGTAGCAGTAATGGATCCCTGGTTATGGGTTTGTTTGTAATATTGATTTCCCGTCAGTCAGATTTTATAAAGAGCTTCACATCCTTGTCGTGCATCTCTGGTCTAGATGCTGCAGGTGTTAGCCTCAGATTGTAGAAGAGATTTGCAAAGAGAATGTTGTGTGCAGAGTTGCACCAAGGCTGATGGAAAATTGCTTTGAAGCAATGCCTGCTCTGTTTGGGAGCCTTTCTGCACTTCTGGTGTTCAGTGTCCTGAAACCTGTGGGCACATCTTTTCTTCCCACAAATACTTTTGTGGCAGACAACCACAGGGAAAGAAAAAAAAATCAGATGAAGCTCCTAAGAGTGTTACTAGAAGTTTCTATTAAGGGATAGACCCTTCCCTATTGACAGGATGAGTCTCTGCCAACTTCTAGTCCAGACATCTGAGTAGAAGTTGAAGGGTGCAGTGGGTGCATTGACGTGAGGGTAGGCATGTGTGTGGATAGCTTAGGAAAAGCTTAGCAATATGAGGAATGTTTTGGAAATCAAGAGGGAGAAGTCTGAGAGACAGGAAATCTACAGAGACCTGTCCTTTCCTTCAGTGCTGAAAACCCAATTTGTTTGGTCTGGCAGGTTGGGGGTGATGTTAGCCTGGGGCAGCACCAAATCCCCTCAAAGCTGCCTGTTCAAGGGTGGAAATAGAGCTCACCTGGAGAAGGCTTCACAGGGCACTGAGCCCAGTGTGGAGATTCTCTGGATCTCTCAGATCCCTCCCAGGGAAGACTGGGAATGATCTAACAGTGGAGACAGCAGAAGTTGTGCACCAAACTCCAGTGGTTCTTCCGTACTGGAAGCAGCAAAACCACAAAGAGGAGGTCTTGTGCAACCATAATTCACAATTCACTGCAAAGACACAAAATATAATCAAGAGAGATTAGTCATGCAGAAAATGTCTAAAGCATAATTTCATTAAGGCAGTAGGAACCACAGTGTCCGACTGTATGTTCACTGTCTGGTTCCTGTGCAGGATTTGTACACTCCTGGCATGAGGAGAGCAGAACACTGCTTTTTTTCCCAGCAGAACACTCACTAAGGTAAGGGATCTCAGAAAGGCTGCAGTCCTGAGGGTTTTTTTCTTTTAAACAAGAATTACAACTTTTTTCTTTTTTTTTTTTTAACATCTTTTGATGTATTTAGGCTTTTCTCCATAATTTTAAGTCTAGAAAGACCTATTGTAGGCAATACATTCTCTACTTCATTTTACCCTGTCTGTTGTTCATATTTAAGTTTCAAACCACATTGGGTTTGTCCCTAGAAAGGATCATCAGGCCTAATCACATACAGCTTTCAGCACAGCACTAGGACTATTAGAAAACATTGTTGCAATGGGAGCACACAACTGAATTTCTTCAAGATTTTGTTACTGAAATTCTAGTAGATGGTGATCTGAAAAAATATGGTATTTACAGCTTAATTTCAGATAAAATTTTTGTTGTTTTTTTACAGACCAACAGACACAACATACATAGACAGTTTGATGATTTTGTTGTTTTTCTCATCTAGATGCTTGTCTCATTTGCTAAAATTACTTTATTTACTAGACAGTGAAGAAGTCCATATTTTCAGATAATTTGTTTTTGTAATTGCTCACACCTATGTGTGTTCCTTCCAGTGCCTTTCTGTCATATTGGATTTTCTGACAACTGACTCCAACTTTGTTGTCTTTCCAGGTTGTCTGCTTAATTCCTTGTTTTCACAGAGTTTAAGATGTGAATTGTTCATTTACCTACTCTGATGATTTGTTTATCACATTTCCTTTAAGCTCCTGTCCTTTAGGTTTTCTGAGTTCAGGTTTTAGACTTGTGTATTAAACCTGTCTTACTGAAAGGGTGAAAGAGCCTTTTTAGCACATGATCTTTCAGAACTTCTAAAATGTAATTAAATCCTTTCCTCTTCCCTGAGTATGAAATGAAGAGCCTTTCTGAAGCCATTGCTTTGATTTTGGTGCATATAACATTGTTGTCCCAGACATGTGACTTCATATTTTGTTCCAGTAGCAAAGCAACTGGTAAGAAAATGAAAATTTAAGAGTTTTTTTTTCCTATGGGTGTCGTCCTCACCAGTGCTGACTGTTCTGTTGTGCCCACCCTGTCACTGCCACATTTTCCCATAAATGGCAAGATTGAAAAATATGGGACCTATAAAAAACCCATTCAATAACAGTTCCTGGGACAGCTGTTTATGTTTATTTTGTCCTTCTTTAATCTCTTTTATATAGTCCCATCAAATCCAAATGTTTCATGTATCTGTGCATATTATTTTAAATGTGTTACTAATGTGATCACTCCTATCCTTTAACCCTTCTGTCAGAGGGCAGTTGTGCCCAGTGGGAACCTTGATTCCTCTTTGGACAGGCCTCTCTGCTGATTTTCAGATTGTGACAGGAACCCTTCCAGATTTGGATGTCTCAGCTGAGTGTCTAAAGTCAGGTGGGGTGAATTTGAGATCTTCATGCCCATCACAAAAACCCAATTTACCTTGATCTGATGGATTTCTCTGATTTACGCAATCTGTTCCCACACTGTAATGTGCTTCTCTCAATCATCACTTCTTAATGTTCTCTCCCCACCTTTCCCACTTCCATCTCTGCAATTTATTTCATCTCAGACTATTCCCCTGTTGCCCCATGCACAGCTTAGCTCCACCACTGCCCCTTTCTTCCCTGCACTATTTGCTTCATCTGTCCCTGCTATGCCCATTCCATCTCTTCTTCATATTCTCGTGTTTTTAGAGCCCTGTAAAAATTGATATAGCTGTATATATTTTTTTCTTAATTATCACATTGCAGTTTCAAATAATATTATGTCTAATTCTGCTGTGGTGTTGTTCAGTTTATTTCTGTTTAAGTAATGCTGTAAAGCAGTATGTTGGGCAGAAAGCTTTGTACTATAATTGGGTAACAAATTATTATTTTCTTCTGGTGTTCAGTGAACTGGTTTTGCAGATCTTTCAGCTCAATTCATTATGATCAAATGGAGAAGCATTTGTTTCAATAAGATTTTAATCTCTAGGACTATCTTTTGCATCAGTGACTTTTCATTGTTAATTGCTTTCTTGTCCCCCATTAAGGTCTTCTTGCAAATGCTTCATCCAAACTGTGCTCCCTTTCCCCCCACACACAATTTGAAAATATCTTTTCAACTTTTTAGGTGAAATAACCATTGTTGCTTTCTTAATCCATCACTATGGCTTTTGTGTTTTCCTCCCTTGATAATGACAAAAACTGTACAAAATCACCTCTGCAAGGAATTTCAGAAATGCCCTCAATTTCTTCCCACATACATCAGAATGTAAGAAATCATTTTATTATTTCATAGCACCAATTAAGATCACCAGGGCACCTAGTATGTGCTGGATGTTTGTGAGTGAATTATCATTAATATTAATGATTTGAGAAGGTATGCACTGACTGGAGTACACCCCTGATGTCTCAGAGTCATTGTACTGAGGAGTTTTTTTTATTACAAGTTCTCTGAACCTGTTGCTACTTTAAACCCCATAAAGGGCATAGAAAAGAAAGATTTCAAACTACAATTTTAAATATGTAAAGAAAAAAATTACATGCTGAAATACCAAAATCGGGGGATGAGTTCAATTGGTTCTCTCCTTTTTCAAAAATCAATTGCTTGTGAATTTATTATTTTAACACAGCTGACAGAACATACAGAAGGAATTCAGTAATGAAAAGCATTTGGGGTTTGACAGGTTTTGGCTGAAATGAAGTCCTTTGAGACCAGCACTTGGAGGCAGAGGTGAAAGTAAAAATTGGTTTACCTGAAATCTCTGTATATGGAATCTAAATTTTCAAGGGAGACAGCATCAGGGCTTATCTTTTGACACATCCAACCTGAAATCTATCAGAACCTGTGAACTTCCTGACTTTTCAATGTCATGCCTGTACATGTCATTTTCTACACAAAACTTTGCACATGTGTTGAAAGTTCCTTGAAAAATCTGTGCTAATTCAAGTAATTAAGTTTTGCAGCTTATTCATGTATTAGTTTTCAAAATAATTTAGCTCAGTTCTCTCTGTCAAAAAAAACCCAAACAATCCACACCAATTGATTAATGCAATCTTATTTCTCTGTAGAGCTATGAAGCTTTTACATTGACAGTTTTTAACATCAAGCTGTATTATTTTTTTACTTGTGTGGGAACTGCCAATGTAGATAGGAGTAAAGTAGATGGTGTTCTTTCTTACACACCATTAATGTAGCCATTCACAAAGGGCTGCTTGGTGATAGCTGTGCAACAGGGTGTCAGAAATCTCACCTGAAGCCTCTGAAGTACAGAGTGTAACTGAGAGCTGGCAGTGATTTGCAGAACTTTTATTGCTTAGTCCATTATTGCATAAAAGTCCAGCTAAATTTGCATGTTTGGGCTGAATTTAAAAGCCTGTGTGTGAAGGAGGTCCGAGAGCGTGTTTCTATTCCCATTGATGTTTATGTCAGGGCAGAGGTGTTTGGGCTGTGGGCTCTGTGGGGCAGTGCTCACACATTACACACAAGGCAGTGAACCGAGTCCCTGATGGAGGCTGCGGGGAGGGGGCTGAGTAACAGGAGCAGCAATTACACCCAAAAAGAAAATGAAAACCGTCATGCTCTTCTGAAGAGCCATTCTGTCCATGCTCGCTGTAATATCTAACAGACATAGAGCACATTTCTCTGCAATTTTAAATATTATTCTGAAGTGCATCTAACCTAGCAATTGAAATCTGTGCGGGAAAATTGGCTGTGCTCTAGGAACTTTTGCCCAGCACTCAGAGCATGCACAGAATTATACCATTCAAAAGTAATCCTTTCTTGGAGTCATGCTCGTATTTATCTTTGCAGACCAGATTACTAGTTATATATTTATTTACTTTTTTTTTTACCGTCTAAAAAATTCAGCCTTGTGTTCTCAGTGCACTGAAGGCAGAGCCAAGCCCTGAAGCTCTCAGAGCTGAGTCACTTTAGATGGCACAGTGATGTACCATATTCATCCTGAACTGTGCAAACCAGGAGATATTGCTTGCATTTGAAATTATTGGCAACAGAGTGTGTTAACTCTCATGTGCTCACTGGAATGCTTTGTGCTGGCCTTTGAAAATATAAAACGTAAGAAAAAGATGATAATATGAAAAAAATCCATAACCTCCTGTCAGACGTTGCAATTGCTTGAGTGTTCAGCAGGAGTTAAAGATGGATAAAAAGTACAAGGTATAAGCCATAGCAATGAGTAGCAGATGAGCTGCATTCAAGACTAATAGATTCTTCATGAAAATGCTGTGACATTTATTTTCTATATTAAAAATTCAAATGCAAGTGTTTAGTATGTCTCATACATATCATCTCTTTCTGTAATTCTGGGACTGGCACAGTTTTGCCTTTAGTCATTTGGGTATTGCTTTTGCATCCACTTTGATCACATTGGGCTTCTGGAATATTCCCACCAGTTATCCTAAGAATTGTGATAACTGAATCTTGTTACATCTGTCCTAGAAACTAAAATATCATGAAGGAGAGTCTCAAATAAAACTGCAGATGAGGAAACCACTACCCCCACCCCCCAAATGTTTATTAGCACCTTTAATAAAAATATTTTTACCAATAAGAATATAACAAACCATCTCAAAAATATGGCATAAATATATGTATAAACAACATGCAGTATCCTTTCTTTCCTACACAAAGGAAAGCATTTATCATTCTGGTAACACAAGGGACAGAAAACAATGCCAATTCACAACAAAACCTTTCATGATTTAATATTGTTGTTTTGTCCCCTTAGATCCTAGAATGATAAATTTTGTTCCTCCTTTTGTCAGCATCAGAAGCACTTTCATATGTGGAATAAAGGCTCATTCATTATAATCATACTGGTTTTTTTCCAGGTTGCTTTTTCCAATCTGGTTCAGAATACATCATGCCAGTGATACTGGCCAGCTTTCTTGTCATTATTCCAAAGCTCCACGGGTACCTGTGATGGTACCAGTTTCATTTCTGTTTATGACTGAGTTTTTATCATTCCTATTCTCAAGCTTTTTGAGTCCTCACTGTGTCTGGGACTTCATTACACTGAGAGGTGTACAAACATGTACCTAACCTAGCCTGGACATGCAAGTCAGGTGTCCATGGAGTGTGATCCTCTGGGGAGCCACAGGTGAAGCCTGTTTGGTCTCTTAGGGTTTTCCACAAAGGCTGTGGCAGCCCTGTGAAGGGGATGGCCCTGCCCTCTAACACTTTTAAGTATTTTCTGTGCTATTTGTTCCTGAGAAGAAGCTGTGAGGGGTCATTGCCGGTGATGTTTGTGCAGAGCACAGGGGTCATTCCAGGTGAAATGTCTGTGGCTCCATCCTCATCCCAGCCAGCCAAAAACAACCCATTCTGGTTTTTTATATATTGCAGTATTTCAATAACTCAGAACATACCTTGATTTCAAAATGTGTTTTTTGCAAATCGTGTCAGTACTCTAAATAGACTTACATTGTTTTCAAACAGAAATACAAGAAGTTTAAGCACATTGTGTTTTAAGGAGAGCTGTTGGCTCTGGGGTGATGCCACTCCAGCTCTCATTCAGTGGTGGCTTTAGGAAACACAGTCATTGCACTAAAGCTAGGCAAACTATCTAATTACTATATTAGCATGTATTAGTTAATTTGTGTGTAGCGCTTTGGAGATAACAAGCTCGATATTTTAATACAGTTTCTCTTCCCTGGACACATATCTTGTCTTCATTTTTAAACCACTCTGAAAAGGTCAGTAAACATTGATTTTGTAAATGAAAGCTCTAAAATAGGACTTGAAAGAGCTAATGTTTGGGAGGAGGAAAAAAAAGTGTGAAAATTCCACTTGTTTAAGTCAGACCATGAATTTTGGGGCTCAGATTTCTCCTACTGATCTTTAGATCTCTTAACAGTCTCAGAAATTACATCCCTCACTCTGGAGGCTGTTTGTTCTTGCAGGAGGCTCCTGGCCCTACTTCCCTCCCCTTGAAACCCATCCCAGTGGATCTGGAGAGGATTTAAGCCCCACAGCCTCTAGGGATATTTAGCAGCTCCATGCACAGCTTACACTGACACAAAGGAGTTCTGTATCCTTGAGGCCACCCCAGTGAGGAAAACATATTTTTGTCCCTTTTGCAGTGTGAGTAGAGAAAGCACTGTTAGACACATCAAAGATGAAAAGTTGCATGAGAAATGTGCACTAGTTAGCACACACTTTTTAAAATCTTGAATGTAAATATTCTTCTTAAAACACAAGTGGGACTCAAATAATGAAATAAGGCTGGCTGCATTCAGATTGTTCACAATCTGCTTCATGGCTCTTAAAGAAATGATTAGGTCATAGTTCAAATGTGAACATCTATTTTTATCTCTCTTTGCAAATAATGGGTGTGTGTATCATATAAAAGAATTGCCCACTAAAATGAGAAGTCATCAGAAGAAAAAGTAATAGAAATGATTTTGAGGATGTTTGCAACTTTTTTAACTACCATACCACCTTCTTACACCAGTGCAATGCAAAGAGATGAAAGTAAGTAGAGAGGAATTAGATTAGTCTTAGTTGCTAACATCAGATTCACAAAGAAAATCCCTGATTATTGGAAGTCTATATACTGAATACTTTGTAAAGGCAGTTAAATGATGCTGACTGAAGCTCAATAGAAAAAAAAAGCAGCAAAAATAAGAACAGAAAATGAAGGGTTATTTGGAAGGAAGGCATTGGAAATAATGTGGGAAAAAGCCAGAAATCCTATACATGCCTCTTGTTGTATTGTCCAGACCAGACAGAACAAACAAAAATCAACTCACAAGGTCACACATCTGGACACAAACCTTACAGAGATTTATATGAATCCCTCTTGAGTCTGGCTCTTCCCCTTTTGGGGGATTATCCTTATCATTCTGAACTTCACACATTTTCAAGTCCCATTCCCACCACAGCTTTTGTTTTCCTCTCACCTTTTAAGACAGATGTCATAAAACGCAGAGTCCCACCTCTTAGAAAAAAGGTAGTTTGCCACTGATTACCTGCTATTTTCATTCTTTGCACCCAAAATTGCAGCAAGCTTTTAATGAACTAATCCTAAGCATGAACCATGTTTTTTATTGTCACCTTTTTTCTTATTCTTTATGAAAATCAATGTTTTCTTATGGCTTCTTCAGAGTCTCGAGTGTATAGTGTCTAATGGTATTGCTTTGTAGTTTTATATTACATCTTTATAACTTAGGATAATTATTTATAGTGGCAAATCATACTGCAGCAGACTGCAGGAAACAGAATGCTGTATTGCACAGCAAAGGGAGAGCAGATCCATGGTTTATTATGTTATTGTGTTATAGAAGGCACTTCAGGGGCTACAGAAGAAAGTTTCTCAAATTGTGGCAGCTCTCAGAAGCTGGGAAATACAAAACAGATTTCATTCAAAACACTCTTGGATCATTATCACTGTATATACAGCCATTATAGTCTAATTGAAATATAGAAAATCAGGAAATAAGAGAACCAAAGCTAAGTTTTTCACGTGTGGTCAAAAAGCATATGGGAAAAAATAGAGGGGGAAAAAGGTCAGCAGTTAAATAGCAAATAGAAGCCTCAATGCAATTTCTGCTTTTAAAAAACAGATGGGAGATTTAGCACAATTGCAGCGAGGGAGTTCTAATGTCCTGCTGAAGGTTTGTTTCTCCTTCATCACATAGTAAAAGCTTTTTTGAAAATGCTTAAATGAAAACTAGCTCCTAATCACATCCTGGAAACACAAAGACAGCATGATGCTCTGTGCAGCACAGCTATCTCTGATGAAAATTTTGGGAGCAATGCACGGAATTGCTCTGAATTTTGCCTGTTGTCTAAAAGAACCATCCTGACATTGGAAAACTCCAAACTGTGTATCTCTTACCACATCTTCTTGTCCATGGTTCCATTTCTTCCATTTGTTGCTCACATGAATATTGATGAGAATGGGCTGCTGCAGTAACTCTTTAGTGTCAGAAAGTGAATTTTCATTGAGTGCATCTTCAGGTTGCTGACATTGTTGAGAAATGGACTTTGTGAGATTTTCTTGACAGTATCTTTCATTTGGTTTCTGCCTTTTTTCCCCCACATCCATTTAGTACTGAGTCCTGCTCAATAGGCCATGAGTTAGAGATCTTATTTGGTTGTATTAAAAACAGGTGTGCAAATCAGGCTGAGATTTATGCCAAATGAGATCCCAAGAGGAATACTTCATAGCTTCTGCATTTCTGAAGGATGTTGATCCTAGCAGGAGAAATGTGGAATCTGAATTTGGTGTACCAGCAGGATCTTTCTCATTTTTTTCCACAGGCATTTAGAGAAATGCTTTAAATTGTTTTAAAAAGTTATAGCTTGGTAATCTTTTTCTACAAGAATTGTTGGGGTCTTGGTGTTGTGGGTTCATTTTTTTCAAAAATTTTATTGATTTAATGGGTGAATGAGACAATGAGTGCTTATATAATGAATACTTATTGCTTGTTGGATTGGGAATACACATAGAGGTAGGTGGCAAGCTGTGACTGTGGAATATCAGTTTTCCAGTGCTTCCTCTCCAAACTAGGACACATGCCCAGGACATATAATATAATAATTTACAGTGATATGCAGCCATTGTATTGCTATCTCTCAGTTTCAGGCATTTGCTGTATCTGAATATGTCACACAAGCAGAAACAGTGCTCTTCACTATCATTTTACTGATATTTATCTATATTGACTGCTCAGGACCAAGTAAGTGTATGTAATGAAGTGTTTAAAATGGAAACCTATTTCCATACAATTTGACAGGTCTAAGTGTGTAATTTTGCCTGTTATAGTCAGAACATGGTGTTTTCAATGTAAAATAGAAGATTCAGTAAAGAATAAATGAGTAGCTGTGTAGTTACTTGTCCATACTGGAGTCCCATACAGAATTACTTTCTTTCAGTGCAGACCATAATTGTGGTAGGGCTATTTGTACAAAATGTTTGGGGGTTAAAAATCTTCATTTTATGGTGTGAGCTTTTCAGCCTTTTACCAAAAATCAATTTTCTATGTATGCTGATGCTAGATTTGCTAATGGAGCCACCCTAATGCTGACAGCAGTGTATTTGTGACTTTATCTTTCTTTTTTCCTTTTCTTTTTCATTGTTCTCAAACATAATTATTACTGAAACTACAAATAACCTTATTAGAGATCCTGAGGACCCTGAAGTTGTCACTTTGGTGATATTCAAAATATGGTTCAAAATTCTCAGCACACTTTCTGTCCCATTGACTTAATTCTGTGTTTCCCTCCCAAGATCATTTGTTTTGTCAGAGTGACTCCTGGCTATGTAGCTGGGGATGCTCTAAATGTCTAATTGGACATCAACAGAATACTGAAAAATTAGCATTGCTATTTGGGCAGAACCAAATTTGTATCAAAGCGGTGGTTAGAGTTGTACCAGTATGTTGGAAATGGAAAACAAGCCCAGTACTTTGAAAGCAAAACTTTAAAATGAGAATTCTCTGTGGAAAAGCACTGCAGATACCATGCCTACTGCTGGTTATGCTGTAATACTATTGAATTTCTGGTGAACTACAATAATTTCTTTGCATGAACATATTCAGTACTTTCTGGTTTAAATAAAATTTTTGACAAGGGGAAAAAAAGCCTGGCACCTGCAACATAAAGGGTGCAAGAGAGAGTAGAAGGATCTTAGAGGATTATTGTTCTAATCTTCTTCCTTAAAAGCAAATGGTAATGTAAGTAGCATTGTTTTATCTCCAGCATGGGCAGAATTGGCCCCTTTTGGGCCCTTAAACCTATTGTCTTTAAGGTGGTGTGTTTTGTCTTGAGGAGGAGAGTAGTAAAGCTGCAAATCTGGCAGTGTATGTTATCACCCAGATGGAACATTAGGGAGGTATTCATAAAAACTGAATTTCACCTGGTGAGGTTTATCACCCCAGATTTCCTCTACAGACAGAAAGAGATCTGCTTTAAATCACCCCCTGCCAGAAAGGCCCCTCTGGAGGGAAGCAAACCCCAGTGACTGCTGCTGCCTTTTCTTCTTCTGAGTGTTCTCCTGATTGCTCAGTTGTGTTCCAACCTGCTCTGTTTCCCAGATACACACACACAGATATTCTGATTACTGAATTGCACGAAATATAATTCAGCCCTGTAATAATGGCCAATCACACTCTGTTTATATGGATGATAAATCTCTGTCCCACAGGTGTTCATCCCTCTCATGATGTATAGTAAGGCTTTAACTTTCATCACAGTGGTTAAAGCATCCAATTGCATGAATGGGGTTGGGTAAAGAGCTTTCAAAATGTTGTAACTCAAGCTCACAAGTTTTTACAGCTTTCATATCTTCATTTTGCTCTGATTTGCATCCATGGTCCAGGTAAAAAGAGTTTGCTGAAGATAGAGACAAAGAGTAAAATGATGCTGTACAGGCAACCTCAAGTAGAGGAGACTTTGCAATCCAGACTTTTCTAATGACTATAGAGGGTTTCATAAACTAACCCCACCTGGGCCATAACTGTGATACTGACTTCTAAAAAAAAACAATTATGATTTTGTTTGTATTAAACCAGGTATTGCTAAAAGTGAGTGAAAATAGAGCTTCTTCAATACTCCAAGTAGACTTTTTCTCTTCTGCAGAAATAGGTTTACAAGACCAAATTAGATTCTGGCATGATTAATGCATCTCACCAAATTCTTGCAGAGTAGCAAATTAGTTTATAGTGATTTTCTTGAAAACAAATTAAACGGCTGCACAACATCACAAGAATAGAGATGTTTTTCATAGCATATGGATAAATGATTCAATGGAAGTGAGATGTAATCAAACTGAAAATGTAATCCAAATGTTTCAAATATTACTGTCCATTGTAGAAAAATGTGTAATTACTTGCATTTTAATGCATGTTGTATAATATACAGTGGCAGAGCAGCAAGGAATTAATCTGCATGAGATTTGCACATATTCTAAATGGGTTATTCCTTTTTCGGTGTTTTTATTATTATTCCGATAAAAACAATGTGACAAGAAGATTTGACCTCAGGTTGCACTAGGGGAGGTTTAGATTGGCCATTAGGAAAAACTTCACCAAAAGAGTTGTCAAGCCCTGGAACAGGCTGCCCAGGGAAGTGGTGAAATCACCATTGCTGGAGGTGCTTAAAAGACGTGTGAATGTGGCACTCAGGGTCATGTTTTATTGGTGGGCTTTGCAGTGTTAATGGTTGGACCCCCATGATCATAAGGGTCTTTTCCAAACTGAACAATTTAATGGTCCCATGGTTCCTATGTTCCAGGAGGGCTTGAGTTGAGAAAAGAGGGTGGGAGAAAAAAGCTTCAGTGAATCAATGTTAGATTACCCCATTCGATTACTGTAGAGTCTCCAGCTCCCCACTGGATCCATTCACCAGGACACCTTTTGAAGCACCCCAGAGTGCTTTGTCACCTTCCCTTTGTCCCTATCCAGAGAGGCCAAGCAACCCATGCTGGCTCTCAGTCACTGGCAGGCTGGATAGCTGCAAGGCACCAGATGTTGTACAGACCTGGATTTCAGACCAAATTATGGATATCTCACTCTGAAAGGGAAGGAGAACTGCCTGACTGCATTAAAAAAAAAAAAAAAATCCCTACTGGCCCCATGGAATACAAATATTTCACACAAATATGTAGGGCCATTTCCTTTCCACAATGAGAAAATTTGGGAAAGGATGAACATTTCTTCTAAGAGCCTTTATTGTATAGTCTGCATTTCCCACAAACTGACAGCAGGTAATTTATAAGTCTGTTCTGGGAATAAGAATTTCTTAGTCCCTTACAGATAGCCCTTATTACTAAATACCAAAGGTGTAATAAAAAGGAGCATGACATCTTCTCTCTACTAGTGTGTGGCTATTTAATTCCACACTATCATTATTTAGTTTATTATTGTTATGGTTTAAGCTCTGTCTCATATTTTACTTATTTAATTAAGTTATATGCAAAGGAAAGGAAAACATACCTCCTGGCCTCTTGGCTGTCTTCCCATCTTGCAAAAATTATCACTGAAAAAAAAATGATGGGGTTACTTTCCCAAAGTAATTTCCTAGTTAGTTTAGTTTGTTTCATATATCTTTCCGAAAGTAAGAGCGGTGTCAACTTAAAATACACATGCATGCACCAAACAGGAAGAGAAGCCCATAAAAAGACTGTGAATTTGAGGTGCTGTCAGCTTGTCCTTTTAAAAATAATCTAATTCAAATAAAAAAAACATTCAATATGACAGGCTATGAAGACACTTATTGTTCTTGGCAGATGCTTATGATTATTTTTCTTTGTGACTAAGTCTGTGATCTCTGGATACTGTCTAGGCACACCTGCCAGATCAGGAAACTCTGATACACATGAAGGATTTGACTATTTTCTGACTTTGAAATGAACTTAGATCTGTTGTGTTCTTCTAGCCATATACAGTCTTGAACTTCAGATGACTCTTAATTTTTCTCCTGGAAAGTACTCGAGTATCAGGTTTGTACTTGCTTAGGAGGGGGCTCTGTGCATCACCATTAAGTACCAAATTTTGTTCTGGTTCTGTTTTATGTGCCTTTTGGATATCTCCCAGCATGACTTGATCCATAGCAGAGGAGTGTGCAGCACAAAGAACAGGCTGGCATTTTCAGTCATCAAAATGAAGCCTGAGTTGGTCTGCTTGGAGGCAGTTTGGTTGAGAACACAGAAACAACCAGAAAATCATGAAACTATTGCTAAACAACTAAATTGAATATGACTATTTCTAGCACAGTATCTCATAGAAAGTGAGAGAATTTCTTCCATGGGTACTCAGAAACACTGCCTAGTAACAATCTTCTAGAATGTTATGCTGCTTCTAGAATGCTATGCTCCCCCACTATTGCAGACAGTATAATGAACATATTTTTTTCTATGAAGAATAAATCTGTGCATTCCATAAACATGATGGTCAATGTGATCTGTTTCTTCAAATTGAGAAGTAGGTAATGCAAAACTTCATTATTAACTGGGGGATTGTATATAATTTGCATGTGTGCATATATAAAAAATTGTTACATAATGGCATATTTATGTTACATTATTACATAATTCTGGTGTATATATATATATATATATATGTATGTATATATATGCATATACCATTAAGTCACATATGATATACATTGTGTACTTTTCAAACAGTATTTTTATAGACTTGAAACATTGATAAATGGTGGAATTCATTAAAATTCCCTACATTATAAGTGGTAGTTTTATTGATGAACATGAAACTGCCTCCATTGGCTTCACTGTGTGCTATGGTGACTTTCATGAGGCACCACCACAGTCTGTGATTCTCATCCCTAAGTGCATCTTCAAACAGCTCAGATCCATTTCTACAGACTTCCATGGGCAGTAAGCCTTCCACAGTGGCAATAATTTGAGTAAGAGATCCTTTATGATACAAGGAGTCTGTCCAGAATGGGGTGAGCATGTACAGTAATGCCACTCTTTAAAGAATTAACAGATGGAAGGAACACAAAGACTTGGGGGCACTGAAGGGTGAAGCTGTGACTTTAATAATATAGTGTTTACCCAGTCTTTTCTGTTTAAGTCTCTCTGCATGGCAGCTGGCATTTTATTTTCATTGCTTAAAGTCACCTTAAACAATGACTATAATTTTGGTTGAAATGTCAAACAAATCTAATTGATCTACCTGACTCGTAGTTATTTTATTGTCTTCAGGTTTCTGAATGTTCTGATTCTGCATAACAATGACGTGTAGAAATTTAATCAAATGAAGACATCTATCCAAATGTTATGTCTGAATAATGCATATTCAAATTGAAAGGAAACATTTCCAGTTACCTGCCTAATCTGAGGTCATTCTTTGTTCCCTTACTTTTAACAAAAGAGATAGTAAGAATTCCATGTATTTCTCATTAAAATGAACAATAGAGGAGGAAAAAAAGGTTTTAAATATGCACACCATTATGTAAGACTAATTTTTTCATTGTAGGGGTTTTTTTTCTACTTTTAGAGATAGTGTAGCCTTACATCAGTTCAAATGTAGTTGTATACAATCCGAGGAAAAATGTTTAAACATCCCAGCATGGGTATTTCCATTTAAATCTGATTACAGTGAAATAAAACTGTAGCTATTAAAGGTTTAGAAGAACTACAAATACAAGCAGTAAAAGAAGACAGTTAGTAAATGAGGTAGTAAAACATTTCAGCAGGGCAAACAGTTTATAGCACTCAGCCTTCCTGTAGCAGACTGTGCTATTCACCACAGACCCGTGCACTGTTCCCCGAACTGCACTTAAACCTGCAATTAACCTTTCACGCCTAATGAAGCTGTTTTGCTGCAAAATTAAAATATATAGTACTGCCTGTTTTTACAGAGACTGGGAGGGGAGCATCTCAGAATAAATGACTTTTTCAGATGCTCCTGTTTGAGTGCAGGATTGAAGGGCTGTTTGTATATAAACCGTGAATGCGCTTTTCAAGGTAATCTCATTTGATTTGCTGTATTTTATCCCTCTACATATTAATAGCTTTGCACTATTGTACAAAAAAAAAATAAAGGGAAAAAATTCACACCCCAGTAATTTTATGATTAGAGACTTCCTGAGAATAAACTGTTACCATTTAACTTCCATTAGGAAAGACAATAGTTCTGCTAAAGATAACCAAGTTCATATTGCTTCCTCTAGTGTTTTCCTCATTGTGGATGCAATTATCTCTTACAAAAATATACTTTCCACTTACAATTTGACTGGGCTTACTTCTTAATGACTTGTACATACATGTCCTTAAAACCAGCTAGAGGTTGTTTGAGCTGCATAGAACTAGGTCAGGTTATTTCTATAACATTTTGTAGAAAAACAAACTAAATTTAAAAATAGGGTTGGTTCTGCAACTAAGATTGAATTTAGAGAAATTAGAGGTGACCTGTTGAGTCTCCATGTAGGATCCTTACTGATTCCACTGTTCCTTTCTGCCATGCTGCTCAAGAGTCAGAAGCAACCAGAGACCGTGTACTGATTTGGAAAATACCAGTTTGGATGGTAGGTAGGATATTTAAACAGCAGAGGAGGTGGGTAAATATAATAACTTAGGAGTTCAGGTAACACATCCAGAGCACTGTACAATTTACAGTTCCAACTTCAGTGACTGTAAATGTATTCACATTTATTATTTAGATTAAAAACCTGTAACATCAAGGGAATGTTTTGGTTTTGTTTGGTTTTTTTTTTAATGAATATTTAAGCCACAGCATTTTCTTCTGTTTTATTTTGATGTAAATTCTCCTTGCTCGAAGTGTCTGTGCACAAGCTTGACTTGGTAAATGAAATTCCTTTAGACTGCCAGTCTGAAATAATGAATTGTTCCCCCAGTTAATTGTATTGCTTTGATAACAAGGAACTATGCTGGGCGTAGAGAACATAATAAATGAATTTCATCAGATGATTTGTGTGACATTTTGAAAAATGATCTTCTGTAGCGACCTGATTTTAATGGAATTCTATCAACATGCCAGTACATCCCAATATGCAGTGTTAGACCTAAGGATTCCTTTTTGTTAGTTGTTATATTAGGTGAGGTTAGCTTAATACATCCAAATATATTTTAAAAGTGCTTATTAAATTAAAAAATCCGTTTACTAATATTCTTTCTGTTTAGCATAGTCCCTAAGCCTGGCTGTTGCAGATGGGATGACATGTAGGCAATCATCAAAATGATATTTAGCTTTTATCCCTGAATTTGCTAATACCTAAGTTTACTGCTTAAACTTTAAAGGTGCCTCAAAGATTTCAACAATTTAATTTGTCAGAGTCCAATTTTAAGCATCACTGGCTCATGCCATGAAATATTTGTGTAGGTGAGAAAAAGCAACTTGATTAATCTTGGCTCTTACATATCCTGAAATGTATCAATGATAATTGTACTTAGTGTTTTACAGTATCATGCATTTTTAAAATCTGGATGCACATTAATTACTTCTTGCAACTTTTTTGAAACTTAAGAAAGGTGTGAAATAGCATAGATTTTGCAGGATCCTGGAAACCTGAACTAAATCTGACCATATATCTAATACTATGAAAGGAGACTGTAGCAACACTTGTTAGTGAAAAACAATTTTTGCAGTTTCTTAGTAGATAAGAGCTGTAATGAGGGATTGCATGGAAAGTATTGCAAAATTGGAATCTGTGTAATAGATAAATTGAGTTTGATATTGGCTTGAGATAAGGAATAGAGAGTTAAACATGGTGAAAAGTGTTTTCAAAGGTTTCCTTGGACAGTGGTGGTGTTATTAGCTGGAGAATGAAAAGTTTTGGGCTGCATGGAGAACCAGCAGCATCCTTATCTACATTTTGGGTATATGTAGATGGGATTTTTGTGGTTTGTTTGTAGTAGAAAGTATATATGATGTGAATACTCCTAATCCATTTGATTGCAATATCACCTGTGTGAGTTTAAAAGCCTAGAAGTACCCTGTATTAAGTGTTTTGTTAATCACAGCATTTTAGAAGTCATTAATTTCTAGAAAGGATGCAGTAGCAAGGAAATGGAAGAGTAAATTTTAACATATTAGCTTCTTAGGTCTGGAAGGGAAGCTGAATGAGGAGTGGCTGAGGCCACTTGGTCTGTTCAGCCTGGAGGAGACTGAGGGGCGACCTCACTGCAGCTCCAGCTTCCTCATGAGGGGAAGACCTGAGGGAACAGCCTGAAGTTGTGTCAGGAGAGCTTTGGGTTGGATATTAGAGAAAAATACTTCGTTTAGAGGATGGTTGGCACTGGAACAGGCTCCACAAGGGCAGTAGTCACAGCACTGACAGTTCAAGAAGGACATGGACAATGCACATGGTGGGATTCTTGGTACTGTCCTGTTCTGGGCCAGAAGCAAGACTTGATGATCCTTGTGGGTCCTTTCCAACTCAGAATATTCTGTGTTTCTATGATTCCTAAGCATGCTGGCCTATGCCCTTGGCAGTACCCTGTTAAGATTACAACAGGTCATGAAATATCAACAAATTAACCAGAATCCAAACCAGAAGAGTTTTGGTGAGTTGAAAACACTTAGAATGTACCCAGGCCATCATGGTCCATTACTTCTTTATAGATCTGTGCTTTCTAGAAAGATATTTTCATATCTTTTTGTGGTAAATATTAACCTCTGGATATTCCCCAATTAAAGAGGCATATATATATATATATATATATATATATATATATATATATATATTGCAAAGGCAAATATTCAGGGATACAATGTCCTAACTGAAGTTTCTGTTTCTCATTTTCTGATTTGATGATTTTATCAATTTCTAAATGCAATGCACATATATTTAATATGAGAAAATTAATGTCAGAAAGCTTCTGGTCCACATAAATGGAAAATGGTCATAAAGAGAGGTCATGCTAAGATCGCACAGCAAATCAATAAGAGACACAAATGGAGCTCAGTTCTTCTTATTTCCAGTCTGGTGTCTTAACTGCATCTTTTTCCTTCCACTGTCTCTTCACTGTTACCAAGAGGCATTTAAGAAAGTGAGAACTTGTTATCTGACTTTGAAATGAAACTGATCACTTCTGGGAAAGTACATAAACTGGCCTTGAAAGAGGCCATCACGCTGCTCTGGAATTCTTCTCAGGAAAGCTGAGCATTACATTTTGTTTTTCTTTTATTTATCTTACAGGTCTTGCAATTGCAAGTGCTCTGATAGACATTTCACAACAGAAGCCTGCGGACTGTAAAGATAAGAGTTCAGGAGTCAGAAATCGAAAACATCACCTTTCAACACGTCAAGGAACTTGTGTCTGAGAGTCAAAAACTACAATTGTATATTCTGTAATGTTTTCTTTTTAAATGGCTTCCATTGAAAGCTATACTACAGCCTCAGTTTTTATGGAGGCAAATCTATGGATGAACACATGAGGTACTGTGCTCTGTTTTAGTCACACAGCCTGCTATCCCCCAAAGCTGAACTGACTTCTGGTAGGTATGAGCATGCCTGATGAGCTTTAATAAAGAGTGGATCCTGGTATCAACAAAAAACAAAATAAAATACCGAGTATTCTTAATCCTGAACATATCAGAGCAGGGAAAAATCCTTGGACATATCTAGGAGAAACTTCACATTTTTTTTTGTAATGAAGAAACAAATTGTATAATTGAAAACTGAGCAAATTCCAAGAATCTAAAGGAAATCTTTGTATCGCTTAATGTAACAATGGGAATTGTACAGTTCTTTCCTTGTAATTGGCATTAAGATTTCTTTCCAGCAAGCAGAAACTAAAGAGAATCATTTGGATTTAAGTGGTTTTTTATCATTGCCCAGAAGAGGTAGGCAGCTTTTAGCAAAGGTGTATTCCAAGAACACCACCTGTAATATTTGAAAGATAATTCTATTAAATACTATGACTTGAGCATTTAATAATTCTTTTTCTTTACATTGGAAAAAACCTCATAAACATAATTTGGACTGCAGAAGAGTGATGGGTGGGCTTTCTTTTCTGTACCTCAGAGTTTGTCCTGAATTAGGGATATTTTACAAAGAGGGTTCTCCACGCCAGCTAAATGATCAGCAAAATTAATTGAGCATGGAAAAGCTGCTTTACAATATTTTTTTCCTAAGAGAGTCTCCAAGACTGCAAATCTAAGGAGAGTTGAACATGCTGTTATTCAACCTGCTCCCATTTCAATATTGAAATTTTCTAGTATCTGTATATTGTCCTGACCTGTAAGCAGAAGAGATTAATCCCAGTCAGCACTTTGGCTCTTGTTTTTATAATAAACTATGGATATTTTTTCCCTCACAACTGCAGAATTTCATCTCATTGTCACTTTAGCACCTGTTAAGGAGTTGCCCTATATAAATAAATAAATGTTTAAAAATCCATCTTGCTTCCAACATTAGCTGTCAAATCCCACAACCAGTGTGGAACCTCACACAATCAGTAGTCAGCAACAAAAAGCAGATAAAAGAATTTCCTTTGTGAAGGACTTTGGTCCTTGGGGGCTCAGTAACCACAACAGATAACCTGGCAACCAGCTTTAATGGCCCTCGCTCTTTTTATTTACTCAGAATTCATGCACATAGAAAAGAGTAAGAGAATGCTGAGGGGCAGGTAGCAGATGTGTCATATTCTCATTTATGCATTGCACACTGACAGAGTGTAATATGAAACCAGTAGTTTTGTACAAGCTTGTTGAAAGTATAGTTTCTCAACTCCAAATCTGCCACCATCCTAGTACAGGAGAGTGATACAGAGGTTTAAATGTCTCATGTAATGATAGACTTTTGGTAAATATGAAAGATATAAAAAAGATAATTGATGTTTACTACTTTATCTGTATTTTTTATGTTCTTTTTATTTCAGAAAGATGATGACATTTTACTGTTTATAGTTGACTTCATAGTTACTTGCATGCCATGGTGGTGCAGTAGCAGTAATAAAGCCCTGTTGTGAGTTGTGTTTATTTCCTAAAGCCATTCATACATAGAAGTACTCAGCTTAATTTGGATGAGGACTAAATGTAAAAAATAATTATTAAAAAGGAACAATTGTACAGTATGTAGTTATATCTTATACAGGAGTATTAGGTTGCATCTAGCCATGACTGCTCTATTGTTTTGATAAATTATGCACTTATGAATTATGGTATAATTATTTCTTATACTGGCATGATTGTTTCAGTATTTTCATATCTTAAAATAAGATTATTATCTTAAAATAATACCATCTTGTGACTTTTATTGCCTATTCTGACCTCATATAACCTAAAACTTTAAAAATTCATTTTTAAAGGTTCTGTTGGGAACTTTGAACCAGTGCTACTTAGCCTGGTGAAAAAATTGTCCTTTGAAAACAGCCCTTTCTGCCAGTTTTAAAGTTAATCTGTTCAAGTGAATATAAACTGATGGGACTGGTTTACATGATGCACACACTTAGGAAAAAGAAAGAGCCACTTGTCTGGAATATATTCCAAACTCTGTGTTATCCTCAATCTAAGCATTTCACATAAGCATTATGCAGTGTGTTTTGTGAATGTACTGGAAACCCCATCCACAGAAAGACCATCCAGTCCTGTAGGAGAGTTGTGGCTGTGCTCACTCATACAGGATTACATTCCTCTGTATCTCAAGCAGAGTTTGATAAATACTTGAAAATCAGGTGTGAGTTTTAAAGGGATAAAATATTTTACTGCACACTGAAGATAGGCAAATAGCCATCAGCCATTTTACTGTGTTTTCAGGTAAAAATGTTATTTTACTCTACAAGAAAAGCATGTTTGTCATGGGATCATTCAGCATTTCCCTTCACTCTGAGAAATTTTTTCTGAAGTGTCTTTCAACTCCCAGGATCCCTGATTGCATGCAAATTAGTAAATTCATATAATAATGAAGTAAATAAAAAATACTTATATAATGGCCACACTTAAAAACAAGAAGTTTGCAAACACATACCAAAGCTTTCTTTTTGGAAGGTATAAATAGCATAAATGTCTGATAACTAGATTTTGTTAGTTGTTGACAAGTGCGAACTTTTTGGTAACGACCACTGTACATCAGATGAGATGTTTTATGAACAGTCCCATTATGATTGTGTCAAGAAAAGGCCATATTTTTTTTAAATCCTGTTGTCCAGTTTAACTTTGGGACCCTTTCTTATAGTCAGAAAATGTTGAATGGCCTGTTTTACTCTTAATGTGATTTATATTGGATGAAAAATAAATAAGTGCTGTTCTGGTAAGTAAGGCCCAGTGAAGTTCTGATTGTCAGGATTCAACCTCCCCCTCCTCAGTCTGTGGATTCTGCTGAGGGAAATCCAGCAGCCAGAAATTACTGTTCCAAATATGAGATAGCCTGTCCATGGTAACGTGGGTTTAGTACTTCAGTTCCTCTTTGTATTTCTGTATTTATATAAAATCCTGAAACTTCTTCAATTGAATTTGCACACTTCAGAATATTTGCTTCCATTCATTACATTCCTATGAAATGTAATGAAATGTTTTTTCACCTGTACCAAAAAAAAAGGTTATCAGTATGTTGCCACTATTAAAATTATTTAATAAAAAAGGTCAAATTTTTGACATGTTAAGGCATGAATATACCATTAAGAAACATTCAAATTCATCTGATTTGAGAATTTTAATAGCTGACTGCTCTTTTTATACATAGAGTTTTCTCTCATCTTCCCAAATCAAAAGCATTTTGACAATTTCAGATTGGGGTATGGAATTTGTTATGTGTAAAATCTGCAGCAATAATTATTTTCAAAATAATTTAATGTAGAGGCTGGAATCCTGATGGTAAGAATTTTAGTTTGGGATCACTTTAACAGATGTTCAATCTTCATGCATTATAATTTTCCTGGATTCATATAAATTATAAAATCATTATGTATCTAATTTCATTACCAATTTTTTAAAAGGCATCTGAAAGGTTTCTTGACAATAAAGAAAAATTCTCTGTTAAAGGTGATTTACAATCCCTCTTTTTTATAAACAAAGTTGTCCTGTTCAGAATGTTCAACATTACTGGGAAAAATGAAATAAATTAACTGCATTTTTTCCACTTTCTAAGGTGCAGAATTACCTGAAAAGGTGTCGTTTGCTGATACATATTTCAGATCTAGAATAAAGTATGGAATATCCAAGGATATTTTAGGTGCTTATAACAAATAATTACAAGCCCAGAGATGTCTGCAGGTGGCCAGAAGTTCCTGTGCGCTCTTCAGTTTTAATTGCTCTTTAAATACTAACAACAGAGCACAAAAATGGCAAAAAAAGTCCTTGCACAATCTGGGCTTGTACAACTCAGGGCCATACATATGTTGTTTCAGCTTTTCCTTATTTAAGGCACTTTTATTTTCATTAGGATTGTTTATATTTCTATATGACTGCCTGTATGGCCACATGTGGCCATTTCCATGGCTGCAGGTATTGCTGATATGAAAAATCATCATCTTGTACATATATCTGGAAATCTAGTGGCTCCCTGAAATTTATTGTGAGGCTGAAAAGGGAATAATATCACCCCAGGCTTGGTCATGTATGCTGAAACTTGTTTGTGTCTTGAACCATTTCTGTGCCCTGGCTGATATGTTAAAAACTGCCTTTTTCTACAATGAGGAAGCAAGAGTAGAACCAGTGGGCAAACCAAACAATTATTTTTGAAACATAACTCTGTGTGTGTGTGTGTGTGTGTGTGCCTATATGTATATATTATAAATATAATGGATTATGTAGTTGGTTTCACAGCTGATCTAAATCAGAACATTCTCTGTTTCCTCACATATTCTCACCTATTACATTGAATTATATGAAGGCTAACTCAGTGACTATTTATGTACATAATAACAGCTCTTTCTACAGAAATAAAATCTTAAGTGTGTTTGTCCTTCTGAGTGAGGATATAGAAGTGTGCTTGAAACTGTATAGAAAATGTTATCAACTATCAGTTGTTTTCAATTATTATCAATTGGGTATCAGTGTTTTCAGCATGTCCAAGACTGAGTGCAGAAGGTGAGGCAACTCCTGTCCTTTTATATCTTTCTTTTTCTATTTTATTTGCCTGTTGCAGTTCTTATGTGCTAAGATCAGAGTCAATAATACAGAAAGAATATTAATTTTGACAGAATTGCTATTCATTTAACAATAAGTTATTCTCTTTCTATTATATTATCAAAACAATGCTTAGCTATGCTATTTTCCAATTTTAGTAAATGCCTTTTTCTAAAAGACCTTTCATTGGACAAGAAACAAGAAAAAAGTAAGCTGGAGCTCTTCAAATACTCCTAAAGCATATCAGAAACATTCTGCTGAGAATTTGTGTCTTTTTAACAATTATTCTAAGGTCAGTATGTATAAAAAGTCATTTTTACTTTATGATTCTTAGGGATTAACATGAAGCAAAATTTATTTTTTCATGTGAAGTCCTGATGGTCTCTTAAGACATTGAGTTATAAAATATAATTGAGAAAAAGTAAACATAGTTTTGGAACACAATGTTTAGGATAACCAGCATGGATGTTTTCATGAAAGAACTCTACACAAATTTTCTGTTTCCTAAAACTTCCTCTCAGACATGAAATTTGTCAATACTCCTGCAGGTCTCCTCTTCCCCATTCCTTCCCAAAGCACTAAGAGCCAAATGGTCAGGTATAAAAATCTTTTATATATCTGAATACAGGTAAATTTGTTTCTTCTTCTAAATAGATGTGGAAGTATGGCCAGAAAAGGTTTCCTAACTGAATACTTAGGCATGGTAAAATTAACCTTAATTAAATTTAAATTTAAATTTATTAAATTTATTAAATAAAAATTAAATTATAAAATTAAAATTAAGCGAATAACATGGGCATATTTAAGATGAATTAATTAATGTATAGAGAGTACTCAGAGCTCTTTACTGATCTAAAAATAACAGTCACTGTAAGAGTGCTGAGAGTGTTTTAGTTACTAAGTTTTTTAGTATCAGGTTCATTTCATAATTCTAGGTGTTAGTGTTTTACACCACAATTTGAGACACAATTTTAAAAAGCAACAACCAAACCAAATTATTTGCTGGCAGATATTCAAACTCTGTGATTTTTCCTATAACAATGGTCACAGAATTTGTTCTTGATTCTGCTTATCGATGTAATTTTCCTTTTCTGGGTAAATGTTTTACTAATCAATTTACTGGCATTTTTTATTATTTGGGCTTATTAGATGTCTGATTTTATATTATTTCTTCTTTGTTTTTCTTCTTCTAGTAGCTATTTTTCAGTCAGCACCTTCTGCTTCATTCCCAGCTGCCCAGACCACAGGATCCCAAAGGTTCTCCACTACTTTGTCCACTGTAGGCTGAAAATGTCAGTGAAAGTAACATTTTAATCAGTTGTAGACTACCAGGGATAATGCATTTCCATGCCTTAATCCCTCATTTATATTAAATGGGCCAGAGATTTTACACCTTCTTCGTGCTCCATCTTCTTCATTGCAAATTGTGATTATGCCTGTTAAAAATGTCTCATGGAGTTATAAATGCCTCCAATGTGGCTCAAAGGCCACAATATAGCATTGTAAGATTTCTTAAAATCTTGAAGTGTGTGTATTCATTCTGACTGTTGTGTTACATGTCTTCAAATGCATCATGATTATTTAATATTTGGAAAAGTTCTTTTTCCAGAATCCAAATTGGTGTTACTGAAATGTTCCTGCTTTATTAAAACACAAACAAATAAATAAAATACCCAATAAAACCAACCCCCCAAAATGTAAACCCTTCTGAGAAAGCTTTTTGGGCTTTCAGAAAAACACAGGCAATCTCTCCACTGGCTTTTACATTGCATTTCTGAAAACCACTTTCCACTGCTCTGAAATTTTTTCAGCTATCTGAAATCAACAGAATTATTCTGTACAGCCTTTGGCTTTGTTTACCTCCGTCTGCTTTTAATAATTTAATGGCAACCCTGTCAACACACGGTGCCAAGTCCTTCCCAAAGGCCTGTAATTGCCTCTTGGATCCCTTCAGAGCTGAGCTCCACAAACAGCTCAGGCCCATCCCTTTGTAACTTTCTGCTTTGAAAAGAAAGGATTTGCATTGTTCATCAGATTGGCAGAATAATGATGCTGTTTGCTCCAGGTGAAGATTCTGCTCTCTCCTCAGGCATTCATGTTCCTTCTCTGCCTCACCCTCTCCACCACGCCCTCCAAATGTTCTGAAGTGGCTTTGTCTCTTGGCATTTTCTTTTGATTCAATCTCATCATGAACCTGATCCAGGTTCTGAAGACATGCAGTACTTTCCACATTCTGGTCCTGATTCCTTTCCAAAATCATTGATCTTGCCTCTTGGGAGAATGTTGTTGGTTCTCATAAAGCATCTCCACTTCATCTGCACACTCAAATAGAAATCTTCCAAAGCTTCAAACCTGTCCTTAGTTGCTACTCAGTTTCTCTAATTTCTCAGAATGTCTGTGTAAGTTTTACTTGTAGCATATATGTTTGTCTCTGCTGGGACAAGGCTGTCTCCTGCAGAGACATTTACAGTTTTAATATCCAGCCAGCTGCTCCCATTTTTGGGACTTTTCTTGTACCATATGTACTTAGATTGTTCCATGACCTCAGGGTCCATCCTTTCCTTAGACCTCTCTATTATCTGCCTTCCCAAGATTTAGTCAAGTGTTTTCTAAGAATTTGTTCTTCTTTATGAAGAAAAGGCCTTGAATTCCAAGAACTATTGCTTTAATGTGACCCCACTCCTTTAGCCTGACCATGTTTTTACAGTCAGCATAGCTTTAATTGTCAAATGTGTGTCCAAGGTATTGTTTTATGCCACGGTCCAAGCAGCTCTAGCTAGAGCTGGTGTGCTAAGTCATTGCCTAATTTCTATGGTGCAATAGATCTGGGGGCTGTTTTCTGCAATATTTGGAGGATTAGAGGGAAATGTTTGAGAAATCGAAATATTTTAAGCCAATGATTCATATTACTGTAAAGATGTTCTTTTATTACTTAACCAGATTGCCATTTCATAGGTTTTGCCTCTTTCTCTGCCCCTCCCAGTCCCATAAAAAGGAAAACATGCAACTTTATGTTCTCTTCATGACTGAGACACTGAAATTGCTAATGTTAGACTATGTTATCATTTAGTTTATTTAATTAACTAATCCATTTTTCAAAAGAGGCCTTTAAAATTGTGCAGCTTAATGGCACCTCAAAATGGAAGCACTCAGAACTTGCCATTTACCTTGTCTTGTTCAACCTTCTGTTGCAACAAACTGCATTTTTTATAAGAATTACCAACCCACAAGGAGTGCTTTGAGGCCTGGGTGGCTTTCACCTGCTTTGCAAAACCTTTCTTTGATGGCAAACAGCACAGGACTGCAAGGGTTTCTTTATTTGTGTTCCTGTGACAGTGCAATGTGCAAGCAATAGTTTTGCTGTCTGGGAATATTAACTTGCTCAGTTTATAGTCTTTAAAAATGAAGGCCAACTGGAAGGGCATCAGTAGATGTACCCATTAAGGTTACAACTTCAACAACAAAACCAGCGTCACTAAATTCTAAACAAGTAAAAGTTAAACCAGGGAACAACAGAATATTCAGCTTTCTGATTTCTCCCGTGGCTCTTAGGAGTGTGATATACAGGTGAAGGTCTTTTTCACAGGAGAAGAGACAAAATGAAGTGCTTATCTAATTCATATTTACTCTAAATGGTACATTTGTGCTCACACAAAAACACACATAAATATATATATATATGGATCTCACCTATAAAAGTATTAGTTTGGATTAAGGTCAGTGGTCTTGCTTGCAAATATGTAAAATGTCTTTCTGCATAAAGAGTGTCGTGTCTTCTAAAGGTTTCAGGAGTTTTCCAACTTTCCTTTCTGCTTTTACATCAAATAGCTAAAAGGAGGTTGTGCTTTATGGGTGGATACTATCCTGATCAGGGAGAAGAATGAGATCCAGTGAAATCTCTGAGACCTTCAGGCTTCCAGCTGAACAGAAATTTCATTTTCTCCATGAAAAGAGGTCAAGCAAGGTGGTTTTAGTGTAAGTGGCTGGATGTGGCACCCCTGCCCCTCGGGGTCTAGACTACCAACAGCAGGATGTGTATTGAGATCAGGTTCTTTATCTTAAAATTGCCCTTCTGAGGTACCACATCAGCAAAAAGCCATTGTGACATCCAGAATAATGGCACAGATTTATAGAAACTGGGAGCAAGCCCAAACCTTTCCTGTGGCATGGGGACTTGTTTTTTAAATTTATTACTCTGGTGTTTGTATTTACTGGGATAATCTTGTTATGACAGCTGCAAATCTATTCCATTGCATCAGGGTTTTGTTTCCCTTTGGTTTTTGGTTTTCCCTTTGGCTGTGAGGATACCCTTACGTAGCATCAGTAGTATGGTGCAAATCTCTCCAGGTGAGTTAGTCTGGCTACCAGGAGGGTGTAGCTGCATCAGCACTGTCCTGCACCCCTGCTCATAGCTTGCTGCTCTGCAGAGCTCATTGAGAGAGCACAGGAGCCTGGCACTGGGACAAGCCAGCTTGTTCCCAGCCAGCTCAGGTAGCTCTGCACATTTCATTTAATTTTCCTGTCCAGTTTTGAGGTTAGTAACACTTGTTCAGTTACCTTTAGTGCCAAAGCAATGTTAATAACAGCCCCACTCCAGGAGGACACGCAGTGCCATTGAGTGACATTTTCCTGCAGGATTTCTTCTATGAGCCAGTGAAGGAAAACAAATGTTAGGATATTCATATTAGTAAGTATATTGTGACCTTAAAACAGTCAGTTACTCCTTCTCCTGTGAAGGCTGGCACTAACTGGCCTGAGTCGTAGCTTAAAAAAGCAACAATCCGAACTGTATCACAAGAACAAGTGACCAAGGCATAGCAAATAATCCTTAGATTCCTTTTGAGCCAGCTTCCATGATTTTTTTGGCCTTTTTTCCCTGCTGTTTCAAAGTACATGGTTACCCTCTGCACCTCCATGTCTGACATTTTGTTAGGTGCTGCTGAGTAAAGCCCTCCTGCTCCAGCTCCCACATTTCTAATTTGTATCAATAAGGAACAGCTTTCATTCTTTCCCAGTCAATGCTGGAATATGCAAAGCAAATCAAAAACTGTGGTCAACATAATAAATGGAAACATCTATCTCTTCCAGTCAGCCACTGCCTCACTGTGTTTTTTCTCCACTTTAGATAAACAATCTACAATGTGTTTACTGAGGCTTGTACTGATATCCCTCAGTGGTACAGGCAAGTCTACTTTTATTCCAGCAGACACAGAGAATAAGCCCACGGTGCACAGTGCATGCAAACCCCTTTGAAACCCAAGATTATTTGTTCTCTGACTGTTCTAAGGTAATTAAGGAGCATTGCATGTTTCTCAATTAATGATTCCTCATTCAGCTGGGGATCTTTGATGCTAATTTGTTTTAATCAGGACAGAGACTGCTAAAAAACTAAACAATTCAGTGAAGAGGAACTAGGAATTTTTAATCAAGTGGAAAAGATCTAAATGCTATGAGGGACACATCCATCATAAGTTTTCACTTCTTGTTCATTTAACTTTGTTCTTTCAGGTCTCATAAAATGTTGCGTTAATCAATGCAGGAAAGTTTGTGAATATGAAGAATGCATGGTGGTTTTTTCTTCATCTGACGTGAGCATTTGTGCAAAAATGAGGAGCTGCAATAAGAACCATGATGTTAAAACACATTCATCATGGTTTTTTAGTTATGCACTGAAGTACAGTTTTCTGTTTTGTCAAACGTTATATAGGAAGTTGTCAATCATTGTGGTTTTAATATGCTGGGGAGTCACTGGAAAAAATACTGAGTTTGTGGGGGATTGGATGCTCTCCATTTAAATGTTAATTTTAAAATTATTTTGGTATCGTACTACATGCATACATTGGGTAAAATAACCCACTGTAAACTTCTGCCCATGGAATTAGTGTTTCAAATGCTGCAGCCTATGCTACAGGAAATCACATGGTTTCTGAGGAGACCATGTATAAGCTCCATAAAATAATGTTTTATTCCTAAGTACATTTATTTATAGCTTTGAGGAAAAAGCACTTTACAGTTCTGTCTCCTCCAGCTGCTTTACCATGATAGACTTCGTGTCTTCTATCATGTAAATTCCAATGTGTTCTACTCCTATGGATTCAACAGAGTGGAGGTGCTCCCAAGCCTGGACTTCCAGGGATCTTTAGCCATGTGATGGAATTAAAGCCATGAAGGACACTTAAATCCAAAAAGTGAATCTTCCTGAACAAGCAGTATTTTAGCAACAATTCAATTAAAAGCAAATTGTAGGTGCCAAGAAATTTTCAGATCAGGAGAGGCATTTAATGGCTTTGGGGTTTTTAGTGCTGGGAAACATTTTCAGATTACTGATTCTTATATGGTCTCCAGCATCTTCCCTATCACTGCTTTTAATGCATGAAACCTGTTTTGGACTGGTACCTGCCTTCTTAGTACCTGTCTGCTAAACTCTAAACAGTGCCAAAAATAGGCAGAGAGACAAGAAATCTAACTGGCTTCCTTGCCCTCCTTCCTCCGTGGCTGTGAACAGTGTGTTTATTTTGTAGTTGAGAAGTTGAAATGAACAGAAAATCCTTCTAATAAATTCCTAATGCCCTATCTTAAGGGTGAACTTTAAGTAGTTTAATAACAGCAGGGATTTGTTTGTTTGTTTGTTTGTGGTTTTTCTTGCAAGCAAGCTTAGATATATAACAGTTTAAAGTAGAATTCTGTATGCTAAACGATTCCCATACAAATGGAAGCACAGCCACTGAAGAGTTGCCTTACAGAAGATGGCTTTTTTCACCAAAAGCTCTCTGTACACTGTGAAACACAGTTCAGATGTTTGAACTTATGCTAATTGAAAGATCAACATTTTTCTTTCCTCAGTGAATACCCTGCTCTTTTCCTCTTCGAGATGGCTCTCCCATGTGCAAAAAATGAGCTGTAATTATGCCCAGCTCAAGGCAATCTCAGGATCTAAAATATCCTGCCAACCAGTGTGTTCTCAATCTGCCTTGTTAGTTCACAAAATTGTGCATGTGCCTTTGCTACAGTCTCAAACCTGATAATGTCACATCATTGGGACAGGAAATGTTCTCTGATCTTATCTGAAGTGACACTTGCAATTTCAAGTTCTAGCTTGATGAGATCACGTTGTCAGGGCTCCACATAAGTGTGATCTTTCCTGATTTGCAATTGTATCTGTTATGAACGGTCTTTACACTGTTCAAGCAAAAGCATATGATAATGCATTTTGTCAGATGCATGGATAATGAAAGAGTGATTTTATGTTTCCCCTTTTAGAAAATCCAATTCATGTGACTAAATTCAGTCAGTTTTCTTAACAGTTCCACCCCATCTGTCTAATGCTGTTTGCACCTGGAAACCCTAGTACCTGCAGAATGTGAGCGTGTCAAGGTAGTTCTCCCCCTTCATGAAATGGATGAGACTTATTACCTGAAAACCTTTATTACTTCCGTGAAGCTCTGGGCTATAAAATGGTTTTTTGCACATGCTGGAGTTGTTGAAACATATATTATGCCTTAAGCAAAAATATTTAATGTAGTAAAAGCTTGTAAAGTTGGAGAATACTTAAATACCTATGTCGTGTTATTGGCAATAAGGAAGTCTGTGATATTTAAGAGCAGGAGACTCTCAAGTCATATTTCAAATGTTTTCATTTATGATAATAATTTTCTTTAGATGTACATTATATGGGAAGGAAAGAGCTGTTACAAATGCTGTATTTCCCCTTTTAGCATATAGATTACTGGCTGAATCCTGTAACACCAAGCAAAAATAGAAAAGGGAAGAAATATTGCAGACATCTAACCTGTTAAAACTTCAGGAGTCTTTGAACAGAACTATGGTGTTAAGGTACGAAGGCTTAGGTCTTCAATCCCTGTTTAAAATACATTATGACAGGTCCTACATCAATGCAGAGGACTGAGACAAAGAGCAAGTTGTGACCTCCCTTGTAGCACTACCACGGGAGCAGATTGATTTGTCTGGGTTGTAGCATGTGGATCACAGTAACAAGCAAGACAGATCACAGCTATTTGACTAAATTGCTGCAAAGCCAAAAAGGGAAATAATATTTATTTGTCCATTTGAAGTGACGAAAATAGAAGGCAATGGGAATCCGGGTATTTGACTTTCTTGGATAATAAGATAAGACTCGGCCTGAAAGGCTGGAGGAGTGGAAATGGAGGAGTTTCTTGGCAAGCAGTTCTGAAATCCATACAAAACCTCTGGCAATTATTTTTTTCAACTGATTTTTCTTCCTAAATAGTTGTGTCTGAGCCAGAGGAAACACAGTTATTCTGATATTACAATAATTTTATCCCTCCTACTACAAGATTAGATAAATATACAGTTCTGTTGTATATCACATAAAGATATATGACCCAGATATATCGCTAAAAATTAAACCTCAAGTGTTGCATTTGGACTGACTAATCCTGGACAAATGCTGTTTCTTTAATAATGAACACAAGCCCCAAATGCATTGTATTGTAAGGGAAGTGACAGTTCTGCCAAACCCCTGCACAACTTGCAAGATGCAGGCTCATGTGAGATTACTGTGCGCTGTGCTGACTAAGAAAAAGAAAGGACAGAATTAGGTTATTTTTATGCTACCATATATATTAGGCCATTTCTGGGATCAGAGATGCATCCGTGGGGCTGCCTCTGTGCATCCAGAGTGAAAACCCTCTCCAAGTTTTGCTTGTATTTTGGGCTTAAAGTAGGCAGATGCCTCTCTGTACCAAATAAATAGGATTTTTAAAGTGTTTTAGCTGAATGTTACCATGTCACATTCATCACAGAGCTGCTCAGATTAATGCATTTGAAGGAGAAAGTTGTCTTGCATTATTTCTGAGGGACTGGATTTCTTCTAGCTGCACAATGTGGTTTTGTCTTTATTCCCACGACGATATTCAAACTTTATGACTGGATAGTCTAAAATGTTATTAGATGGCAACAATAGCTTGCAATCTATTGCCTGGTCAGCTGGATTTTTATTGTTTAAAACAGATTAACCTTTCCCTACCATTTTATGGAGTATATTGAGCTCATTCTAAACCATTTTATGCTTTGGCTGAAAGATGTATTTAGTAGATGGATTTCAAAAGTATTGTGGCTGAAAATCTGCATCCTATTGCAGTAATCTGTTCTTGGCCTAATGCTAGTCATTCCTTAGCACTAATCTGGAAGAAAATGCAAAATCTCTGCTAGTAAATACTGCAGCTGACATAAAAATTAGTGGAGTGGTAAATAATGACAGAAGAGATAATTTCTGTGTTCTGGATTTGCATCATTTCATGAGGTGAGCTCATCTGAACCATATGCATTTTAATACAGACAAATACAAAGTCATATGCCTGGGAACAAAAAATTCCAGTCACATGTACACAGAATAGCAGAAAAGTACCCTTGAAATACAGTGATAGTGATGAAGATTTAGAGTTTGTGATAGGTGGTGTCTGAATGTGAGCTCCCTGTGCAATCTAATGGCTGAGAGAAAAACATTAGCTCTGAATGGGTAAGCAGTGAATGTCAAGCAGGAGGGAGATGAGTTCATGGCATGACTGAGATAATTGCTAGCATTCTCTGTCCAGAGCTTGTTGTCTCACACGAAGAAAAAACCTGAAGGAAAAAAAAACCAACAAAGATAAAAGGTTCAAAGGAATGATTCTAAGCCTGTGGAAAAGAAATTCCAATAACCTGTGATTTAAGAAAATTAATCTATCTAATTTATCTAAGAGTGGGTTAATAGGTGAATTGATACCAGTCTTCAATATCTACATAAAGTACCTGTTTCACAATTCTGAATATGTCTGAACACATCACTAAAAGGATTAACAGGATCTTGTGGCTGGAAGCTGGAGCTAAACAAATACAGACTTTAAAAAACCTCAGTGTTTTAAAAGGCAGGGTAATTGATTACCAGAACAATTTATCTAGTATCAGAATGTATTTTCCCCCTCTGAATATCTTTTTGAAAAATGCACTATTGTTTAAACAGAAGTTAATTTAAAATAGATTATCATAATGATCCCTTTGGTTTTACAATCCATTAAAGAGACATTACAAATCTCCAAATATGACCCAGAATGCAGATTTTTGTTTGAAGAAGAAAATGTTTACAAAATGAAAGACCTATAGGAATATGTGCTTCATTCAATTTTAAATCTCCAAGAGAAGTGTTTTAAAGAACCAAGAAACCTCTAGTGAGAGCTGCAACACAAATAATATGTATCAGAATTTAAAAGGGAAAACAGAGGAGCAGTGACATGAGTTTCTGCTAACTGTCTAAGCTGTCCCAAAATGCTGAAGGAAACAAACAGGGAAGGCATGGCACTAAAAACTGAATGCAGTAATAGCATAATTATTGGCATATTGCTTATAATAAGTCTTGTTTATGGTCCTTTTTTAACTTGCCACTGACTTTCTCTTTTCACTGAAATGTAGCCTAGATTGTGAAATAAAAGCGTAGCCATTAGATAAAAGAGTGTTGCTGAGGCTTTTTTGAAATATTGGAATAACTGCTCTATATTTCTGTGGCCTGTCATGGGAAAGAAATGAAGAAAAATATTAGTGAGCCATATTAGTGAGCCATTAGAATATGTTTGACTCTCCAGTGCTGCTCTGCACTAAGTCATGCGAGAGAACGGCTCCCGTCGCTGGAGACACACAAGGTAAAAGATATTAGTATGGAAATGACACCAGCAAGGGTCAAAGGATGAAGGAGTAATGAGAACAGACATGTCAGAAGGATGAATAGGTGTGGCCATTAATTTTAGTTGAAGAGCAAAATGTATATTCTGGCAAGATTTAGAGGACAAGTCGAGGCTGAATGTGATGCAATAGCTATAGGACAGACAAGAGCAGGACACATTGGGAGAAGGCAAGAGAGAAGAGAAACACTCTTCCTGCATACAGCATTTATTCTTTTTTACAGGGTAACACCTCATTCTGCTTCAGGGTGAGCTCAGGGACAGGAAAGGAAAGAGAGCTGCCAAAAGGCAGAGTGCTTTTGCCTGCCAGCTTTTCAGCTTTTCGAAAACTGCTCCCCTCAGTTGATTCAGGGTAGTGTTGGTTTCAGAGCAAACGATGCTGAATTCAATGACTGAGCTACTTGTGAAAGAGAGTACTTAAGTACAGAAACTCATGAAACATAAATTTCCTGAACTCAAGAACAGAAGCAGCAATGAGAGGGTGTTCATCATTTCATACCTCTCCTTTGCTGTAGAGCCACGATTAACACTGCTCAGTAACGAGAGTGTACATAAATCAGGGGCAAGGATCTCAGCAGGATGCCTTCAGAGCAGCCCTGGAACCCTGGTGAGTGCATGCCTTGGGTTTATGGCATTCTGACGTGTGATACCCACTCAATCACTTTTCTGGCTGAATACCTACAGGAATGGAGTAATCCTAGAAATGCAGTGAATGAGAGAGGATATGTTTATATATTTTAATAGCAAGGTCATGAGCACTGATGTAATAGCAATAGCTATTCAAGCATCTTTGACATTCTGATCAAAGACACCCAAAAGCAAAGAGTTCAGTTGCTCAGTTTAAGCTCCCACATTTCAATTAACGTTCAAAGAAATCTTTCCTTCTAGGCTGAACTGAAATGAGTTATTGATGTAATTATACCACTCAGGAGAAAAAAACTTTAAATACTAGTTTTACCAACTGATACTAGGAAACTTTTCAATATCCCATTAAATGCTTTTTCTTGTTCTGTTTGCCAGGGCCTCAGTTCAGCAAAAACATTAAAGTGTTTGAGGTAAGTTAGTCTATTCAATGAAACACACAGTTTCATACTTACCCATATGTCCCATTGACATTAAGCACGTACTTAAAGTTAAGCACACAATTAAAGGCTTAGCTGAACTGGAGACTAAGCTCTTTATAAAAGAAGTTGGTTACAAAGAGAAAATGAGAGAGGGTTCATTTCTACTTAGTTGCGCTTTACAGCTAGATCTGTGTTTAAAGAGAATAGTGTCTAGAAAGAAAAATTTAATCCTAATTCCTCTCTCAGGAGTCTCTAGACAGAGGCAGCTGCAAAGGAAGAGTGATTGGAAAATCAGGATTTTAGGACTAGCACATCAAGGACTGTCTATTCCAGACACCCACGTACCATAGACAGCGATGCTGCCCAACCCTTGTTAACTCTTCCTGGGCTACAATGCCCACATGGAAACAGAACTGAGGAACCACTCACTGCCTCCCTGGGCCAAAAGAAAGTCCTTGAGGGCATTTTATAGAAGCTTGTATTTCTGGAAAAATGTCACAGTATTGTGAAATCAGGAAGGTGAATCTATGTAATATGCGTACCCTTAGATTATGAAACCTTTCCCTTTAATCTTGTACTGCTCTCTCACTTCTCAGGGCTCTTACTCAGATTTAGATGTGCTATAGACCCATCACCGTGCTATGACAGCAAAGTTCATGATTTAGAACATTAAACTCTGGTTGCCATTCTTGAAGTGTTTGAAAGAGATGATGATTTTCCTTTTTTGAACTGTCAGGCACTTTTCTCCTAAATTTTCTAAATCAGAGATTGATATCTAAGTGCATGCCTGTGCTATCTTTAGACCTCACACCATTCTCATAACCATTTATGATTACTGTTATTAATTTTTGTCACATATCACAGTTTCAGTTTCATATCACCTACATGTCCTTCTTTTTTGCAATAAATGGCATTACTTACGTATGCTTATCTCATTCAATAAACAAAAGATTCCAAGAGAATCTTTATGCTACAGTTGGATTCAGATAAATAGTCTTTTCAGCACTGCTGTGAGTACAAGTGACATTTTTGAACCAAAACTTAATAGAGAGTGACTGGAATAGCTGACTCCTGATTTTTTGTGGAGATAAAATGAAACTTCAGTCTTCAGACAGTCCTATCATTGATTTTAGTCTTTTATCTCCCATGAAAACATTCCCCTCAAAAATCATTTAGCTGTGGATTTAGCAAAAACAGAAAGCAGATTTTGTCTGTTTTCAAGCTACCCCAGTAATACAGTTATCTGACTTTACAACGGCATACAGATGCTGGTTGGAGAATAAACCTACTTCTAAGCTACTTAACCCATTTCTTACCCCTGCAGGAAGAAATATATTTAGAATGTATCCTTGGCAAGTCACATAGAAAGAACTCAGTGCTGGGAACAAAACAGATGACAAAAAAAATTGCAAATGGAATAATAAGTGGAATGAGGTGCCTGCCAGCCCATAGTTCAATGTTCTGGATTCCCAGCAGCTTCCTGGGTGTTTTTGTATCCTTGCTGCTGGCCACACAGCAAATTCTTCCCTTCCTCCTGCTCCCATCCTCCTCAGCTACCACGTTCACTTGAGCATATTGGTATTGCTGCATTGAAGCATTTCAATCTCCTGTTTTCCACAGGACTCAGCACCTCCTGGAACAGGCCAGGGTGTTTGGTCTGTGGGTGACCCCACAGCTGATGCATGGAACCACCCACAGGTTTGTGCTCTGACTGTGCAGCCCTTATCAATCAGCCTTGTCCATGGGTGATGCTTGATGCCAGACATGAAATCCATGGAGTGTGGAACATGCAGATTTCCCATGCAATTATCTGGGCCATGTCATCTTCTCCACCAGGGACATGCAGGCCAGAGTACTTTCCAGAAAAGCTCCAGAAAAAATAAGGTCTTTTCTCTATTTGCAGTGGATTTATCTGAGCATCACAAGTAACACCTCTGACCTAGGAAAGATGGCAGGAATGAGGCTGGATGACATGCTACTTGGGAATTTATACTCATTGTAGTAATATATATTTCTGGGCTTAGATAGTGGTTGTTAAAGGCTGAAGTGTGAACACTGAATTCTTTAGAAAACCAAGAGTATGTGGTTTTTGTCAAAAGTATATAATTCTTATGACACTTTTTTTTGTCCCTAGATTGACCTGGAGGGCTCTTCCTCATCTAAAAATTTCATTTTTACAATAACTTTCTCAGGAACTTGGAGAAGGACCTAATTGAAGAGATCCAGATACTCCACATCTGCCAAGTAATAGGCTAGTGTACTGCTGGCATTGTGGTTCTCTCTTTAAGGAGAAAGAGCATGGATTCTCTTAAACTAAGCCATAATACTGGGGAGATAATAAATGTTTATGGTACTGATATACCCCCAAAACACAATTCAGTTCTATACCTCATGTGTGGTGACTGCAGTTAGGTACATCAGTGGGTTGCCTTTGCTGATCAGTTCAGGAAGATTGATTGTTACAGATGCCATCTTTACTGTTGGAAAATTACTGCTGGAAAAGAGTGTGGGAAGTCAAAGGTCTGAGCAGCACAGTAGGAGCACTACAGCAGGATGACATGGGCAGTGCCAGGCAGCCTCTGCTTGCTGCTTGAGCCTGCAGGTCTGCTCCTGAAGGGCTCCACCTGCAGCAGTGGAGTCTCAACATGCAGAATTGCAGGTGCCTAGTGTCAGGAATGTGAGGAGAATCAAGCCATGGAATGAATTTATGGATGCTTGGCATGATAATGGGAACAGGATAGAACGTCTCTCTTGTTTAAGATGAACACAGAAGAGAAGGAGGGAGGAAGCCAGATGTGCTCATGAGTGTGTAGTGAAGCCTGAAGTAAGTGTACTGGATGAAACAGGGAACTTATTTGCATTGTTTAGCTGTGTGTGGTTGTCTAGAAATTGATTAATTGGGATGTCTTTCCTTGAGAGGAAGTTAAATGAAAGGCAGCAGCTACAGAGAGAATGTGTGCAGAGACTTGAAGAGGTGGGTAGAGGCTGGGTCACTCTGTGGAGCGAGGTGAGAAACTACTGCTCTTTGCTTAAATGTCTGATCCCACTCTGGAAATTCTTACTGCCACTAAAAATGCAGTAGGGACTGGATTTAATTTCCCAGTTACTGAAGAAGAGAACATCACAACTCCATTGGAAACAATGGTAATAAGGGTGATAGCTCAGGGTACTGCTTCTCTGTGGTAAGGTCTTGATCCTCAAAGCTGCTGAGTGCTGTGGCAATTTATACAGTAGCATCCATATGGAAACAGATTGGAAGAGGTCAGGTATTCCACAGTGACCTTTGCTGTCACCACAAATTAGGTGGTGCCTTTGAGTATTGCTCAGCATGTCCCAGTGTGTACAACTCACTGTTTTCTCAGAGCTGCGCTGGTACCAGCTGATAGACTTGGCATATTTGCCTGTTTGTTAAGGGTAAAACGTTGAAGAAGCCAACTTTTGCTTTCATTTTGATAGAAGTTTGATTGTACACCCTGTGCTAATTGTAGCTCTGTTCCTTTGCTGTCTCCACGCTCACATCTCTTGCAAACCTCTGCTTGCTGCAGATCTCATCACGCTGCCCAGCAGCTGGTGCTGGGAACAAAGGGGCTCTTTGAGCGCTGCTCGGTGCTCAGCACTGCTCTGGGAGCTGGGGCTCAGAGAACCACAGGATAATTCAGTGTTTGTTGATGCTTCACACGCAAGGGCTCGATGCTCTGTCCTGAGCATGAACCCCAGCTTCAGAGCTGCAGCCCAGATACCCCATACAAAGCACCAGGACAGCTGCTGGTTGTAGCATTGAACTGCTACAGCTCCATGGATTCGTGGTATTGCTTTAAATAACCTGTGAATGATCCTCATGACATACATCCATGTTCCTTGTGCCTGCAAAGTGTGAGGACCAGGACCAGTGAGAGCTCAGAGCACAGCTCCTCCTCCTCACTTTGCTCAGCACAGGTTGCTTCTGGCTTTCCCATTTTGTTTCATTTTGGGCTTTTTTCCCCTCCTCTGACCCCCAACAAAAGAAGTAACTAAAGAGCTCTAAATCCTGGGGGCAAGGCATCCTGCTCAGGGCTTTGCTGCAGCCCATGTTTGCAGAAAAGCCTGAGTGCAGCCTGAGCTGTGTATGGTATATGACAGATTCAGAGCTGCACAGTGCTGAGATCATCCTGGAGATGCGAAAGCAACAGGCAGGCAGGGAGGATCTCTAGCAGCCAATACACAACACCAAAAGTGGTAGAGGGAGACTGTAGGTAAAAGAAAATCATATGTAAAATTTAATATGTTTGGTTGTTTGGGTTTTTTTTTTTTTAAAGATTGATATGCAGTTTCCATGGACACCCAGTTTTATCTTAATGTATGTTTCCTTTTATTAAATATGCATAACCAGGCTTGCTCAGGATGTGAGGTCTGGTGTTTGATTTTCTTTATATTTTCTCTAGGGAATTCCTAATAGGAAAGCAGATTTCTGGAGACATTTAGGACAGTTTTACCTTCCTGCTATCAGATGTTTAAAGCCTTAGGAAGCCAGACAGGTACAGGAAAAGGAAAAAGAACACAGAGAAGGTAAACTGCTGCATGCAGTGTGAAAAGCTCATCTTCCCCTAACACAGCCCATTTTTCTACTGGATCCATCTTTTCTTTCAACAGACTTTCCCACCATTTAGTCCTCTTCTTGTTCTGCCTTTTATCTTAGCCTTGGTAAGTTATTACTGGTAAAAAAGTTATTGCTGTTAAAATCTGATTGGCATGGAAGGTGTTGGCCGTGTGACTTGAGGACTTGGGGCTCAGTCATGGGGAACAGGAATGTTAAGAAGAAAAGCCCCAGTGTTTAAGAGGTGAGGAATGGGGAGCTTTTTTTGATTGTTTTATTTTGGATATACCTTGCTTTGGAGGAAGAACCTCTCAGCAGAGATCTGCTTTTTTGGATGGCCTGGGAGGCATGGTAGTATCTTACTGCAATGTCACACTTTAGGAAGCCTAAGCAGTGAGTTACACTGACCTTAAACAAAGAGAAAAGGTAGTTGAATAGGTGGTGGGGTGGAGCCCATTTTTGAGTTTTTTTCAATTTTAGGGCAGAACTCTTTCTTTTGGCTGACGGAATGAGAATGTAAAGGGATTATAGATGGCCCCTGGCTGAAGTTTTCCTCCTGTTTCCCAGTTAGGACACAAGCTCAGAGTTCATGGGTGTGTTACCTTTTTTAAGAAGCAAAAGCAAAAGCAAAAACAAAGCAGCATATAACTTATTTAAATTAGTTTCTTCTTTGATTTTCAGGAGCAAGAGCTGGTACCAAATTAGGCAAGTGTATTAAAAACTATTGGTGCCACATTGTTCTGTGTCCAGGTCTCTATCTGGTCATCTGGTTCAGATTCATACCACTTTTTACATTATTGCAGCCTTTTGGAATCAGGGAACACACATTTCTGTGTCGGGTTTATGGTGACATTGTCACTGTCTCACTGATGTGCCATTTAGAGGAGAGGGGAAAAATTCAGAATTATTCTATCAACATCACTTTTCCCACTGGAAAGGAAGAGCATAGGGCAAGTTCCCCACAAATGTCATCACTTATATCTGCTTAGAGTGCAGCCTTCCACCTGAGAGCCCTCATGGTGTTTTTATCCATTAGCTCCTTCTTTATCAGGGCCATTTTCTATTATCTTGGACTCTGTATTGAGCAGCAAACTATGAAAGCTAAGAGGCAGAGCAAAGGACAGGTGGCACAGAGGCTGCTGCAGGAGGTGACTCATTTGGCATTTCATTCTGATCAGATTACTACATTTAATTTGGGCACTGGAATCTGATGTTTTCTGTCACTTCTCGAGGCAGACAGGAGGAGAGGTGGAGGGGGAGAAACTCTTGTTCAAAGCTCTGAAGTGCAGCAGGGCACGAAAGATTTGTTGCCATTCTTTTGTATTGCTATACACTGGAAAATATCAATTAATTGCTTTCTAGCACAGTCAAGGGTTTCTTGGCTGTGAGTAGGAGGCAGGTTACACTGAGCTTACACTGGTGCAGGTTCTCTCTGGCAGCAGAGATCAGGCCTGAAAACACATCCACAGATTGCACAGCTGTCCTCATGGACAGTGGCTGAGTTACAGGAGGCCCTGGTGAACCTCAGCTCCTTCTCTCCCATACAGCAAGCCTGGTGAAACTCTGATCTGACCTGGTGTGCAGCCACACGCCCCAAAGTCCTGTCATTAATCAGTTTCTTCACAGCCTGAATGTGAGTCAGGCAGCTCTTCAACAAGGCAGAAATGGATTCTGTGTGGTGAAACCTTGGATTCCTTATCCCAGTGCTTCTGATCAGAGTGTGAAAAGAACTTGGATATGTTTTATGCCTTTATCTGTGTCTAGATAAATACACACACCTGTTGCTCACCTGCCTCAGGGAGCTCACTTGATGCATCCTCCCCTTACCTTCCCTCTCCTGCTGTCTTGTAAGAGGCAGGGAATCTCAATCAGCAATTAACATTGTTGCACTGAAGTGCCTTTAGAAGGGATTTTTTAGCTGAAGCCTCTGCAGTGATAATGGTTTCCAGCAGGGCTGGTGATAACCTGCCCTGCTCACTGAAGCACCTGCAGCTTGCAGGGGCTGTGGGCACATTTTGGGGCTGCTTTCCTCACCAGCCTCCTGTGGCATGGCAGGGTGGGGGTGATCTGCCTTGTTTGGGCTCACAGACACGGTGACAGTGTTCCCATGGCAGACAGGGACCTGCAGCCCAGCCCTGCTCCAAGAAGGGGCTCTGTGTGATCACTCAGCCCTAGTGCTGAGCCCTGCAGATTAATGTGTTCCTCCCCTCCCATCACATCCCTTCTCCACCAGGCAGCCTATCTCCTGCATCAGCAATGACCAGCTGCAGAGCCTCAGGGTTTTCTCTAGCTACTTTTAACTAATCTAGAACTTCTTATTTATACCATGCTTTGCCCTTTCCTTGATTGGTAAATTCCCCAATGTCTTTAATCAAGCTGTGTTGAGCCTAGCAGCTCTGGCAAGTTTTCCTTTGTTTTAATAAAAGGTGAGTTTGTTCCCCAGGCAGGTTCTGCCAGCTCAATTTCAACTATTGCACATTGGCCTTAAAACAAAAGGGGCCTCCCATCCCAAAAGCACAGGCAATACAATACCCCAGGTGAACCCCTGCATCCTGCCCGTTCCCTTCAGAGGGAAAAAGGACTTTTCCCTCCCATTTCACTGAGCTCAGTGTTTTGCTGAGTGCATTCTTCATTCAGAGCTCCAGGCTAATAATGTATTCACAGAGTTTCGTTGTGTGGCTGCTGCTCAGCCCAGCCTTAGGTCTCAGATGACCACTCAGGCTCTCCAGTATTGTCCTTACTTAATATTTAACCTGCAGAACCAAAGTTAGGCATTCTTGAGATCTCCCTGTTTCAGTTCTCAGCTTCTCCAGTTTAAGGCATTTAATAAAAGCTGGGAGAAATGTTTCAAGTAAACAGACTTTGGAAAAATTCACTGCAAAGGGAGACCAAAACTTGATATGAGTTTGGTCAGCACAGGTGAGTGGATTTTGTTGGCAGATTTTTTTTATTAGTGGTATTTCAACCTCTTCTTGAGCTGTTACATTTGCAACAGCTGGTTATGGAACTGGAGAAGAGGTGAGAGGAATCCCAGATGACTCACAGAGACTGGGGAGCCACAACCCTGCAGCTTGTCCTGGCATTCCCTCTAGAATATAATGCTCCTTCTGACAAGCTTGTTTTAAAAACCTTTTTCAGATTTTATACGGCTTGGGTTTTTTAAGCTTCCAGTTAACGGTAAGATGAGAAAATTCAAAGGTAAGGCTAATTATCGGGAATGGCTCCAAACTTTAGACACTGGAAGTGCGAAAACTGCTATTAAAAGCATCTCTGTAATTCATCCAGCCCCGTATAAAATGAAGTAATATGTCAAGATGAGTGCACTGTAGGGCTGTGTCAGGCAGGAGAAATCAAAATTGAAATATTGAACCTAACGACATGAAAAATCATCAAAATTTGCAAAATGCAGTAATTTAGTTATTTCCACGCTTTCTGCATAGAGGAAGTGGACCTCAGTAAAAATTAATTTAGTAGGTCTGCATGAATTTTTTGGGTCAAAGGTAACAAAACCATCTACAGCTCTTCTGAGAGTCCTGGCTCAATTTTTTTTTCTCAGATGGAACCTTCAGGAAACTTCACCTGAATTCAGGAATAGCTTCTGGACAAGAGAAAATGCTTTTCTTGGTGAGTTTATTGTTGACTGAAAAAAAAATATGTTTACCCTGTACCACAGCAATATAAATAGCTTTTATCTCCATTACAAACAGACTGATTTTATCTATCAGTGATGTACTTTAAATCTCATATTTCCATTACAAACAGGTTTGTTTTACCAGCGACTTACTTTAAATCTTGTAGTAGAGTCCTGCCAACCTTAATTTTCTTTATGGGCAGATGCAGAACAAAGAAAAATAGGTGCTATACACTCCACAGTGTATAGCAGTGAGCTCAGCAAGATTTCCTTCCCTGCTAGACTCTGTACAGAACAGAAGGAGAGGGAGATGTTGGGGTGATTCCTGAGGCTTTCTGGTCATGGAGGAGGGAGAATTGGGATCAGGATGCTGGGTTGGGAAGCTGTGCAAGCAGTGAGTGAGGCAGAGAGGGGCTCAAGCCCCAGGCACTGTTCAGGGCTCCCTCAGTTACACAAAAATGCCATCAGCTTCAGGACTCTGCACAAATGAACCTCCCAGGCCCAGATCAGGAAATTATTGCCCTTGCTTTCTGAGCAGAACAAAGCTTAGTGCAGTGATGAAGCTACACACTTAGCATGGAAGACATGAATGTATGAAGTCAATTATAAAAGGGAAGCTCTGTGGTGCGCAAATAATTGGTACAAGTGCAGTGGTTTTCTGTGTGGAATATATCCTTGGTGTATTGCTGCAGCATTCCAACACAACCAGAGCAAAGGCACTGATTGGAGAGAATAAACACACCTCAAAAAGTAAGGGGGAATGGACAAAGTTAGGGGTTAGCAGTGGGATAGATATTAATTAATATTTTGAAAGCCCCAACTATCAATTTCCATGCTTTGAGATATTTGAAGTTCTTTTAAGTGCAGCCAGAACTCAGAATCCTCTGAGTCATTAATGGCTGTGATGATCATTAGAGCTGGGCACCCAGTGAGTGTTAGAAACAAATAAAGCTAGCTTATGTTCAGAACTATTTACAATATGAATTGAAACAGATGAAAGTGAGTGGAAATGATGACCATATAAAACACAAGAGAGAAGTTGTTAAGTCAGGGTTTTGGTGGTGCTCCAGTGAGGCTGCTGAAAGTGTGCAGGTTGCTGTGGTATTGCTGCATCACGTCTTCAGTGCCTGGCAAGTGGCCCCAGCAGAAAGGACTTTGGGGTGCTGGTCACCCCCAGCAGCTGAACATGAGCCCAGGTGTGTGCTCAGGTGCCCAAGGAGGCAATGGAGTGGGGGAATTATCAGCCCATTATCAGACCATTATCTGACTGGGTTTTCATCTCTCCCTCCCTCCTTGGTTTTAGGGTTTATAATTTTGTCCACTGTCATAGCCTTGAGGGGATTTGGTGGAGTGTCTGCTGTGTCTTGGTTTTGGTTTTTTGGGGTTTCACTAATACCTCTCCTTCCTTCCTTTAGTGATGGGAGGGGGAAGTTCTGTCCTATTTGGGAAGGAAATTCTGTCCTGTTTAGGCTGGAGGCTGAAGGGCTGAAATGACATTTCCCATGTAATTTTTGGCCATCTCCTCTTCAGTGGAGGATGGTGACCATGGAGGATCCCTGGGACAGTTCCTATCACAGCTGGTTTCTTCTCTTCAGGAGCAGAACCTGGGCAGGCTGTGGAGCTCTGGCAAGGTCTCCTGGCTCATAGGTAGCACAGCAGGATTTGGCCCACTTTTTATTTCCTCTGGTGTTTCTACAATGTAAGAAACATTATTCTCTGAGCTGCCCTGAATATGTGTAGTCAAGAAGAGGTTACAAACAAAATTCTTAATTCCCTGTACAGCATGGAAAAAACTCTCAACCTCCAGTTGCCAGGGAACAAAGTTCTTCCTAAGGAATAATAGACAAGGGAGAAGCCAAAAATACGATTTAAACTATTTGGCAATATACCATATTTTTACTTTGTCTCAAGCCTTCATCTTATGATTGCCTTGATAGAGGTGTAGAGCACAGAATAAAATGATGGAATGGGAAAGGAGCGTAGATAATTTTTTTTTTCCAGTTCTATGTCACTACTTTGCAGAGAGGATGTTCCTGCCAGGGGACATGTTCATCATTCTTCAAGTTTTGTGTCAGTCTTCTAAAGAAGATATCTGTTGATCATGCTTAAATTTATCTAGGGAGCATATCTATCTCAGCAGAGAGAAAAATAATTCATTCTTTAGATCTGCCAGTCAGAGCAAGCATCTGTCCTTACAGTGAGGAAAAATGATAGAATCCATATCCATATCCTCTTTGACAAGTTATCCCCAAGGAAGGCATGAGTCTCACTGTGAGCATGTTCTGTGGGAGAAATTGTGGTGTGCAACAGAAACAAGAATCACCCTTCCTAAACCAAAGAATGTTTATCCCTACAATTTCTAATTTACACTCTGCCTTACTGCTAGGAGAATTTTATATCACTCCCAGAAAACCCTCAACCCTTTTTTGTGCTCATTACTGTTCAGGTTTAAAGAAATTGTTTCACAATCAAAGGTGCCTCTCGAGCTGCATGAGAGGACAGACTGCAAGGAGACACTTTCTGTCTTTGAGTCCCAGCCACAGACTTTGGGCTTCCCAATCTTATGAAGATGTTCAGGACAACAGAGCATCTCTAAAAAGTAACTCAGGCCTTGAAGTGAGAGAACAAAGCCCATCATGTCAAGTGGCAAAACACAGGAGCAAAGGAACAGTGGCTTAAGGGAAAGAGAAAAAATAAAATGAACTATCATCAGGTTGTCAGGTTTACAGTTTTATGATCTGTACAAGCTTAATAGAGTTTAATAGAGTGGAAATCCATACCTTTGAAGCTGCTGTTGGAATGCATGTTGCCTGATGGGGTTAATTGATGAAGGCCTGAGTTCTGTGAAGCCTTAACAGTGCCACTTAAGTGGGTAAAATATGTATTCATTTTTATGCTGACAAAACAATTAAAGCAGTAGCTCATGGCTGTGCTCATGCTCTATCTGCTGCATGTTATCTTATGCAACTTTAGTTTGTTTTGTTTATCCTCCCTGCGTGTTGGAGCTCTCAGACCACTGCTCTCCCACTTCTCTTTTGTAGCTGGAGACACTTTTCCTCTCCTTCCCCTCTCTCTCCCTCCAGCATTGCCTTCTGTTCCTCCCTGTCTCTCACCATAGGCTGTGGAGTGTGTTATGTTTTGGAGTCCTAGTTCTGAGAGACAAGCAGCAACACCTGCTCATAAAGCTCTGGAAAGCCCTTTGCCAAAGCTTTTGGGATGTCATATCTATCATTGGTGCCTTTGAAAGTTTACACCAATTTGAGATAGAGCTATTGATGCAAAACCTTTATTACAGGAGGAAATTTTAAACTTGGGGAACATGGGAACAACTACAGCTGTAATATTTCCGGGAGGGAGAAGGAGGCTTTTATTATTTTTCTCAGCTGACAGTTTCAGTTTTGACTTGTTTTCTCTTTATTGGGCCAATTCTGTTAATGCTTCCTTAGGATATATTATAATTCTTAAGGCTCCCTAGCTATGTAGTCATATTTAGACTTTTGAAAACAAGCAAAACATCCTTAAGGGCTCTTAAGTACACTAGTGATAATGTTAACTGAAGCAGCGAGAGATCTTTCCTTTCTTGGCTAAAATATTTCTGCAGGACAGTGGCACAGCCTTGGCTATATTCCATCAGTCTCATCTTCCCTGGCTCTCTGTCATGGCTTGCTAGTCTGGAACAAAGCTCTCAGATGTGTTGCAAGAAATAAAAAATCTCACAGAGAAAGAGAGTTAATGACCACAGTCAGAACCATTAATACCAAGCAAGGCCAAGTTAAAGGAACATGTGGCAGATCTTCACACTGGGCTCCCTTTGTGACTCTTTGATCCTGCACAGCTGTAGAACAATTCAGAGTGGTAACACCTGCTGTAAAACAGCTCAGTGACTGTGCTAATTGCTTAACTGAGGAAAAACAGCATTAAATAACATGAGGGTGACCACACTGTTTCTGCCTTCAATCACTCAACAAGAGATCAAACACCAAGATCTGCTGCTGAAGCACGGTGAGAAGGAGCAGGAGACCTGGCACTTGTGCTGCACTTAGAGCTTGGGCCTCAGCTATACCCTCAGGGGAAGAATTTGAACATAACTTAAAGGCATTTTGGGTGTTTAATGGCCATCTTTCATGTGTTTCTATCAGCTCATCTTCTGAGGGATGTTGTGGGGGCTGGAAGCAAGCGTCTGCAAAACTCTAAATGCACATTGGCCAGCCCCAGGTTTCTGAGGAAGGAGAAATCAGGACAAAACTTCTGGCCAGGAGCTGTCTGGTAACAGTTTCCACCCTGCTCTAAGAAGCCTTTAGGCAAAGAGATCTGTAAATATTTTTGTCTGAGAAACAGAATGGTGGGTGCTGAGCTGAACTACATTGAAAAGTGTAATGGGCACCTATCATGGATGTGGATGCTTATTGTCCAAAACATGGGCCATTTTTTATTATGAAATTAAGGCAGGTTTGGACTAATGGAGTGGGATGTTACTATTTGCTGTTTGCAGATCTGAAGCAGGCAGCTTTTTGTCACCCTCAGACACTGCAGGTGTTTTCACTGTACAGATCTGGGGGATGCAATAAGATGGAGACTAATTTGCAGATCTTACCTAAAATAGTCATGTATTTTGAGCATTCCTTCCAGTGTGAGACAGTGATAAATTAGAAATCCCTGCCCTGGTAAGTCTTGTTAGTAAATCTGATATGCAGTTAGCTGACAACTCTGATGCATGGGGTTTCAAACCTGCTCTTTGGAAACCCTGCCTTCTGCCCACCTCCCACCTCACTGTGAGGAAGTATATCCATCAAATTTTACATGGGATAGCTCATATTGCTATCTGGATGATAGGAGCAACATTTTCTGCATTAGCAACTCTCAACAGATAATGTCTTGAGGATTGAGAGAGGGAGATTAGGTCTGAATAAATATCCTGTGTTATTCATATTTAATCATTTTACTTAGACGTTGTCTAATCAGTCAAAGCAACAACTGTTACTGACATATAGGTTTCATAAAAATATATACTAAGCTAAAGCACTAAGCCTTGCCCCTTTATATTCATGTCGAGCCTGTAAACAGATCTCAGAACAAAATGACTTAGAAATTGAAACTTATGGCTGTAATGAAAGAGCCATGTTACCAAGGAATGACAAACAGTAATTTTGGACAGATTTACACTGCTGGAGAAACTGGGAGGAGAAATTGTCCTGTGAGTAGCTTGGGCTGGTATCTTTGTCACCCTATTAGCTTCTGAGTTTGGGACAGATTAAAGGTGTGAAACCTACCTGTCCAAGTAAACATTTTAATATCATCACCTGAGAGTATTCCCCCCCAACCCCTTTCATAAATACCAATAGGATGGAGGGAAAGGGGACAGCAGCAGGGGGAGAGGGGATGGCTTTGGAGAGACTGAAATATTTCTGTTTTTCCTGGTGCAGAACTACACTATTTTGCAAAAGGTTGGGAAGCAGCATTTGAGGGAGAGAGATAGAAAAGCAGAAAACAGTGAAGATGAGCTGAGAGGGGGACAGAGATGGTGGTTTGAAGATTTCTGGAAGAGACAGAGCAGATGTATTGCTGATGTGCTGTAAGTAAGGTGCACCACAACCAGTTTGGCTGCGGTGAGCTGGCATGTGCTTTCACAATGAAATTTGGCTCCTCCATCACATGAAATATCCTCTGGTTGCTGCCCCATCATTTAACTGCCTGGCATTCTACCTAGGACACAGCAAGCTGCTCTCTACCTTTAGAGACAGCCATGCAGCAATGTCTTGAATGCTTTCATTGTAGCAGAGAACAGGAAGCCTCTCCACTGCAAGCATTAGCAATGCAATTTCATAACTATCTGTTCAGACAGTGCACAGGAGCTTGAAAAACAGCTTGAGACACTTTATTCCCCCTGGGAAATGCCATCCGAGAATATGTTAATCTGACAAATATGCAAAAGGCTGTTGCCTATTGGTGAACCATGAAGAAAACCACCTCCTTTTTTTTCTGGCTTTGTGAGATGTGCTCCTCCCTGCCAAGAGTGGAGCAATCCTTACCCTCCCATCAAACCAGACAGCTGAAAAGTATGGAGACATTGTGCTGCCTCCTTCCACTTGCAATGTGAATTTGATATTATCTGTACCACCTTTGACAATGCACTTGAAATTAATCAGAGGAGAAATGTCTTATTTGATTATGTTTGACCATGAACATTGATCAGTTGCATGCAATTTTGACTTCAGATCTGCATGTCTAAAGTCCTTTCTAAAAAGGGCAAAATATTACCCAGAGATACACAGGAGCTTGTATTGTCTGAGTCTCTGAAAACATACTCTCAGGGGAAATGAATGTACATCTGGGAAATTAAAAATCATTTGCTATGAAACTCTCAGTGAGAGATGGACAGTATCAGAAGAGAGATCCCCAAGACATCAATCCCTTTCCTGTTCTCTTTTCATTGCAGCTGTTTGCTCATTCTACTTTCATATGCTTGCATTCATTTCTGGCAGATTTGAAATTCTGTCAGCTTCTGAGGAGACCATGGCAAGACCCACTGCTCCTCAGTGTCTCAAGTGGCACAGGGCTCACACCTGACATCTGCCTTCCCTATCTGCAGCCTGAAAAACCCATGCAGACTACATGGTCCTCTATACAGCCTCATTTTCTGCTTCCTTCCTGCCACAGGGCAGTTGTTGTGGCCTTGGGTACCACAATAATTCATCTTCCCTAGGTACCACAATAATTTGGCTCCTTAGGGCAGATCAGCCAGAGGATTTACCTGGCAGACTCAGCATCAGGTGAGCCGTGAGCTCCACAGAGTTCACTGCTGTAGGTGTTTGCTTTGGATATTTTCTGTGTCTCCTAGGCTGTAATTCCCCCCAAGAATGTTGTGACAATCTCTCCACAGGCCTTGCTGTTGGTGCAGACTGTCACATCCTCAGTGGTGGCCATGTCTGGTGGTGACTGGACCAGAGCTTCGGGTTTAGCTGCCTCCAAAAGCTCTGGAGCTTACATGCACCAAAACTTCTCCACAGACTGAAGCAGCTCAGAACTGCCCTGCTGTATTGAATGAAGCAGCTCTGTTAGGGAGTGCTTTGTAGGATGCTATTGGAAAACTTTCTACTGTTTTTAATTTAATCTTAAATGTGTAGAGATCATCACTTGCCAGTTCTGTGCTTCTTCCCCCTCTGTTTCTTGAGCTAGGGTAGATCTCCCAGATTTGGTCTATCCCATGGTGCTCAGATAGTCCAGCACTTTTCACTGATGACAATAATTTAAATTAGAATAAAAAGAAAAAACCAGAAAGAAGAGCAGAGATGAGATGCTTGTTATTGCATGTAGCAGGGCACTGCTCTGATGTCTGCTCCAGTCTAGAGCTTGTGGCAGCTTACCCTGCTCAGGCAGCTCCTCCCAAAAGAGTCAGGACTGCCATAGTCCCCACTCCTCTCAGAGACTTCAGTGTGCTGAGGCACATTTACATGTCCTGACAGGTTTTTCTTGACTGTCTTTCACATTCACCATCCCTTTATAAAGGGCAATAGCTTTTCCTACCTCTCACCCTGTAACTTTCCTGCTCTTCAGACACCCAAAGGGTCTTGGATGGCATTTCCTAGAGGGAGTAAAGTGTCTCAAGTTGTTTTTCAATAGGTTGTTTTTATTATTTTGGTTTGTTGGATTTCTTTTTTTTGGAATCTGAGAAGGAATTAATATTTCACAAAAGTGACTGGGTGGGTGGAGGGGGGAGCCTGAATGCAAAATTCACTTGTTGGTTGGGATTCTGGGGTGGGAGTAAAGGAAGAAAGCATTGCAGGGAGTGTTTTCAAGCTCTTAAGAACATGTTTTTCCAAGTTCTGTTCTTAAGCATAAGACTTTTAATAATAAGAGCACAGTGGGGTAACATAAATGACACAAAAGGCACTCTCATTGCAAAGCTGAACAATTTGTGGTTTAGTAGATTTTTATGATAAAAGAGACAAAAGGAATAAAAGTTTTTTCCTTCTCAAAAGCTACCATGCCTAGTAACATCTTTTGCTCATACAAAGAATTCAGCTTCCCCCCCCTGCTCCTGAGATATGTTCTCACCCAATTAAAGTCCTCCTGCAGATCTGTACGCCTATTGACAACTTGTTCCATGTCACTAAACTTGGTTTAGTGACAGAAATTACAATGCAGTGCTTCTTAAATAGTCTTAGTGTTTATAAGTGGCAGAAGAGAGGGGATTTTTCAGCCCCTCATCCTGTCCTGCATCTTTGTCTTCCCTTCCAAATTTTTTGTCAGCAGCAGGGCTTAGCTACCAACAGGAAGGGACTCAGTTTGCTTTTGAATTGTAGCAAAACAACTGTTGTTGTTGTTTGCACTTTATTATTTTTGCCAATTTGCCCCAGGCAGGCTGGGGGTGAGGAGCTCTGAAGTGTGCAAATCTGCCACGCAGACACACAGAAAGGGGTTGGTGTCTGTGGGCACATGGAGAGGGGAGTGGAGCTGAGGGAAGCAGTGACCAGCATCCCTCAGCAGGAAATGGGCCTGTGAAATCCTGATGGAGAGAAGGAAATCCTGCTCTGTGCAGAACACAAGGAGCCTGATGCTAATGAAATCCTCTGGAAGTAGACCTGCAGATGAGCTGTGCAAGCAGTGTTAATGCCAGCTATCATTTCACGTGCAGGCTGTTTGCAAATCTGAGGGCACTGTGGAAAGTGAGGCAGTGTCCCCCCATCAGCAGTTCAGTCACCTTCTCAGACAAGAGTATGGAATCCAGATTGCTGATTCCATGCCTTTTTTGACAGAAAGAGTAGGAGCAGAGGCTGCCACAAGCTCAAAAAGCTGAACTGTTCAGTTGTGTTGGCAACCAAAGCATGGCAAAATCTAAGGATGAAACCACAAGGCATTATATGGGGATTATATGACCTTAATCCCACTAGGGGGATTTGTAGTAATTTCCCCTCTCTCACAGACCATGTGAAAGGCTTGGGTGAGTATCTGGTACAGTTTCTGTGAGCCACTCAGATATGGAACTCCCACTGACATTGAGGGAGAGGCCTCAAATAACCATTTAGGAGCTCTGTCATGACATATTTTTGATATATAAAAGAGAAATTATAAAACTTCCAAGATTTTTCCCCTGTTTAGATCCATAAATTCTTTACTGAATTAGCTTCTTCAAGCGCAAGGAGATCCCATCTTTTAGCACTACAGTAGTTTTAGGCACAGCTCTGCTCTCTGGACCAAAGAAAGACCAGAGCAGTCTGTAGTCCTTGAGTCACCAGGATCCACCACAGCACAGGCAGCAGAGCATTTTCTCTCTGTGCCCAGCTGTTGGATCCACTCCTGACCACACATCTGGCACAACACCCCTGGGTGCCTTGCCAGTGGCTCAGTAAAACCTCATGCATGAAGGAAGGGCTGTACCTTGCTGCCTAGAGCCAGCCCACTCTGCAGCACAACACAAAATGCCTAATACAGTATTACCTCAGTCTTTTTTTTTTCATTTCTCTGATTAAAAGCACACCTTTGTCCCTGCTGGATGCATTTGTTATCGCTATTCATTGACTAGTGCATATACGGCTGGTTTTAGCCTCCATTTAAAATGCAGAGTTTAAGCATTATGTGTGGAATACAGCAGGATAAATAAAGACATACTTGAGCAAACATACATTTAGTAATTTATTTTTCTACCAGAAGTGTTAGAGAGCTGTGGGGTTTGTGATTTTTTTTTTTATTTTTTTTTAAATCTAATCCATTCAGTCAGCGGTCTCAAGAGTAAAAGCTTCTGCCTCAGCTTGGGGTTGATGCTTGGTCGAGCCTTAAAGCTTCATGGTTTTTTGACACTGCACTAAGTCTGAAGCTTTGATGTCTGAGGCTGCTGCCTGCACAGCATAAATCATATTTTAAAGTTTATTGGTACAAAGGGTGCCTTTCCTCAGACATGCACATGTGCATCCACACACAGCATCTTGCCACTTTTTTCAGCTGCCTACAAGTTTCTGTAGGATTAGAGGATTCTTTCAGTTACTATTCCCACATGGATGTCGCCATCTTTAATTGAAAGCTCGCAGTATTTGTGGGCTAAGGTAATACATACTTGCTGTTGGCAGTGCTGGTTGAGGGACAAAAGAGAAATGAAAATGTTTTTCTCACTCCATTACTGTAGCTGCTGTACCTGGCTCTCTTGGCTATGTGTTAAAGCTGCTGCTGAGGCCTGTGGGATTAAGTGAGGGCCAGACGTGATGTACAGAGACCAACAGTGACTTTTGGTGTGTGGATACAAACCAGACCATCTTTCATGGGTCTCCAAGGAGTTTGTTTTTTGCTTGGCACCATGACTGTGCAGGTCCTTTGGCTGCTGTGTTTACTGCTCCCGTTTGGCTGGGCCTGAGGAGATGTGTGAGCCACCTTTCTGAAGTGCAGAGTACCACTGCTTGGGGAAGTTTGAGTCTTTCACAGGCTAATGGAGCACACCAGGGCATGGGATTAGCAGGATTAGCAGGATCAGTGTCTGAGTTGTAGCTGTTCAAAGCTTTCTCCAGTGTACAGATGACTGCTGGCAGGAAGGAGATGTGGCTCCCTATGGGAAGGGCAAGACTCTGACTAAGCTCTCATTCTCCTGTTTCAGTCATTCTCTGCTCCCAAATGTGCTTTTTACCAGGAGCACAGAGTGCAGTTTGCACGTGAGCCTTTGTGCCAGGTGTAAACTTTCTAACAAGCTGTTCTAGTCAGTGGCACTGGTGATTGCCTTTGTGTATCACCTGCTTCCCATCCACACAAGTGAGAGCACACAAAGAGGTTGTGCAGGCTAAAACCTGTGCTGAATTTATTTACACAAAGCTGTAAATCAAAAAGCAGCACCCAGCAAAATTCAGCACAGTGAGTACTGAGGGTGACATCTGTTGTTGTTCAGTTCAATGTCTTTGGGGGAGACATTAGAGGGATGATATCACCAGGGAGACAAAATATGGAAGAAGGCTGGAAGTGTGAATTTCTTGTGACAGAACAACTTGTTTCAGAGCCCAAGCACTGTCAGAAACACCAGGCTAGGACTCTGAAGAGCTGACCGAGCAGAACTTCATTCCCAGCAGAAGCAAAAAGATTCTTAGTGTAACCAAAAAATTAAATCTAATCCAACATCACCTGCAGTTATGAAGGATAATGCAGAAAATCTGCTGTTCCAGGTGTTATTTGTGGTGTGGCATTTCAGGCAAAGCTAAGGAATGTAATACCTATCAGTGGGACTTATGCTCTTAAATCCCATCAGTGCTTTAAAAAAAATCCTCACTGGCCCCCTCAACCATTGCAGTTACCATTGCCAATATCACCTGGAATGTGTTGCACCTACAGGAAATGCCTAAAAGTTCTCAGGGCAGGAAATAAGGCAGAAGGTTTTTCTTCTCTTGTTATTTTCAACAAAACTCTTTATCAGTCATGCTTTAAAGAGCTGAGATACTCTCTCACACCTACTGTCTGCAGTTGTCACCTAGAGTAAAAAGCCAAGTGTTCAGGCTTTTTCTCTTTCTTCAGAGTAGCTGCAGAGAGCTCAGGGAGAGCTATATTGAAATACATTAGTAACACAGAAAACCTCCTCCACCTACTCTATCATCTCGGTATTTTTCCTCCAGCTTCTATTTATCATCTATGTATAGATTCCCTGAATGAACAAAATTCTTCAAGAGTTCATGATTCAGGCTGTAGGGCCAGGAGGTAACTGGGGGGAAGGAAAAAATGGCAGGTAAAACATAACTAATTGTCCATGCCCTGCTTTCCCTGAGCCATCTGTACAGCTCTTTCCTTTGGAAGTGGAAATGCCTTGGTAGAAAGGTCAAGGTATTAGTGCACTGGGCAGGATTCAGACAACTTTTTTCAATTTCTACTATTGACTCCCTGCATGACCTGAGGTAGGTCACTCATTTCTCTCTGTCTTAGATCCCTATCTGTAAAATAAGGGTATTTCTTTTCCTTTTCCTAGTCTATTTGTCAGCTCTTTAAGCCTTGGCATTAGGTTTGTATGCAAACACACCCACACCTATGGCTCTCAAAGCATAATGACAGGAATGCAAATATGCAAGACTGTACCTGAGCTTCAAAATCAGCTCAGTATATCTGCTCTCTGTTACTGATTATTTTTCTTATTTTTATCATTCTTTATCCATTAAAAATTGGGATTTTAAAATATGAGTTCATTAGGATAGAGCAGGAATTTGTGATAAACTACTTTCAGACCACTGAAGATGGGAAGAAACTTCCCAGCAGCAGGTTCACTTGCAACTGCAGCTTTGGGAAAGGAGTTTCTTTAGGAAGGTCTTGCTGGCCAGAGTTTACAGCAAGGCACTGGAATACAGGGATCCCAGGCTGATCTGGCATTGCATTCCCTGTCATCCTCAAAGGTGCTGTAAGAAAATGTAGCAGAACAGGATATGCGATTTAAATTCACAGCAGTAGCAGCAGTAAAATGTTTAAAAGTCCCCACGAACCAGCTTCTTAATATCCTGTCAATGCCTCTTCTCTCACACCCCTGCTGTAACCGAAAGGAGCAACCAGAGAGATGTGGATTTCCACAGCAAAGCTGGCCAAAGGCGTGTTCTCCCCCGGCCAAATCCCACTTCCTCTTTGCAGTTCATCACCCCACTGCTGTGTTGATACAGCAGTTTATCATTAACATCATTTTCAGACATTCCCTTCAGGAATGCAGGTGAGGGCTCAGCCCCACACTCCTGGCGGCACAAGCGAGGCGTGTGGGATGGGATGGGATGCAGGGCTGGGATGGGGTGGGATGGGATGGGATACAGGGCTGGGATGGGATGGGATGGGATGGGATGTGCAGCTGGGACTCATCAGGCTGGGCTCGCTGCTGTGCCAGGCTGCTGTGCAGTGACCCAGGTCTCACTGTGGGCAGCCTGGTGTCCTGCTCACTGCATGGGAATGAGTGTGTGTGCTTTCCCAAGGAGCTGGGTGCATAGTGAATTCCTGAGGTTACTCGTGGCACAGCACTCCTTGGGAGAATGTGCTAATTCAAATGTTTGTCTCACAGTATGTAGGAGTTGGAGTCAATGCTGGGAAATGTAAAACTTGTGACACACTGTGATAATGAGGGCATTTAACACAGACCATTGAGAAATCCTAGTGAGGGGAATCAAACAAGAAAAACTATGTGAGGTGACTTTTCACAAGTTTTTATTTTCCTTTTGTTCTTCTTTAGAGGGTGAATGGATGGGGATGGTGGCTCAATTTATGGCTTGTTAGATACAATTTTAACAGTGATCTTACTAAAACATTGTTGAACCTCATTTTGCCCGAGTAACCAAAAATTGACTTCAATTTGCATGCTTGTGCAGAAGCTTATGCTAGGTAGAAGCAGAGCATTTATGGTCTCCAGATGGCAGCTGTTTTGATATATGAAGGTCACATCTTTTTAGATCCATTTGTTTTGTATCCATAGACAAACTGGTTGAGATTTGGGGCTGCTTCGAATCAGAATGAATGGATAATGAATAATGGAACCTCAGATTCCATGCAGGAAAATAGTCTGTGAGCTACTATGGATACACCTGTTGATCAACAGATTGGCCAATGCCAGCAAGCACACTTTTTTAATGAGGAAAAAAAAGGCATACCTGGGGATACATGCTATTAAAATTACCATCAGAGGGAGGAAGGAAGTAACTTCACAAGGAGAACACTGATAAATTTATTCTTCCCAACAAAAACTGTGGAGATAAGCCCATTAACAACTTTCTGTTTCTGCTTCTCTTTGTATTAATTTTCTCTTTCTTTGTTGAAAATTTAGGAGAACATTTAATCTCTTACAAATTATATAGAATTGTATGCCTATTTGTCTAGTTCCTTTCATCAGCAAGGGTAGAAAGAACTTTTTGTCAGTTATGTCATTAATCCTGGGCTTCTAGGCTTGATTTGACTATTGTGAATAGAGTAACTTCCAGAATCTGTTTGAAAATGTACATATCCATGCTTTTTTTGAGCAGAAAAATTGCTCACCGTTCTGACAAATGGTGTGCCTAACACCCAGCTTCAATCTCACAGGTGGAACATGGGGACCTAAAATGACAGAATCAAAGCCCAGGAAAAAAGAGCAGAACAAGGCTGGATTCTCAGAACTGACTAATGATAAGAGGGGCCTAGAAGAAGAGCTGGCTTTCAGCTATCTTTGTGTGCCTAACCTCTGAAGATTTAGAAGCATTTAAGATGTCTCAAACCTGAGCCAAAATTATCTTCAGTCTGAAGTTTGCTCATTGACTGCTCTCTTCTCTTTGGGCTGGTGCCTTCATTTGTCCCACAGGTCCTCTCACAATGCATTTCCCCATCGTGCCTGTGGTCCTTTCATCTCGCCTCATTTCCTGAGAGCGCTTAACTGCTTGGAATTCCTTTCTTTCTCCTAATTTGAGAGTTCAAAGTATGGATTTGTAGCAAGTTATTCCTGATGACTGGTTCCATTAAAAGAACAGAAGGGAAGATTTTCTGAAAACTTTCTCTGCTGAGAAGGGGAGGGATAGGGAAATAAAGTACAGCCTCACACAATGCTGAGAACTTCCCAGAACTGTAATGCATTGTTTTCTGTAGAGTTAAGTGCATGGACATGCTGCTGCACCTTGTCTTTGCTGAAATTAAGATGAGCTCTACTACTAAACACAGTGCCCTTCCCTTTTCACAGGGGGGATTTTCCAGTGGTAACAACGGTTCACTACAGATGGGGAAATTTCTCCACAGAGATCATAGACATAGAGCCAGAATTCTAGTGTATCTCAAGTCTAGGAGATTCATTAAGAGATTATTTGTGCAAGAAAATGTAATATTTTAATGCATTTTAGTTGTTGAGCATAGGGTACAGTTTCTTCCAAGACAGCTGGGGAATTGTAGCTGTACACCAATCAATAAACACAGTGGGACTTCCTCAGCCTGTGATGCCATCAGCCATTATCTTGATGAAAAACATGTATTCTTGTGATTTTCAAATTATTATTTAGAGAGGGTCAGGTTAATTCTACTGTATCAAGAAGGTAAGAGTAAACTGGGAGAGCCTGGGGTGTATAAAGCTTAGAAGAAAGGAGAGAACCTATCTGTCACTGGGTCAGCCTCTCAGAGGTCTGTTAATAATGGATTTTCATGAGTTAACCTTCTATCCTGTCCTTTTCAAAATGCTGTCATGTAACATGAGTTATGTGCTACCAGATAATTTTCCTGAAGTGGTTGCAGTGCACACCAGAGATAGTTGTGCTCTTTGTCTGGACTATCATTTTAGAACACACTTTAACTACATCTTCTGTAGGATATAGCCACTCTGGGGATCTTTTAGAGGCACAATTTGCAGCAGACAAAACATCTTTGATGTGTAGTCATGCAAAGTGAAATAAAACAAGGTGAGACTGAAGGCGTCAGTCGACTTTAAATGTATCCGAATCCTTTCTCCCAGGAGAAGGCAAAAGGCAGTGGCTCTGACCCTGCTGTGGCTTGTACAACACTTACAACACTGATTAACACTTGTTCATGTTCTGCCTGATTTCAGTGGAAATTCCACGGGGCTTCTGGGAATTCTGAAAGCGCCAGATGAGGAATTCATGGAGGGTTACCCACTACAAGGAAATGACAACTAACTCAGGCAGCATTGCTTCAACACAGGAGCACAACAAGGCCCAGCTTGGCTTTGGCTACAGCCCTGTGCTTTGTACTCCTCTGAAGGGCACCTTTGGGGCCAAGCAGGGCCTGATTCTGGGTTTCCCACATTTTGCAAAAGTCTTCAAGAAATGGAAATTAGTCAGTGGAGGCAGCACGAGCTCAGCACCCCAGCCCAGCACCAAGAGCCTGGGCAGGTTCTTGAGGTGTTTTCCCATCTAACCCTGGAGTGTGATGCACTTCAGGCTGGAGACAGGCACCCTTCTGCTCCACCCAGGGAGATTTTCCAGCATGCAAAAGTGCCTAATGAGCTCTGGAGCCCAGGATGAAGGTGCTCACTGAATTAAATCATCTTTGGGACTATGCAGTGTAGAGAGTAAATACTGTACATCACCATCTGAGAGGCTGGCTCCTAACTTCAATTTAATCCCTATTTAGACTGCTTGAATCTTTATGTTCTCATCCATAAAATGGATTTAACAGCATTTTCCTGCCTTTCAAGGCAGCTGGGTAAGCACGCAAAGATATGTGCCTTAGCACTAATGAGCTCTTATGAGTACTGTAAATGAGAATCATCTAGATTAAAATGATACAGGGGCTTTTCTTTATTTTGCTGAAAATAACTGAATCTCTAAGGTCACTTATGAGGGGTTTTTTTTCAGAAGAAACCTTTAAATTTTGTGTAGGAAAAAGAGGGGCCAGAATCTATCAAACATAAAGGTGCATGCATAAATATGCATAAAGCAGTCCAACATTTTCATGCTAAGGAAGTACTGTATAAATTTTTGTTTTGTTTTATTTTATATTTTAATTTTTTCACAGTAAGAAGTGTCTAGTAGAGTCAGCTGCCCTCGGGAGAGATCTGATGCCTCAGATTGCTGTCTTTGGGCTTTGGATTCCAAAAGTGATGGAATAGTTCCACAGAAACAGAAGGCTGAATGAGGGGAGGAAAACCTATTGTGGTTTGTACACAAATTATTTCATCCAAATCCACCAATTATTGCACTATGATATGTGCTTGTAGACTCTGACTAGTGTGAAACATGGCAATATCTACTTTTTGGGCAGAATATATTTTTGTTCAGAAGAAGGGCCAAACATGAGTTTGAGCTGCACATGCAGGAGCAGAGGTACAGAGAAATCTCTCCCACCTGCTTTGCCTTTTGCCTTTTACTTGTGTGTGGAATTCCTGTGCTTGTGAATGGTTAAAGGAATAAATTCGTCATTTGTGGCAGGATTAGAAAGCCCTAACTCCAAGAAAGAAAGGAATATCATGGTGCAAAATTATTTGAATTTTAAATTACTACTTAGGCATAAATCCAATGGACTTCATTGCTTGAAATTAGAAAGTGAACGTAGTGCTCTCTTTTCTTGGGTCGGTTTTTGGTTTGGTTTCTTTTTGTTTTGTTGTTGTTGTTGGTTTGGGTTTTGTTTGTTTTTTCCTCAGGTATTGGAAACAAGATCTTTTGGAGCATCCTCTGTTATTTATCACAAAACCAGCTGCAGAGCTGAAACATGAGATGTACAAGGCAAAATTAATAAAGATTGTCATTCTTTCTGGTTTGCCTCTTCCTGCAGGATTTCCGAGGTGCCCTTGCAGCCACACCAACCATGTGTGATTACAGTGAGTATGATTTTGTCTGGATGCTTAGCACCGATTTCCAGGCTGAAGACCATGATTTTGTTGTGTATTATTTATAAAGTTCCTGCTAGGCCTAATGCTTGCTTCAGGAGAGATCACTGTTGAATATTTGAGCTGAACCTGTCTCATACCACTTAACAACCCACTTTATCAGCACACTGTCCACAGTAATGCTGAACACACTTCCCACCAGGGTAAACTTTAACTGCTCCATTACTTTCTCAGAAAACTGGCCCCCCTTTTTGGTAAATACTTTCTGATACCTTGGACTGAATGTACACCTGAAAAGAGGGTCAGGGTCTCCTGAATGCAGTTGAATGTTGTTTCACCAGCAGCATTTCACTCTGGAAACTTTGGACTCTTTTCAGTTTTCCAAGTCAGCAATTGGATCATATTTATTTAGAGCTGGCTGTGCAAATGTATTGATTTGTAGCCTGTTATTGTTTTGTGCCTTGTATTTATGTGGCTCTAATGGACTGAAAGTGTTTCAAAACTGAAGTGGATTAAAATATAGAGCTTTTTCTCTGGGTAAGTGTAGGGAATATTATAACTTGAAATCTGTTCTAAAATGTGATTTTACAGCTTTTATATACTGTTATTTTAAACCTAGAGATACTGTGCCATCCAGTAATTGAGTACAAAGCCATGAAAATAGTAGAAAGAAATGAAGGTACAGAGAGGAAACAATGAAGCTGGCAACACAAACCCTTGTCAAATGTGAGGAATGAGCTTTGAAACAAGCTCTGACTTTGCCTCAGCACCACTTGCTTGGTGGAATAATCTCACCCCCCCCCCCCCAGCCAGATGTCACCATATGGCCAGTGACAACTTTCAATTAAAGGCCTATGGTGTTTATCATCTCCTTTTACATATGGATAAAAAGCAGCTCTGTGACCTGCCCATTGCACCCAGGAGGAGAGTGCTCCTTCTTTAAAAGATGTGTGTGTGCCAAGGCTCATCCCCATCTGGGTGCTGTAAGTTCCCGAGCCCAGTTTTAGTGTTTTGAACCTTTGTCCAGGCACTGCCAGCTCTGAATGGAGCCTGCATCTCCAGAAGTCCCTGGGCACTGAGGGTGGGCTTTGGGGAAGCTTAGGGCTCAGCTCTGGACAGTGCTGAAAATGTCACTGTGCTGTTGATTTGAGCCTCAGAGCTGCTTTGGCTGCCGATTTCTGCAAGGGGCATTGTCAGAGCATGGCCACACAAATGTGAATGTTGTGTCATGCATCTCAACTACAGAGCAAGGAGCCCACTGCACTGTGAGAGCACCAGTCACACTTACCAAGGGGTCCTGGCACCATTCACAGTGAGAGACTGATGTTAATGATCCAATCAGCTGCTCATCCTTGAGATTGCATAATGATTATCCAACAAATTTGATGATTGGAGTTACTATGTGTTTTAAGCTAACTTTAATGCATGGCTGGTCTTTCCCAGTAATCCTACACAGTATCCAAGGCACCATTCAGTGGCTTCTTGCAAATCCCTGCAAAGCAATTACTGTCCTTTCTACATATTCAGGAATTGTCAGTTTCAGGTGCAATTAAAGTAAAATTGCTTTCAGTAGGTACTTGGCTATGATGACTTTTGGTGGTCATAATTCTCTCTGCACTATGTTGCTTCTTCAGATAAAAATTATATTTCTCTTGTGCCCTGGAATCTCAAGCTCATTTTTGACCCAAAGTATCCTCAGAGAGTTGTAAAACTAAGATGTTATAACTGCACATTACCTAGTAATGAACATTGTGAGAGTCAGGCCAGGAAGATGAAGACAAGAGGTATGAATTAATGTTTTAATAATCTTCCTCAGATCGGTTCAAGTCATACAGGCAAGGATCCCAGTAACTGCTGGTGAGCAATGCAGCTGCTCCAGTGTGCTCTGATATTGCTGTGTAACTCTCCCAGGAGATGGTGCTCAGTGTCTGCAGAGACAGATGGTCACCCAGCCACCAACAGAGCTTTGACCTTGTCCCAGCACGATGGTGCAACTGTGCACTTTGGACAGAGCTGCTGCTTGCAGTGGCACAGCTTTTGCTGGAGGCATAGGAAGCTCATTAATTTGTTTTTACTTCTTTTTAATCCTAGGCTAGGCAAGACATCCTTTTGTACTGGTCCAGGGCATCCACCATTTTTATAGTGGGAAGCAAAGACCTGCTCCATTTCAGACTGGCACAAGGTTTGAATTGAAACACAGCTGTGAATCATGCCTCTTGGTTCTGCAGGGCTGGGACAGGAAACCTGTGGAAGCAGCATCTCCCACTGCACCATGCTGGTGCTCCTTCCCCAGCACAGGAGCCAACCAGCATGAGACATTTTGCAGACCTGCACAGTGCCAGCCTTCCCACACACCCATGTGTGCTGCCAGGCCACATCTGCTGGGATTTGTCCATGGTCGAAATAACCAGAGCAGGGTCTTGTTCTTGCATTTTAGAATACAAAGAATTTCCAAAGACAAGGCAAAAACTCAGTTTTGACATCTCATAGCAGAAACCCCAAACACTACGGAGCTATATCCTAGAGAAATAGGTTTAATACATTAAGAGGCTGTCTTCTGGCACTGTGCAAGGTGTTGGGCTTGCCTGAATCATTCCTTGAACACAGCTTTTCTCTGAGAAAAAAACCCCTTGTCTGGCTTTAAAGATTTTGTTCAATGGTGGAGAACACAGTACAAATCTTGCTTACTTGTTGCTATGTTTACTTACATTCTCTGTTAAAAATACAACACTTCTCTATGCTGAACTGGTCTAGATTTAACAGCCAGCCAGCCTTGTTAAAGCTTTGTCTATGGATGGAAAACTTTCTAGTTATTTTCTAATTTTCTGTTCCTTGTTAGGTTCCCACAGTCAGTGTTCATGACAGTACACAGTGGGTTTGTGATGAGATTGCACAGTTAGGGATGCGCTATTAGCCATGCTTTTCACAGACACTTAGCATCACCCTTTTGGCTCTTCTTGGAGCCATCTCCAATTTTGCAGCACCAGTTTGATAAGATTTACTGAAAAAGGACAGTACAGACCCAGATGGCTTCCCACCCAGTGCATATTCAGAAGTGGCAACACTTCCATGTGTGTTACTATAAATACAGCAACAAACACTTAAAATGATTTAATCTGATATTTTTAAGTACCTGTCTGCTGTGAGATGGGTGCAGTGCCACAGAATTAGTGCTCAGAAAAGCCAGTATGCCTGAGCTGACCCTATTCCTCCATTTGGTTGGTCCAGAAAACATGGTTCAGTACAAAAGGGAGTACATTTGCAGTGACTGTGCCAGATACAGCTTTCTCAGATATCAGTGAACCAAAAAATTGGGAACAGGGGGAAGTTATTAGAGAAACTGTTAGCAGTGCAACCTCCTTTGTTTTCCTTAATATACCCTCTTGATCTGTTCTGTGCTCAGAGCCACCTTGCAGTTTGTCAGGCACCACGAGCCCAGCTCCTGGTTTTGGGTGTTTAAAAGAGTCAGTTAACCAATAAAACCCTGAGCCAAGCTCCCAATGAGCATCTGGCTCTGCTTGTCTGGATGTGTCTGTGAGTAATGCCAAGCTACAGGAAAGCCAAGCCAGTATTCAGACATCAGTTTTTTGGAAATGGGAATTGTTGTGTTATTTATCTTCTGTATTAATGGAGAGGGCCTGGCTTTTGTTTTTTAACCTTGTTGTTTCAATGCCAGAACTGTAGAAATATAACCCAAGCTAAAACAATAGCTCTTAAAAGATGTGATACTTTCTTTCATCCCCTGTTTAGTAAGCAGCCTTGGCAGTGTCATTTCATAAAAAGAACTGCAAAGTCACAAGGTCCAGAAATACAATAATTCCAGGAATGACAAAAAAAATGACCTGCTTTGTCTTTTTATTGACTATAACTGTGGTGGAAAAGGCCATTCTGCATCCTCAGCCATAACTAGTTAATTACTTTCTGTTGTTTTTTGTAGATGTTTCTAACCAACATTAAGTAAAATGTACATTGTGGAGCAAACCATCCATACAGTATATGCCATAATTACTGTTTAGCAATTTCACACTAGCAAAAATTTATTAAAACTTCACGACTCATTAATAGTAAGTGATCATAATCGCTTAATAGAAAAGGAAACTCAGCTAATGATAGAAGTGCTGATTAATGTTTTTGACCTTAAGACAGGAAGTCAAGTGAAATTAATGTCACTGGGTGTTGAAAGTTAAGTTACTGTCAAGTGCAGATAGCCTCTAATCAAAAGAGAAATCCCACAACTTCACAAATTTGGTGTTCTTCATTGCTTTTTCTATAATCCGTGGCATTTCAAAAAATCTCACTGCCACATTTCAAGTAGCACAATTGACCCATTTATTACTAAAGTCAGTTTAAAAAAGGAAGTTACACACACACACACACACACACACACACAAATATATATATATACAGCCGCTTCAGGATGAGATCTTACAGAAATACTTAACACACTGACCATACTTAACCAAGCAGCGTTAATGTAGCTATTTATCTCTTTATTTTGGCCAACAGTATTCCTTCTATGAGCTCAGGTTAAATATTTTTGAGGAGAATAACAGCCCAGCTGACCAGTGAGTTGCCCCATCACACATCAGCTGCTTGGGCACCGCTGGAGCTGACAGGAGGGCTGTCCTTGCAGCCAGCTGTGTGCCTGGGAACCATCAGCCCCAGCTTTGCATCTGGCTGCTCCTGATGCCCACTGGGGCAGCTGCAAGTGGTGGCATTTGGGATGCAGCAGGCACAGGACTGCACCAGTGGCCAACCTCAGGGCAGGTTAATGTGGCAGTGGAATATCTGTGCAAGGGCCCCAATCCCTGAGGCAACTCAGGTACTGGGTTGTAAATGGAAGTGACTTCTACTTCAGCTGTAAGTATTATTTATGTGTGCACTTTTTTCATTTTTTGAAATGAGACATTATTTGAAAGCAGGATTCCCCAGGACATACTTGTTCTTAGTTATGTCACAGCCCTGCATCATTTCAAGATGAAGGGTGTGGAGCCTCTCACACATTGGCCTAATCTGTCCCAGTTTAAAGGCTGAATGGAGGCGCCTCAGCCTTTCACCTGAGAAGAAATTCTTTCCAGATTTCCTAACTCAGGTTGTGAGCACTCTAAAATGTTTGAATAACCTTCCCTAGATTATTCAACAGCTCCCATGATGGGCAGAGAGGGAGGGACAGTTTCTTCCAAGTATGAGCAGAAACCTGGCTACTGTTAGTGAGCTTTATGTTCCTTTGACATCAGTCAAAGTCACAGAGGGAAGGACAATCCCTTTCTAATAATGTCACTCGATATTTAGCCTACCTACATTTGTATTAATAATAAAGCCCTCAGGCAGTGGGTTATGTGCAGCCATTGATTTGCTCAAAACAGCACTGAAATATTGACAAATACTGTTTTGGAGACGAATAAAAGCTAAACTGTATTCATATCCACCAGATTCTGACCTCTGACAAACAAGCAAATGGAACTGCACAGCCAGGTTAATGCTACCTTTGAGCCTCTCCAAACCAGAATGAAGCCAGCAGTGGATTGGTAAATGCAGATTTATTTTTACATTTTTGTTTTTATAATTTATATCTGTGTGTGCACTTTGTGGGAGACTTTCCAACTGCTTCTCTTGAAGATTTTTGTGTTAACATCTCTTTTGAAAGCAAGAGGGATGTGGCACACTTGCAAACCTGCAGATAAATACCATCTGTTTAGTTAACTTCTCTGAGAATATTGTGTGTGGAATGTTGTTCTTTTTTTAAAACATATATACAAGAGCAATTCAGATATTTGAATTGCACGTCCTTCCAAAACAATTGACTACAAGACTTTATTTTATAATGCTACAAAAGATAAATGCATTTTTTATTAAAGACTCTGTAAACTACACTTTCTACCTCAGAGCAAAAGATTTTCTATCATCCTCTTTGGGGGAAAAAAACAACAACAACCAATCCAAAAAGCCTTCTGCACAATAACTATGGAGCAACATTTCCCAGTCCCTATTTTGGCTTTTTCCTCACTGTTGCTCTGCAGTTTTCTGTAATTAATACAGATAAAAAATTTTGATGACGCAGAATAAGGGGGCGTAATTTGCATTCAGAGCCAAAAAAGACACGCATCTCACCCAAACAACTGAGTTTATTGTAACCAAAAAAATGTTTCAGGAAATCGTACTTCTGTCTCTGAACACAAACCAGAACTCAGCATGAAGCAGACAATAACAGAGACAGAGTTTTTTGCCAACATGCAGGAGCAGTGCAAGTGTCAGGGCAGGCTGATGGCTTGGACAGAGGGTTTTGGAGAGCTCTAGGAGCATGCCTGGGAAATGGTCAGGATCCCCTCTCAAAATCCCTTCCCTGTGCAGCTCAGAACTCTGCTAAATTAATGGCACACTGGAAATGCATCTCCAAGAAAACTCCCAGTGGGAAGGTGTCAGATTTTCCCCCTCTAACCTGTCCATCTTTTTCCAGGCCTGCTTTGAAGATGCCAAACCATTCATCTGCTTACCAGGGCGTCATTTAAAATGTCTCTGCCCATTAAACTGAAATTATTCTGTAAAAGTCATGTAAAGTAGATAACCCCACTATCCAGGCATCACTAGACCTTACAAACACTCCTAAAGGAAGTCAGCCAAAGTGTGATGAGCACTGTTTTACACATGGCAGCCAGGACAGTGCAGACAGAACTCAGTTTTTTCTTGAGGATGCTGGTGCCCTCTATCATGACAGGAGATGGATGTTACGAGGGGGTCATTCTTCATAAACAGCATAACCTCTACATGTGGAACAAGGGCAGTGTAATGCAATGTCTGTGCACCTTCTAGGCAGTCCCTTGGCACTAACTTGCCCAGCCTTTGTCCAGGAAAAGTAGCCCTAACTGCCATGATCTGTCAGCCCACAGGGAAATTGCCAAAGGCAGCCTATATGTGAACAATTAAAAGCAAAAACCCCGCCAGCCCTAGATCAACAAAACACAGCCTAAAAATCATACCCACAGATGAGGCACACTGAAGAATCCATCTGGTCATGCACAGTTGGCTGCTTAGTGATGTCAAAAGCAGCTTGGTTTCATCTGTCCCAGGAGAGGCTGCTCAGCAAGTCTGTCATGGAGCTGTGCCTCATGAGTGGAGGCTTCGCTGCTGTTCCTCCTTCCTCATCCTCCTTTTTCACCGCACTGGAGCTGTGGCAGCACAAAGAATGAGGGAAAGGTAGAAGGAAAGTCCAATGCTAACTCATACTGGCAAACATTTTGATTGCTTTTGTGCACCATGCTCTCCAAACAGGTTTTGAAATGGTTAAATGTTTGGAAGATGGCACTGCAGGAGCTGAAGAACCTGGAGCACTTTATCCACAGGAATTAATAGCAGCAGAATGACTCCTAAATCCAAGAAACCTCAATAGCTGGCCCAGGGAGCCAAGCTGAGTGTTGGATACTGCCAAACAGAATGTGCTGCCTTCCCCTCCCACCTCCTGAAACACAGATCATCTGGGTAGCAAACGGTGCCAGGACAGCTAAACATCTCCTACTTGCATCACCCCTGCAACTCCAGACCCTCCTGGAGCTGCCAAAGCATGATGACGATGATTTAGCTGGAAAAGTGTTTTCAGCCCTTGTAGAGCAGACCTTTAACCTTGGATTTTGTGCATCTCTACCACTCCCATCTCTCCTTCTCGCACCCTGCCCCCAGACCTTGCTTCTCTCTCTGAGTAACAGCAATTTAAACTCTCTGGCCTTAAAATGGTGGAAGGCTCTGACCCTCTGCAGAGCAGCAGCTTTTACATGGGTGAGTGTGATTGCTCTTTGCTCATAATATATTCATTTGTTAAATATCAGTTTAGATATGAGTACAGGCTGAAATAATTTTCCTGGATTTTAGTCAGCAACATGAGGCAAGGCATGCTGAAAGCTTTGTTTATCCACCTTCCCTTTCCTCTCCCAGCACACTCTGCATTTCCTAAAATATCCTCCCGCTAGAGCTTTTGTCTTCAAAGCCTTTGCAGCTCTTCTGCTGCCATTGTGTGGAAATGGGAGAGAGCCCTTTCCCTCTGGCCTGGCAGGAGGAAGGGCTGGGATGGGTGTGGAGCTGTCTGTGCGTGCCAGAGAGTGAACAAGCATGAATAGGGCCAGCTGGCCCCGCTCCTGCCCGTCCCTCCATCATCTCCATCTGATGCTGCCTGCTCATTGTCGTTTTGCAGGCCACATTCACTAACACAAAGAGACTAGGGAGCAAGCAAATGAACAGATATTTAAAGGGAAAAAGCTTTATTTCTTAGTTTCTTAGATCATGGTAGGCTGCAAAACAACAGGGAGAAATGAGATCAACTTTGTTGTCCTTTTTTTTTGCCGGTTAGGCTTCCTTTTTTTTTTTTAATAATAAATCAAAACAGAAGAAAAACAACCAGGAAATTGTTCTCACAAAAACATGCTTTTTAATAAAAAAGAGAAGAATGTTTATTGAGAGGGATTTTTTTCTGGATATGTACAATACTAATGCAGGAGGATTATGCTAACAGAAAACGCCAAACATCATGGATTGACTTCCAAAGTGTGGACAGTCCAAAGAGCAACGTCCTCAGAGCAAGTAAGTCAACAGGAACAAGTGAACAGTGGTTTTTGGGAGTTTTTTTACAACAAATTACCAGCCATTATGACTGAGGACCTGACACAGAATAACCTGCAGTGAGATGTACAGAAATCCCTAAGACGACACAGAAGTTGCACAAGAAGGTAACTGTTTGTGTAAGAATTTCCTCCAGAAAATGGAAGCAGGTTCTAGACAGTTTTGGAAAAAGACAAAGAGAAAAAATAGGTGAAAAAAAGTGCAGGAAAATACTAACATTGGATATCCTCAGATCACAGTGAATGCCAGTCCTCCTTGGTCAAAATGCTACCTGTTACCTTTATCTTCACCTGTAACCTTTATCATAATGATGTAAGAAAAATTACTTTTATTGTGAGCCCTCTCCTGCTGTTTCCATTTTGCTGCAGCTCTCGTCAACTTGTAGCTTTCACAAAAAGTGCAAAATTCAACCCACCCTCAGGTGAAAGACACATGCACCTTCCCAGCCAGAGCAGTACTAATCACAGCTAATCACTTCAGTACTAGGTAATGCTGCACAAAACCTCACACAAACCCTGTCAGGGCAAACTCAGCAGCAATAATTCTGGGGGAGGGAGAACGTGGAGATCAATAACTGCCACCAGTCAAGCTTCCCACATGTTGGAGTGCTTTGAAGCAATTTCTCCCACTGACTGCACTTGGGATTTATTTTTTGTTCTTATCCAGAAACAATGTAGGCTACTGGGAAGAGGTAAGAGGTTGATTTTATGCAGCACTTCCCAGAAAAGCAGCAATATAAAAATCAAGACCATATTTTTCTTTGAATTTTTACCTCTTCTTAGTTTTCTTTTTAAGAAATGTATGACTCAGCTCAGTCTGGGTTGTGCACTCCTGACTGCCAGGCACAATCCCCTGTGAGGCTTTGTTCCACCTCTAATAACCCTTGCAAACATTCCTTCTGTCCTAACTTTCACTTAAAGGTTAAAGCCTTTGTCTCACCCCCAAGCAGGCAGAGGATGTCATTGCTAATAACCAGGTCTGGAGATGTGAGAGGGAGATCCTGTGCTCCCAGCATTTAGGTTGCATGCTCCCAAAAGAATTGCTTCATTTCTCAGAAGGGGGAACAGTTTCCATGGGCTAATCCACAAAGTCAAAGAAAAAAATCTATGATTTCTCTGTTTTATCCTCAGTGGGACACACATTTCTCTCTCAGCAGTGTGCTTTCTGCAGTATCTCCTGCTAAAATAAATGGTGGTTCCCTAAACAGTAATTTTTGTTCATCTTCAGGCTTGTTTCTCCATCTTCCTTCTGTCATATATATCCTATTCCATAAACATTACCATGACAGGACAATATAGTTTTAATCTTATTTTGAAAATTACTCCAGAGTTTCAGTAGATGTGCTGGCTTCTGTGCTTGGAGGAGTTTACATCTCCCTGTGGCTCACTGCATCCGTGGGGTTCAGCCTTTGTAGCATTTAAGCTTTGACCTAAGGACAAGTGCAGTGGCCAAAAATCAACTCCCTACTCAGCTGAGGAGCTGCAGCTAGCTGGCCTGCCATGACTGATTTGTCAGCATGTAGCTCTGACAGGTTTGTTAGTGGGGGATAAACCACCCCAGCTGGACAGGCCTGGGTGATGGAGCACACACAAAGGCTTTGGAGGAAAGAGGTTTGTAAGAAGTCAAATATTTTGGTATTTTGGAAGAAGGAATTTGAGGAAAATTGACCTTAAATCTATGACTTATTTTCTTCTGGATTCTAGGAAGTTCTCCTTTTGGCAGATTAAAAACCAGTGCAAAAGAATGATAATGTTGGAATCACTACCAGCAGGTGAAAGGGGGCAAAGATTTGGGTGTTTTAATCTAGGCAACAATTATCTCTAATCCTGCGCATGGCAACAGTTATTGGCACTGAATAAGGTAAAACAATAGAAACTGGTTTAAACTCTGGTTAAATGTGCTCAGAGAACTGCTGTGAATAGTCTGGATAGTAGTAGTTTGGTACCAATTTAGAATATCACAGTCTATCTTGGTAAGAAATGCTACTGAGAAATTTGTTGACTCTGTGCTCCTTTAAAATTCAGGTAATTTTTGGGCCACATCTTCAATTTGTTGCTCATGTTTTTATGAATGATAAAAACCAGATGGAACATGTTGTAGGAGTTGCAGGAATTGCCTTCTGACTATTGAGGTGCCCACATCTATTATGCATCTATTAAGTATAAACATTGCCTAGAGGCAAACATCAGAAGAGAACATGAAGCAAGGTATATAAAATTCAAGATAATATTGAGTCAAAAATAAGAATTCATCATCCCCCCTGATTTTACATTAAGAACAGAGCCATCAAAATTTCCCACAGAGAATTCTTACTCTTGTAAGAATTTACTACTTAGTGAGACTTTATCCCTTTGACTGAAATTCCAACTGGAAAATACATTAGAAGTATTTAAATATTTCTAATAGCTTGCAAAGAGCTTGAAAGTTTTCAATCCTATTCAGTACCAAACTAAATTTTAAATTCCATCTGGGGAATAACAACATAATGTTTTAGATTATTCAAGTCAAACCAGTGCTAAAGAGATAAAATGGGAACTTTCAATTTTCTCCCTGTTAAAGGTGTTCTTAGTTCAGTGGAGACATATTCCTGATCACATCTTTTTCTTCTCAAAAGTGAAGGCTGTAATTAAAAAAGAAAACCAGAAAATCAGCACTGAGGCAAATTTATAAACTTGAATACTGTGGAGTTGGACAAAATGACCTTCCAAAGTTAAAGAGAAGCTGAAACAGCCAATAATTGAAATGTCACAGGAGGAACTGGCTGCTGAGAAAAAGCAAATATTTAAAGATGAGAAATATTTAACAAGTCACTGGATTAATTTCTCTGCCAAGTTCATCAGAACCAAATATATTTCTATTTGATGTCAGGGACATCAGGTACAATCTAACTAACCTTATGGGCATAAAACAACCCCAGAGGCCTCCTTAGCCCAGAACAGTTTTAATGCAGAACGATGCACCTTGGTATTGAAGACAAAGAAAGTTATAATTGTATGAATAACTGCTTGTGCTTCCATCTTTTACTGCTTGCTCTGAAGGAGCTGCTGCTGCAGCAGAATCCAGCTCTTTTATTAGAACCTAAGTATGAGATACTCCTGTCACTTGACATACATAAGATTTATGTCCCTTCAGGGAGCTGTTCTGAGTTTTGCTCTTCTACTTCACTGGTTTCTCACCATCTTTACTCCATGGAAATATCATAGTGATTAGCCAACAATTGAAAATTTTAATTAACTTGAGATTTCAAGGTGATTCCTGCTTTGTTTTCTTGATCTCCAGCCTCGTGGCACAGGCTTTGCAAAAGTAGATACTTTCATGTTTTCAGTCTACCAATTTGAACTGCAACAAATTGTGACCACTCATGTTCAAAAGGCTGGGTCTCTAGAGGGACGTAATTTCACTGGGGGGGAAAAAAACAAACAAAAATAAAAAACAAACCACAAAACCTGGGAACAGGTCTCCAGACAAGAGTCTGTCTAGGCATGCTTTGAAATGATTAAGAATTCCAGCTCCTCCTAATTCTTCTTACTGACACGGTGGGAATGAAGCTGCTCAATGGGAAGTGGCCAGTGCCCTGGTGGGGACAGATGGACAGATGGACAGCTCCTGCTCAGGGTCAGCACCTCAGCCCCATCCTCCTGAAGGAGCTGGATCTCAGGGAGCCTGGTCAGTGAAGGAAGGGCAGCAGCCCTCACCACTGACCAAGGCCCTGCATGGTCACTCCTTGGGGCTGCCGCCTGCTGGAGGTGCCACCACCCACTCTGGGCCAAGGGAAACCCTCAGCTGCTGTTATTCCTGCTCTTATTCTTGCAAATATCTGAAAGGTTCACCTTCAGGAACAGCTTGTGGAATGAAGAGTAACGCTGACTACTGCAAAACCTCAGCCATACATTTCAGTTCAGTCTCAATTTTACCTCTGTGTGCACTACTTCCAAAAAGAAGCATAAACACGCTGTTAATAATACTCATGACAGTGTCTGTTCCAGTACAAGATGATTTGGATGTGTTTATGGTAGTCCATGATTTAATTTACACACAACTGAACTGGTGAGATTTACAACTGGAACAGTAGATCATCTCTAGGTACATCTTTATTTGGACAGTCCCTATATTACTGTTGTATGGATAAAATTAATCTTTTAAAGGGCTATATAAAGTCCAGGCTAGGCTTGTTCATTAGGCACTCAACACATGATATTTTAGTGACTGAAAGGGGGAAAAACATTAAACAATTTGCATAATTCAATACTGTAGCATGTGACTGCATAGACAAGGTCACCATGCTAAACTGACATCATCCACACCTCATGCAACTTTGAAAAATCCTCCAATATTTGCATGATGATGCCTGTAAAGTGTCAGACTCATAAGGGTATTTTTTACTTTCTGCCTGTTTAATAAGCAATTTAATTTTTTAAACTATGACTTCAGTATATTTTTAATTTACGGGACAAAACGCTTAAGTGCTCTGTTGAGCTTTTTTGGCTACCTGTAAAAACCACCACTTTTTCCTCTACTACATATAAATTTTATTTCCAAAGGAAACTCTCACTGACTCAGATAACCAGCAGTTTCTTTTGTAATTAGAAGCTTATTAGGTTGTTATTTACAGTATAAGTGATCAATAGTTTTTACTCTGGATTAGGCAGTGTCGAAGCTCTAATAATTGGTATTAAATGCAAGAGAGATACTGCAACCAAAGCAAACATTAAAAAATCTTCAAAAAGTATATACTATACTGGGAGATTATTAAAATTCCCGATACTGGCTAAAATGTTTAATGTGCTGAATACAAATGATATTTCAGAGAAAGATTTGTGGATCAAAGATGGATTTAATAATCATAACGTTTAGGAATTTGTTTTGAAAATATTTTTAATTGGATAATGTCAGACTTCTGAATTACAATGCTGTGGTCATTAGCATTTCAATAGGTTATACTATCAACTCCTTTTGACATAAAAGAATTTGATTCATTTTAAAAATCATGAATCTCATGATCTTTTTTCTGCTGCCACTAGTTTTCAGTAATTTGATTATCTTCTACAAGAAGAGCAACAGGAACCACATGGGCTTTGCTGGTAATGATGGTCTATATATCTCTTCTCTGAAAGCAGCTCTGCTGCCTTTGAAAGTAATTTGCAGTTTCTTATCAACACAGAATTAAAAAGTAATATTGTCTAATTTGTTATTTTCAGTGGCACAGAGTACTGTAGAATTCTATCACATGCAAATCGCTTTGAAACCTGTATTATGTGACCATAATCAAGAGTACATAAATGAATTTCAAAATTTATGAAAGTGTTTATTATTAGCCAAGAAAAATCTCAAAAGACGAACTCGTCAATAGGTTTAATAGTCTATTAGCAAGATGTGTATTTTGCACACTCAAACCTCAGTGCAGTTTATAAAATAGTAATTTGTACTTTATAGCTGTATTGCAAATAACTGGTCTGGACATTTCAGTGCAGGACAGGGCATAATTGTGTAAGTCTCAGAGTAAATCTGTACATTCAACATGATGAACTCCTTGCTTGCAGAAGTTATCTTCTACTTCCAAGAGGAACCAAAACTGATTACTGTTGATCACTTAGACATAACTGCTTGTAACAGTCAACAAGCCATCACAGTAAGGTATAAAGACAGCCCTTAGGAGAAATGCTGCCTATCTGATGACATTTAAAGCTTTAAAGAATTCCTTCTAGATACTGCAGGAAATCATCATGAGCCAGTGCAGGCTGCCAGTGCCACTGAGTGGAACCAAGCCATTAAATCATATGTACTGGTAACACTGTCATCCAAACCATTAAATTAATTTATGGAGCTGGTCTTGCAAACAGTTCATCATGTCAGCAATGCCAAGGTCTGTGGTAGGAACTACCAGGGTGAGAAAAGCCTATCACATGGGTAAATGTGCAGGATGCTGCCTTGCAATCGGATCAACCATCCTTCTGTGTTGGTTTTAGCAGTTCTAAGAAATAAAACACAGTTTAAATGATATCCTACTACCTCTTGTCCCTCTACAATGTTTTGATAAGAGAAGTAAGGCATGAAGTTCCTGTAGCTGTTTGATCTGACATTATCAGGTATGTATAAACAGATGATGATGTTTTAGCAGAGCAAATAAATTGTATGTCATTTTTTTTATTAAACAAAGAGTATAATAACTGGACTATATTATCACAATGGAAGCATAGAAGACCATAGACTGTACAGCTGAAACCCTGTAGCAATATTTGTTCCTCATATTTAAAGAAATGTATCTTTATCAAGCTTTCACAATGGCTGCATCTCGCTAATGTAAAGAATCTTCTCTCTTGTTAAGGCTAGATGATTATAATTAAAAGATAAATGTACTGTTAGGAGGTTCTACGCCACACTCTATGAGAATTGAACTGAAAGACATACATTATACCTGTATGTGAATTAGAATGGCTTCTCAGCAGGGAACGCAGAATCACTCACAGTACGTAAACATTTAAAGAGGAAAATGCTAACACACTGAAAGAGTTTAACATCAGTAGCGATTTATCAAATGAAGGAGTTTCATAAAGTCCACTCTCTGGGAGAACATTCACCATTAGACAAAAGCCTGGCATCCTTGATAGTCTGAAGTTCAATCAATTTGAAAACCAAAACCATTCAATGAGATAAACAAGATTTTAAGAAAACCATCATCTTCTTTCTCAGGTAAAAGCCAGAATTCAAATAATAATTATTAAAATAATCCAACCAGGTCGCTTTACAGGCAAATTTACACACTGTCTCTTTAAAACACAGCATGCCCAAAAGCCTTTTGGGTTTGGAATGTAGCACTGCACCAAGTATTTCACAAAGCCTCTAAATATCACAAGAAGCTTTTTTTAGAGAGAAAAAAAAAAATAAAATTCCAGCTGACTGAGACTGTTCTAGCAGGAGTGCCTCAGCTTAGCTCCCAGACCTGGAATTCCAGATAAACAACAGAGGACAGCAAACAGATTTTTATATTTTTTTGGGGATTTTTTTTTTTAACACTTTTGTCCTTTTGTAACGCAGCTACAAGACGACTGATGAGCTTAGGGACAAAGAGAGTGAGAGTGCAAGTGCCATCAGGGTGAGCTGTGTGCTTAGGTAGGAGCTGGTGGGAATGGCCAGGGAATTCTCCGCGGATATGTGACTGGTGGACACTCCCGCTGCGTTGTCCTTCCCCAGAGCGTTCTGCAAGACACAACACCTTCCTTGGTCACCAGCACAGCATTTTCATGGCAAAGCAGTTCAGTTCTACTTAATGAAATTTGTACTTTGTTTGCCCATGTCCCGCCCTCCACTGATACCTGCACATCAATCTCATAAATGGAATGATAAAAAGGGCGTTAAAACAGATGTCGCAATGACAGTATTTTGAAATTAGTTAACACCAGTACTGCACACTTCAAAAAAGAGAAGAATATTTAAAAATTCTTACTTTAGCAATGGTTCTATGTGTAAAAGCACATAGAACCTTTTTTAAGGATTTGTGTTTATCATGCCAGTTTATTTTATAACAGCAAAAGCAAGACCCCCTAGAGAAACTGCACCTTCCGTACAGTCAACAGAACTAATTTGTTTGACAAGTTATTTCTGAATAACAATAAATAAAATTTAATCCATGGGTGCAGATTATTAAGTAAGTAACCTTGCTAGGTGCAGTGGTGTTTACTATGGGATCTGCTTAAACCCGTACCATACAGGTACTGAAATATCAAATCAGCAGAGAACACTTTGAGCCCAGCTCTGAACTTCTAAGTGAGATCATTCTTTAATGCACTATGATATCCAAATACAACAAAACTGACAAGACAAGTGTGAGGTAGCCCATGATAATCCTGACAGACTCAGAATGTCTTTTCTTATAGGGAGGCGCCTGTGTTGTCAAATATCCAAGATCCACACTTACCTCATTAAGACAGAGCTCTGTATCTACAGATTCATTGGATTTTCGCTTCTTCTGTGCCTATGAAAAAATACAAATTTTATTCTCAGTACAATTTATACTTCCAGCAGCACAAAGCACTTAGATAAATTTGCATCAGTTGTCATAATCCTATAATTTTGACAACGATTTGCACGTTATTAGCAAATAAACTCCAAATGTAACTGCATGTTTTCCAATAACATTCACATTCTCATTTGAATTTAAAGCAAAATTTCCAACAGTCAACTAAGGGTACTTAGTAATTACATTGATGAGTGCCATCAGCTGCAGAGAACATGTTATCTCTTCTATGGCCCCTTAAAAATGCTGCTGGACATTCATGAGAAGAAATGAAATGTGACAGTTAATAATTACCATAATACCACAGCATATTAACAAATAATCTATGATATACTTCAGTTTTAGGAAAATATACAACACAGGAGTATTTTATCCTTAATGATTCTTGTAATTTTCCCAAATATTATGATAAAAATATAAATATTATTTTAATATGTGCCATGGTTGCCAGAGGATCTCCTCTACAAAGCTGCAAAAAGAACACTGACTCAAGCAAGAAACATTTCAGGTGACATCATCCCCACTGGAAGCAGCAGCCTGCACTCTGTCCAGCAGCAGGAGGTGTTTAATATTTCCACTCCTCAAGTGAACAAGTCTGGGCTGGGTGTGTTCTGCTTTTCTACAAGGGCAGTTCCAATCCCCAAGGTGTGGAGGTGTTCTCAATAAACAGTGCTGTGGCTGACTTGAGCACTTCAGTGATTCTCAGCATCAGTTCTTTTGTAAATTCCAGAAACAAACGAAGCACCCTTTTATAGGAGGTAACTGAGCTGAGTTAAATCAGTTCTTGTAAGAGAAGACATGGGTTTAGAAAACTCCTGACTGCACTGGGCACATCTGGTGCCTCCACCTGGAAGTTTAGTTGGACCTAAAATTATTTCCTGCAAAAAACAAAGATCTGAATCTCAGAGTGCTGCTTTCATTTTGCAGTGCAGAATCTCAGTGGTTTAGGCAGTAATGGCCTGGACTAAAGCAGATGTGAGAAAGTGCTGAGCAGTCTGATTTTATGCCCTCAAAAATTCAGTTCCACATACTGATATTTATTTCATATCTGAGAGCCACTGGTTCTGCCAATGGATACAAAACAGTCTTTGACCTAATTACTGATTTTAGAATTCAAATGAAGGAACTGAACTTCGTATTAGGAAACACATCCTGTGCTTTTGATGATACATAACACATTACAGACAACTGAAAAAGTGAAACAGCTGGGATTTAAGAGAAAGACAGCTTAGCTGTAGTAATAATACATACTGAATACATATTGATAGTTTTTGTATATATGACAAAATAATAGCTCAATTTACTAACAAACATCCTCTGTAAAATTTCCTTCTCACATACCCTCTCTACTAATTAGCACCATTAAAGTGGTTATGGGAAGAATAAATTTACCTGTCTAAGTGGAAAAAGAAATGCCTGGAAGTAAATTTACAACAAAAAGAAGCATCACAGTGAAGCCTTCATGCTGTGTTTGTAGAGGACAGGAAACTTTTTTTAAGGGCAACTGGGTATCTTTCAACTCCTAAATGCTGGCTTCGAGACAGGTAAAGAAGGATAAACTAGATTTAAATCCTGATTTTCCTATGTCCATAAGACCCATACTACCTTGAATTGGAATGTGAGGCTCCAGATAAAGCCTCTGGATCAGAGGTTCAGATCCTGAAGGTGTAGGCTGTAAGGATCACACAAGCCTCTTATTTCTCAGTTGGTCACTTATTGCTAACTTTCCTATTCCCACATGTGTTTGTTTATTTGAAACACTGCTTACACCTGCTGTGGACTGACAGCACTGTTCTAACTACAGGTCTACACCTGGTAGTTGGTCTCAACACCGAAGTCAGAATTTATATGCCTTTTGTACTGTGTTTATCAAATGAGTAAGAGAAAAACATCATTATTTTGCCTATATGCAGTAAAGTCTTCCTTTACTTCATTCAGCCTGAAAACAATAAGTGCAGCAGCTAAAATATATCTACCTTTGAGAACACTATTTTAAGGGTAAAATCAACAGCTAAAAAAAAATCACCATAAAAGCCCCTTTTCAATCATTTTGATAAACACTGTCTGGTTTTCATTTGGAAGGTGATACTTCTCTGCATCCATGTACTTATTGTAGACATTGTAACATCAACAACACTTATTCACATGCATCCTCTATTAAAATGTCCTCCTCTCTTAGCACTGAAGAGCAATTTTAATAATCAGACAGGCTTTTCCCTTATCAAAACAGAAAGGACAGTATCTTCTATTTAAAAATACAACAAAAATGCAACCTTTTATTGGGAGGAAGGCAAACAGAAAGAAAAAAACTGTCATTCTGAGGATGAGATGAGACATTATATGCCAAGTTTCAAATTGGAAGAGTACATTTTTAGTGTTGAGTTATAAACCTGTGAGGAAGGGTTATAATGGAAATACTGGCATAGGCTGCACTACTGGAATACAACAGAGCACCACTAAATCACAAATAATGGGATAAAAACCCAAACCTACATGTTGAAGAGAGTGCTTTAGTGAATGTCCTTTACTTAAAACCAAAGGGGAAAATTCTTCCTGTCCTGGGCAGAAATAGCTCTTCACCAAGCTGAATTCTTTCTTTGTGCTACAGTGAGTGAACACCTTATCAGAGATTAAAAATAAAGTCAGAGCTTAGAGGTTGTGCTGGCAGCCCTGGTGGAAATAGACCCAGACTGGGAGATGTGCATTTGAATTAAAGAGGATACCCTCTGCAGCCACATATTTACTTTCCAACATCTTCCATTATCCTAAAAAATTTAAACAAGAGAAATGAGTGTCCATCACGTACAGCTGCAGACAATTCTGGAATAATTGCACCACCAGTTAATTTGGGAATTGAGAGCTCATTATGCAAGATGCCAAAGCTTCACTGCCAATCGCATCTCAGGTACCCAGCTTGCCTACCAAGCAGGCAAGAAGGTGTTTTCAAATGTTCTGGAAGTACCTAACTCCACAGGAGTAAGGGAGCACACACAAATGGCTAAGTAGTCTGTATTCAAATTTGTATCCTTTAAAAATTTTAATATACAGCTGTTTATCTGATGATAAACAATTTTATATTAAAGTAAACCTATAGGGACTCCATCATTAAATAAAAAAACAAGCAGGGCTGGGCTTATAAAAATAATGATTTTAAAAAACAGTGAAGGAAAATCAGCTTAAAGTAAGTGGCAAACAAAGATGTATGAGTTCTTTTCTACTGAGGAAAAATAGCATTTGCTAATGACTTACTTAATGACACACTGAGCTGTGACATATCTCAGTCTGTAAAACAAAGTTACATAAATGGGCTGACACTTACTCCAGCTTTTCAGGGAATTGTAATTCATTAATGTGAGCTACTCTGGCAAAGCTGCATCCATACAGCCAACAGGCTTGACCTCACTTAAGCTTTTATGTTTTCTAAAAATGAATACCCCTCTTCCCAGAGAATCTCCTCACTGCAGCAGCGCATCTCAAGCAATAGATGGTATTTAGAGATAATTGTATTTAAGCACCTCCTGATGAGCTTCAGCATCATGTCTGCTAGTCACATATAAGCCTTGTTTTGATCTCAAAACCCTTAGCTCTCAGTATTAGAACAAAAATATTGGACTTGGTCAGGGGCTGGCAGAGTAACCAACAGCATGTCCAGGAAAAAAACCCAAATCTCATTATGAGAAGCAAAATTTTACTTCTTTCCTAGAAAGAGAGTTAAATCAGGATTAGCAAATGACCCAGTAGTTTTCTGAAAAGGGAAAGAAATATTGCTTATAGAGACACTTCTCCTTCAGAAGACTCTGTGGACCTCCATGTTTCCTTCTGGTCCTAGATGAGTTTAATTGTATGCCCCTAATTAGTCTTCTTTTGCCCTGCACCTAATAATTATCATAAGATCCTCCTAAAGCAACTCCCTGCCTTCCATCTCCCAAATCCCTCTGGGTCCGTGCTCTGCAGACACTACAACCCTGAATTTATGCCCAGAAATGCAATCTTGCAATTATGCATCCAGCTTTGCAAATCCCAGCACTGCATGGTTAATGAAAGCACTAAACACTGCAGCAGTGCCTCACCAGGAGTCACACACACGCTCAGGGCTTGTCACCCAGCAGGATTTTTATATGTTCACTACAGCATCAATTTCTGCTCCCCAAAGCAAGGAAAAGTTCTGACTGGGGATGTCTCCAAATGGAGGTGAGCTTTCATGGGAGGGAAGAGAAGGAGAGGGATGTACAGGGAGCTGAATGCATTGCTCTGAATGCAAACAGGCACAGAGCGAGCGCCCAAATTCAGAGCCCAGCCCCTTCCTTTAGCTATTTATGAGCTTTATGGAACGTATTGCTTGGACAGGGAGAAGCAACAGAAGCATCATTAGGACAGAGATGTGCTAGGTAGGCTGTTTACATAGCTAATTTTAATGAGTGAGCCCTTGTCCTCTCCTGAGATCCTGGTTAGTTATGCCAATATTAACAAGCCTTTCTGAAGAAGAGGGACAAATCTCCCAGAAAGCATCCTTCAAATGACCACACTTCTAAAGTAGCTGTAACAAATGAGTGTTTGTTCTTTTTGTTCTTCTCCTGTGTTGATTAGAGAGATTTACTATGCAACTAACTTGCTTTCCCCAACAGCAGGACACAAACAATAAGCAGAGAAATACACAGACTGTAAAAATGCAATCAGTTTAACTCTTCTGTGCTCACTAAGTGGATGGTTCATCTATCACAAGTGACAACAGTATTTTCTTATTAGCACAGGAGTACTCTGCCACACTGGAGTATAATTACTTTCAACAGGAAAGATAAGGAAAGTGTGGGTCAGAGACACAGGCCAGTGAAATAAAGCTCCAATTCAGCACAGGGTAATTCTGAAACCCATACCATCCAGCCAGAGTGCAGAGCTATTTAAGCTATAAAAACAAGCAGCTCTGCACTGTCCTATAACAAAGCAGCCAGATCTTTTCTCTGCTTTGGTTTTTTTTTTTTTTTCCCTCTCTGCTGAATCAACCCTCAAGATACAAGCTCGGGGCATGAAATTATCAGTTGTCATTCTGCATAAAAGCACTGCAGTTCTGTAATGACACTTTGTGGAGAGAAGAAAGTATCTTCTAGAAACAAGCATCATGAAGACATTACTGGCACTATGCTCCAGAGCTACACAGAAAGAAGCAAGTCACAAGATTTTCAGCTGAGACACATTAAATAAAGTAAACCAAGCATCCCCCGGTGCCCAAATATGCACTGGGAAAACACACACTGAGGGGATTTTTACAGCATTCCCCTTATCCTTCAACATTAATAAATTCTTGCTGGATTTGAGGACTTAAACATGAGAAACAAGAAACAGAGAGCAACCTTAAAGCAGGACAGTTTGTTTTCTGGCCAGGAAAGAGAAGGTGTGTAGGAATCCTCTGGAAGAGGGGCTGGAGCAAAGGTAGGTCCTTGTTGTGGTAAAGCCAGCTCTGCAGTCAGCAGGGAGGGAGAAGCACCCAGTCCCTCTGGACAGAGCCAGGTGGGCTGGGAACAGCATCTCCTGCCCAGACTGCAGAGGAACAGCATCTCAAACCAGCTCAGGTCTCACAGACACTGCAGACCCTTGGGGCTACTGACAGATGCAGATGGAAACACACACAGCAGCAGACACCAGTTCAGAAATCTAAGAAATGGGCAGAAGAGTTGATAAAGTCTGATATGGATAGAGGGAAAACTCCCTCAACTTCTTCAATTTGCAAATTGTTAGAAAATTTGATTGAAGGGGTGAGAATTGGAAGTAATCATCCCAAAATGGGCTGAAAAGAGCATGGAAGGAAGGAAAGATGACCTATATTATATTAATTATTGCTAGACCATTCCAAGATCCTTATGTTAATAAACATGAGACCTCATTAAGCTCCATCTCTCACTGCACTTATTTGGCTGGGATAACATGGCACTGAAATTGCCTAACAGCAATCTTAAAGGTTTTATAAAAAACAGATCCTATCAAAAACACCAAACTGATCAAACAGCTTACAAGGACCAGACATGGAGATCTTCAAATATTTATTTCAAGCAATTAGTTTCCCAGTGAGCACAGCACAAAATATGACACCCAGCCAAGACAACTGAGCTGACTTACCTTTCATGGCAGTACAGTAACTTGCTAACAATTTTGTTTTCGTGTTCAGTCATTCATTTAGCTGAGTAAAATGAATTTCTATAGTCCCAGATTCTTCCTTCCTATTTTTAGGGGATATTATGCAATTCTCCTAACATGGTCTTTTTATGGATTTGCTGCAAGCAAATATTTTTGCATTAAGAAAGGCAGAGGAGGGAACAGAATACTAAAAGCAGAGACTGAATAAGTTTTATTAGGTTAATATCTCAACATCTCAGGCCGCCTAGGTTGTTGGGTTTTTTCTCTAGTTATAAAACTAAACATCCATGTAATCCAAAGGTGAGTTGTTTTGGATTTTATTACTAAAATGAATTTCTCTAGTGATTCACCACAGAGATCAACCCAGTGTCGTGGACAGCAGGTACAGGCAGCATCTGGCTGCTGCACAGTGAAGAGCACCTGAAGAAAAACAGCAGGAACACAAAGCCATTGCAGTCCCAGTTAGAAGAGGGGAATTTTGAGGGAAGGTAAACTAGAGATCCCACAACACTTCTCCAGGCTGGAGCGTGTGGCCCCACGTGTCTGAATATCAGAACAAAGCTGTTCAGCTTGGCAGCAGGTGAAGCTGCTGCCTCCTGGATTAGCCATGGTGCCCTGGAGTGTGGTGGGAGCAGCCCTGAGCAGCTGCCAGCCAGGGCTACTGCAGGAGCACAGCAGCTCTGTGCTCATGAGCCTTGGAAAGAGGCACCAAACCCCTGCAGGGCTTCTGCAACACCTCCAGGAGTGCCTGGGCAGGGACTCCAGGGCAGGCAGAATTCCCTGTGGCTGCTGCTGGCTGGAGAGCTTCCCTCCCTGCAATCACACCCCAGGACAGGGGATCCAGAAAAGGGAGAATTCCCTGTGGCTGCTGCTGGCTGGAGAGCTTCCCTCCCTGCAATCACACCCCAGGACAGGGGATCCAGAAAAGGGAGAATTCCCTGTGGCTGCTGCTGGCTGGAGAGCTTCCCTCCCTGCAATCACACCCCAGGACAGGGTGCAGCCAGGACTCTGCTGAGGGAGCTTCCACAGCCAAGAGCAGAGCTGCAGGAGGGATGCTCAGCTATGGCTCAGCCTTTGAGGCTCGCAGTTGGGAGCTGTGGGAGGTGAAGGGATGGAGCAAACAAGGGAGGTGAAGGGATGGAGCAAACAAGGTCAGGCACTGCCTCTGTGCCCTGGCAGGAGCAGGGCTGCTGCTCTGGGGTTCTGCAGCTGGAAGGGAAGATCAGGCAAGCTTGCCTGAACACCAGGCTGAGCCTCAGCACGACAGGAAGCTTCCCTTCGTGCCACGCCAAGCCTGAGCAGCCAGCATTACTGCTGCTTTTCTGAGCACTGCCCTCACTCATAAATTTTAAAAGGGAAGGCAATGGAATGACCATGAGCATCTGCTTTTCGTTAAGTGCATCAAAATGTTCAGGACTTTCTGTGAACACTACGTGTGTGCACGTGTGCATTGTGAGTACTGGCATGGTTACACGGAGACCAAAAAAACACAGAAAGCCTTAAAAGGGTGAAAACACTTCAGGTAAAGAGTGACTCTTCCTGCAATTATAGAGAGGCAAAGGCTACAATGAAGTAACAGTGAAGAAGCCTTGCACAAAAAGGTAAAAGAAACCAGTTATCTGAGCACCCATCCCTCCCTGACTCAGTTTAGTTTGCACATTTCAAGCCCAACATGTGAATTCCCACAGTTGTGTGGTGGTGCACCCAAGTCCCACTAAATCACGGCATGATTCAGAGGGTAGTTCTTTTCTTTTAAAATAATCCACTCTTGAACAGCTGTGATTTGGATTAATTAGCGAATTTCGCATTTTTGGCACAATCTGCTCTCCAGAAGTGCCACTGAAATAAAAAATTAAAGCATTCACTCTCTTCTCTAAACCTGTAGCTGAATTTTGCAGGTGCACAGATGCATCCTTAGAACTGGCAGGGCTGCAATTGTAGTGAACTTGCTGCAGTACTTGTCTCAGTTTCTTTCTAATCAAGCACTGACAATACTATTTAGAATAAAAATATTTTTTTTAATTGTGGAATCAAATCTAGCAAGGCGAGTATTTTAAAAAAACTCAGGTTATGGTGTATTGTGGCTTTGATAGGCAGCTATTCCTCAAGAATTTAGCTAGAACCATACACATAAAATGAAAATTTTCACCCAAATAATTAATGTTTTAGATCTTTTTTAATATGAAATATAAGACAACTTCAAGCATAGCTGCTAGCAATGTCTATGACAACCTATTTTTATTTTCATTAGAATAAAACCCTTTAGATGTCTGCAGAAAGGTGTTCAAATTCACTACTATCATCCCTGTTTAATAATTCTGGAGGCATTTTAATTTCTAAAAAAAAAGTGAATTAGTATCATACAATTTGGATTACTAGCATTTTATTTTCTAAGACAAGCGTATTTTTCAACAGATTTAAGTCATGACTGAAAAAAAAAAAATCCAATTGGTCTCATTCACAGATCTCCATTAGCTAAGCTAGACCTTGGTTTGTCCTGTCAGCTTCCTAAATGTTATTAAAAGGCCCCTGCAAAATGGATCTTAAAACTCAATACTTGTGAAAGACTTTGATGTAGCATCCAACATTCATTCTCCCCCTGCTGAAGTGAGTGAGGGAAAGAAAAATCACCCCTTCTCAGAAATACTATCAGTGAAACCCTGACAGTAATTCTCTTTAATGGGTTATCCTACAGTGGACCATACTTTAATGGATGGTATTAGAGTGGCCTTCCTCATATCCCTGATTTACACATGAATGATGCTCTCACAAACAGCCACACTGTAATTAATGAGCTATTCAGAAAAGCACAGAAACGCCTGTAAGAGATCTCTGCAGAACCATGGCCTTATTTGAAAGGTGCCTTATTTCTACTGCCCACCACACCAATAGGAATTTCTCCACTTGCCAGGCAGTACCAACTGGAAATCAAAAGCAACTTCCTAATTTCATCTGCATATCTGGCCTGAAATTTGAAAAGTAAGAAACACGGAGGATTTTTTTCCATCGCTGAAAAAAATTTCTTACACACAAAAAAGTACAGTGAATGTTAGATGTTTAACAATTATAGCCCCACTAAAACAAAACTGTGCCTATAATGACCAGATTATGCAAATGATTACCAGATTATGAAAAATTGTATTCATGGGATATAATCCTTCTTTGTTTCATCCCATAAGTTCTTCACAGAAGGACAGAAGGCTCAAGTTTTTGTTTACATTTAATAAGCTAGAAAATAAAAACAGATGAATGCTAATAATGTCAGTAATGCACATCAACATCACTTGGGGTATATTTTGAAATGTTTCCATCCTAAACTGGAAGTAGCTTTAGAGGCTTAGTTGTGACTAGTCTGCCAACTTTTTGAAGAATTAAATTGTGGTAGACTGGATAGTTCAGGGGATTATTAATGGGACATACAGACTGAAATTCCAAGGTAGCTTGTTTAATCTAGCTCAGGTCAATACTGACAACTATTCTGTAGCAGTTTGGAAATGAGGAGGTGGTTCTGAAGCACTTCTTCTCTAAACAGGACAGGTTCAATGCACAAAAGTGGCACTAATTTGCACCTCAGGCAGTGCACCTCATTAGAGACTGGGGAATTAATGTGGTATAGGTTTATAATATCACAAAGCATGCAGGATGCTTTCCTATGCCCTTCATTTCTTTTCTGTGAGATGAGCTGCTGTGTCAAAAAGGGACAGTCCCACTCTAGCCTCAGATTTTTCTAAATTTACTGCAAACGCTACAAGGAAAATCTTGAAGGTGCCTTGTGCTACCAAATTTTAATATCCTTTTGGGGAACGCAAGAGATAGAGATTATAAGGTTTCACCTAGAAAAAAATTTTAGGAATGCTGTCTGAAGAGAATCTCAACTGATGATTGTTGGCAGCAAATATTTCCCTGAATGTATAATGGTTTTATTAATAGTTCTGGATGGAGCTAAAGTAGAAAACAGAGCAAGTGAGGGGTGGTTTTTTGTGATCTACCTACTGAGATGCATCTAATCCCTCACTAGCATCAGCTTTGTCTTCCTAGCAAGTTTCAGTGTCAATACAAGCATTAAGAAAAAGTACACCGGTGTGTGTGCCAACCACAGCAGCAGTCTGGCTTCTTGTGTTACTCCCACCTACAGATCGGAGGGTGGAAAGTCACAGGATGATAGCATTGCTGGAAACAAGGGATGGGTGTGATGCAGACAGTACCTTCTGTATATTCCCATTTGCTGTTGTATCTGGACACCAGTGCTGATTCTGCACCCCTGAGCTGTCCCAGTCAGAAGTGAATCAAGTGGGCTGAAATGCCACGTTCAGTGGCCAAGACAGGCCAAGGCTCTCTAGTGACTGAGAGCAGCATCCTCAGAAGGGATTTGGGATATCTGTGCTGCTCCCTTTCCGTGGCTGCAGCACACAAGCCACGGCTGAGCTGCTGGGCACAGATGGACGGAGCTGCACTCCAGCAGGCTCTGCACAGAACAAGGGGCAGCAGATGATGAGCAGGGGCCTGCAGAGCACATGTGAGCAGATGTGTCTCGCTGGCATGGACATGATGCGGAGCTGAAGCTTTGCCATTTGCTTTCTTTAAATGTCCATGGAACACCAGGGTCCAGTCCCCTGTTACAGGGACAGAAGCCAGGCCAACTGGCATTTTAGGGGCTGTCCCTGGGACATGGACCCTCTTCAGCTCCCAGAGAGCAGAGCTCTCTCTCTCACTGAGGGCACTTTCCAAAGAGCTGCACTGGCACTAAATATAACATGAGCCACCAGTCTGAAGGTGAAAAGCCTCTGCCTAATTAATTATTCCTAAGTATTCTCATTAAGCTGTTCTCTGGGTATACACAGACTGTGTTTTTTATCTAAACCTGTTTAGTTGTGCCTATAAAAATCTGAATTTCTTCTCTGCATATGCCCATGACTGAGTCCTTAGGAATAATCAGGAAACCTTAATCAAAATTAACAGGAACTCTTGATAAAAGCAGGATTCTGCAAACAGTTGCAAGAATTTCTCAAAGTTCAAAACCAATATGAAAAAAGTGATACTTATTTTCCACTGCATTTACATTTGGATTCTGAAACTGTATACAAGCAGCTAGGTCCCTGCAGGAACAGACCCCAAAATTCACCCTGAGGACCAGACAATGGCAGTGCATATGTGACTGAGGTGTGCAGAACAGCAACACAGAAATCCCCACAGACCAGGCAAGGTACATGCAACTGTTAATGCACTACTTTTCCTACTGCAGGTAAGCCTTCATAAAAACCATACTGAATACCATCAGAACATTTCTGATCAAATCATCTTTTTTACATTTGTGAAAGCACAAATTTAGGAACGAGTTTTCACAGATTCCTGTAAGTGCTTTGCTTTTGTCTGTGCACATCTGATTTATATGCCCATTTATCCAACTCTGCACAAATTAGGTACTTAGAGCTGCAGGTATCTTTGTAGAGCCTGTCTGGTACATGCCCTACCTGCCACACATATAAAAAATTCAAATGCACACATTTCAAATCTGAGGATGAATTCAGAACATCCAAATGTTTAGGGTCATGTGGTAATGCGTAACTTGCCTTGAACCAGAAGTTTCTTGAGGCTTCTGAAAATGTCAATCTGGAAAACTATAGCACCATGTAATGCAGTATTTAATAAATTACTGCCTGAATTCCTAATTCTGTTTTAAGAAAGAGATGAGGGAGGATAATCCCATAATTCTTTAGGGAACATGCTGAGTGAACCTATGAAAAATATTCTGCGTTATGCACATCAGTGTGTTTACCCGTGACTCACTAACAGAGCTAAACACGCAGGAGGGCTTAACCTGAGGTGGGATTATTGGCCCAAATTCACTGATTGGAACAGGATTTGGTGTGAAATAGTCAGGCTCTCCTCCAAAGTACTGACTAAAATAAACATTTTGCACTCCTATTGATTTTGACAGCAAGGAGCTCAAATGGGTGACAGTGTCTCATGTTCTGAAACTCAACAGCAAATTGAAAAATGCTGTAGAGTAGATGGTTTGATGCAACATAAAGATCTATTATTCAGGTAAATCAGCTGATTAGGAGTCATGGGCATAAAAAGGAGGAGATAAAGGGTGTGATTTATTCCCAGTATTCAATTACTAATGTACAGTGAAGACTGGAAGTAAAATGGGCAGAAAGGGTAAAAGCAGAACAAAAATTTCTCTTCAGCTGTTTTGTTGTAATTAATTATTTTTTATTAAGAGTATAGATTAGTCAATTTTGTTAAAAGATTGCGTTTAATTTTCTGTCCTATAAACTTGGTTTGATTACTTGAAAAATTAATGAATGCTATAGAAAAGGTTCCAAATTTTAGCTCTTCAACATTGTACTATTTTTGCAGCTATGCTGTCTCCTCAGCAATGTATGGGTTAGAATGATTACTTATTATTGCACTCTAATTTCCACTGGGCTTTTCTATATTTCATTTGCTGGTGGTAACACAGAATAAACTATTCCTAAAAAGTCTTCTTTATTATTCCTGAAATTATTTTGATCATATCTGCCACATGGCAACTGAGAGTCTGGGTAGTTTATTTTTTAAGAATGTTAAGTCTCTGGGTTACACAGAAATATCAAAGAATGGTGTGCATACATGTAAGGGGTAATGGATAATTACAATGTACACTTGAGGATAATTGCAATATACACAACTGTGGAGTTATTCCCTTTTTACAAGTGTATAAACAAAAGCAGAATTTGATTAGGTCGTGTGATTGCCTCTTTAAAATCAAATTACTTTATATGCATAAACACACTTCAGGTGCTTGGGTTTGCTGTTGGCAGAGGAAGGCAATGCATCCTCCTTAATCAAGGATAAGGAAGCAGGGTTGATTCAGACATTTCACCCAAATCAGAATGCAAACTTACTCCAATCCCAGCTGCACCCCAGTATGGCCACAACCCCCTGTGCCCTTCTCCACTGTGTGCCTTCTCCTAGGGCAGCCCAGCCCAGCATGGAGAGGTGTGCAGAACAGGATTACACAGCCTCAACACCCTTCCAGCTCAGTCTGGCGCAGATTTTGGTGGGTTTTTTCCCCTGAATCTGCATCCAACCATTAAATCATTAAAGAAAATACAGAAAAATAATATAAATAAGTTTCATAGCAGATTAAGTCTATGAGGCAGCTGAGTGTCCAAACATTACAGAATGGATCTGCAAGAAGAGAGGACGAAACAACCCAAACCCACAAGAAAAGAAAATAAAAAAACAAACAAAAACCACACAAAAAAGAAAAACAACAAAACAAACAAACAAAACAAACTAACAAAAACAGACAGGAAAAGGATCTAATGAAGACTAATGGCTAACTGGAAGTGAGGTTTCAGGTGTAGATATGCCAGTGAGCATAAGACCATGAACTCCAATCGACACTTTTCTGTAGGATTACACAAAATGTGACCAACCACTCTGTCCTAAAAAAGAGCACAGGTTTGCTGCTACAATAGATAGCTCATCTATGGAAATAACATTCTGATCACCAAGATAGTGTCTGTAAGGCTTCAAGAGCCACCAAGGGCAACAGTAAATGAGAAAATTACAGCACAATGTGAATGTAGCTCCCATCTGTGAGCTCTTCTCTACCCACTCGCATACCCAGGAGTCACAGAAATCTCAGGGAAAAACACTTTTGGGAAAAAACTCTGGGGCAGGCAGCCCCAGGCCCCTGCTCCAGCATCCAGGAACATTTCTCCCACCTCTGGGGATTTCAGGAACCAGAGACGAGGCAAACCCTTGATCCTGCAGTAGGATTGTGCACAACTCCTCAGGTCCCTCTGTTAGTGAGCCTTCCCCTCCAGGGAATGAGGAGTTTGTACAACAAATTGCTGCCCTGCTCCCCTAAACCCTCACCCCCTCTGCACCATCCCCTTCCAAGAGAGAAAGCAGGTAACTCATAAAACTCTATGCATTTGTGACTAAAATGCTCCATTAACCAGAATTATTCAGCCTCCACACTGTCATTTGTCCTGAGCCATCATACTACAAAACAAAATTGTCAATACCACTTCAATAAAAGTGTTTAAAAGTACATTTCAATTATAGAAGTCTTGTGAAATCCTTCTGCTTACCTAGGAAAGAACAATTATTTGCAAAAATGGCAGAACTGATAAAGATTTTATGTGTTAAATTTTGATCAATTCTGGCAACTGCTGAGCTATTTTCATACCTTAGCAAGAAACATCTCTCTATTGACAACTGTATTCATTATCTCATACATTTATATCTGATAAAGCCTTTCACTTTGGTTTTCCTCATGAATCTTTGTGGATACATTTTTTTGAGGATAACCTAATGCATTAACATAGTTTATAATAGTAAAGTATTTACTGGTTCTGAAGCACTCAAATACACTATGTGGTTTTCAGAACAAGTAGAGGCTATAAGGTGATAGCTGCACTGAAGTTAACAGCAATTAATTGGGTTTTTAAGGCCAAGACTACTCCTACTTTTCATTAGGAGTTTTTGGGATAACTAGTATGATTAGATTTTGGTGTATAATAAGGACTGCTTGAGAGCTATTTCTGTAAAAAAAAAAAAAAAAAAGAACTCAAGATTTCAATGCTTCTACTCTTGACTTCTGTTCCATTAAAAACCTGGTGGAAAAATCCCCTTTGCCTACTCTTGCTTGAGAATAGGATGAGCCCGCTGGCATAACCAGAGCTTCTTTCTCTCCAGCAAGTACAGATGGGAGCAGAGCCATGACTAAAACCTAATATTTGCTAATAGCAAACAATATGTCTTAAACAAAGCACTTTGTCAGGTCCCATAAAGGCACAATATATTCTGAACTCCACTTCCAAAGACAATATGATTAAACATGTACCATCACAATGGAATGACCTAGAATTTTTATTGGTGGTAGTTATGCCTTAAAATTAATTTATAATACTGTACTCCTTTTTATGGCTGTTTTTTGCAGACTGTAGTGAGCTATCTGTTTTAAAAGGGAAATACCTGATGGACTAGGGATTTGATTGAGAACTAGAGGTGGCTGACATTAGGAATACCTTCAATATGATGAAGAATCACATAAAGTAATAACAAGGGCTATGAATAGTCTGATTTGGCTTATCTGATGAGATCCAATTTTCAGATTCTGGTTTATTCTAGTACTTTGTATTTCTGTTGTATTCTTCTAAGAGGATATTCATGTGTAACACAGAAACAACTGTAGCTTAGGGGAACACTGTAAATGCAAATCTGGTTTTAGTAGCAATAATTTGCAAAATTCTTTCTGAGGATAAAAACTATAATCTCTCCAAAAATTTTTCAATTTTCTGTAAAAGTGTGTAGTGCATTTTCACAAAGCTGTATTTTTTTAAGTCGTTAAATTGGTTTTTAGTAACCTCATACTCATTTTCAATTGAACAATTATTAAACTATAAAACAAAATTGCACAATTCCTAAAACTGTAGTCTGGAGTTTTACAGTCTGCTATAAAGTGCTGTATTATTATAATACACTAAAGACGCTCAGACTATTAAAACTTTTTTTTTAAATGAACCATAAAATATTTTATCATTGATGAAATAATTCTGAAGTATTATGCTCTTCAGCAGTATACATGCACAATATTTTGGTCTCATGAAAAGCATGCTAATCAGAAACTCACAGTTTAAACTGTAATTCTAATACGCAACATAAACCATGTCACTGTCTTTCAGGAAGAGTTTATTACATCCAACTTCAAGCATTAAAAATCAGAGTATTGATCATTAAATATAAGGTCCAGTCTTACAGAGAGATCTCCATGCCAAAGGAACTGAGTGTTAAGCACTGGTGATAACAACAAGAGATGTGATTACTTTCCTCTTGTAAAGTTTTAGCCTTTATTTCACTCCACAAATCATAACTGATCTTCTAAGGGGGCCTGATGTTCAACTCAGAAGTTCAACCAAGCCTGGTAAATGAGAACAATTTTTTCCTGACTGCTGATGGCTGATGTCTCACAGCAGCACTGATGTGTCTGAGCTGTTGGGTTTGATCCTTGGCCACATCTCCTCACTGCTCCTCTCTGCTCAAAAGGGAGGCAAAGGACTCCCCTGCACTTAGACATTCATCAGCTGTATGAAGCACATCTTTAACTTCAGCAGGATTTCAACAAACCTGAAAACAAGCTATCTTGTGTGGTCCTGCAATTCTTCGGCAAAGAAGGTGAAAAGCTCAGTCTTGCTCTGAGTGGGAGCACCCACACGACCATACCATGAACACAAACACGTGTGTGTGCACATTTGTCACTGTCATATTTTCTGAAAAATTTCTTTGCCCAGGATTTTGCTCCTGGGAAGCTGCAAAGCCTCAGAGAAAAATGAAAACAATAATTATCTGACTTGCTTCTCCTGTGTTTTGCTGCTTTGGAATGTGTTTGGACATTGTTTACCAATGGGTGATTGTCTCATTGGTTTCTGCTGTGAATTGTTTTTACTTTATGACCAATCAGTGCCAAGCTACGTCAAGGCTTTGGAAAGAGTAATGAGTTTTCTTTAGTATCTTTCTAGCCTTCTGTCTGCATCCTTTCTGTAGTCTTTAGTATAGTTTAGTATAGTTTAGTTTAGTAGTCTTTACTATAATATAGATCATAAAATAATAAATTAGCCTTCTAAGAGCATGGAGTCAGATGCATCACTCCTTCCTGCCATGGGGCACCCCACAAACACGACACACATTCCCTGCAAACCAGGCTGTGGCACAGGGATCCACTGTCTGCACAGCCAGGCAGCTGGGCTGGGGCTGCTTTCCTGCCAGGAAACACCAGGATTTCCACACAGACTGAAAACCCCAACGTGTCTCCACAATGTTCCCCTCGCCTCCTCTGGATCTGGCAAGAGTCATGCAGTACATGACCACAGTCTCAAGGAATTGTACATCCACACTTTCTGAGCACCCACTCCAGCATGGTGCTGAAGAAAACAAGGATTAACCTCCCTGAAACCAGTGTCAATGAAATCAATGGACAAAGCAGTATCTGTTGTGGCAAAACAGAACTTCATTTAGTGCTCCCTGAATTAGAAGTGTAAGATTAAAGATGAAACTTTAAGTTAGCCCTGGCTGTCAGATCTTAATCTGTATACACAAAGCACTCAAGACTTCTTTAGGTACAAGGGACTTGCCACTAAAGCAAGTTAAAGACATTGCTTTTTATACAGAAAAGCTGCCAATAAGTGTTCTCTAAATCACTCTTACCAGCAGGCTGACCCCATTATGTCAGCTAATCCTGGAAATACAGGAGGTAGATTTAAATCTTTTCATAGAAAACATTAAGTCTTTTTTTTTTTCTCATTTCTTTTGGTTCCGGCACAGCACTGGGAGTTTTATATTGTTGTCCATCTTTTGCCCCAGACTGTATCTTTCTGTGTAGTTGGAATGCCCAGAGGAAGAGGTCCAAGCAGGACTTTCCCAAAGGGATGGAGCAGGCAGGGCATTTGGAAAAATGGGAAAAATTTGAATATCACAAAAAGCTCACAGGTTGTGTGAGGGATGGGGGAAAGAGGGTGGCAGGTGTATGGGTGAGTTAACAGTGGTGCTCAGGGGATAAAACAAGCTTTGTCTCCACCCCTGTGCTCCATCTCAGCAGTTGTGCCATTCCCTCACCCACACACTGCTGTGCTTCCTGCTCATGCTCACCCACCACCCAATTACCAGCCCGTGGAGATCCACACCTGCTGTGTCCTGATCCTCAGAATGCTGCTCTGGAGCTTTTAACCCTCTCCAAACATCTACATAATGCTTTGAATAATGGCATTTAGCACCTGGGAAGCAACATTAAGCAGTTAGAGAGGGTACTTAACCCACCAGATTAGCAGCTCCCTGCACAGTGCTGCAGGTCTGCACAGACAGATCTACAGGGCAAAAGCAGAGTCCTTTTCAGTCTCAGTCACACTTAATTCCTGCTCTCCTCTCTCTCCTGTTTTTGTCCTAGGATTCACCATTATAAGTATTTTTTTAAATCACAAGTAGTACACGAATTTGTGGAAGAGCAGCTTGCATTATGGCCCACATCTGCTAAAAACACCCACTAATCTTACATGTCAATAGAAAGAATTTATATATTTGAGTATCCAGATTTCTCTTTCCCAATGTTCCCCACAAGATGTTTGATATTTTCAATTTCTATCTCATAGTTTTTAAATTTTGCTGCTGAGAGCACAACAACATTTACATACTGGACTTGTCTTCAGTCCAAAGGGTCATGGATCTCAATTATATCTCCCCATTGCTACATTATTCAAAAGCACAAAAATCTTAATTTCTCTTTGAATGCTGAATATCCAAAGCAAGAGCAAGACATTATAAACATGGGAAAACAAAGTATGGAGCTAGCTAGCAAGACTTGGATGCATATATTTGCTTAAATGACCTCAACCATCTTGACTTCTACGATTTTTGTCTTTTGCAAAACATCCTTTAAAATATTATAGAAACCCAGTGTGGGAGTCTGAGTTTTTTATTTATCTCTGCAATGACCCCAGAACAACTGGTCCAATCTATCACTTGAGGTTCATTTCATTATCATCCTTCAGCTCTATCCATCTCTCCTAAATGCAAAGGCAGCCTTTTTTTGAAGAATACATGGTGTGAGTACACATCCAAACTCATTCTTTTGTCCCTTTCAAATAATCCAACACGATGGTTCAGGCAGTGGGGGTAGAACATGAGACTGGAAGACCAGAACCATTTTTTGACTGGCATGCTGAATGCAAGTTATGACTGAAAATGAAGGATTAACATATATGTCAGTTAAATAGAAAACATCAGAGTGAAGCCACCAGAAAAAAAAAACTATAGGGTCGGCAATTACTTAATAAAATCTGCCTGTCTAAGGAACATGCTGTTGGGATTCATCTTCCTTTTTGTTCACAATACTTTATGTTATTTTTCTGTGGTGCTGAGGATTCTTTGCAAGATGTCGAGCACTTCAAATATACTTAAATTTAGCATTTCATATAAACCTAGCTACTATTTACTGTGTTTAGCAAATTCCGTTAGAAGTCAGGTTCGTAAAAAGAGTTTAAAGGATTCTTGAATAAATCAAGCATCTTCCTGGCAAAGATAGAATGCTGATTTAATTGAGGGAAAGAAAAAAAGAGCATCTCAAACAATCCATGCATATGTAAATATAAAGCAAGGAGATATCAGAAATAAACATTTTGCTGTATCAATCTGAAATAAGACAATATCCCATAATAGAGTGAATTGCAAATTCTCATAGCAATGGTAAGTTCAAATGAAGAACAACTTCTAAGCAGCATCACTTAAATAAACATTATTTTAAATTCCAAATCTTCAACAAGTTTTTGAAGTAAATATTGAGCACAGGTAATCAAAAATTATCTCATATTTTCTTCAAGCATTCACCACCTTTCAGATTCCCAGGTTTGCTTGTGCAGGGGAACACGGCACAGCAACAAAACCAGGGGTGCACTCCTGCTCCTCACATGACCATTCTGAACAATTCATAGAGAAATGTATCAAAAATTGCTCAGTCAGTGGTGCTCCTGGCAGATTGGGTTAGCGCCCTGTATTTTCCAGCCCCGGGAGGTTGGTATTGCTCATTTCTGTGCCATATTATACTAATCAATCACTTCCTGCTCTTTCTTCACTTGCTCTATTTCTTTCACTGGCAATTTATACTAATCAATCACTTCCTGCTCTTTCTTCCTTGGCTGTATTTTTTAACCCACCAACTAGAATATGCAGCCCTGTTGCATCTCAATGACCACTTCCTTAGCCCTCCTCTGCCATTGTCGTTTTTGTGCTGAGACTGATGCTTGTAATTTGACTTTTCACAGCGTTCAGGCTATATTGCCTTTTAGAAACCTTTCAGCTCAGCTGCTAAGCATATAAAAAAGCTTTTGGCTGCACTAGCTCATGTTTTGAAAACACTACAAAGGCATATTTTCATGGGAGGAGAGGCTTGGAATGAATACCCTTCTCCAAGTGCAATATGAATACCAGTTCTTTTATAAAATTTGCATTAGGGTTTAAGTCTCACATGCAAAGTGGCACCATACTGTCCAAAAAACATAGGTTTCTTTTAAAAAAATTGTGGGCTTGTTTTGGCTCTGTTTTTAAGTTACTTTTTGAAAAATGCATTAAAATATTAGAGCTTTGTTCTTTGTGTTTCAGTTCTGACAGAAGGAAGTGGTAGGCATAGAATATTGTGCTTCACAGGAATAAAACTGCTTGGTTCACATAACTTCAGTGACATTTTAGTGCAGACTTTATCTACAGTTTCTACCAAACACCAGAGATCATTTATTTAAAGGAACCTAATTTCCCTACCAATCTTTATTTCTTGTGCCAAGTACTTTGGGGGGTACCCTTGAAGTTATTGCACAGCTTTAAACCAGAGCTGATAAACTCATGTGGGATGTCACTTCAAAATGCCACAGTAACAGGAGGAAGGACAGGGAAGAATTTAAGTAATTTTCAAAACACAAGAACATCTATTCAGGCCTAAGGAACATTTGCAAATTGAAGTGAATCCAATGGGATTTGTGATCACTTGCCATTTCTTCAGTTCTTTATTTATTATGTGTACTTTGGTAGCATCTGGAGGCCTGACTCTACAGGGGGCTGTACAAACACTGAAGGAAAATGTGATCTCTCCCATAACACAACTTTTTAATATAACATGAAGTGACTCAATATCCCATCAAGGTCCTGTTCTAAATGCAAGATATTCCAAGTTTCAGGTTTAAAAGACTGTTTTTCTTTCAGCATATCCTATTTGTTTAAATGACTATTGCAAATAGCAATATATGCCTCCAACTGTCTCTTTTATCAATAACTTACAAAGCTTAAATAATAATGAATACATCAATGCGAAAAAAAGAACTAAAACAGAAGGGCCTAAACTCAGCACCCTCTATCATTAACCCCCTGTACTTTGTGACTCTGACACGTCCCTCATGTTGCTACAGATACAATTTTCCAATGCAAAATAGATGCAGGAACTGGAAATGGATGAAGGAGAAAGAACGGTGCAGGAAAAAATTAAGAAGCAAAACATACTTCTCAGGAATAAAATATTTCTGGTTCAGTGGGCACGGAACTATTTAATATTCAGAAAACAAAGTGATTTTTTTTTAATAGGAAGTGAAAAATCAATGCTTTAACAGTGAAATCCAGAGATACAGAAAAAATTATCTTAATACCAGCTGAGACCTTAAAGCTTGGACACTTATATTTGTGTCACATAGCAATTTTCCTTCTGTAAAGACAAAAATAAACAGGACAAGCTGATCTATCCCTGCTTGATCTAATTTTGTATTTAAACCACCAGAAATTTTTACAGCCCGATTCCAATCCGGCCTAAGGATGTTTTCATTTTACATTTCCTGCTGACTTCTTCCTGCCTTGATTCTGCTGTCTTCTCCTCTCTCCCAAGTCCTTCAGTCTTTCAAAGAGCTGCAAAAACTGTCTTCAGCAAGTGGTGAGCCCCTAAATCCAGGATCAATGATCCACTATCAGTAGCCTAATTTAAGTGTCAAAGAAAGTCACTGCAGCCATTGCCCAAAATCACATCATGACCTCAACCTCAGTTCAGCAGAGTGACTGATTCTAAAGTTTTATCTTTGTCCAGCTTCTTCAACGCGTAGGCTGCAGCACCATATGTTCTATAATATCCAGACCTACTCAGCCAAAAAACCTTCTTGTGTTTAATACCAATAACATAAGAAAGAAGGCAGCAGGAAGTGCTAGCTCACATTAAGGGTTCTCTCTGAATTAGGAGTACTCAAGGGATTAATTTAATCTGACACATCCTGGCAGGATTTGGAGAGTGCCACATTCATATTCAAACCTGTGATAAGAAATTAAATACCATCCCCTGTTTCTGAGACAGCGAGGCAATAAAGTCCACTTTGAGACATGCAAGTTCCTGATTTAAAATAAGAGTGTCTGACAGCTCACCACATATGCAGCTTGCAGCTACACCATGGGAATAAACAGATATTCCAGTTCAGGCAGGCATCTAGTTAGGCAGTGCGAGACTCCTCGACAGGTACCTATGAAAAACTTTCATTTATGCACAACAAGAAGTACAAAACCCTCTTACCTGCAGGTTTGCACATGCTGGTGAATCATTGTGGGAGGGTATTTCGTTGTTGGTGGTCTCTGACCCTGTGTTTCTAAGTCTGGAAGCTGTCGTGGTTGTGGCTGTAGTGGTCTGAACTGGTAAGATTGGCTGCCAGACATTCACATCAGTGCCATTGCCAAAGGCCTGAATTGCATTTTCTGTGAAAATAAATTACAGGCAATTTTCTATTTCTAAAAAAAAAAAAAAAAAAAAAAAAGGCAAAAGGCAGAACTGAGTTGTTTTTTACTGCTGTTATTATTATTATTACATTTTAAATGTGTATTTGTAGAAACTCGATTTTATGCTGAGAAATGTGTCTTATTTTTGAACCTATCAGAAACAAGAATGGAAAATCTGGGGTCACATAATTATTTGGTGCAGCCTCTTCTTTGTAATGTTTCCAGTAATTCTTGACAGAAGTTTTAAGATTTACCATAATCATATTTGTTACCATTCCAAAGACTCAAAAATTTACTTTCAACATTTAAAATACAGTTTGAATGAAGTTACAGAGCAAACTAAAAACAGAGAACTGGATAAATATTTATTTCTACAGCTTGTTGTAGTAAAACTAATATGCCTATAACTACAAAATAGTTTAACTAAGGCAATCTTTTCCTTACCATTTTCAATCAAAATCTGCATAATTGGGTGAGGGAAACATGGTTAAACTAAAACTTTAGAATATAAAAGTTAAAAAGCTTATCACAGTTTCACAGGATTAAAGAGTGTGTTTATAGCAAGAGTAAATTGGTTGGAGTTTTTTTATAAACAAATAGAAAAACAGTTCTTAATCAGGTCTTTGGGGATTCAACAAGGATTTGGGGATTTCTTATTTCAAATTCTTTGTACAAGAAATCAAACAGTTTCACTGGGGACTAATATGTGGAAGTTATTAACACTTCTTCTCAGTGCCATTCCTTGCCTTATAAAATAATTTACATGTAATTTTCTTCTGAAAAAGATGTATTTTATTCTGATATTAGTTCTCAGAACTTCAAGATGCAAAGAGAAGAAATTGTAAAAAGCACCACAATGAGCTGCATTAATGGTGACAAAGTGGGAAGAGGGATATGATAAGTTTTCTTGTGTTTCCATGAATAAGGCAATATAAAAAGCAGTATTTCCTAAAATCACAGTAACTCTTTGTTTCCACTGTTGCAAGAATGGCCACAGAAATACCTGCAATCCTTCCAGTTTTCAAAGTAACAAGTGGCCTTTACAATTAGCCTTCAATTGTTTCATACAATCATACTTGATGATCCTTATGACTCTCTTCCAACTTGAAATATTTTATGATTCTATGACAGAATCACAGAATTCTTTGGGTTTTAAGGAACCTTTCAAGGTCTTCTAGTCCAGCCCCACTGCAATGAGCAACTTCAACTAGATCATTGTTGTAAATGCTCCAAATAACAGGTTTGTTTTCCATTTTCAAGGGGAAATATATTGAAAAACAGACTAGCAAAAAATTTCTAGTTTCTTCCTACTGTGGAAAAAGAAGTTATTGCGTTGTATAAAAGAAGTGGGAAGGATTTTAATGACATATTCTCCAGGCAGTGGAAGGCTCACTAATGAAAATAAGAATTTTTAAAAATTTCTATTCTATGTGAAAGACAAAACTTTGTAGAAAATCCAGAAACACCTTTAATTTCACCCTGAAAAAGACATTATCTTGCAGGTAGGATGACATAATTTGTCTCCCAGTAACCTCCAATGTCTTTGATTTGTCTTCATTAATGCTTTTGTACTGATGGCAAAAGAAAGGACAAGGAATCGCTCTGTCTTTATGTTCCAAAAGGAACCTGCAACACTCTAGAAATTAATGCATTCGCAAATGAATAAAATCTGAGCTACAGCAATAGATATAAATGGCAACTGCCATTAGGCCCGAAGGTCTGATGGCATATTGTTAAATTTTACCCCTCATAAAGTTTGAACTCTTTTCTCTTTTTCTTTTGTTAAATGAACTTGAGTAATTGATTCGTTCTTCCGAAGCTTAATAAATAGTGTATCCCAGAGCAACTCAGGTTTCTGTGCACAGAGCTCCCTGTGCCTTCACTGCAGCGCTGCCTCTTGAGAACCTACCTGTGGGAATTTTCAGACCCTCAAGTAAAATACTGAGCCCTGCCCCAGCATCAGCTCAAGTCTGTAGGGCTGGATGGGCCACTCTGGATCACTGAGATCATTTACTGTTTTGGAGAGAAGCAATGATATCTGCTTCTTTGCATGAGCTGATGAAATATGGCTTTTAAAACCACTTTTACCCTCAAAACTCCTTCTGGAAGCCTATTTCTTAACTTTAGTCTGATGGTTAAATTTTTCCCATTTCAAGCCTAAATATGTATGGCCAATACCTCCCTTTTTGATCTTATGCCAACATTGTCCTGCAGGTGAAGTAATCCCTTCTCCTCCTTGGGTTTACCCTGCTAATGCAATTTCAGAGGACAATCATGTATCCTTTCAACTTCTGTTCTGCTAGGCTAGGGAAGCCAAGCTCTTTTGGTCTCCTCATTTATCTGAAATTAAAACTCTGATGCACACTCCACATCATCCAATTATGCTGCTCCAGGCAGACAGGAAATTTGAAAAGAGAACCTGCCAAAATTGACTCCACTGAGCCATTCTGAAATTTATAACAGTCCCTAATTTGGAAGTGACTCCGACAGAAAAAAAAAAAATCAATAATTTAACAAAATCTTTACAATAGTTACTATCCAGGCTTGTGTTAAAACCAGGCATCTGAGATCCAATATCCTAAAAAAATGAAGTTGGCTGTAAATTGCAAGCACAATCCAATTAATACTTACTCACGGCAAATCCTTCATATCCTAAACTACATGTCTTTTTGTATGAACTTCTTAAAATTATACAGAAACCCCTCAGGTGCTGCAATTCCATAGTAAAGATGCTGCCCGACTGTTAGGCTCCAAATATGACCTGTGATGTAAACATATTTCAATATCATACAACTTTGGGTTTTGACTTTTTTTTCCAAGATCTTCTCATGTTTGAAATCATGGCCACAAACCACAGCATCAGGCATATTTGCTCATTCTTTTAATTTTTACACCTACAACAAAACCCCGCTCGACAAAGCGCAAAGTGACAGCCTCGACGCGTCATAACACGGTTAAGCAGCAAAGGAATTCCAGAAAACACTCTGCAACACATTGAAAGACACCTAATTTTGTACTCACTAAGGCATGTGTTGTCCTGGAAGAAATTGAGAAATTTCTTGCACTCCTCCTCGTCGTTGCCGCTGTTGCTGCAGTCGCACCATGGGGCCACGCTGAGGCTGCTGGAGTCGATGTAGTTCGGGGTCATCACGGTGCCTGGCACAGAGTGAAGCACAGCACTGTCAGCAACCTCTGCACTGGGTCAGCGTACCAGCTGTGGGTTTCTCTGGGTCTGGACTGAAGGCACTTGAGAGGGTAGTTCATGTTCAGACTCAAATGTTTATTATTTGTTATCAGTAAAACAGTCTCACTACTGTGAGTTATCAGCTTTTCTTTAGAAGGCACAAAATGGCCAACAATCTCTTGTTACAAGGTCTTTTAAAACTAAGCTATCCAATTAAGAGCTGACACTTGGATTATTTTCCTTTTTAACCCAATAACTGATCCCACAGATCCCACAATGGGACTTTTCTGCCCAATTACAAAATGCCACCCAAACCCAAGAAGAAGGAAGAAGGAGCATGAAAAGAAACTCAGGACGACATCCTGTGCCCTCCCATCTCCCTTCCATCTCCAACATACTAAAAATCCCAAAACCTAAATTCCTCACCAAGTGATACACCTACACTACTCTCTATATATAATCTATTGCACACTTTTGTGGATTCTAGTCTATCTTGAAGTCTAGGAAACTTTCTCCATGAATGAGGGTCAAAGTCAGGGCTCCCCTGGGGGTCAGGGCACCCCAGAGCAGACAGAAATATTCCCGATGCTCTGGGTTTCATAGGACTGGAACATTCCTTCCACCCTACGATGGCAAGCAGCTTTGGGAAGTCATGCATTCAGGGCTGGATTCACCACACAGACCCACAGCAGGGCTCTGACCCACAGATTTAAAAGCTCCTGGCTCCTCTCAGCCTCTGACACCCAGCCCTGTACTGTATTTCACACCCTCTGCTGTTTGAATGCAATCACTTTAGGGGCTGTAACTCGATTCACACATTGAAGACACATTTCCTCCCTCCAAAAAGGATTCCCACAGAGAGCTGCATCTGCAGAACTGACAGGTAGAAAACCGTGGCAGAGGGAGGGATGGGCTGCGAGAAGGTGAGCTCCTCTTTGAAAGGCTCTGCTGCCAAATCAAACACACGTGGACCGTCCTTAGAGCTGCACTTAAAAATCTTCTAGGGTTTTCCTTTCTCACCTGTGGTTTTTTTTCATTTTAATTCTGGCTGCAAATAAACGGCTAAAATGGTACCAGACCTGTGCTTCCTCCTTGACTCTGCAGCCAGACTGGAAAAACATTTTTGAAATGCATGAGCAAGGAGAATGCTGGTGATGCTGAGGGGAGCCCTGGCACATCCTGGAGCAGTGTTAACCCAGGATGCTCATGAGGGACCTGCCAGCAGAGTGGGTTAGGGTGATAACAAAGCAAAAATCAGCATGCATGAAAAGGTACAGCAGATTCTTTGCTGGTAATAAATTATTATTAATCTTGCTGTTTCACTACTTCTTCAGAGAAGTGGTTATTTCCTAAAAATTGTCAGCAACTTTCCAACCACAGGGCCATTCCAACTCTGTTACAAACTCATGGGTAAATATTCTCCCATTTATATGCCAGTGAAATACAACCAAAAATTAAATTAAATGAAATTAAACCAAAGCAGGCATTTTGTGTCCTGAAAGATGTACAGCAAGTGCTCATCACTCATCTGGATCAGGGAACCTCTGTATGATGAGCACTTGCTGAAGCCAGTAGTGTCACTGAATGCATTACCCCAGCAGGTCAGATATTTCAAACTGTCCTAAGGATTGAGAAGTTTCAATCTTTATTTTATTTGTCTGACCAAAACAGAAAAATTAAATAAAAAGGGGAAGGTATTCCAGACCTGAACAGCTGCCAGCTGCTTCAGGGAACATGTTCCTCACTGGATAATTTGCAATCCTAGGACAGGTCATATATTGTGAGGAAATGTGATCACATCTCCTCAAAACTGACATCAAAGTAGTCATTAAGAAGATGGAATAGATGAAGGACAAATGTTAGAGACCCAGAGTATACACGAGGAGAGAAAATTTGGTCCCTAGGTCCAGGGTCCAACAGTCTGCAATAACAGACGGGAAAGGGCTATCAAATATAAGCTAAAAAAAGGAACATTAGAAATAGCACAAATCACAGAGTGATGTCTAATAGCCTTTCAGTCACCAGGCAGTGCTGGGAAATGAACAAATCAACATGCAAACTGCCTCATATGTGACGTGGGAGACAAAGGACAACAGGCACTAGGGCTGGCCTGGGGAAGGCAGTAATGGATGGGAAAATGAATGTGGTCCCTTTGTGAAATTCACAAAAAGCATCTTTTCTCTCGTTTTGGGATGTTCTTAAATTTGACTACAACCCCATAGCTTTGGCTTCCTGCAGCTTTTAACAGATAGTTGCACTAATAATTGCTTGAATCCTACATGAGATTGGTACATGAGTAAACAGCATGGTTCAAAATTCATTAAGTGGAGATAGAGAATTTAGTAAAATAGGCAAATTTAATTTGCATTGTTAATGAAAACTGGACAGTAGATAAATAAGAAAAGGGATGATGTTAAATTAAAATAAAACATTAAAATGTCTCTCCCTCATCCATGTGGTGGTTCAAGACATTATTTCAGCCTTGCAACATGATCTGAAAAGAAGTGTGAGAAAGAGAAAATCAAGAGGATTTTGCAAATGGAAAGAAAATAGTAGGCTGAAAAAAATTCCAATTAGCAAATGCTTAGTGAAGGGTTGAAAAAACAAAAAGGTACTGAGGAAATTAAAAAGGTCACTGAGGTAAGACTTTCTTATCACAAAGAGGTAATAAGGTAATTAAAATGGGTTAAGACAGGGGTTAAAAGTGTAACAGATACCAAGGTACAATTAGGGTTGATGAATACAGGAAAGACAGGACAAGGAAAGTGTGTACACAGCACACAAACTGTGCATCCAGCAAAAACAGAGTGGCTGAAAGAGCAGCTAGTAGAAAATCAGTCTGTCATTTAAACCTGGGGGCAGATGTGAAGCCAAGCAGATTATATGCCTGCTTTCCTGGGGTGGATTTTCTTTTTTCCCTGTGACGTGTGTGCCTTTCCCTTCCCCCCCTCTCCACTAGCTGGCACCTTGGAAATTCTGCTGATGGACACTAAGGGATCAGAGAAACCATGGTCAAATAGGACATGCTTGGTTTTCTGAGCTCTAGGTGTCTAACAGCTCTGGGATGTCTCAAAGGTCAGCAGTGAGACCTCCACAATTTAGAAAACAGCAGAGTTGGCCTCCACACAGCCCAGACATTGCCCAAATTAGGGTGAATTAGCAAGGAGATGGATGGTGAGTTCAGGAGAAGGGACAAGGGGCTGAAGTTTCTTTGGCCTAAAGCAAGTCCAGCTTATTCACACAAACTCATGGAATTCCTGGGAATAACAGGGAACTAGGATGGACTGTGCTCAAGACAAGGGAAAATGTGTCAGAAGGCAAATGGTGAAGCAGATCTTGAAGTCAGCACTTAGAGCAAATCTTAATTCATATGGGAGTACAGAAGGTCCAGATGGCTTAGCCAGGCTGTAACCAAAGCACTGACTCAAATGTGGCTAATCACAGTCTCCTTTTACATTATTTTTTATATTTTTCTGATAAATAAAAAAATATATTAACTTATCCCTATACTACAACAAGGAGCCTAAAGCAATGAATTGAGTTTTTCAACTTCCTGTAAAGTGCACACATCTTTAAAATTATACACATAGCACCCTGATGCAAATATTCAAGCAGCTTCTACAGACTATTCTCCATTTTGTTAATAAAACACCTCATACAAAAGCTGTGACTGGCTCTATTTCCATTTAGGGTCATTAATTTTAGGTCGGATTCCACTAATTTCAGTGAAGTCAACCCTCATTTACATCCCTGTATTTGAGGAAAGATTCACATTCACTGTAACTTCCATAGAGAAGCCTCAGTTTCCTGGTCAAACTCTGTGGAGGTGCAATTTTTGCTCCATTTAATGAAATGGCTAAATGAAATAATATTTTATTTTAATGAACCATAGTTTATCTTAATTAAGTGGAGATCCTGAAGCTCTGATGGACGAATGGATCTGCAGCATCTTCTTACCCACAGTCTAACTCTTCTTCTTGTGTTCTATATCTATTAATCAGACATTTGAAAGATTATACTGCTGATTTCTGCCTTACTCCACTTTCACAGCAGATTCATATCAGAAGCAGGAATTTACTGCTTCAGCACAAAAAAACGTTTTGGTAATTTCTTGATTTAGCAGAATTACTACTAAGAAGCAAAACCTCTCATAACACCAGTCAGCTCCTCTTTTGCAAGTCTCCAGGGGGCAGCAGGAAAGAAGAAAAATGTGCATTTTTCCCTTTGAAAAGTAGATCTCCTTTTGATTTGAACTCCTTAGGCCCCCATTCCACATTTCTAATGTGTGATAAGTGTTTTGCAGCATGGTCACCCCCAGTAACACAAGAACACCTCACAAGAGGAACTGGGTCATTTTTGGGATTAAACTGAAAAATGAAACCAACAAAACTGCCAGCAAAACTCTCAGGGTCCAGCAAGAACTTGGTAGCTCTTAGCCAGAAGTATCTGTGAGTAGCAGTTACTCCTTGCCAGCAGCCAGACTTCTTAATCTCATTGACAAGATCTCATTTCAAGGCTATTCAATTCTCTGTTTGAGAGTCAAATGACAGTCTGTCATAACTGCTCAGATGTTATAGCCTTTGCATACTGTCTTAATCTCTTCAGTGGTAGAAGAATATCCTTTGAAGCCATCACATCTCATTTTACCCATTGCCACATGGGCTTACCTCACTTGTTAGCTGCTACAGTAATAAGAATGGTAACAAGAAGCCACTGAAGATAGCTTTCAGTCATTTTTCAGCAAACCCAACTGATTCTAGAAATATTTTCATTTCAATCTTATCTCCAGAGACATTTATTTAACAGCAGGATCAGCTTCAGGGCCTCAGCTGGCACCTTCATGCCCAACAGAAGGGGATATTGCTGCACTGCAGCAGGTGCAGGCTGCAAGCTTAAAAACATTTTATCTGGTGGCCTTTCAAATTTATTTGTTTCAGAGTTTTGACATTCACTTATTATTTATTGCCCAACTATGATATTTCTACCACACATTCAGCTTCTTGACATGATCTCATTCTTTCAGGAATCAAATGCTGAGGGTGGCATGTGGAATCTGGCTTCCATAAAGGCATCCTTGTGCTTGCTGACACTCAGGAAGGTGACAACAAACAAAAATAACTACGCTGGGAAGGGAAGAGGATTTCAGATTTGGTCTCAGCTCATCTCACTGACAGGTATCTCTGAAAACACTTAAGAGTGGACAGAAGGATATCATGGAAAGAATAGCAGCTGGAATTGATAAAAGGCTGGATTGATCTCTTGTTTCATATCTCATATTCAGGTACCTTTCTCTGAAGGTGTTTACCCAAACTTGTGATGACAGCTGTAATATCAACCAAGCTGCACTTCCACTTGTTAACTTCCTACTCTTCACTCCTGTCTACATTCAACCCTCTAAATAAGCTTTACTTTTTAAGATTGAATTTATTTCAAATTCAAGCCTCTTTCTCTCCTTACTTCCCATCCTTAATTTTCTTGCAACGTACAAGCTTACCCCAAGAATCTCTGTAAGGCAAAGCAGGGCTGCTCCATGTAGGTGCAGAAACTGGCCTAGTGTCACATCATACAGTATTACATTCCAGCTTTTATTTCGCACAGGCCTTCCAAATGCAGTTTGGGTTTTTTTTCTCATGAGCAAGCCCCCACCCTTCCCTGCCCTCTTACCAATGAGCCCCGAGTAAGCGAGCAGGCAGTCAGCATAGTTCTCCTTCAGACAGCCACTAACAGAGCGTGACTCGGGCTGGCAGTTTGTGAAGAAATCTGCAAGGCGAGATCTGCAACGGGAAGAAAAATGTGTATCTTTAAAAGTCAACCCTGAAGGCATTCTTACCTTTTACACACTCTGTTTTTTGGACAAGGCTTAATATTCTTTAACTTAAATGCATATTGGACACATTTCAGCTATTGAGAGTCTCTTTCTAAGACACATCTCTTTCCAGAATCTGTTTTTGAAGTCAGAACAAAAAAGCGTAACAAAACAGTAAAAAAGGAACAGAACAACAGGGAAATGCCTGCTCTTGACTAAAAGAAATGCTCTGCATTTTCATGCCAAGAAAAAAAGACAAAGACTGATTTTATCATATGAGGAGTCATTTTGCCTGGATCTGAACCCTAACTGGAGTCTTTTATTCAGAGCACAGTTTCTGCTGTTTTACTGATTACACAAAGCTGCATGTTTGTGCTCAGAGAGCAAGCAAGACTCTTCCTGCAGGCCTGGAAGCAGGACCTGCTTTGGTGGTGTTCCACGTTTCCAGAGTGGGCTCACCCTGCCCTGGCCTGGCCTGCAGCAGGCAGGACCAGCTGGCACAGGCCCCTCACCCCCAGAGCCACAGAGATCTGTTTGTTCTTGTAAAACCTGCATTTATCCAAACTCCAGGGTACTGGCTCCAGGGCTGAGGTGAAAGCAAAGTGTGCTCTGCGTGAAGTTCTGCTGCTGAGTGGCCACTTTATCCTCACTCACCTCAGCCAGCCCACGGCCAAGGAGGGGAGAGCACTGATCCCAAGCAGGAGGTGCTTTAAGACCAGGAATGAAGCTGTATTATGATCAATTGATCACTACCCTGTTGGAAATTAAAAGGACCAACAGGATCTCTTCTAAATTTGTGGTTTAAAGGCCACATAATGCTCCCATTCAGATCTGTAAAATTTGCAAGGCATTGATGCGGTGGGTCAAGGTCACACATCCTACAGTCACTCCCCTGCCCATCTTAGCCTTATAATCTTGGAGTAGTGACTTTTGTTTATTCACAAAGTGTAATTTACTCCTTGATCTATGGAAAAAAATCGTCTCCCTACTTCAATCATCTCTTCTGTGAAATAGGTATAAAAATGTTCTCTTGCATCTGACAACCCACAGTAATGTCTCAGGATAAGATGCTTAATCTTTGCAAAGCCCTCTCAAAATCAGAATAGTACAATCTATGAATTTTCATTACTGCTCCAGCATTATGCAGATTTGCAATATAAATGCTCTTTTTCAGTTTTGCAGCAACCCCACAAAAGTTAGCAGAAACAAGTGATTTGCAAGTGATTTACTTTATTTGTTTACATGCTCCAGAGACTAATTATCTTTGTTTGCTTTATTGTTTTACCTACCCCAGAATGGGACTGGATACACATCATTAATTGGCCTGAAAGTAATGATGGGCAAACATCAAAAGGTTCAGAGGCTTAGTTTGAGAAAGCATCCTATAAATAAATTCCATGCAACCTATACCTGAATTTATGAGAGCTGTTCTCATGGCCTTATTTTAGTTTCATCTCTCTCTAACTGTACTGACACCAGCAAACCCATGGTTGCCTTCAAGCCACAGTCAACCCTAAGCTTTTCACTCCCTCTCTTGCCTTATTTAACCACTTAACCTTGAGATGGAAATTTGTACCCAGTTGCCTTTATTAGCTTTAAGAAGTCAACCTCTCTAGCAAACATTCATATATACATACATACATACATACATATATACACACATATATGTGTGTGTGTATATATATGTATACACACACTCATATATATACACACACACATATATATTTCTAAATTTACATGAAATTCCTACTTAGCTGGTGAATAAATACTGTACCTGCCAGGAGACAGGCTGAGAAGAAATGGGTCTCAATATATGAAAAGAGATAAATGGCAGCACCATGAAGAAAATCTGGGAAAGGAAACCCTCTGTCACTGCAGTGATTCCTCTCCCAGTCAGTAATTAAGATAGTGGCTCAAATCCAGCTTTTGGATCAATTGGGAACAAAGAGAGTTGACAGTTTCCAAGGATTTTTCTAATTCTACTAATACCTGGATGAAGTCAGGTTTAGAACACAATAGAGCCTATTACATCTATCTAGTATGAAAAACCTCTGCCATGGTAGAAAGGGCAAGCCTTCTGCATATACAGTATTCTTGTATTTCTAAAACAAAGCAGCTCCTCAGATCTAAATTTCATTATTTATGTGACCACAAATAAATCTTTTTAGCAATGGATTATACAATCGGCATTTTGGTAATCCTGAAAATACTTCTTGCAATCATTTCATCCTTCTTGGATGTCCACTTCTCCCTTAGGTTATTAGGTGCACTGGTCCAGAGATCATTTAATACATTCCTCTTCTCTAAATGTTTTTAAGGACTGATAACCATGGAATAAACCCAGTCATTTACTACCCAGCCTGCCTAAAGAACTTATTTGTTGTATACCCAAAAGGAGGCTAAAGATAGCTCTGCTGATCTCTTTTGCATACAGCTTGATTTCCATGTGAATTTCTGAAGAACTTTTGTGGTCATAAAAAGTAATGGTGTGACAACATTGCACATTTAAGTTTTCATAAGTCAAACACAGTTCAGATAGCTCTGGTCTGAGCATTACTGGACATTATCACACAACCCTTCCCTAGCCAGTCATCCAAACTTCACACAACACAAGCTCTCACCCTCTCCTGAGCTGTTAACTACACCTGATACTTCTGTGGATTCATTTGCACTGGAGATTAAGTTAAGACCTGAAATAAAAGCAGAGACCTCCATCTGCCATAAAATACTGCAATACTCTCAGTGAAGATCTGCTGATTGACACCCACTGAAGATCTACCCCCAAACACTTCCAGCAGACCGGCAGTGATGAAAGTGTGCTCATCAGTGAGCACCAAAACAGGGGTACTGCTATTTATCCAGAGAGAGAGACAAATTAGCCTAATGAGAACCATTAATCCTAAAGGATTGCACATGAATATTAAGAACTGTTTTGGTAAAAGAGACAATCCTTTTAGGGATGCAGAATCAGAGCAATCTGATAATAGCAGTCCTATCAAAAAATAAGCACTGTGTTGAATTAGTGCTCCTTCAGCAGGAGGCAACCTGTAGGTGGCAACTTCAGAGTCCCTAACCTATGACTGAGCAGTTTTGTTACCCAGAGAACAAACAGAATTTTCCACGTGCACCTTCAAACGTGCACAGTTTTACATGTGCAGTGTACACAGATGTATCTCACTGCTGGAGAGAGACTGACAGAAAGTTTTATATTGTTCATACCATGTAGCAGGACCATATCTAAAAGGAACTATTAATTTATTTTTCTGACACAAAATCCTCATTGTGTACAGCCACATCTATTATGTGATCCCTTTTCCTTGCATAAATAAATGGTACTGCTCAGAAATCTTCCTCCCAGGAAGAGGAAAAAACAAAACAACAACAACAAAAAGTCATCTCTTTGTAGGGCAAAAACCCCACAAATTAAATTAGTCTTATCTTACCCCTGGAAAACCTGAAGATGTTCTGGGAAGCTTATTTTAAATATTTTGTATACCACCAGCTGGAAAAGTAAGAATAATCCCATCAGCAAATTCAAAGAAAATCTGCTCAAACAACAAACAGCCTTTCTGAAAAGAAGAGAAAAAATCCCAAACCTGCTATTCTCTAATGCTTTGTATTAGTACCAGTAAAATAATTTGTAACAGTTAAAAATACAAAGGAAGCAAAGTTAATTTGCTCTCCTTATGATAGTGGCTCTTCAAATACTCAGCTGGATAATTCAAAACTTTCACATTTGCTTACAAATAAGCTTTTTTAATAGCACCATTGTATTGAATCTGCATATAATTTTTGAAGCAATTTAATTTTATATTAGCACAATCCGTTGCATAGGCAACATTGATTAGGTTTTCACTACTTTTTGTTCTCCAGGTTCTGCAAAAGTTCTTTGATGTCCTGAAGTTATCTTTGATATTTATCAATTCTCCCTCTTTAAGGCTGGTCAATTCAGCTTTAGCATTGGTGCAATATTTAAAAGTATGATAAGAAACTGTGAAGTTGCAGAAAGTTTTTACGATTTTTAGTTTGGATCTGGTGCAAATTAATGACCTACCAGAAAGCAACAAGATTCCTCCTCAAGAAGCACCAGCCTCACTGGGATGGCAGGTGTTGATTTCACTTCTTTTTTGCTCTCTGACTGTACTGTTGGTACACAAGGGCTGAGCCCTGAGGAGAAAAGCCTCTCTCCTGGTGATGTTCACACCAAGCAAGACACTGAACTCAGGCCTCCTGCTGCTGCCCACACACAGGTTGTGATGTCCAGGTGAATGGTTACAGCCACCTGCCCTGTCAGGAATGCAGAGAGCGCCAGCGCTGCCGTGCCCACCTCAGGGATGTCAGGTGAGCTCTGGACACGCTCACTGCCGCCTCTCCTTGCACTGCTGCTGGTGTTTGGGCACCTATTTATAGCAGTAACATAAAGAGAAGGTAAATGCCAGAGCTGAGAGGCTGAGGTGACTACACTAATTAGTCAGAGCTGCTCGAGCGTCTAGACACCATTTGGCAGTGCAGTCACGTAAGGGAAGTGCTGCATCAATATTCAAAACAGAAAAGAGGTATAAATCCCACACTGAAAAAAGCCAGACTAAGTCAATGAATGTGTGTCATAGTGACAAATGGCACCATTACAGAAAAAAAAAACAACAAGTCAAAATACTTGTTCTTCTTTCGTGGGGGTCAACTGCAGTGTCCTGCTCTGGCTACAAGTCACTCCCCTATGGCTGGAGTGGTGCTGCTCCTCCTGGGATGCAAGAGCTGGTTGCAAGGGCTGGTATGTGGCCAAACTAATGGCTTCATTGTTGGAGGAGCATTTCATTTTCTCTTTCTTTCATAAACAGTGAGAAAATGAGGCAAAGGCCACATAAGCAACTCTATCAAGCAGGGGGATGAAAAAAGCCTAAGAGGAACTCCATAACGAGAGATTACTCTCTCTGCACGTAGTAAAGTAGCTCTGACCCATCTTTTTTTCATTAAAGAACACTAGAGCTGTGCAATATTAATAAATCTTACACCTCCTTAGCTATCTAAACACACCGTTGAGCACCTGTGAGCAACTACAAATTTTGACATTTTTATTTAAGAGGTCACTTTCCCATGTATTTATTAAACAGCAACCCCACTAAATTTTTCCAGTGAAAAGGCTGGTTTGTGTTTGGCTGCTACCCTCCTTCTAAAACAATGACAGTGCCCAGGCCCTGAGTCACTGATGCTCCTGTCCTGCCCAGCCATGGGCCCCATGGAGCCAGCTCTGCCCACGGGCTGATGTCCCATCCTGTCCCCAGGGAGATGTCCCACTCCCAAGCTGGGCTGATGGGATGAGCCCAGCCTAAAAGGTTCTGTCCTGCTTGTCTCTGGAGCCCCAGGAAGAGCCCACCCCATGCTATATCCCAACATCCATCTCAGCATTTGTACCTTTCTGGTGGAAAGGGTAAAACCATTGCTGGCAAACCATTTGCCTCCCAAGACCTGAGTACTGAAGGCAGTTTCTCTCACATGAGCTGATCCAAATCTTTTCCAACACTGGCAGAAATAGGATTTTAGATCCCAAATACCAGCTACTAACTGAAATAAGCTGATTTTTATCTGGCTTTGCTGCTGTTTTGTTATTTTAAATGTCTGGAAGCCTAAACCCAAGCAAATATTTGATTCTGGGTTCAGCTTGCCTCTCAAAACTGTGTTGTACAGCTGGAAGCAAAATATGGACAATGCCCAATCACAGAGAGGCAGCCTGTTTGGACTGTGGGATAACTAGACACAGGGACAAACACCAGGGACCACCCAAGACTCACTGAGATGCCTTCCAGCAGCAGCAGGGCTCGCTCAGAGCATCAGGCACAGGCACAAAGCCACCAGGGCTGGTCCCCCCAGAGGAGCACCCACACTCCTGCCAGCTCTCTGCCTCTACCATGTCCCCTCCACATTTGCCAGCATTTATGTCACTACTCAGGGCTTTTGTTTACCAGGGGCCTCCTGGACATTTAACACCCCAGAAAATGGAGATCTAACTCCTTGAAATTCAGTCATGCAAAATGAAAAGCATTTCCACCTATGCATATCTGTATTTTAAAATTAAAAGTACAAACACTGTATTCTTTCTATTGTTCTATTAGATAATCAATACCCTACATTCATGTTCTTTTACTACACTTTGTGGAAAGGAAAATAAAATAAATTCTATACCATTTTCTGTTAATACTGTCCTTTCCCTTTGCTCCTATCATCTGGTGGAGACCAGTTAGATCTTTTTACACAGTATCTGCTACAGAAAATCAAAAGAACTTAACAAAACACTAATGCCATAGTTTATCAATGTTAATTAAATCCTCTAAGCGACTCAAGATCATGCATGAGAGTAATTTTAATTTAATATATTAGGTCTCCTTTGGGTTTAAGGGAAACGACTAAGCTCAAATGTGATTCTAAACAAGTATGATTTATTTGAAATTGGGTTATATAAATATTTATATACTACTGACCTTTTGTGTAATAAAACCGATTTTGAAAAATATGGTGAAAATCTTGAGCACAAGGTAATGCAATAAGGAATTAGAACAGTGATTCTCAGATGCTGTGACACAAAACAGAATTTTCTCTTTCTGTTTGCAAAAGAAAAAAATTACCTCACATCATTTTTTAGAGGCCTGTTGGAGAGAACATCTGGAAAACATTCCACAGGAAATCAAACCTATATTAAATATGTTTTGCAGGGCTCTGTTTCCTTGCATCGACCTTAAGCATTCATAATGTGTTTCTGTCTTCCCAGCTGCAAAGAAAACACTTCTGTCAGAGCCCTCTACAAAATGACAGGTTGAATTGTCAGCCAGTGATTTTATCAGGGGATGCTGCTAAGATTTCTATTTAGTCTACCTGTGTCTGTACCAAAGCTCTCCAATAACGTGAACAAACCCACCAGCTGCTTTCCAGCTATCATGAATTTGTATATTGTTTAATTTCTTTTATGCTGTTTAATTTGAAGCTTCTAAATAAAAACGACTGGCATTTTTAAAGATGCCCAAGCCTCAGTGTCTCTTGACAGGATGTTACTCAGGAAAGAACTGCTTTATGGGGAGAGCTGTTCTCACTTCATTAGCTGGGCGAGCAGAATAGTCTGAATTACAGGCTGCTAACCTAAGAAAATCACTGTCACTCTCAAGAAGCAAGCCAAGGAAAAGCAGTGCCACTGCAAGTCCTTGAGCGTGGCACTGGACGCCTCAGTGTTTATGAATAACTGTATTGGGAGTGCACACTGAAAGGATGTGCCGCCTCCAAGTACCTGAGAAAGACATCCATGGCAATAATGTTCCCTGCAACCACTTGAATAAACTATAATAGACTGTTACTAGCTCAAGCATGAAACTGATGGGAGTTTGGAGATGGAAAATAATCTAAAAAGTACAATACAAGTTCTCTCCTCACCAGGAAAGTTTCTCTTGGTAGATGTAGTGGAACATCAGGTTTCCTGGGGTTATGCAGGGATGCTCTTTGCCTCTGAAAATCTCTCAGTGGTGTGTGTGGTGACATTCCTGAAGGAAACAACTCTGTGTCCCTTTGTCAGAGGGGTCGATCAGGGAAAGAAAGAGTGCCCAGGGTCTGTGGGCAGCCAGCATGGCTGAAACCCATCCTGGAGCTACTCTAAATACTGCTCTGACCTTGGAGTAAGACAACAAATATAAAATCAGAAATACAGAAGCTAAAAGCAGAGTAGAGTCTTTTTTATGTGGATCCATTTTTTCATCACAAAACAGCCCCACCAAACAGCAAGTCAAGAAGTTCTGGCAGCAGCAAGCCAAGAGAGCATTGATCTTATTCAACTGTTTTACTTGCTTTTAGAAGTAATATGGCTATATAATGATAGTACAGAAGCACTGATTTGTAGTGTAAAATTGCAAAACAAACCATTTTTACTAGTACTGGATTAAGAACATTTTTTTTTGACTCCACTCAAAAAAACATGAGCACACAAGGCAGATAAAAAAAGTGAGGCCAGGAGTTGACAGCCTGTGATACACCCAGACATTTACAGAGGTTGTTCTGCAACAAACTGTTCATTCTGAAAAATATTTTGCAATGCTGCATGATGGCCAGTTACTGAGATGCACCTCCAGCCTTTCATAATGGCTAATTGGCAAAGGGAGCATCATAACTGAGAGGACAACCACTGTGACTTATGCTTGAACTGGAACAAAAGGAAGTGAACTAAATAGTCAAATAATAATATTCAAATAAAGCTTGAATTTCACAGTTTCTTAGTAGTATGTGCTTTATAATAAAAAAGCCTCCTTTAATGGTTTATAGAATGTGCATGAAAAAAATTAATGTAACACAAACATCTTTTGATGTAAGGTCATATCTCAATAACCTTAGACAAGGGTCACAGTCAGCTCACACAGAAAATCTATCATCAACAGTAAACACACACCAGAAACACACCCCCTCTATGTCACTTGTTTTAAAGCCAGCAGATCATTAAAGCATAGGAAACAACCACAGGAAACAAGCAGCACCTCTGCTGAGAAGTCTTTGCAGGCACTGCCACATTTATATCTCGCTTCCACTTAGAGGAGTTACTCCAGTAACACTGTAGTGATTATTAACATAATTAAAGCAATGTAATTTCTATTCAGTAAACATGAGAATGCTCAAATTTGAAGATATGCATGTGGCTGTCACTTGCTCTGTTGAGAAACAAAGTTTTATTTTTAGCTCCAGTGCTTACATTTTCTTGCAGCTATTTTAACAGATGAACTGCCACCAGAAATATTCTCTCACTGGGCCCTGATGTAGAATGATATAAATAACCTTTACAAAGTCCAGCATAACAGAATGGTAAAATCAGTTGACATTCTCCTAATTAGAACTGCCTGAAGATTTACCTACACAGAACAGGAAGAGCCAAAATCACCCCTGGAATAAATCCACTGAAGTCACTGATGTCAGAGGAAGTACACTGGGAATGGACTTGATAGAATAGATCTGTTATTTACATTAAACACAGAGCAGCTTCTTGCCTGTACATATACATGGGCTTGAGGTAAATGAAAAAAGCATTTTGATTTATTAAATAAAATGCTATTGTATGATATATACACCCTTTCTTGCCTCAGAAACAGCAAGTTAGCCAAATGTGACTGGGTGTACATGACAGATCTTCTCTACACTTTTCTACATCTAATAGATCAGGGGGTAGAAACTACTCATCAAACCAGTGGATGCTAAACTCCTTTCTACAGAAGTCTCTCAACTAACAATACAAAAAGTCAGCAGTAGCAGTACTCCTAGTGGAACCCCATCCAGCAAAGCAATTAAGTGCTTGCATAACTGTAAGGACATGAGTAGCTTCAAATTTAGATCTCTATTAAAGTTTAATGCCAAATTTAACTGTCTTGGATTTCAATATTTTTGACTAAACACGTGTGAAACTGCTTAATTAGCATAAGTAGTTTAATCTCTCCCCCCTGCTCCGAAAAATCAACAAAATAAAATGGCCCTGCTGTAACTCCCACCCTGGCTCATGTTCCTAATCTGTAGTCTTCTTATTTCTTAAATTATACAGGAAGCTTTTCTTTTCCACTTAAATTAATAAAATAAGGGTTTTCACACAAAATGAACACTCAAGGGAGTGCTCCTTATTGTTCTCCACAGCTACCTGAGGTGGCTGTAGCAAGGTCTTGTTCCACGTAACAAGTGACAGGATGAGATGAAATGGCCTCACATTGTGCCAGAGAAGGTTTAGATTGGGTATTAGGAAAATCCTCTCCATGGAATGAGTTTTCAAGCCTTGGAACAGCCGCCCAGGGAAGTGGTGGAGCCATCACCCCTTGGAAATGGTTAATAGACCTGTAGATGTGGCACTTGGGGACATGGTTTAGTGGTGGGCTTGGCAGTGTTGGGTTTATGGCTGGACTTGATGCTCTTAATGGTTTTCTCCAACCTAAACAACTCTCTGAAGGATCACATTTAGATACAAGTGCCCCAAGTTTTTGGAGCTGAAATGGCCACAAGTACCTCACTCAGCTCACTGAGCCATTTTCCTAGAGACTGACATGGAAGCAGGGTATCTAAAAACAGCCAATAAAACCTGAATCACTGGCATCCAAGTTTATTTTGTGATTGTTGCATGCTCAGACACACACTCTTTATTCCACTCCTTCAGCCCTGCAGAGAGGTAATATGGAATATTCAGTGCCACAGGTTATTTTTAACCTGATCAGCAGAGGATCTACCTGACTGCAGGGAGGCTGCCTGGAGAGTTTGAGCTTGCCTGACAAGGGACCTCAGCGTGAAATCCTGTCTAGTTACTGCTTCTTGGAGCATGAACTCTCTTCACTGCTACAGCACAAAGCCAAGCAAAGTTGGGTGCACGACTGACGCTGAGCCATTTTTCTAATTACTGTATGCTCGTGTCTCTCCTGCTTTTGGAGGAATGTCAATCACCCAGCAAGCTTTTAATCTGCAAGCCCCTCCTAAGCTGACCAGAGAGAGAATAAATGAGGGCCAGCCAAGCAGATCTGGGCACTGCAGAATGAGATCCATGCACACTTCAGAAGGGACAAAGCAGTCTTGTTTTGCAGGATGTTTGGATTTTTCTGATTCCAAAGGGATTTATGGATACCTTATAAGGAGGAACTGCTTGATTCATCTTGAGTTTTATTCAGATGGAAGAAATTTGAAGTTACCTTTGTTTCTGAGGGGAAAGGGAGAGCAATATTATGTCTATTTGCTCTGCTAACAGAAGACATCAAAGTAATGAATCATGTAAAGAAAGGGAAGAAAATGATACAATATTGCAGTATTTTCTATCTTTACTTTGCCTTTCTTGAAAGGTTTTTGCTTATTTTGCAGAGACTGCATTAATATTTTTTCCAAGCTAGCAGTTCCACACACACATATTCCACTACACTATCAAGTTTCCCCTGCAGAATACTCCAGCTTCTTTCCCACCTCCCCTCAGACCCCATTTTTTGTATTTTCTGAACTGTCACCATGCCTCACTATTAGTTCATTAAAATTAATGAACACCTGTTTTGTCTTTTCTTTTCCACTTAAATAAATAAACCTCCAGCAACACAGACATATATGCATACATTTACATGCCTGTATATACATATATGTATAAAAATCACTCTTCAAATTCAGGCTGTGTGAGGTGAGCTTGTGGGCATGGGCCAAAAAGCAGATTTACAATATTTTCTGCACCACTTGGTATTCTAGAGACACAGGAACTCCCCTGAGTGCAGGTGCAGAGAGTTCAGGCTCACCCTACAAGCATCCTACACCTTCTGCAGGGTGAATCAGGTTTTGCACCCAGTCCCTGACTCAGTCTCCAAACACACAATGCAGGCACACCCTGCACTTCTCTAGAAATCAAGAGTGTCCTTTTCTTCATGTCCTTAACAGCATTACACAAACTACACTGTGGCCCTGGTTCTGCATAACCACAGCAAACTGATCATCTCAAGGAGCTGCCAGTGTGCTCCAAGTGCCAAATTGATATAAATGCCCCAGAGGGACTCAGACCCAGCTCTGTTATCCCAAACTGTGCAATGCTACTGTGTCCTTCATAAAAACACCCACCAAGTGCCCTTTTAACATGCAAAACCAGAGCCAGGCTGAGAGTGAGCGCTCAGGCTTTTATCTGACCAGCGGAATTGTCACCAAGATCAGCTCCAAGGCTCGGAAAGGGAGGCAGCACCTCTGTTTTCCCTCTCATTTGCTGAATTACAGATGATCACTGGACCGTGGCAGGATACTGAGGGAGGAGAAGCACAACATGCGGAGAAGCAGGTGAGGAGAGGAGGCACCCTAAGTGGCTGTAATGGAATTCAAACGTGTCACAGAGGCACCGAAAGTCAGATAATTGCAGCAAGATCTGGGAAGAGGAGATGAAAGGAGACTAAGCAAGGGGATGAGGTAGGAGGGGACAAAAGCAATGGAAAAAAGTGAGAAAAATGAAGGAGAAGTATAAGGAATAGAAAATGTGAAGAAAAGGGCAAATTTCTTTTTCACCTCTTCCATCTCCTCCTGCACATCCATCCAGTGCACTGCTCCCTGTTAATCCTGGAACTGAGGATTGCTCCCTCCTAGAGCAATTCTGAAGCAGGACAAAAAGGGTTGCCTGCACATCTATAACATCTCACCACAGACCTGTCTGTAGGGCAGAAGCTCGAGGGTGCAGACAGGGTTTGCAGTCAGCAGTGGCTTCTGCTGCAGGAACAGCGCACAGGACTCACACTTTCACCAACAGGTCCCAGGTGTAAAGCACCTGCAGATTTTCACATCCCTCACAGAAAAGGAGCACAGACACACTGAATCCCTTTCCACAGTAAATTATCATTAAAAGTGTTCAACAGAATATCACAAAGGAAAATTATCTCCTTGGCAAGTTTCTGTGTTTTCAGGAAGTGCAGCAAGCAGCTGAGCTTCTGTTCTAACATTTCCAGTGGATGAATTCTTCTCTGCACTGACAACAATGTTTGCATATCCCCACAGAATGCTCTGATACCTGCAGATCAGACATCCTGCATGCAGAGTTGAATGGGTGGCTGCAACAAAATTAAGATTGTATGGGACAGGTAACCAAAAACTGGTCAAGAAGTAAGAACACACCAATGAAAGTACATTTATAAAGATTTGACTCTCTGAACACACAGTGCTGGAAACATTTCTCACTGTATTTTCAAGGAGATGACCCAGGTACTAGAACCTAATTGGATATTTCATTATTATCCTTCCCCTATCCTAGATGAAGAAGTTATTTAAACATGTTAAGCATATTTTTCTATTTTTTTCAGTGTCAAACAGCTGCAGAGAGCAATATGTACTTTTTTCAGAATTAAGGCAAAAAAATTAAGAAGACAACTGTCTTCTGAAATTAGTTAAGAACTACTTTAGGGCTATTTGAGCTTCAAAATGGACCTCAATGATCTGACCAGTCATTTGGAGTATAATTATTGTGACGGACAAGAAACATGCTCCCAACAGTTTTTTTTATTAGCAAAAAGATGCTGCCCTTCTTTTCTGATCTTTGCAGCACATGAATGGATTGACAGCATTATTTCAATAAATAATGTGTCTGTATCATTATCATTCTGGTCAGTGTCTTCTGAACATATCCAAGAAAAAATCCCAAGTATGCAAATTCAAGACACAGGTTATTAAAAAGACCAAACTAATGACTCACACTTTCATTACTCAAGCAAAATAGTATTTGCAGTACTGTCAAATGTGATAGTGGCAAATATGAAGCACCCTGCCCTGCATTTACAGCAGGATGATATTCTTAAAACATGCCAGTCAGCTTTCTGAAGAGTAATTGTTAGCTGAAGTGATCAGATCACAAAGTTCTTTAGAGGTTTGTGCTATTCCAGGACATCACTGGTGAAAGTTTTTGATGGTACACTGACTTTTCTTAGAAGATTTGTTTATGCTCACAACAGAAGAGAACTCTAATGGCTTCTTCTTTGGTTTCTTTTTTTGTTTTTCTCCTCACTGAGCACTGACAGACATGCCTGAGAGACTACAATTGTTTCAAAGCTGGATAAGGACTGGGGTACAAGCAGAGGCAGCAAACAAATGACAATGGAAGTGAACCATTCAGCATTCTGATGAAGTTGAAAATTAGGACTGTTTACATAAGTCAGAACTTATTTGCATTTCCTGACATTTTAGGTCTCTTTATCCCTCGATTGAGAATTTCTTATATAACAGATTAATGAATTGAATAAAGAAATAATAAAAAAGCAAAGCATTCTGGAATGTTAGTGGTGCCTGTAGTTTTGGCCAGATTGTTTCCCTGCTTTTAACTCTGCTTCAAGAACAGATTTGGTGATATATACACCAGGATAAAGCTTTTAAAGTGTCCAAAACTGAGTGTTTAAATACTTTACACAGTCCCAGCTGATATTTTATACAGAGTACAGGCAGATTCAAATCTTGCATTTCTGAGTAAGCAGCATTCATAAACCATTTTATGAACATATTTTCAGAAAACCTTTAGACCTTGCACCCCTTGTTCATAATACCCCTAGTATTATGAAAAGGCTTTAACAGGTGTAATAGGCATGCAAATAACAGTTTCTAAATTACCTAGTTTCACAGCAGGCAGACCATATATTCAAATTATTCTGCCATTTAGATATTCTCTCTGATTTCAAAATGAAATAGAAGTTATCAGAGTCAGAATTACACACCTACTGACTACTGCTTTTAGTTATTCTAAACATATCTGGAATTACTATAAGGACTGATATTCATCAGTGACAGAAGTTACAACAGCAAGGACATCTCCCATTTCTTTCCTGCCCTGCCCAAGTCCCTGTTTTCCTGCAGGACAAGGGGAACAAATCTCACCAATTTCCTCTAAATGCACAAGTCACAGAGACAAAATGTCTTTCACTGCCTGATAGGCTGGGACGGCTTTGGTGCCAATTCCTCCTCTCCATGACAGCAGGGAGGGAAGGTATCAAACCACCAGCAGTTCAGAGAGCCCAGGAGGCTGTAACACAACGTGAGGGGACTCTCAGACATGCACCAAGCTGGATTTACCTCCACAGGACATAAGTGCTGCCCATACTGAGTCTGCCCTACACCCTGCAGGGATTTGCCCACCCATTCCCTTGTCAGGTCTCACTGAGCCTTGGAAGAGCCAAAACTTTTTAATTTTGATGTCCTAAAGCAAAGGAAGCCACTGTTCATTTACAAATAAACCCATTTTTGTATCAGTGCTGGCTGCAACTTCAGGCAGAGATTTTACCAAGCTTTCTCCTGCAACGTTGCAATGGAGAAAGAGCAATACCAGACTCATGAAGTTAAATTAAACAAAATGCCATAAAAAACTTAACTGCTGAGACAACATTAGATCAAAGCTGACCAAAGAAAAACACAATCATGAGAGAAGTAATGGCATTAATTCAACAAGTTAATTCCGGAATACTACAACCCAAATAACAGGGAGAAGTCTCTCTATAAAATCAGCTCTCCAATTTCACTGGCACTGTAACACACTGACAGTTTGGCAGAAAACACAGTAAATTCTACTAATTAATAGGACCTGTGTATAGGGAAGGCAACACATAGAAGCAAAAATACTAATGGAGCAACATGGAAATAAAAAATTGATTGTTCCAAGGCTACACATACTCAGCTTTCATAACCTGCAGCAGCATCAGCACTCAAGGTGCTGAATGCAAGTCAGACTGCTCTGATTTACATCTGCTCCTGTTGTGGCCAGCAGGAAATCTGTCTCCAGATTCCCCCAAAGCCATGGAGGACAGGGCACTGCTCACCTCCTCACCTCTGAACAACACTCAGGCACTGAAGTGCTACCGCAAAAAGCTTCAAACCAGCAGTGGAAATCTCATAAACAAACTTCAAAGTAAATATTTTACCAAGCATAAGTAAGCACTTATTAAGATTTAGATCTTATCTTCAGTGTCCTTGACATTTTACAATAGTGTTTATCTCTCTTGTTTGCTAATTCACAGAATTGGATAATCTACAAGAAATTTACACATTAGAAACGGGCACGACTTCATAAATATGACATTAGCACAACAATGCTCCAATATAAACATACACAATGCTAAGCAGGAGCAAAGCGTTTCCTGAGAGCAGAGGAGGCCCATATGCCACGGAGTAAGCTCTGTGTAAGAACCTGCAGGGACCCCAGGAGGGGAAAGGACCCAGCTTGTCCCGTGCAGCAGGGCTCTGCACTGCCAGAACACCCAGGGAAAGAGGCTGGGAATCAGGTCAGTGAATCAATGACCCCTCATTGCATCAGCCCAGCACTCTGCTCAGGGCAGGGGAGATGAGACAATTTTCAGCTCTATGAAGATAGTGGAATTCTGTCTACAATGTGGACTCCTTTTTTTCCAATGAATTAAAAACACGAGAGTAGTCTGTGCACTGTGACTATTTATAAAGTCCAACATGAAGCTTTTATTCCCAATTATTAGTACTCACATGGACAATGAAAATAAATCCCATTGTAATAAAAAGTTCTATTTTTACCTGGTCTCTAATGGGGTATAAAAATCATACTGAGACATTATTTCATAGAGACACACAATGTTTCCAACAAAAACCTGTAAAAATTAAACTGGGGGTTTAAAGACTCCTCCATAACGCAAGGGAGTAGCTGTGACCACTTTTGGAGAAGGCACACACTGTAAGCAAATGAGGGCTTTTGTTACTCTGTTAAGGATGTCAGAGCCATTTGCTTTTTTCCCCTGACTCATCCTTTTCCTTAGTGAGCACTCCAACCCTTAGCCCTGGCAAATCCATCAGCATCACCAAGTTCTCCCTGGTACCTCATTAATCACTCCCCTGCCGCGTGCTACCTTACCTGCAGATGTAATTCTTCTTGCAGGACTCTTGCAAATTCAGGCAGTTTGGCTTCTCCCTGTCCTCATAGGAGCACACAGGAACGATGGTCTGGCGCCTCCTCTCCGTGCAGGCCACGTCTCGGCAGGAGCAGAAGAGCATCCCGTAGCTGTGCTTCGGGGGCACCTTGTCGAAGAACAGCCGCAGCGCCTTGTGGCATTTCCTCTTGTTGCAGATCTCGTTGGACGTGCTGCTGGTGCAGGGGGTGATGTAAGCAGATCTGAACCTCTTGCAGGTGTCATTTAGGTTGCAAGCTTTGGCTGCATCCAAGCAATTGTTCCCCTTCGAGAGTACTGGCTCCACTAGAAAAAAACAACACAACAGCAGTGAGAAAGGCGTCGTGTTTGCACTTCGCGCTTTGCGGTTATTTCACCGTTAACGAGACCCTCAATACATTTATTTGTCACATACAAAGCATTCAGTGCCAGGAACTGGGACCAATCCTTCTGGTTCTTGGGGTAATGGTTGAACAAGTGAACAAGAGCACGGGCATGTTGTGAGGGCAGAATAAATGACACTCTGGACAGGGTGTACTTCATCTTCTTCGCAGCAGACATGCAGGGCGAGTAGTGGGTAAGACCTGGTCTCACTGAACAGCTCTCTTTCTCTAAAAGCACACATCTGGCATAAGAACACAGTGAGAACATGGCCTTCTAACTCTGGTTTTGTAAAGCTTTGACATTTCCCAGTTCTTTCCCTTGAACAAGTTCAGTGACATGCTGTGCCTACCCCAGGTGACATCATCTAAAATTGATCCGTGTATAGTGCAGAAAGTAAAGTAGACATGCCCAGTGCTACATTTTTTGAGGTCTGAGGACAGCCCACCCAGATAGGAAGGAAATCAGGTGTAGCCTCGTGTCTGGGAGCTCTCTAAGGCCACCCACAAGTTCCATACTTAGGTAAAATACTCTTATAAGATCTATAAATGCCACCCGAACCCTGGAAAATTTATGAACTTTACAAGGTTTGAAGAAGCTGACATAAAATTAAAAGTGACTGTGAAAGAAACATTTTAAAACAAGGATGTCCCTTTCTCACACACATACACACTACAAGAAATTATAGTAAAAATTAAACTCAGATATAAGTTAAGGCTATAATTATACATTTAATTTCTCAATACATTACCCAGATATTAAAACTCAATAGATGGTTTGCTTGAAAACTAAGGCAACTGGCATCAGATTGCAAAATTCAATTAAGAATAATTGTAATGCTGCTTTGGATGTTAGGAATGCCAACATCAGAGATCCAAGAAAATACATTAATTTCCCACTGCTACAGAATTTGCAAGCTGAACAAAACATTTTGCAAATATCTGAAATCTGCTGTAACCTCTTGGGGGGACTGGCCAAAGATAAAACATTTTAAATTATCTAAAGCTCTAAATTGGTCTTACAGAAAGCTTTATTTCCCTAGATCTTTCACCTTTACCTAGAAACTCAGTCCAAGGTCCTTCTACAACTCACTGCCACTCATCTTTTTCTCTTTTTCCTCAGCAGGAAAGTATGGAGCAGCGTGGCTGAGATGCTGCACTGAGGTGCTGCATTTGTTGGAACACACTGTGCCAAGGATGCTCCTTGCACACACTTCCCATTATTCAAATAGATCACCTGCAAGTGTCCCATGCATCTTACCTACCCCAAAATAACATAGAGCTAAGGAGCATTAGATTTGTGTTTCACTCTAGCAGCGGGCTGTTACTGTGTTCAGTGTGTTTGTACATTTAACTTTTGTAATTTAAAAACCACACTCCAAGTCCTTCCCAATCTCAGCTGCTTGCACAACAAAATGGCAACTTCTGCATCTTATCTTCATAAATTACAAAACTGTAAATATGCAGCATTTGACTATAAATTAAGAGCCCAGCATTTCTTTTAATAGCAGCCTATAACAGATTATGCAACACCAGATGCAGAAGAGACACCCAAAACACAACCCGCTCATAAAATTATAACATTTTTATATAAAATGTTGTACTACATTAGCATACAACTATAATATTAACTATGAACTCTCAAAGTTTTTTTTATACAGTATATAGAATTATATGTTTAGTACAAATATAATTACTATGTAATCTGCAGGGCATATAATTATGCAATATATGAATAGTATATGCTAATTACTATGTGATTGCAGAGTAATTACATGGTTATTTGTGCCTGGGAGTCAACTGCTGAATTCCGCTATTTAAAACAAAATTCTGTGGAACAGCTCCGAATGGGGTACTGCAATATGAAAAGACTTCAGCTTACAGTATTCATATATGCTGCTACAGAATTAAAAAGCACTGTGAATACAAGCATCTCAAAAATCAGAAGGGACAGGTTAATCAATCTTTTTTAAAAGGCAGAACGTAAGCCAAGACACTGACAGTGCAAACAGCAGTGAGAGTTATCTTGGGTGAAAGTTGAATTAGGTGCAAAGTCTTCACAAACTATAGTTATGCATATTCATACCTGTCATTCAATTTATATCTGCCCAACACTCACATTTCTCTACACATCAACTCTGAATACAGACTGGTTTGGGGGGTTTTGTTTTTTAAACCAGCCCTGGCTGTATTGTGCCCCTTGCCTTTTCTATTTTGATACATATGTCTCTAACTATTGTTTCTGGCATACTTGTAACATTATACAAATTATTTTTATCTTTTAAAAGCAAGAAAAAATGTAGAAGAGGTGCATCAACTGCTTGTGAATTAAACCAGATTGTCTAAACCAACTCTTCTCATTAATACCAACTTCTCTTAAGCTTTTAAATCACATTTGAATGCAAAATTGACAGTCTACAACATATTTAATGCTTTATTTCTATTGCAAAAGTGTAGAATTATTCCCAAGTCCTGGGGTAACTACAAACAGTTAACAACACTGGGAGTGTTCCTGAGGATTACTTATGCAGCAGTAATTTATAAGGTCAAAATTTCACCCAGCTTCTGTTCTGCACAGCTTAAATTATTAAGACAGGCAGGAGTTTGGCTCTTACCAGGTAGTGACTACTTTAAAAGCAAATGGATCTTATCCAGAGCTACTTTTCATGCCAGAATCCTTTGAGAAAGGTTTGTGTAAGGAGATCCTTCTTCAGTTCTCCCCTCTCTTGGGGCATTAGGATATGGACTGGGGGCAGTCAGGGCAGGAGCCTGCGACCAGTCAAGTTTCCTCTTCAGCACCATTTCCCAACCCAGAGCTTCCTCTCTCCCAAACCCACTCTGCCTGGGCCCATTCGGGAAATCTCTGCCAAACCACAGAGCCCTCCACTTGTGCCAAACCAGCAGAGAACCCGTGGGCAGTCACTTCACAGGGGGATGAGTGGTGCCTGCTGGCTGTGAGCGAGGCGCTGGGTCCTGTCTGCAGCACAGGGCCAGGAGAGCTGAGCTGGAAGCACCAGGATGCTGCTGCTGCCTCCCATCAGCACTGGGGATGCTGCCCTGATGGGGGCAGGCAGAGGGATGGCAGAGCCCAGCAGAGCCAGGAGCTGAGCCCTGGTGGGACAGCAGCAGCGTTGGGATGCCCAAAGCCCCTGTCCCAGCAGGCAGGTGCTGCACAGCTCACACAAACTGGGACAGGACCAGTGAGCACTGACACTGACCTGCCTTCACCTGCACCCCCAGCCCTTCTACTGCGCATGGAACACGTGTGGCACCTTTTCTGACCAATTCTACTGGTGAAAAAGCAGGCCTTGGACTGCAGTGCAACCACTTTGATGTTTGCCACCTCCTGCATCATTCCATCCTGGCCCAACACTGCAAGAGCTGCAGCAGTCCTGGACTCCATCTCCCACAGACCACAGAAAAAAAGAGAGCCAAAAAGCCTCGTCTTTTATCCAGAGGTGCTCCTAGAGTCTTAACAGGGCGTCCTCTACCCTGTTTGATCTTCCTCATGCTTCACCCTCTTTCACAGCCTCTTCATCTTTTATTTTCCTTGCACCTCCATTTCTATTTCATTTCTACCTCCTGTCTTGCAGACCTCTTTTTATGAAAAATCCTTTCCTTTGGATTTTTTCCTCCTGAGAAGCTGAGAGGCCTCAGGAACAAAATGTAAACAATTATTATCTGCTGCTGTGGAATGCAACAGGCGGATCTTTCATTGGCCCATCTTGGATGTTTATAATTAATGGTCAATCACAGCCCAGCAGGCTTGGACAGAGTCTGAGACAGAGCCTTTGTTATCATTCTTTCCTTTTTTCTATTCTATTCTTAGCTAGCCTTCTGATGAAACCTTTTCTTCTTTTCTTTTAGTACAGTTTTAATGTAATATATATCATAAAATAATAAATCAAGCCTTCTGAAACATAGAGTCAGATCCTTGTCTCTTCCCTCAACATAAGACCCCTGTGAACACCATCCCACTCCTGTGTCTCCTCAACTCCTGCTAACCAACCCCATGATACTCAGAAAAGGATTCTCAATGGGTACTGGGAGATTCTTACTTGTGCTTCCACCAGACAGAAGGAGCACAAGGAATATTAGTTCTTCTGTAAGACTCTTATTAAGTGGAAAAATGGACATTTAGTTTTCAATTTTCTTACAGCATACAAAAAACAATTTACTGAGGTTGTCATTAAAATTACCATTACTATTTGCAAGTAATTAGCATTAGTAGATTTTTCTAGTAGATATAGTGAAAGGAATGCTGTAAAGAGAGCAATAAATGCTAATGTGATGGAAGGCAAAATTGCAAAGTGATAGAGGTGACCACATGGGTATGGCCCTACTCCAATACAGGTGCAGAATATGGCATATAGGAACCAAAACCTGACCAAAATTAAGAAGAGGGCCATGATCCCACTTAAAAAAAAGTACTGCCATGGGGTCCACCAATTACTTCTGCTTTGTAAGAAGAGCAGATTAAAAAGTAAGGAAAGCATAGGAAATATTGTTATCTGGATTAAAATAAACTACTGTTTTCCTCAACAAATTATTTCTAATCCCAAATGAAAGGAAAAAAAAAAAAAAGTCATCCCCAAAAAAATCCTGAGACTGATAGTGTTATTCTGAAGTTCTACTTCTCTTCTGCTCAGCATTTACTAAACAGCTGGCCTATTTCAAACCTTTTCCATAATCTAAATAAGCAGGTGACTTAGTTTTTAAATCAAAGCTAATATATTATCAGCTATGACCAGAGCTTTCAGAATACTACCACATACAACAAGACTCATGTTGAAATTACAGTTATGGCACCAGGTGACAAAGATGGACTGATGCTGTGAAAGGGGTACAACCAAAGCTACAGCAGCAGAAAGATCTAAACAAACCTGCCTAAAATGAGACTTTAGCTTCTTAAGACCAAAGCTGTAACATTTTACATTCCTGGTTAGTCATTAAGTCTTTGACCACACAAATTGCCTAGATCTCTAGAATTCTCTTCTGAACACCCCCATAAACTTACTGTAGGAGGTAAACAGTGTCTCCTGCCCAAGTCATTTAGAGATTGGGAACAATCACGTCGCTTAGCATGAACCAACAGGCATGATTTGGAAGAGTTCATCTACCATGTTATGTTTGGAAGTGTTCAGCTGCTGTGCTATGCACAACTGCTGTGTCTGAAGCCTTTCCCAACACACCCTGGCCTTTGTTTGTTTCTGCGAGACTCCACGGGTGAATCATCAGCTGGGATCCTGCAGACTTTGGTTCAACGCCTTCCGTGGAATGAGAGACTCAGAAATACTGTTCTCATTTCCCAGAAGGGCTCTCAAACCATCTCACTGCAGAGTGTTCTCAACAAGGAAATGGTGCATATTGCAAAACAAAGAGGGAGCAAGATGCTTCAGCCCAAGAATGAGAGCTCTCACTGGGAGGCAGACTGCGGGCTGCTGGCCTGCGCCCAGCAAGGAGAGTTTCGTCTCTTACAGGAGCAATGACTGGAAACCTTCCCTGAAGAAGACTCTACAAGCCTGCAGAGGCATGATCCCACTCGCACTCCCTACTTCTAACCCCTTCAAAAAATCCATAACCCTTTCTACAGCACACCCCCTTGCCTTCCTTCCAGACCAAGGTACTGCCAAACCCCCAGGAAGGGTACCCTCCCAGGCTTTCTGAAATCCTGCAGAGATGAGCAGAGAGCAGAGACACCCCACTTGCTCAAGGACTGTTCTGATCCCTTCCTTAGTGGCTGAAGCACCAGGAGTCCTTGTGCTGGGTGCCCATGACATTTCTGGCAGCTCCCCGGAGCACACCCTGACTGCTGTGTAGGCAGATGCTCAGTCTGGCTCCTCCAGCCCAAAGCCTTCCAACAAAGCTCACTTTCTGTATTTCCAGACACCTTTCACCAGATCAGGTTGCTCAAACTTCATCCAACCTGGTCTTGAATATTTCCAGGCATGGGCAATCTGCAGACTGTTCCAGTGCATCGCTACCCTCACAGTAAAGAGTTTCTTGTTCCTTTTTTTATTTGTTTGCTTGTTGTTAAAACTGTTTTCTCTGTGTACCTTATAAAGATTCTGAGTTTCTTCTATGGATTTTAGGTATTGCCTCAAAGAAGAAGCTTCTGACTTTCAGGTGGATACATTTCTCTCTTGGTCTGCTCCTGGAAGTTTAATTCTACTAATGGGGGCCACACTCTCTAAATGCTGCATTTTTCATTGCCCAAGTTCACCACTGGATCTGGGCTCTAATACCCAACAGAGCTCTTGCCCATATTCTGACTTAGATCCTGCTTTAGTTAACCATTACCTAGTGCATTTCACAGACACTGCAAATAAAGGTTGCAGTGAAATTGCAATTCCTACGCTGCACATGTATTGATTAAAAAGGGGGAAATTATATCTTACTATTTCCTTTAACACTTAAATTCTTTACTGGGGAGGAATGGGGAAAAGCTGAGCAGAAAACTCCAAGGTGGCTGAGCCCTGTGGGTTAGCTGAGGGACATCTGCTCAAATTACAAGTTATGTAAGAGGAAAGTCTTATAAACCTAGAGTGATCTGGTTTAAATTTTAGTTCCACAAGGGCAGAGATGGAGAGGAAACCTTGCTCCCCAGTGTTAACAATACTGTGGCATACACTGCTGAAATTCTGTCTTCACTCACAAATACCCTGATCTATCACCTTTCATTTCTGTTACAAATCTCATGAAAGGTTATGCCAGGGTCCCTAATTTTCCACATGGCACTGAGGACAGCAGTTCTACATTACATTTATGCCAGCACAGTCATTTTCTTCACTGCAGCTATTCTGAATTTTCAATAATTTAAGTTATGAATTTGGCTCTTTAAAGCTACTGTTACTTCTGTCCAAAGCATCTCACTTAGGAAGCAGAACCACATTAATAAAGCCAGAGACTTGCTAAACAAAGAAACTACAGTTGTTGCAAACTGATCCAGCCACTGTTTCTCACATTACTGCACCATTCTAGTTCTACCCTAAAGAGTTTTAGGGTGTAAAGATCATTTTAACCTATCTACACTACACTAACACCAGGGATGGATTATGCATGACTGGGGCCATGTACAGCATACAATTTTTTTTGTGAGGGATTCAGTCATTTCACACACAATTCATGCTCTGTGCTGAGAGGCTGGGTTTGTGATGTGGAAGGCTATCAGCACAGTTTCAGCTGAGTTCTTCTAATTAATTTCCCCTTAAAAATAGAGTGCAAACATGTTACTGCATATGCTCTTGTCTTCTACAGTTCAGTATTTTATTATTACCTAAATACTAAGTCAACAGAATTAGGAAAGAACCAGAAGACACGGAAATAGAGAATAAACCTGTGAAAACATTCAAACCTACACGGTTGCCATGAGAAGTGATTTACTGCTCGCAAGTTCTCAAGACACAGTGAGGGACTGTTTTGCCAAAGTCATGCCAATTTACAGGGCAACTTTCAGCATTTCTTTTTATTACTACAGAATTGAATTCACAACTTGTTTCCTCTTTTCCTCAGACTTGATTAATTACCATGTTAACATAACTACTATTCTCCTGCTTATAATGGGCTCCCTCTAAAGTGCTGCCCCAGCAAAATAAGCCAGGAGAAAGCTTTGAGCTCTTTGCTCTAGCACTGCAATCCTTTCTAATCTCACTATTTTTCAAATTTATGTTCCATTCCAATAAAGCTTGTGTGAATATCACAGCAAATCAGATAATACAAGGTTATAACCCTTGTAATTGATCCTTTAAGGTTCTTTTTGCCTTTTATTTTCCAGTTGACGTGGTAAAACCCACATTTAGCTGTGCTTGTTGACACTTGAGAATTCACTTTGTTGGTCACATACACTGTTTCAGAGAGATCACATTACATAATGATGTATTTCTAGGGCTTCATTTCTTCTATACCTACAAGCCCATTAAGCTGTAAGCAAACCTCCCATGGGGCTGTAAGACTGCAAGTATCAAGGGGGCAATGCTCCCATCCTGTTCAGAGGGAGCATGGCTGGAAGAGTGTATTATGTGGGGACACAGGGTTAAACATTAGCAACTACTTAAATAATTTCAAATAAATAAAAGCAGTTTAAAATAAAAAGTTAAATTTCCATTTATAGAAAAAAAACCACATTTAAATGAACTCAGACCATGTATCTCAGCAGTAGGAATCAGTTTTCTGGAGCAATGGTTTCTGTATCACATGATCACTGGAATAAAGTGATTAATTGGACTGTCTCAGTAAATGCAATCATTACACTTTTAATTAACCTTTTCAACCTCTTACACCTTTTCGTTTTGTTATGCATTAGATTTTTACAGTTTTCCAGTTATTATGCCTGACTACACTTAAAACAATGTGAAGCTCAGTTAGAAAGATAAGAAAAACAATTGAAACAGCTCTTACTGCTCGTAACAGGAAAATACCACTGATAGTGTCATCATCAGAGCAGTCATAAATCAGGTGGAGGACAGACATTCTCAACTCTGTGGCTACGTTCCCACCTAATTTTTGTTTTGGCAGCACACTGTTATTTAATGACTGAGGCTACCAGGAAACTAGCTTTTGAAAATTCTTCCTCAACCTAGTTATAATTACTCCATATAAATCATACAATGATCAATTATAATAATCTTAGCTTCATCCATTATTTAAACTTAGAGTTTGAATCCACACAGCAGGAGTGCAGGAAATTCCAAAGTCCCTTCTCTGCTCGCTCACAACTGCTTTACTCCTGAAGCCCTGCCAGCTACAGCAAAGGGGCCAGATATGCTCTTATCTATGACATCCAAACCTGAAATAACCACAGATTCCAGACAAGCAATGGTTTCTGGCTTGGTTTTTGGCTTGGTTTTCTCTAACCACAATATCTAACACTTGGTGAAACTAAATTCGACATGAGATTTTGCTTTCTTTACATTAGTGGACCAGAATCAGAGGAGTTCTGCAATTACATGTACTGACTGCACAAAATATTCTTACTTTAAAATGGCCTAGGTCTTCCTCACATGGATGCATACAGACACATTTGTACACAGATGTATGTACTAGAATGTTTCAGTACTATTTGGTTTCATGTGTCATTTCACAAGAGCTTGAGAAAAAATCCAAATGTTTGTGTCTCATTTAAGGCTGATCCTGAGATACTTGAACTCAGTGTAATATAAACATTAAGTCTGATGGAAGGAGGAAAAAAATTTAAGAAGAAACAAACTTTCATGACGGATCAAGCAAAACATCCAAACCTTTTTCAGAAAAACTTCAGAACTTTAACTGGATTTTGAAATACTAACAAGAATTTTTAGAACTATTTAATAAACTGGCTATATGGTTTTGATCTTGCAAAATATTACCGAATTGTTATTAATTTTCTGCATCTTGTCCTAATTCAGTCTCAGCCATAATATTTGCTATCCAATGCAAAGACAGTGCCTGTTTTGAGGTTCAACATTTTTTCATTTCCAACACATATTTTAATGTTTCACCTACATGCCAAGAATTTCTTCATCAGTAGAGGTATACTTTTATGTACCTCTCAGCTAAGTCTGCCCAAAGCCCCCCAGATTTTGCAGCATTTAGGCTGAAGCAGAGAAAGGAGATGACAAGGAAGGAAACCTTGTCAGGGCAGAAAGGAAATTCTAGAAATACAAGGTCATACTTGTGATTAAGCAAGTATTCATATCTGATATCAGAATCACAAGGTTTTTTCAGTAACTCCACAGCCTCTCTGAACAGCTTTTCAGTATTCCCAATGCATCCCATTAAAATTTTTTTATGGTATGTTATCAAGCACTTTCTGCAACATAATTCCCCTGTTTTCTTCCTAAATTTACTCCTTTCCTCTTAACAATGGCTTTTTAATTTCTTGAAGACTCTCATTCTCCCATTACTTGTCTTCTAAGTTAGTACCCCTCATATTCTTTCTTCACAACCCAAATACATTTTCTGGATATCCAAACTCGTGCTATTGATTCGCAGATTTGGGAAAGAAAAAAACAAAACAAGAGGTTGCAACAAAAAAAAAACAACAACAAAAAAAAAAAAACCAAAAAAAAAAACAAACCCAAATCATTGACCAAGAATTTCTGTACAAGTTGTACTCAGGAGATTGCTACAGACAGACAAAACCTGTTAATTCAAGAGTTGCTGAAGCATAGCTTACTCCAGCCTCAAGCAATAGCAGTGTAGGTAGGGATGGTTTGCACACATTGACTGCCTGCTGCAGGAGTATATATTAGCTTATCTTTGACAGCAGCTTGCTCTTGATGGCTATAACCGCAAAAAAAAAAAAAGTCAAAGTATATAAAACCTTAGTAGAAAAAGTATCCTGCTTATTCTGCAGTGTTCCTCTTTCAGAAGGAAACTGAGAAAGGACAGTGGGCTGGAGAGGTGACTGTGAATCCACTCTGACAAGAGCAGCTGATGGGATAACTCAGAGAACACTTACAGGCTGAGAAAGGGACAGATCTGTCCAGAATAACAAGAGGAAAGCTCCAGTGTTCCTAGATGGGAGAATCACAGATGTCTCACTGGTCATGACAAAAGTCCACCAGCACAAGAGAGAGAAGAGGCCAAAGCCCAGTGAAAGCAGCAGTGACAGACACAGGGCAGATGCTCAGCTAGTGACAGCAGAGCAGCAGGGGTGGGGCAGAGGGTGCCATCATGGCATGGAGAGAGCAATAGAGACAGAGAACAGCAAAACCCACAGCAGCTGGGGAGGCACCAGCTCAGCCCCCCTTCCCCTGCTGCCAGTGAAAACCATTCGGGGCAATTATCTGGCCCATCGACCAAACAATATGAGCCTCATTCCATTAATCCACCACCAGCTGCTCCTCTTTTCCCTATCAGTTGGTCCCAGTGAAATCCTGTTGAATACAAATATTCACACCACGGTGTGAAGAGGACAGCAGTGGTACCTTTTTGTTCATGGATTTGCTTATGTGAGTTTCAGTCACTCCATCTGAGGTCCCACTCTGAGCCCAGAGCCAGTGACAGGGAGATGTGTGCACTGGGGCAGGTGTACCTAATGGATCCAGGGAAACAAGATACTTTGGAAATAAGTCACTTCAATGATACTGCCCTGGAGAGTTAATAATGCTTATGATGGTCCCCATCCTACTGTGTGCCCAGAAGATAAAGCAGTACAAAAGGAAGGTATCAGCTGTGTATATGTCACTTACCTAGAGTGCAACTGGGGGTTTGTTAACCTGAGATCATTATGATATTTAATAGATTACACCTCACTAACAATTAGATCACTGCCTACTGTCTAATCTAAATCACCTGTCACTTTCATTTATGCCACATCCAACACGTGACAATAGACAAAAAACTCATTTCTGTTTTGTCTTCAGTGTTCTTGGCTTCCCACTGTTCCCCACAGATCCCCCTCCTGAGCTAGCTTGGTTACCTTTCCTTAGCTCTCATAAATGGCCAATCTCTCTTTTTTTTTCCAAATATAAAAATGTGTTTCTTTCTGATAAAAGGCAAAGAGGAAATAAAATTATTTTGACTTGTTAACTACATTTAACAGCATGTGTGTCTCTTTTTTGAAGTGCTGCCCCTACACTGAACATAATATTTTGACTTCCATTTACTTCAAAAAACTCTGAATCCAGATTTTATGCCCAAATTTTTCTTGTCTTTGAAACCCATTTAAATCAACTAAGCATTTGATTGGGTGCTGTAGTGACCTGGGCATCAGCTACCAATTACTTAGGCTCCATTTTAAACTCTAAAATACATATAGAATATATTGGTTTTTATTTGGCATACACGTTTGCAAATATGTTAACGCACAGGTACACAAGACAGAAGTAAACACAGTTGGAAGAGAAAAGCAGTGTTATAAAAAAATTGATTATTTTGGTGTTCAAATACTTAAGTCAAATGAATGTCTTCCTAATTAGCGAGGAGTGAGCCTCACTAAGTAGAATGACAACACTATTTACATTTAAATAGACTATTTTATTCAGAGTCACTTCACACACATGCACACCACTGAAATGCAGCCAATTCTGCAGTGGAGAATAATAATTATACAGCACCAGCAGCACTGTCCAAGAGACACGGGAGGGACATGGATAAGAGAGGAATCAAGAGTGTATAATGCTCCTGTAATCAAAATTACAACACTTTTTTAAAATTCTTTTTTTCAACATTCATACTCCTGCCTGATCAGGTAAAAAGTATTACTGCTGCCAGGAATTCCTATCTCGAGATTGAGATCCCAACTCACATCCTGCTAGGATGCTTGCACAGTATTGACTAAAATGGATGGGTTTGAAATAGTAATTGACTAGTGATGTATGCCTTCCAAACAGGCAAATTATGTTGAACATGTCTTGGTAAGTAAAGAACCCATTTCAAGACAACATTAGTATTAACACTGTTAATGTTTTAACACATTCCCTCCCTGAGGGTGCAGCCAGCGCAGTGCTGCAGAGGCAGCAGCAGCAGCAGGGCAGCTCCCAGGAGCCCAACAGCGCCACACAGGACACTGCCCGCTGGTCACTCTGTGAAATGGGGACATGGGGACTGCAGCTCTGCCCCTCCTTGCCCAAACACAGCTCTGGTTCACGACTGCAGCTCTGCCTGAGTCACTGGGGCTGTGGGTGCAGAACCTCTGCATCGCTAATTGCTGCCTGCAAACCTCAATGCTTCGCAAACTGAGCAGAAAACTCTGGTAACCGTCAGCTTCCCAGTCTTGTCCTACTCTCTCTCTCGAAGGATTGATTCAGTAACTCTGCTAGGAAAATGATGAGAGATAGTTGAACTGCTTGGAGTCAATGTCCCTCACAAACAGGCCGATGAGGAGTTTCTTAGCCCTGTTGGAGACTGGAGATCAACACCATTCCACACATATTTGCTCTTTGTTTTTATATACTCGTTTCTTCATCCTCATCTAAAACACAAATGGATTTGTTTATATACCTGATTAGTGTCAACAGCATTATTTTATTTCTGAATACACTTAAAAATGCATATTTCAGTTAAAAATAGTACTCATGTTAAAGCCTGAGAGCTTAACTAAACCTGCATCTTGAAGCTAGTGACGTTCTAATACTGTTGCCATGTGTTAGAGAGACATAAAATAACAGAGCCCCAATCCCAGAAAAAGCACTATATATGGAAGCACTGAGGAGAGAACAGAATCTCAAAATTCATTACACACTGGGTACACACACATTTCTCAATCAGCAGCAGCTCCTGCTCTACCACTGGGAAAACTTTCACACGTCCAACTAAGTGCACGTCCAATACAATGGCACAGCTCCCTCTGTAATTCAAGAGCATAAGAAAGAATGATTAAGAATGCTATTGAAATCAACACCAAAACTTCAAATAAAATGAATCATGATTAGCTGTTGAAACTAGAATGATGTAGAAAAGCGAAATATCCACAATACAGCAGGGCACCAGTAAATAAATAAAGCACAAAAGTCCCACATATTTGACATTTGAAGAACAAAACTATCCATCAATGTCCTGGCACAGATCGATCAAACAGAATGCTGCTGACGAAAATCTAATAGTATGATGGTAATAATGTAGCCATAAAGCCTCTGCTCTGTAATTGACTGCTTCCACTTCAAGCTAACATGTCTAAAAGAGTGACTAATGTTCACCTAAAGATTTCACTTGTGTTGAATGACAATCAGCTACACCTCGTGCTATTCTCCATAGATTGCTTGTGCTGGGTAATTGCTGAGGGAGAGGAGCCAGAGAGGAAACAGTCTTCTTAACTAAGGAAATTTATGTGAAGAATGGTATGATAATATCAAAGGAAAAGATAGTTTCCCATCTGATTTTAAAGCACAACACAATACTCCAGCCATAGCATTCCTTTCCTAAAGCAGAAGCATCAGTGCTGACTCCATAAACAGGACAGAGAAGGTTTTATACTTAAAATGGGTGTTTAAAATTTCAACAAGATATAAAAAATACAATTTTTGCTCCCCAAAATTACAGCCTAAATTCTTTGAATTAAGAACACATTTCTAAGAGGCCACAGATAGATTGCATGCTTTGGTCAGAATTTCCATTTCACTGAAAGTCAATACAGTTAATTAGCATTATAAACCATACAGAACCATACCCTTCACTGACATGACTTTATAACTTACTTTTGTGATCCTACAGAGCAGACTATTTTACAAATAATGTGAAATAATACACAGTTTATGTAGTTTTAATTCAGAAGACTAAAATGAAATTAGGCATATTTTTGTACTTTCCTAAACAAAACCTGAAAAACTAAAAAAAATGGTTTGGTAGGTTTTCCTAATTTTTTGAGGCCAGAATGAGAAATTTAAATTTCCTTTCTAAGTTTCACTGAAGATAAAAATAATTAAAATGTTTGGAACTCTTTAATGGACCATGATTGCTCTGTCGCCTTTGATATATACTTAAAGGTAATTGGCTAGTCTTAGTGATGTATTTTTAAAGAGCTACCTATTGATTAATAATGTTTCAGTATTAATATAACCACTTTGTGTGGATCAAGAACCATCAATAGCAGAAACCCATATTTATCCACAAATTAACTGGATATAGATCTGTTGCTTTAAGCAAAATGGGGTGTATTCACTCATTATTTTACAAGAGTAATGAGTAAGAGTGAGGATTAAAGCAAAATTTGAGTTTGTATTTCAGTTGCATACAACAGATAAAGTTAATTTCTTCCTGCTCTTCCAAAATGAGTGAAAAAAAAGGACATAAAAGCAGAACTTCCAACTGCAGGAATTGGTGACACCGTAGTTTTGTACTTTTGGGCCTCCAGGTCAAATGCTGGACAAAATGAAATGTGCAGTACTGACAGAGGTGGATTTTTTTTTTTTTTTAAATCCAGTTAAAAATGGATTAAACCAGTAAATGATCTTGTAATTGACCCCTGTAACCAGGTCTCTTACAGCCCCACTAATCTCACTGTCACCCAGCAGTTCCATAAGGACTCAGAGGTTTGCTGATTTATAGAGACATCTGAAAAGAATGCCCTGGCCTGTGCTGAAGAGCGATCACAGAATTATAAAAACCTGCATCAGTTGATTAGCATAGGAAATGGCAGAAAAAGAGAGTGCTGTGCCTTCCTACCACAAGCAAGAATAAATAAATTAGGGAATGGTTCATTGTCAAGTATCTTCCCAAGCAGGTCAAAACTTATGCACTGAAATTTTAGGAAGATCAGGCAAGTTCAGGTCTGAGAGCTGTAATGGCTATTGAGTACATCCTACTGTGGCAAGCCAAAATAAGTCCATCCTTTTCAAACCATCTGTCCCAGTCTCCCAGTGGTTACAGACTCCACAATATTCCATACAGTGTCTAGTTATCTTTAAAGTTAGATTTCTTTTCTCTAATATTCAACCTAAACACCACATACAATTCAGAACAAATGACAATTACCCTGTCACAGAGGATATTACACTGCTTTGACATTTGCTCTTAACGAATCCACACTGACCCTCCTGATCACCTTACATCCCTTAGATACTTTTAAATCTTTTTTTTTTAATACCCTATTCTATCATGCTTCCAAGCACTGGGAACTGGATCATAATTCTCTGGGCTTTTTTTCTAGGTCTCTTTTATTGATAGTGTGTATGTATCTATACTTTTTTTGGTTTGTTTTTTTTTAAATAAAGTAAGTTCTATGTTAGTTTTTCAGTAGCCCCCTTGAGCGTCTTTTTCCTTCCATGAATTCTCAAATTGCTAATGGCTCAGTGACAGCTTCAGTTTATTACGTAGACTAAAAATAATTTAATCAGGCAATAAGAAGGAAAAAACCCTCACGTTTCTTGAGTGTTTTTCTTCTTTTCTATTGAGGACACACTTTTAACTTGAAATTAAAAATTAATTTTTTTTTTTATGCTACATCATGTGATGACATACCACATGTTACAGGTCAAACAACTTAAAACTACCTTCCTAAATTGCTTGCTAAGCTATGTTGTATAGTTTTAGATGGCTTTTTAGCAATACAGAAAGCAGTTCTCATAGACAAAAATCTGTCTTTTCACCTCCAATACACACAGGTCACCAGGGGAAACACAAAGATGGGAGCGAGGCCTACAGGGACTGGCAGACTCTGTCTGTTTGGGGTGATTTTGCTACTGTGGAAAAGAAAAAAATCTTTCACCCCAACTGAGAAGTTAAAGCAGATTTCTGGTAGCTCTGTCTCACCACAGAAGCATCGTGATAAATCAGGCCTTTATTATCATAAAGTTGGCCAAAACTTCCTTGGTGATGTCTTTTTTAGAAACAAACAAAAATGTTTGTGAGACATTTCTCTTTCAGGAGCTTTTCCTTCATGTCAACAGGACCCTTCCATGGATCTTCTAGTGTGCACTCACACCTCCAGAGCCTGAAAGCCCCAAGCTCTGAGCAAAGTGTCCTTATTGAGAAGAGATCACAAAGCCACTGTTTTAGGACAATCCCAGTATCCCGACAGCCCTCTTAAACATGGACATGACCACCAGGAGCAATAAAATCACGACCTCTTGAATCTCAAATGCAGGAAACTGCTTGCTTGCTTTCCCATTTTCCTGAGCAGGAAGCTCTTCCTTCATATCTCTCTATTTCTCTCCTGGTCACCACAGCTGAGCTGGGGCAGCAGTGGCTGAGGCTCCTGCTGTAGAGAACATGATGCAGCCAAAGAAACACCAAATCCAGGTAGAGACAGAATAATGAGAAGAAAAACAACACAAAGCAAACCCCTCACTGCCCACAGCAAAGGGGGTGCCTGAGTCAGGATCCCCAGTGCTACACAGCTGTGGGTCCAGCAAGGGAAGGATTTCTAAAATCCGTATTTGACAGTCAGATCAGCAAGGGGCTTTTTCACAGCATCTGTCCCCAGCAATGACAGTCTGTTGAGCCTGACAAATAGGGGCTGTTTTATCTGTTCAGGAAAGCAGTGAAAACTGGACTAGAAGCGCTGGTCAGCTCCCCAAAGCCCTAGCCCCACAGAGCTGTCAGGCAGCCAGAGCCTGGGGAGCTCCAGGCCCACTCTCCTACCATTTCCCATTCATCTGTAAAATTGCAGGAAGCCAGTGAAGGGACAGTGCCAGGAGCATCAGTTTCCATTTCTGAAGGGCTCCTGGAAGAAATGTCAGTCTGCTCAGCCTTCATTCCCTGAGCTGGAGGGAGCTGAAAAGAGATGGAACCAGGGAATACTGCACGAAATGTAATCTGTGACCCTCGGATGAGGGCCACAGCCATTAAATGATCCCCTGAGTGTGAAACTCTGCAAAGCCTGGCTACAGACACAGGAGATCTAGGTCCTGGATGAAGCATTTTCTCCATCCCTAATCAGTAATTCTTTTCAAGGCAAATTAATGAAGAACAGAACTACTAGTATGATAGAATTACTTTTAGAAAGAGTTTCTTCCTCTAAGTTTGGAGAAGCTTAGAATAAGTTCTAGACTAGGCTATCAACTCCACACCTGCCACTCCCATTTCACAGCAGGATCCCTCAGGCTTCTGAAGCAGCAGGAGTAGGAATGGGACAGTAAAGGAAGCACAATTTATCGCAAGCAACAATTTACTAAGATTTTAAATGCCCTAAAGTTGCAGCAACTGCAGAAACAGCACAAGGATTAGCTGCTTCAACAAACATACAATTTGCATAAATATTCCTATTGTTATTTGTTTCCTAATGATAATTCTAAGGTAATTTTTTTCCTTTTCTTAAAAAAATTAAATAATCAACTTTTCTAGTTTGTCTTTATCCAAACAGATCTCCAAAATTCATTAATGACTGGACTGCTTCTGAAGAAGTTTTATTTGTATGAAAAGCTTGCTGCAAATTAAGCTGTGAAGAAGTAACACGGCACTATAACAAAGTTTGACATTTCCCTGCCTTCTTTTAATCAGCCTCACATGATGCTTTACATTTTGTTATGATGTGTTCATGCAGTGCTGAATCTCAAGTAAGAATGACCCACCCAAATTCCCCACAAGTTAAGCAGATGCACAAAAAGCAATTCAGAAACAAGCAGCAACGCTAAGAAAAAAAGCCATTAAACATGAAGAGAAAGCTTTTACCAGGGCACAGGAATAGGTCAAGTTGTGCAAAAAGGAAATATAAGGAGCACTTTAATGGCCTTAAATGCATCAGTAATTTTACAGCATTTGCTTTCTTTTTCTTTGTTTTTTTTTTTTTTTTTTTTTATAGTGAAAGGATGCACTCAATTCCTAAAAGCTACTATATTTAACTGGAAAAATGAGTGACCACTGTTTACTACTACAAAATCCATGTACTCGGTGCGCAGCAAAAAAAAAAAAAAAAGTATTTACTTCAAGTCAAGCAGCTAAAAGGGTTTCCTATATTTCAAATACATATTTTTCTGAAATTTCATCCAAGATTCCACACTGTCATTTTTGAGAAATTACAGCAAACTACTAAGGATCTCTACCCATGGTTGAAAATATTTTTTGTATAACAATGAAGTCATTACTCTTTTTATTCCTGTAAATTCCATGAGAGCAAGAAACAGAAACACAATAAAAAATCTCTTTCATAACAGTTGATTAGAAAATATGGCCTGCAGAAGTCTAGCTCTCTTTGCACTTCGCACATTAAGAATCCAAATACATTACCAAAGCTGGGATTTTAACCCCCCACAGCTTTAGCACAAAGAAGCACATTAATAAGATACAATTTAGATTTGCATTTTTTAATAAGCAAGGGGATCAAAGAAAATATGAATGCTGAAGGGATGTTAACTAATGTGCAAATTCAAACATCAAGGTATACTACAGACTGAAGACACATTGGCACTAAAGCGTATGTAGTAAGGCTTTCCAAAAGTTGTGGTGAACAAAATGAACTCTTTTTGAATTGCCTGCAGGCACCCAGTGAGTCTAGGAGAGGAGCAGATACATTGAAGTTGCACCAAATATTTTGTGTATTTGATTCTGAATATGGTAATGGTTGATAGCAAATTAGCTGGGATGACGACGGAGGACCAGCAATGAAAGGATTCCTGTTTCTAATAACCAGTACTGTTCTCATTAAAGACTCTGGGCTGTTTCTACATGAAGATTTGAGTATTTTGACAGACGTGTACTGTCATGCAGACAGCAGGATGGCTCCTCTCACTGAGGTGGCCACACTGCTGCAGTTTATTGGGTATAACCATCAGTCTGGGCAGCCTGAGCACCATGGGCTGCTACAAAACTAACTTTGCTGAGGCCTTGCATTAAGAAGGGCTGTGTCTGCACTTGGAGGAGGCTGAGATACCTCCTGCCAGCAGAACGCAAACCAGCACCAACATTTCAGCTGTTCCTACCCACCCAGGGCAGCTGACAGGTACATAAAGGGACACAGAGTTGTTGAAAAGGGCACCAAGAAAACAAGAGGGAAACAGCCTTGACAGGCTAATGACAAACATTCTTTTCTGTAAAACTGTTTTACATTTTTTGAAGAATTGAGTTCATAAGCTGAAGCTGCCTCCAGGCGTGACCAGCATTTACTCATCAGATCTCCACAGGCCTCAATGACCTTGGCAGTCTTACAAGGATCATATTTTCACATGGATGAACTGTTCCTGAACAATTTCTCCAAACAGGATTTCTATCAATGTCAGGCAAACTTCTCTTTTCATTCTACTTCCCTTTCCTTGATTAAACATATCTACAGTGGACATTAAAGAGAAGAGAACAAGTGTTCACCAGCATGCAGATTCAGTAAAATTAAATCAATCAATCACAGAACTAAAGCAGTGTCTGCAGTTATCACACCCTTCACTGCAGTTATCACATCCTCAGCGTTGCACACTCTGTCCCTCTGCCCATCCTGGTGATTTACTCTGGAAGTTCATCAGGACAGGGTTTATCTTGCAGCAGCCTTGTTCCCAAACAGCTCTTGAGCATTATGTAATAAACATGATTCATATGTGGATCATCTCCATCACTCTCACAAACAGTGACAGAAGATAATACCTTCTGAAGGAATCACTTTCAACACTTCAGTGTCAGCATGCAGCAAGGCCCTATGCTTATTTTAAACTTCCAGCCCAGGAGTTTCCCAAGAATTTTGAGGGAAAAATGTTTGATGTACTTGGCGTATACAATGAACTATATACTCTGCTTGCAATTAGACTCAAAAATTCAGAGTAACTCTGTTTTTCTAAGAGATGTCAAGTTCTGTCTCATTTCACAGACTTCTCCTATCTTTAGAAAAGACCAACACAGAACAAGGAATTTAATTTACAGCTCCTTAAGCATCAGACTGAGAAAATGAGGATGGTGTTTATTCTTTGTCAGTATAAGCAATGCATAACAGAAATCTGTATTTTAAACAGAGAAAGAAGTCTGTTCTAGTGCCCATGGAAAAGCCTCTACTCAAACACAAATACTGAATTTATAAGCAGAATTCCAGATTTAGTTCTTAATTAGCATTGTCTACACCTGTATGAACAGCAAATTGATTTGATCCCATGTCACATAGACACCCATCTTGCTCCAGTGAGTTCAATGGAGAGGAAGAAAGTTAAAAATGTCCTGAAAAGCAGCTTTTATTGGTTGATGTCAGACAGGGATAGATGGACAGCTGCTCTGATTCACTCCAGAAATCTTTCTATTCATGAATCCCTAACACATGCATAAATCATAAGAGGCTCAATGGAGCAATTACGCTGTATCTGAACAATTCTTTTTCTTTTTAGTGGAAAATAAACTTAGACAAAACCATCACGAGAAAAACTTGTAAAAACCTGCCCTAATGATTACTATTTCCAGTAATATATTTATTAGGTCATGTTTTCAGTCGTAAAAATACAGTAACAAACAGACAAATTTTCCACTTTGAAAGAGATAAATAAGTAAAATTTCTCAATTCAACAACAGGTCAGCTGGCGCTGTGTGAAAATTTTAGAGCCTGGCTGCCTGACTGTGAGATATCACAGGTATCTCAGCTCTGGTATCACATGGCACAGCAATCATCTGGACAGAAACTTGTATCACTCACTGGGACAGACCTCTCAAGATTTACAGACTTGGTAAAAACAAATGGCTACAAAAATCAGCTTGGATTTATGAATTTGGTCCATAGAAAGTAAGAAATATACATTTATGCAAAGCAGTTTTCAGTACAATAGCTGAAACCAAGCAAGACAATTTTAAAAAGTTGTGTTTGACCTAGTAGTATTAGATATATTTTAAATATTTTGTAATATGCACTGTTATATGTCTAATTCAAGAATTGTTCCATTTAGCTGTTGAAACAATATTGCAAATTAATGTCAGATCTTAACAAAAGCTGGTTTAGCTCAGCCAAATGGGAATACAAAAAAATGCCATAAAATTATAATTTTTTTGTAAAGCACTATCACTAGATATAGAACATAAATACTGAATTGTAAACTAACTAGAATAACAAAAGCATCCTTTTAATGAATGTAATTTATCATGACAATGTCAATGTGATTCATGTAATGGGGCCACATGTCCGAAAAAAGGAAATTACAGGTCATTAGGGTAAATTAAAATTACATAGTGGATTTGAATTATTTTCTTCATTTTGCTAGGAATTTCTCAAAATTTTCTTTTAATATCTTAAGTTTTCTTTTAAAATACCATACCATTCTTCCAGACTCCAACCAGCTTTAGCCTGGAAAGTGACAAGCAGGAGTTGTAAGGCTTTGTCCCATTATGTAACATCTGTATCAATAAGAAAATGAATGAAAAACCCTCATGAATCTACTATGAAAAAACCCCTTCTTTTTGTTAATATAACTATACACACAAGTCCCTTTTTTTTACCATGGAGTTTTAGTAAACATACAGCTGGGTAAATTTTGTGCCTTGGAGATACAAACAAAAAATGACAAGCAAGACAAGGCACAAGAGTTTAGAGGACAAAAAAAGAAGATTTTGTAGGCAGAGGAGGGAGCTTAGGGACAGTAAAATATAAAAGAACAAAATCAGAACACCATACAAAAATGTGATTTATCCTAAGGTCTTAGTTAACATTGCAAATAAACAGACCTAGGCATTGTCCCAAGCCTTAAAATAATGTCCCAAATATTAGAAGAATTATTTTTTGTGGATCCCCAAATCCAAATTCTAATAAAGCTTTTAAGGTAACTTTATGCATTGTTAAGAAAACTCTTTCATGCATTTTAGTTGAGAATCTCCAACCATTCTTGAATGATGTCTGAAGTAATTTTGAAACTTATATTTTCATCCAGTTGGTAATTAAACAGTCAAAGCCATGTCTCCAGTCTGACAGTTTCCAGTAACATTTACAGAGGAAGCCAAGGTTAATTCTTTTTCAAATGTGGACAGTTCAAATTAAGCCTTATCCCATTGAAGTCTTTTCTTCTTAAAATGGCCATGAGGCTGAACACTTCCCTTGCCAGTGGTGAAACCATAAACTATTACACAACGTCATACAGCATGGCAAAGACTACTTTTAAGCCTACTCTGTGGTAAGAGCTGTTATTTTAACTGGGCTATAAATCAATGCCCATCGTACAGTTTTTTAAAAATACACATACTGTCTTTAAACCACTGTACATTTAGAAATTTCAGAGTGGTATGGACCACTAGACATTTAGCTACACACAGATTTATGCTATTCTTATGCCTACTGTTTTTAATTAGTGACTATTTTAACATGTTCTCTTTGAAAGCACAAAGGCAGATGTCAACAACAACCATGAATGATTAATTCTGTTACAGGGTCTTAATTTACTAAGCAGGTAACAGGAATTTGTGCAAGTTGACTCCTAAGAATATTATGAATGTTAATAGATGGCCAGGTCACTGTCTGCTTTAATTTGATAAACATGGCGATGGTTTTCATTATTAAAATGTGGTTCCCTGAAGTATAGATTTCAAAAGATGAAAGAATAAAGCAAAGAGAGATTGATGAGATTCATCTTCGTGCTGCGCTGCATAGAAGCAATCTCAATGGCATGTAATCCAGGACTGCTTCAGAAAAAACAGAGGAAATATTTGAGTAGAAAAGACCCCAGTAAGGTGAACTCCTCCTCCCAGGTGTGCATTGCAGGGAGAGAACTCCAGGCAGGAGGGAGTGGGGTGCAGGACATGCACAGGAAAAGGTTGTGAAGCCAAACTGCAGCAACAGGTTAATGACAGAGACAGGCAGAGTCCGGTCTGGTGGCATCAGCTCTGCTCTGTGGGTCTTTAATTATTAGCTGCAGCACCTAGGGAACAGTCAGTGCCCCAATCAACCTGAGACAGAGAGTGCATGCTAAGTGAAACATGGCCTCAACAGAACAAAGATATGTAACATTCATTAGCATCCAGGAATATTATTCCACTGTCTTGGACGCTGTAACAATTCATAAGGAGCTAATCAGATTCCTATTTGCCATTAATATTCTTCTATGGCACTACTATTTAAAAACTCTCTTTGTATGCTCTTCAGTATTCCAGCTTGGAATGGCATGTTACTTTCAAGAAGAGTCTTTCAAACAAACCTACTCTGAGAACTAAGGCAAACCACTTTGTGGCTGAGATATGACACAAGATATTTCCATCCATGATCAGAACTCATAGCTACAGAGCTGCCCTTTTTTTTGAGGTTATTCAGTAAGCATCCTTGTACTTGGAATGAAAAAACCATCAACCAACCAAAACGGCATGTTTTTATCAAAATTACATTTAACAGATCATGTCCTTGCTGTGCATAAATGCATCAACATATGGAGACATCCACACAGACATACACTGGGTATCCAGTGGAATGTGAAACTCAACACACTGCTCCAGTAGCATTTTGTAACCAGGCTTAAGTGCAGAGAGACTTTACACTGTTCAGTTGCTACAGAAAGTGAGTTGATAATGCTGTTCTTCCACTCCCTCGTGAGAATGTAAGTACCAAAGCACAGCAGTCTCTGCTGTAATGTGGAGTACAGAGGGAGACTGAGAGACAATTGGAGGGAGAGCGTGAAAAATGGCAGAGGGCACTTAGTAATGAATAAAGAAAAAAAAAAAAAAAAACAACGCTGCTAATTTCCCAAGGGTTGGGTATATTTAACTGTCACATCTGGAACCCATGTTTAAGTGTCATTAAGGGAGCTGGTTTTCAAAGAAGGTTATAAACTGAAGTGTTCTGAAATCACTCTGCAGCACTGTTTACACAGCAGAGTGGCTGCAGGTTTTACAGCTGTGAGCTGGATCCCGACAGCCACAGGAACCAGAAACCCCACAGGGATGCTCACACTGATGTTCTCCCTGCCTCAGAAAGGGATGCTCACAAAAGCAAAGCAGCTTAACACCAGCCAAGGAGTTTGAAAGTCTCAGACACAGCTCTAGAGCCATTAGAACAGCCTCTCCTGGGCCAAAAAACCCCACCTCAAAGCGCTGCTTTAGAGTTTCTCATCATGATAACTGCACTTCAGGCAAGCGAGAGGCTGAAAGAGGCACAAAGCACAACAGGAGGAGTTTTAGTGATGTGACACTTGAAACACACTTCACATACAAAACAGTCTGTTTTCAGAGGTCTACCAAAATGTAGACCTCTGAAAACTCTCAGTTTATTTAAGAAAATTTTTACTCCAAAAAAATCTGAAGGCATTCGAGATTACTGGGAACTCTGAATTGGTACAAGGCCTCAAGACTCAATGTTTATTCATCTGTGCACTTCACACTGAATTCAAAAGCCCCCAAAACAAACAAACAACCAAACCTCGGTAGGATTTTTCTTTTTGGAAAAGTCAAAAGCTCTTTGATTACTGACAGCATTGGTGAAGTTCTCTGGACTGCCAGTGTGAACATCTTTAGCATTATGGTAAAGATGAAAAGATAGAGAGCGGCAGACAAGGTACAAACAAAGACACTGAATTTCTTTTGCGTATGTGAGTTCTGCATGTGCTAGTTTGCTCTGAGCTATGTTAGGTCATGCTGTGTGACACACATTTGATTTGATATAGGATTTAGAAGGACACACCTATCAAAGTGTGTTTATAAACTGCCTGCAGAATTAGTCAACTGAATTTTGCCTACATTTGAGGTGGATGTGGGATGTTTATTCCTAGACCCAAAGGCTAACCTAAGTCAATGAATGTTACTGGATTCTTTTTTTTTTTTTTGTAGGAGAAACAACTGGTGTTCATTGCATTGCCACCATATTTATCACTGTTTTGTCTGAAAATGCCACTTGGATATTAAGACTATTCACATAATACAATGCAATGTATTTGCTTAATTACTGCTTTTAAATTGTAACATGTCAGAGAAAACAAGATGAATTAAACCCCAAAATGAATTGATCTGTTTACATGTGTACACAGGAACACTGGAACGAATGACATTGCCATTACAAAACAATATTTACGCCTGAGTAAATGAGGTGCTGCACTCTGTTGGAAGAACAACTGTATCTTGGAGAGCACTGTTTAAAACAGCAGCACATTGTTTGTGTTTACAGAAATTCATACTTTCATTTCCATCTAGCAGTGCATGGATCTGTACCAGCCCATTTTTACCTGATGGAAAGGTGTTCCCAGTAACACCTACAGGCTTTCATCTGTTTAGAAACTTCTTTTGCATCATTGTCTTCAGAAAGGGGACAAACAAAAAAAAAAAAAAAAGTATAAGGATTGGAAAGGATTACTCCTGCAAAAGGGTAGTTTAACATACACTCCCATCTTCCTTTGGTGTGGTATCCTAGTCTGGATTGTGTCCATGCACCCAAGGATTCACAAACCCTTTTCCCTGTGGTACTTCAAGAATGAGGTACCACACACAGCCACGTTGGAGCTGAACTTCTCAGGCTGCAAGAAGAAACCATGCCCTGCAGGTGATGTCTAGTGGGTGAGGGCAATCTGTCCAATTTTAATTTAGTTGACATATCAGGTTAGATTTTTAATTCTGTGTTTATCTGCAGACAAAAGACTACATTCTTAAAAACAAGCCTGGATTGTTCAAGTGAAACAGAGATCGAAATGCTAATTGAGTCTTCTCCCAGAAAGGTTTTGCTTAGATCTGTGAGAATACAAAAGGCCAGTTAATCGAAATATATGCAGTACATTTTGTTTATTCAGTTCAAATCATATAGACAGGTTAATTAAAAATTCACAAAGGATTTGTTTTCTCTGTATCAAGCCTAAGGGTTCTTAGTGTTGTGTTTAAACAGGTGCATATAAGAGCAATGAATATGATATGGATCCTGAAAAAGGAATTTTAAAAGAAAATCAATATCCCAGGCAAGAGAATAAATGGAATTTATCACTTGTGCATGCAAATGAGAGGGTAGTTGGATAAGAGCTAATGCAAATTTCTAATTCCTTTTGTAGTGCAGTCCATTCCGAGATTTCCCATTTCAGCAGCTCTAATGAGCTGATAAAGATCTGTATCATGATGTGCTGGGTTTGGCTCCAGAACACAAGAGTAGCATGTGAGAGGTTGAGCATCTCTCCTAGGGTGCAGAGAGGCCACCTTGCCAGGGGCAGGAGGCCAAGGGACAAACAGACTCAATCCCTACTGAGCCCAGAGAACAAGTAAGGCACTGCCAAGGAACAGGTAAATTCGGGCAAATTCCTTTTGGAATTCATCTGGGATAACAGAACAGCCCAGTCTGGAAGTGACTTTGAAGGACCATCTGGTCCAGCCTTCCTTAAGCACACAGGGACTGCAGTGAGTGTCACAAAGGGACTGACTGTGCCTTCCAGAGGTGCTGCGGGTCTGACACTGAGGCCAGCTCCAGGGGAACCCGGGATTTTCACACCCCGAAAACACCTTCTAAAGGGCAGGTAAGTATTCTTATTTGAGATGTGTGGCTGTAAGCAATTTCCTTTTCTTATGTCCAGATCCAAAGCACGTAGGCTCCCAAGAGGATGAAACAGTGGGGCTGGAACTCAACTTGCAGGCACTTTCTTTGACTGAAGCTCTGGAGTTTAAGCTGATTCTCACCCAAGCCAACAATATTACAGATTTTATCAGTAAAAACACTGATGTGCCATTGACTTATATTTTCTATTGTCCCACTGCCTTAAAAGGCCATTTAATACTCAAATTGTTTAATCGAAGATAGGAAACACTTTCAGCTGGCAAACTTGAAAGAAACAGCTCTGAACTCCAGAGAAGGAGAGAAAATTTAGCTTTAACCACCAGAAGCTGGTGGTCAAACCAATTTTTGGCTGAGAGATGACATATTTCCATCCATGAGGGGGAAATTTCCACCTCTGACAAGGATCTCTGCAGAGGCAAATGCAGACAGCAGGGCACAGCTCACAAATGGAACATCAAAGTGTCTCCAGTGGGAACCACCCTAAGATAGGGGCACAATGTCAATATTTAACTGACCTTGTTAAAGTTTCAGCATCCATGCCCTGGAATTCTGCATTCCTGACAAAAGTAACTTCCAAGAATGGAAAAAGGATGGCCTCGAATGCATGTACAAAGGAGATAAACTTTGAAGAACCACGTTTTTTGGGATGGAGTAACAGAGGAGAGGTGATGAAAGCAGTGAATGTGTAAACATATGCTGACCTAGCACAGAAACAAATGGAAAGGAACAGGGGATGATGGATCACACAATATGAGTAATTTAGAAAAGTATTCAAATAATATGCAGAAGCACTGCCTAGAAGATACCTAAAAATATTACATAATCATTTTGATCACACAGCATGCTGAGTATGAAAACACGATTTATGTAAGAAGTTTTCAAATCATACCATTTTTTCCTCCCCTTTTTTTAAAAGTATGAAATTTTACTCTATAGCACCCACTTTTTATGATTTCTCTGGACGCCATAACACTATTTTAAAAACCAAGCAAGAACAATTAATATCTCACAAAGCACAGACAATTCTGCTACTACAGGCTGAGTTGGAAGCTCTCTTTTGCAAGAGGGGAATTGCAACCATTAATTCTTTCAAAATATAAACTTTAACGAAAATTGACAGCAAAATGGTATCGCAGGTTACCTTATGTCATACTTCTCAAAAAAAAGGCATTTTTTTTCTAGAGATATTAAACAAACCAAGCTCATCTTGAGTTAGTGGTAGCTGGGGAAATATGACAACTCTGAAAACCACTTTGTTCTGAGGAGGAACTGAAATGCCTGTCTTTACAAACACAGGCTTGACTAATATGTCCACTCTTTCCCAGCCCTTTAGTTACAACAATAGCCTCCCAAAAGCAAAGTGCAGGTAAAGCAAATGCAGAATTGCCTTTCTGAAGCAGCTGGGGTGGAGATGTTTGACCCAAATGAAAACCCCAACCTCAAAAATAATAGAGGAAAGCATACAACCACCTCTCAGCTGTTGCTTACAGCTTTTAACTTGAAAAAAACCCCTAAAATTGACAACACTCCTGTCACAACATGGATGCTATTAAGAACTATGCAGGGCTGCTGCAAAGCTTTCAGAAGTCATGCCATTTTCATGCTGCTGTAAACCGGAGAATCTCAGAACTGAAGCACAGGTTAGCACCAGCTTCACTTTTTAAAGGAAAAAACTTGCAGAATTGGAGCCAGAGGAGTCTGAAGTAGCTGGGACCCCTCCTTTGCAGCTCCACAAAATAAAGCAAGAATGAACATTAAAAAGTAGAGGGGTTGTAATCTTTACCCAGTCCAGAAGGGCTGAGAAAAGGCAGAAGTGTGAAGGCAGAGAAACAAATGGAGAAGGACACTTCACCTTCCATTTCAGGAGCGAGTATGCAAATCTGACAATACAGACAGAAGAAAGTGCAAAGAAGCAAAAGAGCTGCCAAAAGAGGTGTAATTTTTTAGAGATTAACACTTAGAAGTTTGTGTCAAATCTAGGCTTAGAGGGAGCTCATAAACAAAAGCTGCATAAGTTGCAAATGCAAAAAGGAAAATTACATCCCCTCTGAGGGGCTGTCAGGTCAAACTTTTGGTCCTCGGTTTCTTTTTCAACTTTAAATGCAGTTCTCTCCCAGCAGACACCTAGAACCAGTTTTCCAGCAAACTTTGAAGCACATCTGTGCTGGCTTTTAGCTGGAAACTAAGCACTTAATCCAGAATTACCAAATTCCAGACCCCTGCTACTAAAGAGAGCCACAAAGTCCATAAGCACTTTATTTACAGCCCCGAAGCTTTCCAGTGTTTGAGGTTAGACCTTGGGCTTTTGGTCATGGCCAGACTGCCTCTCTCATGCTGCTAAACTGCATTCCAAGTTCAATCTCTGCACTCGCCCATAACCTCAGTGCTAATGGGCAAAGCAGCTTTCCATTTAGTTGATAACAATGTCCCTCAAGATCCACAAAGGAAATGTTCTCTCTCTCAGACCTAAGAAGCTTAAAGTCTACTGGAATTTATTTGAACTTGCTTAATAAACTGTGCACTGTTAAAATGTGGTCATTTTAACACGGCACCGGGACGGGAAATGAGATAGTGACAGTCATCCAATTCAATTATTTCTGTTAAATGCAAAAGCAATTCTTGGAGCAGAACTGGAACTGTATTCCACTTCCCCAGGAGAAGGCTGACCACTACATTAGAGAATCATTATAACTCTTACATCCTCTCATCTTTTTGTCTAGTCCTTATGTGGACGTAGGGCCTCATTAATTTTGCTGCTCTGACGTAATATCAGTCTCCAAATATGTTTATGCAATTTCCAAGTAAGGGGGAAAAAAGAATAATAAAAAAAAAAATTAAAAAAGGAAGATACTTGAACCTAGCCAAACTACCCTCTCCCTCAAGTTCTTGAACTGTATCAGTCACAGCACTGTCTCAACACTTGAGGGCACAAGAAAATCCTGATTAAATGCACAGGGCTTGGAAGAAATCCAAAACACCAAACCCCAAGCTTAGTTAAAAAGTACCTACTATTGTGTAGGACTTATTCTCAGTGCTATGCAGATCTTAAACTAAAATAAAGACAGAATTGTACACTGTTTGTTCAAAAGAACAGACCTTATTTTTTGAGTACGAATTGTATGTGACTTTAATAGTATGAATTCTGTCAAGTTGTCCATAGAATAAATTTGCGCACAGTTCAACATAACATGTGCACATTAAATAGGATTTGGCATTAAAAGACCCAACATTGAATGGAAATCGAAAATAAATGCCCACATTCTCCCCAGAAGACTATTCACCCCAAGGCCTTAGGCATTAATTTAAGTGAATGAGGAAGCCACTAGGGCAGCTGTCGGTAGCTTATTTGATTTGTGAATAAACAATGGCTTCATTTTAAATGCTATTTACTCCTACCACATACTAATGTCAGAATCGAAAACACAAAAAAGAACCGACTATTCAAAACCACACATTTTTAAGAAATCTGCAAAATTCTTCATTTCAACATGGCAGGAAAATAAAATTATAAGAACTTCTGCTGCATTACTAATTTAAACTGCTGCTAATGCTAAGAAGGCCTGAGATTGTATCTTATACTTAATTGATATTGTGCATTTGGCTGTATATTAATGAGAACTTAGGGTATCATAGGTCATTCCAATAAAATCTTTGGGCTTGTCAGCTTGAATTATGTATCTTTACATCTGCAGAAAACAGTGGCAACGTGATAATTACAGCAGTTGATACATGTTGTTATAAGTTTTTAGTACAATCAGGTACATCATGTCCAAAGCGCAGATGCCAATCCAGTCTGGCACTAATAATCCATCAAACAGATTATTAATTAAGAACAGTTTCTATGCAAAGAGGAGCATTTAGCTGCACAATGAATTTTCAGATTGGAGCACAGCAATTTCTTCCTGATATTATGAAGACTTAATTACAACACAAAACCATCTCCCTGGCACTCCAAGATGAAAATGAAGACCTTTACCCTATACATCCATATAAACAATGCTGAACTTTATGTGTAGGTGTGCTTGTGGGTTTTCAGATAATTACACACAGAACTTCATTCAGCTTGTTAGGTTTCATCTAAACATCCTCATATTACCAGGATTCTTGTTTGTATGTAGTTTTTGTCCTGGGCAGGGTTCAGAAAGAAACTGCCTACAAAGATGCAGTTCTGTCCAGCCCTTCTCCAGCAGAATATGCATGCTAAACACTTTTGGTTTCCATCTAACTTTCTAATTTAAAAGACAACAAAGCCCAGCTGCCCCTTCCTACACTCAATTTCTATTTCACATATAGACATCTTGTCCAGTGATCAGACTCTTGCTTGACATGTAATAGAGGTATGGGAGTCTACGAAAAGACAAGGAATTTACATAAAAGGAAAGGAACTGTTCCAAACAATAAGCAAATTGTATCTGTTCATGAATGCAAAATCTGACTACAAAGCAAACCGAGTGCACAAGTTAAATATGCCTTTGTGCAACTGGCACTTAAAACAGCTGATAACCCAGGACAAAGCTGTCACTGAAAGCACAGACACAGACAACCTATGGATAAATTGTTCCTGAATTTCTCTAATATACATTAAGCACTAAAAGGCTCGTTTTTAACACACACACACCATTCAAGCTCAGCCTTCTTGGTTTTCTTGATAAAAAATGAATATCCAGGCTAGCAAAGAAAAAGGAAAAACAAGTCCCACTGAGCAGTTCCCATGCTGATCTCTGCTTCTAAGATGCAAACCTAGAAAAACTGCACTGAGACCCAAAAGGTGCTCTGAATGTACAATCTGTAATAGCAGAAAAAATGCCATTGCCTCCATAGCCCTGAGCCCCCACACTTACTACATAGGAACAAACATTTTTACATTACTCATTTAAATCCACCCAAGCTGTCCAGCACAAAGTATCGGGGTCTAGAGAAAGAAAAAACCCACAAAGACAAATTGCAGGTACTGGTGTCCATGTGCAATGAACCAGCCCAGCAGCTCAGGGTATTTCCATGCACAAGTCAGCTGTGCAGCACATGTGGAGGGAGGGAATCCAGCACTTCCCAGTGGCTGCTGTGCAAGGCTGTACCAGACCTCATGCGCACACCAGTTCCAGCTGGGCTGCCAGATGTCTGAGATTTATGGACATATGGCAGTCCACACGGTAGCATCTAAACTTTTAGGGCTTCCACAAAACCCAGAGTAATCTTTTAAACCCCTGAAATCTATATGAACAATACCTCTGTGTGCAAAACAGAGTATGTCCAGGAGCATGCAGATGACTGGTGCCTGACATGGATGAATGGCCCAAACTATCTGCAATCTTATATCCGCTGAAAAGTCATGAACCCCACTATTTTTTCTTTCTGAGTTATGAAGCAGAGCTCAGCAGGCTGTAAAATGTTGTATTTGATATATTAACAGTGTATTGGCTATAAGCATGTTCTCTTTCTCAGGTATTGCTCAAGTGTTTCCACTTTACATCCTACATGGGTGTAACCATGCTATTTTCTGAAAAATCCTTTCCTTAGGATTTTTTTTCTCCTGAGAAGCTGAGAGGCCTCAGGAACAAAATGTAAACAATGGTTATCTGCTGCTGTGGAATGCAACAGGTGCATCTGTGATTGGTCTTATGTGGTTGTTTCTAATTAATGGCCAATCACAGTCAGCTGGCTCGGACTCTCTGTCCGAGACACAAGCTTTTATCATTCCTTCTTATTCTATTCTTAGCTAGCCTTCTGATGAAATCCTTTCTTCTATTCTTTTAGTATAGTTTTAATGTAATATATATAATAAAATAATAAATCAGCCTTCTGAAACATGGAGTCAGATCCTCATCTCTTCCCTCATCCTAAGATCCCTGTGAACACCGTCACACATGGACTGATATTTAGGCAAAGGAGGTGCAAAGGAGCCCCTTTTTTAGCAGAGCTGGTGTATTACAGGCTTTAAGTTGTTGCATCTACAGTAAAAGATGAAAACAAGGAAAGAATTGGAGTGAGTTGCTTGGAAAATGTGCCTCTCATCTGTGGCCTCAGACTTACCCCTGCGTTCACACTGCACAATGTTTCAGCACATTGCTGGTGAGCCCCATCCCTGTCTGGGGGCACCCTCTGGGGAGCAGCATCAGGGCAGGGCAAATTGCATCTGTCCTTAACTTTTGAACCACAGCTTTCTGGGCCAGGCTGCAGAGAAACACAGACCACAGCTGGGGGACGAGTTTCTGGCCGCTCATAGGACTTACCAGAATGATGCTTCTAAAGCATCTGTGTTTTCACTTCCTATTTTGGTTCAAGTGTTTAAGAAAAAGCATTCTGCTTCTGGGTTCTTGGATTCCAAACATTAGGCACATTAATTCACTGAGTCTGTATTTGAGTACCTAAACAGAGCTGGCCTGTTTCTCAGTATCATCAAAGCTGTACACTTTCAACCAGTGCTTTTTAAGTTCAACTCTTCTTTCCCAGCCTTCAAAAATTATTCATCATTTTCCTTGCATAAAGAATGCTCAGATTAATAAGACAAGGAAGAAATGCCCTTGTAAAAGAAAAAAGAGGGATGAACATAAAGACACCACACTCACTCAGACCCTAACAACAGACCTTTTCATTAATTATCTTCCTAATGATGCATTCTCGAACAATACTGCAAAATTTCCTTCGAAAATTGAGCTGCTCACTGGGGAAAGAGTGTATTTTATCTTGTTCCCTCAAGAACTCTGAAGCCATCTTCCTCATATTTATATTCTAATCTTTCTATGCTCACTTGTAAAAGCTGATAATTAGGAAAGCCTCTTTGATGGCCAGAAGCTGCACACTATTTCTGTGTGCATGGTAACAGCATGAATCACTGGCTGCACTAATCCTGTAAGAGTGTTAAAGGTCCCATGTGACATTTACCCTGAATGCTAAACCTGTCCCATATTATGCTATTTCACACTAATCCTGAGAAAATTAATGTTAATTTATCATGAAAAAAAAGGTTAATTATACATTTACTTCTGATTTAGCCACATTACACCAGACTCACAAATAATACTGGGGGCTTTTGGTTTTTGTTCTTTTCTTTTTTTTATGGAAGTTTTCTCTTTCAGCCTGCAATCAGGGACTATATCCCAAAATCATACCAGGTTGGGAGGCAGTGTTGCAGAGGCAGGACAATGTCAAAACCCACTGGGAATTCTAATGGTCCCTCTGATTCAGATTGTAGAAAGTTTAGCTTTTGTTCTTTAAGCAAAACTTGCAAACAGTATCTGATTCATTGTTTCTGCTGGTGGTTTTCAAGTATACATTGAATGCCAACTCTGGTTCAGAAAACAGATTCAAGTTATTTAATTGCCTATTCATTGCTTATTAAAGTAATAACTTTTAGAATAAAACTTGCTCCTTTAAGAAATACTTCACTGTAATTAAACCACAGCATTTACTTGAAAATCAAAAACCTCAACAAAGACATCCTACATTTTGAATGATTTATTAATATGAGTAGACTCTAATCCTTAAGTACAATCCTGGCATTTTACCCAAAGTCCTGCAATAGCTGCATTACACATTACTATACAAACCAACTTTGAGAGATTGCCAGGAGACACCACCAGTAGCTACCCCATTGCTTCCAGACAGAAACCCACATGAAAAGCAATAATGTACATCACTAACATTTCTGTTACAGAAGTTAAAACTTAATTGATCATAAATGGGAGAAGTCAGACAGACATAAAGTATGTAATTTACATATACCTCAGTGTTCTCTCTGGGAAACCTGAACTTCTCCTACGCCGCTATTTATAATTAAATGCATACTTTTACCAACAGAATGTGGATGGGGTCAAACTAATATTACTAAAACAGCATTTACATTTTTCCTTATTTTTATATTAGATATGCTATCATAACGGGTGGTGAAAAACCATTTCAAATTCAGCTGCTTTTCAGAAAATTTATAGCAACCAATTAAAGACAGGGTCTATCCCATTTCCTGGGTCTTCCAATAGCCTTTTGAAACCATTTCTCTGCTTAATATCCTATAAATTTTTCTTAGAAACATTCTTCAGTGTCTATGATAGAAAAACTGTGCTGAAAATCAATAGTCTCCATACTTATTTGCCTGCAATATGTTATATATCAAAATCCTGTTTTATAGAAGTCTAAAATGAGCTAAAAGAGATTCAATTTTAAGATCCAGGATTCAAACTAATAGGTTTTAATTTAAGAAAATATCTGACACTCTGAATAGGCAAACAAATGGATTAGATTCTCTGGTTTTATTCCTTAGGCCATAAGTGTTAATCTCTCAGCAAAACCAACATAACACACCACTATAGATTATCAAAAGTGACTATGGCTGCCATGAATTATTCATTTGAAAAGTTATGCACCAGTGATAATATGAATTATATTTGAAAAATATTCACATAACATTTTAATAAGCTTTAAAAATGATTTCTTTCCCAATGTTTAACCTAAAAATAATATTTAGTATCTCAGAAGGAATTATGGATTTACTGGATGTGCTCAGCAGTCCTCCCCTAAGGTATCTAAGACTAAGGGTAACTGATCGTGTAAAAGCTCTTTAAGATGTACTTGCTCCACAAATTAAAGGTAATACATGTCTATTTCTCTCAAAGGCCTCTAATCAAATTATCTCCATGCATGTAAATAGCTGGTCCTATTGAAATACATTTACAAGACACTCTAAAATTGAAATCAGTAAGGATTCCATTTCTGTATTTGATTTGAGGCCGAGCAGTGCAACACCTCCTCTCTCCTACTTTAAATGTCCACTGTAGGAGTTGACACATCCAAGATTCTGGTTTTTTCTTCCTTTTGCTTCCATTGATCTCGAGTGGAAAATCTCAGCCAGTCCTGAGCCTCCTGTCTCAGCAGGTTCACCTGCCCTCAGCCTCCAGCACCATCCTGACACTGATGAATCACCAATCTTCACTCGCATCTCTCATTTCCCCTGCGTTGCGGGCTATCTCCCTTCTCTGCCTGCTTCTCAAACACACAATTTTGATGTCAAAGTCAGCCTCCTGAAAATTGAACTTCTTATCTTTCCTTCCAATACTCCCCTCCTTGCCACTGCTGCTGACAACATCACAACCTTTTTCGATTCTCGAGATTTCAAATTTCATGGCCCATTCAACACTTTCCTCCATCCCTTGATCACAGCTCAAGCTGTCAGTGTACTCCTCTATGATATCTCCAATATGCACTCTGTCCTCTCCAATCCTTCCTCTAAAATACTTGTCCAAGATTTTGCATCACTTACAGCAAATTCCAGTTCAAGGTCTTATTCCCAATGCCCCAATACGTCTAAAATACAGCTGCTAAAATAATGACCCTCCTTGCCTGCACTGATCATTGTAACTGGCCACTGACCATGACTTTTAATGGTCACCCTTAAAACAAGAGTTACATAAAGTGAACCATTACTTTCTACATTAAGCTCAAGGTTCTGACTCTTCCAAGGTTTAGTTCATCTTCCCTCTTAATTTTTCTACACTTTCATTTTCTTTTCCTCTTTTCTACAAAGCCATTTACTCTTCCTTTTTGTTTTTCCCAAGGGCTCTTGCATGCCACCACAACACTGAATATACAAAGTATGTTTGTTTTTTCCCTTCCAAAACACAACTCTGTGTTATGCTTTCTCAAGTATCTCTTCTAAAAATGCTTCCTTCAACCTGAAGTTAGCCACTGGAACATAATCCTTGCCTTTATTCTGAAAAAGGAAGTAAGCACCCTAATTCAGCCAATTCTTATTCTGTCCACAACAGTTTTGCCTGGAGTTCTTTTCCTTTACAAAATATAAGCAAATCATTCCACGAGAGGGACACTTTCAAAGGTTTTTTAAAAAAACCTGCAACCAGACACAAAAAAAAACCACTCAAAACCTTCCCTGCCTAAGCAGAAATAATCAGTTTAATTCACTGTGTATCTCATTGAAAAATCAATGCTTACTAACAACTAGAAATCAATATTTCTTCAGATAAATCATGAGATGGTAACCTGCAAAGCAAAATTTGAATCAATTATTCAAATAGAGGCTACTTTAAAGTAAAATTATTTAAACCAAGATTAATTAATTAAATTAATCTACTCTGTCCCAATATATTACCATAGCAGGTTACTTCACCTACATAGCTCTGTACACATTCAAAGTCCTTTTCATGAACTTGCACACACAGTTTGTCCTGGAGGAAAGCTGAATTTATTTTATTCCCATCAAGCAGATTGACAAACTGAGGCAGAGAGAGCAGTCAATGGATCAGTGGCACATCCAAAGCTTTGAACTCAGCTCTGCCCTCCCTGAAGAACAAGGCTGATGGTCACCAGCTGAGCCCCCTCAGAGATTCTGTCTTTGGTCTGCACCTCTGAACATTGCAACTGAGCCAAAAATTAAAGTTGTGAAACCTGAACAAAGACTACAAGAATGGGCCAACTTCACTGTCATGTGGCCATACATTTCAGATCAGTTATTTGAGCATGGATATACAACAGTTCCAGAAACAGAGTTCCATGCAAAACATTCTCAAAAATGAGATGTTTCTCCCCAAAAAAAGTTCAACTCCAGAATTTTGCAAGATGATAGAAAATATGTAAAAATTATTTTTAGTACACTGGTCAAAATCTCTTTTTGACACCACAAATGCAAGTAAGGCAATAAAACCCAAAGTGTACTGCCCTGCAAGTAACACTTTTACTATTTCATTATTTCAGAGGTACAACCCCAAATTTTAATACTACAAACACTTAATTCAAAGTTTTTTCTGGCTATGAGGACTCTATTGGGCACTACAGCAAGAAGAAAAACAGATCTAAACTAAAAGTGCAATGAAGTGATTATGATGGTTATGAATCAGCCTTCCATTATTGAGCCACTTTAGCAGCATGTCATAGATTCTGATTAAGCTCTTTAAGCTGAATTACATCGTACTATTAGAAGACTACTCAATTAGTATTTTCCAAGGCCCAGAAGCTAATTTTGCCAGCATCACTAATTTTTACCAAGGTCTGATCAGACCTCACCCCAGTGTGCTCAGCAGGAGCAATGAGCCAACTCCAGCTGTACCAGACCTGCTATTAAAAACCTCATCAAAGCTCAGAGCTCTGTCACTCCGGGGAAGCCTCACCCCAGGTAGGAATTCCAAGATTCCCCATGGGCATACAGACATCACCTGCGTGTAAGAGACAATTTACAGACTGGATTTTGCCATTTCAGAGGCTGTTAGGTGCCACTACAAACGTTCAGAAGCCAAAACAAGAATAACTCAAGTTTTCTAAGCAGTTCATAGGTGCTCCTGGCAATGCAAGGCGTAATCACAGCATACTGCTGCTCCCTGACTGCACAATAGATTTTGAAACACTGCAATCATTCATGTTCCTGTTGTAAGACACAGTATTACCTCCTGTTTTCGCCGTGTAAGAAGGACTATTCACATCTACTAAAAATGGCAAGAGCTGCAAAAAGGAAATAAAAATAAAAGGGAAAAAAACCCAAAGCAGCACTGCAGCAGCTCCATCTACAGAAATCCCGTGTAGGAAATGACTGTGTCAACCTTAGAGACAGCAAACAGCTCCCTCTGACCTACGGGTCATATTAAAATCTGAGACAAAAAGAAGTTTCTTTTATGAAACTCCTGAGAAGTTATCTCACTGTAACATTGCAGCTTAATTTAAAACCCAACGATTTTCATCCTAGTAAACTCTGAGGATCCTTAGTGTAGGTATTTCATTAATAAAAACAAGCACATTTTCCACAGCACGCATCAAAAAGCTACTTCTTGTATTGAGAATCATGTAGCAAAGACAGCACAAGTTTAGCATTCAAGAAAGGTTTTGCTCCAAGTTCCCAGACGTACTTCTGCAGTCTGGAGTATTTCACATGCCAGTGAGGCTCCATGGCTCCAAATTCCAAATTTAATTCAAATGTTTGCACACTGAATGCAATGTAGACACAGGCAATCTAAACCAAGAGGTCTCTCAGATAAATGGATGAAGCAGTGCACAGTCATGTGCCAATTCATGTGAGACAGATCATAAAATCCCTTAGCCTTGTAATAAATGGGGCTCCTCAAGGAGGTCTCTCTACACAGATTACCCATAATCATCTCTGAAAACATACTGAGAGAGTTTACTTTTCCAATCTACTCAACCATCATCTATTTCAGATAGTACTGTAGTTATTGTTCATGAATTGTACTAAGTAGAGCCTTTGGAGCCAGGTTCTTCAGTTGGATGGCTTAACTTTGCTGCTATCCTTTTTTTTTTTTTTCATTTTGTCTCTGAGAAAAGTTCATTTTCGTTTTTAGTTATTATCAGTAATTGATAAAATATGTTTCAGCATCTCCTTTGGTTTACAGCATTTTCTTTCCTGGGCTTTTGTTTCACATGGAGCAGTAAGTAGCAGGTGCATTTTCTCACAGTCCATAAATATTTATGGCTTGTGAATAACAAAGTGTACAGGCTTTAAAAAAAAAATCCTCTGTCGTATTTTACACACAACAGGCGGAAAAGGAAATTTCCTCTCCAGAGCCCATGTGTGGGACTGAATGTCTTGGCACTGTGTGTCAAGGAACCACCTGAGACCAAGGGTTCTGTCCATATTCTTACAGACATCCAATTATTCATTTATATATGTACGCATGTAAGTCCATGACATCATGCACCTTTAATACACTTCCTATTAATTCAGGCAGCTGCTCTTTACATCAAGTTAAGAAATCCCACCAGCCTGGAGACAGTAGGAGTCTAGAGCAGATGAGCATGCTGTCCTGGGAATTTCTAAAGTCCTACACTGTTATTTCAATATTTTAAATTTCCATTTAAAAAGTATGGAAAATAGTTATTTTAAATAATAAACCCCAATTATACTGTTGGCTTAGTGCCAGCTAAAATTTGTAGAGTCTCCAGATATTCCCAGCTAAACAGTGGCTGGAATACACCTCAGGTGATCTGCACTTCTGTAGCACTGAGGCTGTCTCTCTCTCAACAACAGTTTCTAAACGTGTATCATCCTCTGTGGGGTAAACCAGTGATAAAGGAGCCTTTGGAAATAGTGCAACCTACTCCCTGGAGGTGTTACCAGTAATTAATGTGAAGTTACCACTGAGCAATGTGCACACTTGCACTAAGGACTATCTGTGAGCTTCCAAACAGCCTCTGGAGTTGCTGGAGCACTGCAATATCCTAATGTGGGCTCCATATAAACAGGCTGCTTCACAGAGAAATGGCTACAGTGAGCAGACTGAAAAACAGAGTCAACAAATTTTTTTAAAGGCTATTGTTTATAAATCTGAATATATGTAAATATCCCAAATCAGCTTTGCATTGTCCTCTCCTCAGCATGGAGGGCTTTATGTGACTTTACCAGATAAATGGTTTTATCTTCATTTACAGAGTTATCTAACTGTCACTTGGGTTTTTGTCTTGTCTAAACTACAGACATGGAGATCTTCACCACCAGCATTTTTAGTGGAAAAACAAGGCTGAGTCACCCACAAAATGTTCAGCACTGTCCACTTACACATCTCTCCGAAGGAAAAGGGAAATTCTCCCACCTACTCCAACTGAAGACCACAGGTGGGTCATTAAAATCTGGATATCACTGACACAGAGCTGCTTGAATGTTTACAGTAGCTTTGATTTAAATGTGACTATTTTAATAACAGTTTCGTCGAGATTCTGCTCTTTATATAAAAATTAAAATAAGGAACAGGATAAGCTTCTAAGCACGAAATAAAAATAGTCTCATGCAATGTGCCTGACCCTAAACCTGTCCATATGGATGTCCTGTCCTTCCTTTGATGCTCAGCTGAAATGCAGCTACAGAGCCAGAGAGGAGGGCCAGGCACAAAGTGCTGCTGCACATAAAACACACGCTGGAGAACAGAGCAGCTGTGCCCTCAGAAAAGGTCTGCACAGGTCTGCACAGACACCCTTTTGATCTGAGAAAAGGACACTAAAAGAGACTGTCATCTCTCAGGACTGTCCACCTTGCTTGCAGCCCAGGCTCACAGCAATTTAATGATTCCAAAACCTCCCTTTGCTCATTCTGCCTAATGCATGAACAGCTATGAGCTCAGAGAGGCCTGTCTGTCAAAAAGTCACCTGCAAATGGCTTTCTACTGACCTTTAAGCAGGTTTAAGTACAAACAAGAAATGAAAACAAGAAAATTTTTGTTTCTAAAATGCATGCTACCAAACTGAAAACTAATTACATTAAACAGTACACGGAGGAGGCTGCTCTGCAGATGCATTACCTCAAGAGCAACCCCTCCCATCTGCCTACTGGATAAAAATACATGGTTGTAATTTTACTTCATTTCGTAATATTTTTAAAATTCTACATAGACATTTTGAAGTGTCCAACTATGTTTGTACTCCAGGACAGATGAAATGTGGTATGTGATGATTCCTCCCCTCCCCCCCCCAAAATATCAAAATAGCAACAGGGAGAAAAAGTGTTATTCATATACAGACAGTGACAGTTTCTAATTATCGATGCATCACTAAGCAAGGTTTTGCTAACAGCTAAATGAGCTATTGCACTTACAAAATGAGGGCACGTGGCATATCTGATTAATTTTACTTATGCCTGTGATATTATGTAATTTTAGAAGGTTGGTATGTCTTTATCTTTTGGAAAAATGTGCCACTTAAAGGCATTAAATACCATATTGTTTTCAACCCAATTATGTTTTGTTTTCATCATGCAAATGGAAAAAATGCTGAGTGGTCATTTTAAGTCCTATATATTATCATAATTAATTGAGAGGTAGCTTCTGCTAGTGCTAGTCAAATACAGAACATAAAAGAAATTAAAAATTCTTGGCAAAAGAAGGTAGAGTATTCCAAGAAATCTGCTTTTTGCGAACTAATGAAACAATTTTTAACGATTTTTATTACAAGCATCTGTGAGCTCCCACCAGGCAGGAGCAGGAGAATTGTTTCTGCTTATATTGCTCAGTTCCAAGCTAATGTCCCCTAAAGCTGTTAGGCTGAATGCCAAGAGAAGATATATCCACAAAGGGACCTGACCCTTACCCCTGTGACTAATAAGGTCTCCTGGAAGTTTTAACTTAATAGTCTATGTGAGATTCTTATTAGTGAAACTTTGCCTTTTTTTCCCAGCCATATTTAGTGAATTATACTCTTCAGACAGTAGAAATCACAGAATCATTTAGGCAGGAGAAAACCTCTCAGATCACAGAGTCCAACCACTAAACCAGCATTGCCAAGTCCGCCACTAAACCACATCCCCAAATGTCACATCCACATGGCTTTTAAATCTTTCCAGCGCTTACAACCCAGCAGGTGAAGAAATTTTCTCTAATATCTGATCTAAACCTCCCCTAGGGCAACCTGATGCTGTTTCCTCTTGTCCTGTCACTGCTTTTTGGAGAAGAGGCTGAACCCCACCTGCCTACAACCTCCTGTCAGGTGGTTGTACAGAGGGACAAGGTCCCCCTGAGCCTCCTCTTCTCCTGGATAAACACCCCCAGCTCCCTCAGCCACTCCTCATCAGACTCATCACGTACAAAAACCAAACACTGGCATGAAAGAAACAGACTGATGGAAAATTCTCCAGCTACAGAACATCTGAAGTCTCTTAAATAAAGGACGTCAATATCCACATTTCTCTTTTCCTTTCTGTTTTTACTAAACATGCTTTTACTTCTCTCCTTACCAAATCTCAGAAGGTCATCTCTTGAGTACTTGTGTGCCTGTGAACACTGTTTTTAATTTCTGTGCTCCCACACTTCAGATACATGGCAGAATCTTTCTGTAAGCTATTAGATAAGATAAGGTCTCAGTCAGTGGAACACCCCACTTGTTCATGTGTTGTGATTTTGGTTTTTTTTACCTGATTGCTTGAAAGGTTCTAGCAGCAGAGGCCAATGCTCTGACCCTTATCAATGCCCCTTTTCTTGAGACAATTTTGTACTTGCACTACTCCAACCACAAAAAATGCTGGACAAAACGGCATCTGTACCCTTAGTAAGTGAACCAACTGACTGAAAATATTTAACTTTACAGTGTAGTTGAGTCTGTGAAAGCTGGAAACTAAAGATGAAATGAAGCCAAAGAAACCACAGAGGTCAAGACTTCTAGAGAAATCCATATTTAAACACTTAAGCAAATAGTTGGTTCTTCTACAATAACTCTGACCTATACTTAAAATGAAGGTAATTACAAGTTTCTGGTTGCTCAGTTAATAGATGAATGCAGAACAGAATCTGGGGTGGTGACTCTGAGGCCAATATCCTATGTGTGGAAAAGCACTGCCTAACCAGGAATCATTTAATGCATGAGTGACAGTTCCTCTCACAGAAAGAGAGAGGTTTAGAAAGAAAGAAAGAAGAGGAAAAAACCCAATAGAAAAAGGAGCTGAAAATACCAGCTGCCTGAGCCACTGTGATATGACAACAATTTCAAGGAGTGGATCATTTTCTAAGATAAAGCATTATTTGTAGGGAAGATTGTTTCCTCTGAATTCTGCCTCCAAGAAGGTCTGCAAGAGAAACTTCTTGTCCCACTGTGCAATAAAAGGATGGAGCAGCACAGCCCTCTCTGAAGTTGCTCTTTGTACCGTGCTGTAGTGCAGAATACCTTGCACAGGACAAGGATATTTGTCAAGAGTTTGAAAATTATGGTATTCAGAGCTGGGGAGTAACTCAAAACTGCATTTTCAGTATGTGAAAATGCAAAAGACTTCCAACAAAGTATATCACCATGGATTTCATATGTATGGGACAACAGAATGTTGTGCAAACCTGCTTATCTCCACCTCTAAGTTGTTACTGTGTTTACTGATAGAGAGATGCAAATCACATGGGAAGACAAAATTGATTTTATGAATTTAATTCAAAATGTATCTTCCAACTAGTTATATATGGCAAGTATACTTCTAGAGATTAAATTAAATGTGCACCTGCAGTTCTAAATTATTTTGTTTGCTGGCATTTTAGGTGTGCAAGATCTAGGAAAGTGGGCATAGACAATCTGTGAGGCTCTATACCTTGCCAGAGCTGAACAAGTAGCTTATTCATTACTTGATCCTGAATAAAATCTGAATTCAGGCTTAATTTAAGGTATCATTTATGTTCTATGTTTCTTTTTAAAGAAAAGCTCTCAGCCCACACTAAAGAATTAAGAGATACGCATAAAACAACCACAAAAACACTTTTATAGAAGGCAGTAACATTACCACCTGAGTCTCTGCACAAGGCTGCATGTGAATTTTAAAACAAACCAAACTACTAAAGAGGAAACAGCTTGGATGTAATGAAGTACAATTTATTTTTGTAATGATCTGATTCCAACACTAAACATTCCCAAAGCTACAAATGTCAAGTAGGCACCTAAGTCATCTGTGAGATTTCTAATTTTCACTCCCCTAATTTAACTGAGAAGAAAACAAAGGAAGATGAGACTACACTTCACTTTTGCTACATCCTCATGAACACAGATGACAAAGATCTGATAGAACAATGGGAATGTTAGGATTTAAAGCTTGTCCTCCCATACAGTAAGAGAGCAAGTGCTCTGTGCTCAGTTTGGCATAAATGAAATAATTTCTGGATAGTCGCCAGTGCTAAGGTTAAAATGCAGGATTACAACGCTTCCATGATGACAGCCTACAGGGAGACATTTGTTGAAAATTGCTTTACCTATCATTCAGTCAGCAGAAAGAAGGGGGAAAAAAAAGCTTTGCAGTACTAGTTACATTAGGGGTATGTTGAGTCTTTATCTATAAATGATACAAATGGTAAGCTTATAAAGCCCCCATACAGGTGCAATCAACATAAAAGCCTAGCATTTCTCCTCGTTTCTTTTGTATCACAAAGTTCTATATATTTTCACCATATGCCATTCCAGTAAGTGTGTGTAATTATAAAGGAAGCATGACCTAAGATTTAGATTCAAGTTTCAAAAATTAAATTGATTTTTTTTTTGACAACAGGCAATAAAGTTTTCACCGGTTCCACTGAGAACAAGCAGAAGTCTTAAATCTTGCAGCATCACGTAGAACAACGTGTTTTAACCATACTCTTTTACTCTGCAGGAAATGACAACTTAGGCAGTGCAATACTACTAAATTGTAGTATTTTAACTGCACTATACATGTCTGCCTTTGAAAGTCCACTGAATACATGAAAGTCTTCTACAACAGTTTGAAAGAAATAAGAATAAAGAACTAAGTCTCAAATTTTCAAAGAGGTCCATACAGACTGTCATTTGGCTCTCATCTAAATTAATAGGATTCAGACAGCTGCTTCCCAGAATATTGCTTCAAAAACACAGGCCTACGTAGTCAGAAGGTTTTTCCAATATGGTTAAAAAATTAATATTCATATTCTACAACAGCTTTTATCTTTATGTTATCTGTTACTGACAAAGAGAAATTAGAGTTCTGATCTGTGTTTTGGTATCGCTAAGTGATTCAAGAATATATAATTTGTAGTTTCCTTTTTTAAGAATTAGGAGATCTGTAGGTGAAACTGGATTTGAAGTGATTCTAACCTGTTATCAATGGGCAAAAGTTTATGTATATACTGTATCAAAATATGGTTCATTCTGCAGCTTTTCATACTGTTCTGGACCACTTCTAAGGCAAAAAAAAGTGTCGTTTTACAATGATTTCAATAATCCAGTTGTTTACTTGTATCCATAACACATGGAAAGAAAGCCTCTGCAGTTGAGTGCTATCACTGGGGACCCAAAGTGTGCGTCGATTTTTTTGTGTTTGTTTTCTTTTTTTTATTTTAATTTGCTTCCTACCTCTTTCTCAAGAAATTACTATTTTTCCTGGAAAAATGAGTGTAGACAGTCTAATGATGAATTCCTAAGCCCACAGAGAATTCATAGCTCTGTCACCAGCTCCCCTCTCTCAAAGGATTACTTAGAGAGATTCTCTCCGAGACCTGACTACAGTAAAGTAAAGCAGTAAAAAGTGTTATTTGGTATGAATAAAGGATTACTTTATATTAGATGGATTCATCCTTGTGACAACTGGGTAAGTGTTCAGTGTAACTCATCTAAAGCCAACAGAAAAACTATTTAGCACTTCTAGCACAAATTGGTCTCTTAAGCCAAATTATACTTGTGCATGTCATATTTCAAATAAAGGGAAAGACAAAAATGGTTGTCTGATGCTGGTCTCCAGTTAATATCTGCTCACATGGTGCAAGAGAGAGTCTGGCTCTGTGGTAGCACACACCATAAATTTCCCTGTAAGAAACAGGAATCTCTAATAATGTTGGTGGTTTTTTACACCACTGGTACAAACTACACTTGCCAGTTAAAGCAATGAGTTTTCTTATTACATACATATGAAAAACAAATGGTAAAGCAACTTGGTAGAATTATTGCAATTTGAAAATAATTATTTTTCACAAGACTTTTGGGTTCTACTGAAACCTCCCACTGTTATCAATCCATACTTTCTGTACTCATTATTATGAAAAAAAACCCCAAAACCTTGCTTCTGCCATTCAAAAAATACTGGTATGGGTTATATTTGAGTTCAATTCATATTCAAGTGTTTCTATCCCTAATTCATCTGCATACCCAAATCCAGATTCAGCATACCACACATAGATAAATATATGGTGGTGTTTTATTTACATTTACACAAAGTGATGTTGATCCTAAATTTGACCTCTCCTATCATACCAATCAGCCAGTGACAGTCAGCCTTTTTTACTTCTCTAAAAGCCATGAAAAAACCCCAAATGTCAAATCAGTGCCACCATCCACAAGCTGACTAGAAATGGATACAGAGATAGAGGCAGAAAGGCTACATGATACTGACAAATTAAATCAAAGGGAAAAAACAACTCTAACATTTTATGTACAAGAGGAAACTCTAAAATTAGTTTTGTACAAATAAACCCTGACTTGACAAGAAGTCAGGCAAATCTAGCTATAGTGGGTGACGTGCAGCCATGACAAAACTCCGGCTAAGAAGTTTATTTAAAGAGAAGTGAAAACATTTCCTTTTTTTTTCATTTGAGCATCATACAAATACAAGTGAGAACAACCTCTTGGGCCTTGGGGAGAATCATTCCTACTGCTCTGTATGGCTGTTAACTCCTTTGCATGGATATCATCACCTCCTTCCACTCAGAAATGTCTTTTTCCATAATCTATTTTCCAGTTGGCTAACCTGATTTGGGTAATACCACTAATAAAAAAACCCAAAGAAAGTTGGATATGTCCAGCTTTTCAGTTAGTTTGGGTATGCATGCTTTTATTTTAGAAGGAGTACTGAGAAAGAATAATGTGATGGAAGGAGAATAGTAAGTAATGGGCAAAAGCGGGACTGTGGTGCCAGGGAGGTGCAAAAATAAAGGAGGGAAAACTGCTGTCAGTCAGCTTGTAGAACAGAGTTGCAGAACTATCAGATGTGACATCAGGATACTGTTGATATTAACCAAGAAATTTTATACAGAGAGGCTGTTAGGCCAGAGAGCGCAGAGCTCCTCCCCTGAGGAGGCAAAGCTCAGTGCAGGGATTAGGGAGGCTTCACTCAGCATATGTAATGTCACACAGGGGGTGGAACAGCTGTGGAGCCATGACATAGCTATGCCTGCTATGTGGAGGCTGTGCTGGGGCACAGGCCAGGGATTTGTAACGCTTGTGGGCTCCCCCACTGCCACTGCCAACCTTCTCAGCATCCTCAGCACAGCACTGGGAAAAGAGCTCCCATGGAAGTCACCAGCCTCTCTACTGCCTGCACCTATCCCATACGTCCAAACGCTGCAGCTGTGATGTTTTCCATACTTTCAACACTTGCACTCCAAGGGGAAGAGGGACTGGATTTAGTCCAAAGGATGTTACATCTATATGCTTTTAGAAGGATGAAGTAGTTATCAATTTCGCTCTGACCCACAATGTCATAAAAGCTGTTACCAGAAGATATTAAAGCCAGCCACATGTAGGGCAACTGGAAATGGAAAACCCCAAATCCACCAACTGCTGCACACATATTTAGTCCTTTCTTGATCTTCTGTGTTGTGCTGCTGTAGTGCAGAAAGCACCTCCAGATGGATACAGGCTTTGCTCACATGTACACACATGTACAGAGCCAAGCAGCCTCCCAATTTAGGCTACTACATACCTATTATCACACTTCAGAAAACACACTGAATATATTTCACACTGGTCTAAAACCAGAGAAGGGCAACAGGGAATGGTGTCAAAACCCAACAGCCCTTTCTCAGTGAATGCAAAATGGCATCTCTAACAAATGCAACTCTAAAACGTACGGTCCACTGGCCCCAGCATTTAAAAACCAATGGCAGGGAGTTTGAGAAGGATATGGATCATGAAAGGATCTCTGTGACAGATCTCTTGGCAGAATTTCTAAACTGAAGAGACACCAGGATGTTATTTATATTCTAGAGTGAAACACACTCAAACACACAATTACAAGTAAATACTCTACAGGCACCATACTTAATATAAAAATGAAGGTAAATCACTGGTAAGATAAAAATAGGCAGCAGGGGAAAAAAGGGAATTCACTTACATTTTACTACCAAAATAAATACCAATGAAATAAAGTGAGTGGAGTAAAAAAAAATACTCCCTTTTCCAGATCCTTCAGGCCTTGCCTCAGCAAGTGTTTCCACCCCCTGTAAAGGGAGCTAAGCATACAGACTCCCCTCTCATAATGATAGTAGTAGTAGGAGACAAGACAACCCCAAGCACAGGGGCTCTCGGGGAGAAAATCAGGGATCTGCTGTATGGAAAAAAGAAAAACCAAAGTAACCACTGATATTTTCCATGCAGGCTAAGAGATACAGCTACAGCTGTAAGCAGAATTTCAATGAAACAACAACAAACATTATTCAACATCTTGCTCCTCCAGCAGCGCACAGCGCGAACCCGTCAAACCCGTCCCTTTTCCACAGCAGAAGCCGCTCTGGGGGTGCTTTTGGCCCAGGCAGGGTTTCTCTGCAGAGTGCTCAGCACCAAGCACAGCAGCGAAGCGAGGAGCAGAGGGTACCAGGTGGCAGCAGGCTGCCCGACAGCGACGGGAGCGCAGATGCCAAGCGCCGCGCGCGCCCGGTCCAGCGGCCGACGGAGAGGCATCAGCAGCAGCCTCACAGCCTGCCCAGCCACAACGCTGGCCAGAGGGCCAGGGCTGGTTGCAGCAGCTGCGAAGGAGTGTGTGGAAAGGGGAAATAAAAATGGGGAAACGTGGAAGGCCTCGCCAGCCAAAAGAGATAAACACACACACACACGACACACAAGTAATCGCTGCGGCTTCACAGCCCGCTGGAAAGCGGCGCCAGGGCTGTGGTTTCTGGGTCTTTCTGTCATATTGGTAATACTCAGAAATGGGCATAATGGAAAAGATTAATTTCAGAGGATTTCTTAAGTTTGCAATATTAACTGGGGCGAGAAGAACGAAAAAGCCCTCACAAAGGACTACTGTAGGACTTATGCAAATATTTCCATCTGGGTTTAGAATAAAAATCAAAGCCCTGAACCAACCAGCAGACAGTTTCATGCACTGCTAATGAAGAGAGAATTCAATTCTCCTGTTTGCTGAAATGAATATTGAACTTGTATCTTAATGTTTTACGAGAATACGGTATGTGTGTCAAAACAGGAGTTTCACAGACAATTTCAGGAGCACTGGCAGCTTCTCTTAATGTTTAAGGGCTGGACCACAGCTTCAGACTGAGATGTGAGTAAAGGACATTGAGCAGCCATTCCTCTACCTTGTAATATCTGAAATTCATACAGTAGCAGACGAGATGGTTGGGTCCTAGTCTGCCCTTGGCAGGCCCCCTTCCCTACTAAATGGATGATACACACATACAGAATGGGACACATTTCACAGCAGCACAAGTTAACCTAGATGCTAACACATGCTCTGGCACCTGAACCTGCCAGCTATTTTCCTCAGAAAAAGGACAGGGAAGAAGCTGAGCTGCATGGATCCCTTCCAGCACCTAGGGAGAGTGACAAAGGGCCAAGTTCCCATCACAGGGCAGCAACGGATGAGCGGGAGCATGTTGCTCCTGCAGTAGCCTGGAAGCAGACAGCAAGGGCAGGATTAGAAAAAGGAGGGGAAAAAATCTGTTGTTCCACAATGGTGATAGAACAACCAGGAAGAAAAAAAAAAGGTAGGATGATAGATGACTCATAAAAGTGTGAGACTGGTGCCAAAAGCAGCAGATTTGGCAGCGATGCAGGACATGCTGCCTCAGGAGAGCTGAGCTCCAGTTCTTGCTGCAGTGGGGGAGCGAGATGCATGAGCTCCCATCCAGAGCAGGCTCCTTCCCTGCCTCGGGCTCTGCCCCACCACCCTGAGCTGCTCCCTGCAGCACCAGGGGGATGTCACCAGCCTGCCTTCCCCACCCTGCAGCACCAGGGGGATGCCACCAGCCTGCCTTCCCCTCCCTGCAGCACCAGGGATGGCACCAGCCTGCCTTCCTCTCCCTGCTCCCTGCAGCACCTGGGGGATGGCACCAGCCTGCCTTCCCCACCCTGCAGCACCTAGGGGATGCCACCAGCCTGCCTTCCTCTCCCTGCTCCCTGCAGCACCTGGGGGATGCCACCAACCTGCCTTCCCCTCCTTGCAGCACCAGGGATGGCACCAGGCTGCCTTCCTCTCCCTGTTCCCTGCAGCACCAGGGATGGGACCAACCTGCCTTCCCCTCCCTGCTCCCAGTGCTACACAACACTTCCAGCAACAATTTGACAGTAAATTAATACATGGATTCTTACACCGCTAAGCCTGAAATGGTTTATAAATTCCATTTTTTTTCCCCCTTGTCACATAATTAAAACTCTGCTTTCCTTCCACCCTCCTTCCACTAAAATCTTTTGTCATAAATTTTGTCATTTGTGGCATGTGAACTTGGGGTGGTTTTGTCCCCCAGCACTACGCCCCATAACTGTTCAATATATATCAGACAGGCATTTGGGAAATAAAGGAGACCTGAAAAACGAGGGGAGCTGAACTCTTGGAGAGATGCCAAAAAAAACCTCAAGACAAAATTAAGGCCGTAAATATGTATTGATTACTCAGGGGAAGCTTTTTACAATGTTTTATCAAAGGTTACCTGCTCCCAATCCTTTATATTCTAAACTCTGATACTGCTGAACCACAGAGTGCCTCAGCATCTGTCCACTCCTTAAATATAAGACTGCAGAATGACTCTCACTTGCCATAGGCAGGTAAACAACTCAAGATATTGCTTTGCTTCAGATGCACATATGTTGACTGCAAGAGTCACTCACAACTTTCTCAATCCTCCCTTCACCCATAAATGCAGGTTTCTGAAGCAGTGATACATTGGGAGACCCCAGAGTATCAGGTTCCATATCTGTTACGTGTTTGGAACAGGCTAATAACAAAAATGTTCATTCATTTCAAAACACATTTTACTATCTTTTGGTAACACATTTTACTATCTTTAGGTAAAGCCTACTACTTTAGCTACAGAACTGCAGGAAATGCAGAAGTAACATTTCCTGTTTGCATTTGAGAGCATAACTTTCCTCAGAGCCTCTTGAAGCACAGAAAGCAAATGGCATCCTCCTGGTATTCTGAAAAGGTGTTTTAAGATAAAAAAAGGTACCCAAGTGGGTTGATTCTTCTGTATAAGTTTAGGGATATGAGGAAGAGACCTCCAGGGAGTCAAGGGCAAGAGAAGTCGCACATAGCTTCCAGATTCAGTTAAAGCACAAGTCCTCTCGGACTCCTTCATCCACTTGATGGCTGTTGTATAAAAGGATATTAAGAAAAAGTTCAGTTCACACATGTATTTATGAGGTCTCCCACTGCCTTCTGGCAACAATGCCTAAGTGGAGATTCTTTACTGACATTAGGAACACCCCCTCCATAGCTGGATTCCTGTTTCACACTCACATTAAAGCAGAAACCAAACCAAGTCACCAGCCCAGAGAGCTCTGAATTCAGCAGACTTTTGAAGTTTTGAAGGCTCAGCCACTGCCTTGCCTCTGAAGTAAGAATGAAGCAGCTGCTGCAGCTGGAAGTGGCACATGCTCACCACTTTTAGGGAACATGAACATTGATGGCGCTGTTCAGCAGGCTAAAGTCACCTTTTGTGTTGTTAAATTTTTGGTACTTCCATCTGGAGCCAAAGCAAACTCTTCAAAGTGACCTTCATGCTCTGGGCTTTCTAGCCCTAGAAAGCTCCAAAACAAACACCCTACAGGCCCAAGTAAAGCAATACATAACTCCAGCAATTATGCACATGTTGACAAAGACAGGAAATTTTCAAAATTCTCAAGTTTCTCAAAAAGCAGTAATCATGGGCCTGGCTACGGCCTTTTCATTAAAACACAACCCCACCACTCTTCCTTGCTTACCTGATATTTCTTCTCAGAATTAAGCTGTCACCACATAAAAATTTTAGATTTTATGTGATACTGCCAAACATCCAGCACGCAACTGTGCAATGTGTCATTCAGAAAGCAATTGTATTTATAACTTTTCAATTACACTTGCTGAACCTAACACCAGCTTTATCTGGGTAGCTTTTTCAATGTTCTAAGCAAAGATTGAATTAAAATAGTGAGAGCAATAAACTGTATATCAAGCCAAACAACTCTTAACTGCCTTGCATCCCAAAAGAGAAGAAAACCATGACAGAATTTCTATGCTTTTATATAGCACTGCCTTGCACAGAGTAAAAATTTTTAGAATGTTTTTCTTAGTGTTTGTAATGTTTCTTCCAATAGGAAAACTGCTGTCAGATAATCATGGGAGAACGTAACAGTATAACAACAACTGTTCCAGTGTTTAAAAAAAATTATTCTGACTTTCCAATTATGAGAAATTTTCAGAAGAGTATGCTTAACAGCACATCATGTTACTGACTGGCAACTCCTACCAAGAGAATGGCTAATTGTACAAAGTATGGCAAGCTATTTAGTAATAAACCTAAATTTATTCTTTGCACTTCAGTGGTGCCCACAAATTACGCACTTAGATTTTATCATCATATGTGATAAATCTGTCTTATGTTTTGCACACAGAAAGACTTTCACAGTACAAACAGATACTGTGGTAACATAAAAAGTACAGTCTACCCTCCTGGTTGTGGTTATTTCTAATTTATGAAACATGTAATAGTCAAAGCTGACTAGATGGCTCAAGCCAATTAGAAATAGTCCCAACAGATAAGCATTTCCACAACAGATATTTCATTAAAAAACAAGCCTCATCCCCTTTTCAGTTTTGTTTGTTCAACCACAACTAACTGTAACCTCTAATGCACCTCACAGGATGTTGGGTTCCATACATTAAACAGAAAGTCTCTGTTGGTATAAAAGTTACTACATAGCCCCTGGAAATAAAAAATGTACAGCCTACAAACAGTAAGCACCTTCTTTCCCATGCCACATGCCCCCAGTAATCATTGATACATCCTGACTTTCAAGAGACAGACAGACAACTGTGTAAATAAACAGACTCTTATGAACTACATTTTGATAGCCACATAAATGAAGAGTACTTTCACTACTTAATTAATCCAATTAACATACCAGCTTCCCAAATCCTTGGGAAAACATCAACATGCCTACAGCTATCCATTCCCAAAAGCTGGTATTTCATTTACTAATCTTAAAAGGATGTCAGAAAGGGATGTCACGGATCTGCAATCTTCACCACTTGCTTGGTGGATCAGTCCCTGGCACCACAGCACAGCCCCTTCCTTGAGGGGTCTCTGAGACACAGCAGATCAGTGGGAAGAGGAGACCAGGAGCCATCCCATCCCTCCCTGTGCCTCTTGCAACGTCCTTGGAAGGCACAATGGAAAACACTCAGGTCCAATCTGATTTGATAAAACGTTTTCTGCCCATTGTGCACAGGGACTCCATAAAGCAGAAGGCAGCAGAGACTATGACTCATGAATTGTGAATGAGAATTCTGATCCTCCCCTCTGTGGATGGCAGGACTTGCAGTCACTTTCAGCCACGAAGAACTGGCCTTCTATTACAATCTGTTATTCATGCACAGAGTGAAGCCATATTACAGCATAATGAGATCTGTATATTACACCCAGATACCATTTAGGAAAAGCAGTTTTCCCTTATTTAACAAATGCAGTATACACATATTCTCAAATGCTGTTGATTGTTTGTTCATAAAAATCAGAGAGAAACTCAGCTTGGAAGGACTCTTGAGGTTTGGATACAAAGCACTGCTAAAAGCAGGATCAGCTGCAGTATCAAACCAAGTGGCTCAGGGCTTATCCAAATATTTTGAAACTTCCAAGGAAGGAGCGTGGACTTCAGTGTGTACATTTTATAATCAGTTTACAGGGATATAAATTAATGCACATTAATTTATATCCCTCCATCTGGCTATTTATATGTTTATACCTATGCATCTGGCTTAGCAAACACTCTGCCAGAGGGCACCAGGAGATGTGCTGAGCAAAACAGCCAAGGAGACAAATTTAGTCCTTTGTCCACAGGGCCCATTTCCTTCTTAATGGCCAAGTGCAGCTTCCATCTCTGGGAGATGCTGCCTTGTGTGCTCTGTGAACACTAAAGGTTGTCTCAATCTTCTGTGCAAAGGTGACACTGGCTGCAGACTGACATGGCCCACTCCTCAAAACCCAAAAATGCCTTTAAAAACATCAGAGGAACAATTCATTCTACAAAAGCACATTTCTGCTGTTACAAAAATATCCCTCTAATCACAAGAACATCCCAAAATGTTAATTGTGACCAAATAAAAGGAGAATTAGACAAGAATAATCCAGAGCACAGCTTTTCTCTCAGAATCTCTCTTTAAGTGGGCACTGAAATAACCCCAATCCATAAAATTTTCTCCTATGTTCTCATGCAATAATAATATCAATGGAACTAATAAATCAGGATTCATTTGTCCAAAGATCCATTATTGTATCAATAAAGTGACTGGTCTCAAACAAAGAAGACAGTACGAAAGCATGAGCACAAGCTTTTTGCATGTTGAATAAAGCTTCTGAAAATTGTTTTCTCTGAAACAAATGCTAGCAATGTGAAATTTGACCTTAGCAGCAAGAAATCATAGGTAACTCTATATGGAACATGAACTCTAGGCCTAGGGATATGGTTCTTTTGAAGACAAAATATCCTTTCCTGGACTCTTTCCTAAGTTGCATAGAGAAGTTGTTTCAAGAATTCTATCTTTATATATGTCCAGCAAACCACAGATAGCTGTCTACAACACTGTTACAGGATTTCTTTAGGTTCTGTGGGGTTTTTCTAGGCTTGTTTTTTTAATATCTGTTTTAAATTTCCATTGTCTGTTTCAGATATATTTTGTCAGCATAAGTTTACAAGTTTTTCATATTTCCATTCTCTGCAAGAGCTTTCACTCTCACACCCTCACATTTCGCCTCTGCTAATTAATTTTCACTCCCACCCAAGATCTACTAATTTCTGTAACGATCAAGAGAATACCCAAACACTGCAAACTGCTTTATCTAAGAAAATTGAGATTTACCGTGACAAAATCTCAGAGGTCATTCATGTTTGGGAACAGAGATGCAGTTCCTCAATGAACTACACCTCCTCTGTCCAACTGCAAGGCTTAAAAACCCAGCCTAGATCTGGTTTTCTCTGTCCTGTACATGAATCCTCACAGTGCAGCTCAGAAGAGAAGACACATGATTTCAAGCAATTTGGACAAAGAGAAAATGCTACTCTCCAATTTTGAGAAAATTTCAGTAAATTGAGTTGTACATTTGGATACCAAACTCTCTGCCACACAATCCAAGAAGCTGGAGTAGGAAGGGGAAGAGCTCTGCTGGACAGGAACACGAAGTCAGTTTATTTTTGTGTCAGATGAGTTTGATCAGATGAAATAGGAGACTTCCTTGCTGAAGGAGTTATCTCCTCCTTCCATACTGCAACCAAGCAAAGCTCAAACTTCTACCCTGTACAGAGGGGTATATAAAACGGACCAAGGAAGAAAACTTTCCTCTTTCTCCAAACTGATGTGACTCCCAAACCAAGCTGTCCCCCTGCACTTAATCATTTCCAAGAATTGCCCTATTTTGAGTTTGCACATATTACACAGTTCCACATGCCCTTTTACAGGATCTGTGCACTTCATGCCATGCTTTGTTGACTCTACCACAAAATTATTCTCATTCTCCTTTTATCTAAGTCAGAGTTTAATCACATTTGCAAAGTAAGCAAGCATTAAGCTGTATCCCTGGGTGAGTTTCTAATGCTAACAGCATGCAACAAAAGGAGAATCCCATCACTTTATTGATTGTCTCCACACAAAAGCCAAAACCTGATTTATCATGAATGGAACCATTTCTTCTGTTTAAAGGCTATCTCAGAATGAATGCTTGTACTGCTTCTCCACAGGATCTGGAGAAAAGAGGATCATATTGCTCAAATGTACAAAGTTAAACACAATACACATTAAATCTACTTCAAATGTTCCCCAAAACTGGCTAATTATTTGACTGCAATGTGAGAAATCATCTAAAAAGGTACAAAATGGGATGATAAACCATCTTCCAAAATAAACTACACTCATTAGAATGTTAATTTGGTTAGTCCACTTAAGATGTTGTATCATGGACTGCAGAGCTATAAAAGCTGTAACTTCAGATAAAAAAACCCAAGCAAATCACTTTTCTTAGAATAAACCAAAAGGTATTTCTAAAATAATAGCATAAGAGCATCAGCCTAATGCTTATTTTACACTTGGATGCTTTCGAATATGCGGACAACCTCAGTGTGAGAATTGGTGAAGTTCACAAAACTAATTAAGAAGATAGGGTATAAAATCGAGACATTATAAACATTTTAGGCAACTGATCAAGCTTCTTCATCTTTTCTTAATAGGTCTGTTCAACTATTTTTCCACCCACACAATCATTCTGAAGAAAGATTATGGAACAGGACACATTTAGAAACAAAATAAAATAAAAATATGAACCCCAAAAGACAACCATGTTTTCAGTTCATTTTAGAAAACAAGATTCAGAGGGAAATAATACAAGATGACACAACAGAGGAAAGATCATCCTTTTGCAAATGATTTCATTATGATTTTCTGAGGTTCATGACAGAAATCAGCTGTATTAAAAGGAATTCATCGGTGATATAATTTAGGGATGAGAGATAAGGGGGTGTGAACAAGGGGGAGAAATAATTTCACATAGGGGCATGGGTGATCACAATACTTAACACTATCTCACAAAAAGTGATTAGCACGTTTTATCTCGGTTGCAGACACCCAATTCCTGCCTGCCCTGTCCCCTTCTACTGCCCCAGCAGCAGCAGCAAGCCAGGCAGTGTGGCTGCAGAGGTGGCCAGCCCAGATGTGCTGCAGAGGTGGCCAGCCCAGACAGATGTGCTGAAGGCATCCTGCCTGTCCCACCCCACAGCCTGCACCCTGCTCTGCTCAACACGTGCCTGTGGCAGCTGCTTATAGATCTGTAGATGGATATAGATAAGGGGTATGTATAAATACACACACACAGAGTGGAGTGGGGGAGAGAGACTGAGAAGCTGTGTGTGCAGAATTACTGAATACAGCACTCCACACAAAGTCAGAATGAGCTCTTCCCGTACACACAGAGTGTGTTACAAAACACTTCCCGGCTTCGCTGCAATTGGGAGCCCAGGAGAAGAATCTCTGGTCCCCAATGTAGGATACAAAACTCTGCCAGCCTTCAAAGAAGGCCTAAACACACTTAAAAACATTGCTCAGGATGTGTCATCTGTGCAAAAATAAATCATTAAGTACCCTTATTCTTTTTCATATCTTATTTGGGAGAAATCACAGATATTTTCATGTGCCTTTCTTTCAGCACAAAATCTGTTTAAATGAAGAAAGGACGAAATTGGACATCTCAATGTGGATCAGTGCAAAAGAAAAGTATCAGTGCTCAATATCACCTTACAGCCTCACTACTGGCAAAGCACTCTACCCAGCATTTAAAGCCCTTACTGAGGGTATTCAACCCCAGGAGCAGTGTGATTTCTTCACAAGGACACAGAGAAGCAAAGTCAGGACTTTTTACAAATCCATGCAGTGATAGCACAAGAGGGAATGGCTTCAAACTGACAGAGGGCAGGTTCAGATGGGGCATTAGGAAGAAATTCTTTACTGTGAGGATGGGAAGGCCCTAGCACAGGTTGTACAGAGAAGCTGTGGCTGCTCCATCCCTGGAATTGCTTAAGGCAAGGCTGGATGGGGCTCTGAGCAAGCTGGGATAGTGGAAGGTGTCCCTGCCCATGGCAAGGGGCTGGAACAAGATGAGCTTTAAGGTCCAACCATTCTGTGGTTCTTCCTCTGGGCATTCAAGTCTCCTTTAGTCTCATGGAAACCAATTATGACAGCACTGCTCATTTCTTCCCTGCTGAATTATCATGTGTTTTGATACATTGATACATGTTGTTAACAGATTTGCCTTTTTTTTTTTTTTTTACTTTTGAACTCCTTTCATTTTTTATGATTAGGAACAAGCCTCTACCTGCTGTTTGCTCTGCTTTGGCATCTCTTCTGTCTCCAAGTATCCTGTACAATTGAAGATGTTTTCCATTATCTCAGCCCAGTGCTGTCAGGACTCATTTTCTAGACATTTTGCTAGCATCCCTTGCAATTCACAAGCTTCAGAATATCAGACCCAGATCACTTCCCATTTTCAATACGATGCAATATACAATATATACACAGTTTCATCTTTTCCTTCTTCAAATCTTTATAGTATGATTCTCTATTTCAAGAGCTATAAATGCTAGCTGTGTTCTGAAAAAAATGTGAAGAAAACATATGACCAAAAAGAAATTCCACATACACTTGCTTATGTTGAATGATTGCTTTTTGTGGCAATGTTTAATAGCTATGATCTTTTAACAGATTATATACATGTAAAAACAGAGTAATAAAAATAGCAGTGAACTAGTAATACATTTACAACTTTCATGGAAGGTTTTCATTGTTATGGATCATACAAAATTTACAAGACAGCCCTATTTAGTGGTGGTGTTTTTAAATGAATACATTGGAGTGCAATGCTCTTTTCTGTTCATAAACTATAAGCCAAATTCAAACCAGGCATATTATTATTAGAATTATGAGTATACCACAATTTATATCTATTTAGAATTTCTGAAATTGAATTACTTTTTAATTACAATACATGCAATTCAGGCATAAGGAATTCAAGTATTATTAAACTCTCTGGGCTATAAAAATATATTAAACTCCATCCCTCTAGCAGCTACTGATGACTTATCTGAGTCTAGCAAAGCAATATATATTACTTTTCTTCCCAAATACCTTGGCAAGGTCACTCGTTTGAGAGTTAAATGTAAATTACTTGTATTACAGCAGTATCCTCAAAAGTTTTTCATTTTGTGCATTAGCTCCCCCTCATTCCATCTGTGCTATTTTAGGACTATGAAGTCTGAACTGATTGTTTTCATAAAAAGACATGTTAGGGCAGCACTGAGACAACAATCTGGAAAGTGAGTTTCCCCTAATACTACCAATATTAATCCTTCTTCACCCTTGCCCTACAGAACTCAGTATTTATGAACAGTTAATCTTCCTTTGCTCCCCATGGCCCCTGTTCTTCTCATCTCCCAAGGTCACTGCATTTCTGGCCTGGGCACACATCCCTTCTTGACCCATCTGGTTTTGTGTCACCAACAAATTTGATCGTGGTTGAAACTGCATCAAAGGAACACCCAACAAAGAAGATGTGAAGCAGCTGCAGATCAGACAGAAAGGCAATAGTTTACAGTTTCCATCATGAAAAGGGTTTCTGTAAATGCAGCTCTCCAGAAGAGCCAAACACTCTTGAGAACCAGGACAAAGTTCACATGTATAACAGATGCAGCACACCAGCATGGCCTGTCATGAAATTTTTCTCCGAAAAGGCTTGTATTGTGAGTGAGATCTTTCCCAAAGTCATGTCACTGAAAAAGAAACTGCTTCATTAAATAATAAGCAATGTTGTGACATCCCCTATGACGACAAAAACACATGCAAAAAAGCCACAACCAATACAAATATGCATTTATAATAAGACCATCTTCCTGAAGCACCCTGTTGTTTAAAACAGACATTCCATTTCTTTCTCCAAAACCACAGGCCAGGGGGAAATACTCCTGCAGCACAACTGATATGTCCCAAAACAACAATGGATTCAAGTTGCTAAACTTCACAGATGGGGTTTTTTTTCTAATTTTCTTTCAGCTGTATTTACAGGACAGCTGGTAATTAAATCACATCTATATATTCCCTATGGAGAATACATAAGCTATTTCAGAGGTCCTAGTTAGTGTTTGCAGCAAGTTAGCCCTCAAATCAAATAGGATGGCAACCAAAACTGCACATCCTGTCTTACCCAGCATTTATTTCAACACACTATTTTAAAAATAAATCTAGAAGGCAGCAATCATCACCATAGTAAATTGGCACTAAAATATTGCATAATCAGGATCTCTAGATGTGAAATGCAATAAAAGCTTAGACAGTGATTCCGTTCCTAGTATTGAGTCCTTATTGTCATGCTCTGGCCCAAATCAATACCCAGAAAGTTTTGCTGGTGTAAATGGTAACAGTGTTGATAATGATTTTATACTTCTCTTTCACATTTCCTTCAGAAAAATTCTCAGTATTTTACCAAGCACACACACATTTAATGGAAGAATCAGTTTATACATCAGATACCCAAGCATTTTTCAAGTGGATGCAGGTGACATAGTCCTGCTACACAGCCACAGGTCTAAAATTCAGACAGCTGCATGAAACGGAAGTGGAAGATCCCAAAAGACAGAATAAAACCCACAGAACTTCATTTGGATGAGACACCACATCAAAGATTTCACATGTAGAGAAACAAACTGATGGTCACTTTAGGAAGTTTAGCAGAACCAGTGAGTAGTTAATTTTTTTTTTTCTTCTGTTGAGTAAATTCTCTGTCCAGTGCTACCACAAGATGCAGATGGTTTCAGCAAGTCTGTGGGAAGATGATCCCCACAATGTTTAATGAGACCAGCTTTGTTTTCCACACATACACTATCACAGCTCTTCCTGAGCAAGGAAATACCAAAGACAGCAGCAGCAAAAGCTAAATGCTAAGAAATCCCTTCGTCCCCCATCTGTCCCAACCACTGGCACCTCAGCCAAGAGTTAGAATTCAGTGAGTTTTCCTCGCCTCTTTTTTCCCATTCTTAGATGTTTACATCCTAAAACAGATTCTCCTTCTAAAACTGGAAACTTAAGGATTACTTAGCAACAGTAATAATGGCACTAAACTCATAATATGGCCAGTCAAGTCCCTCGAGGATTTTAATGCAGTTCTCATAAGCCTCCAAACACAAACACCAAAATGTGCTGGCCCTGGAAACAAAACAGAAGGAAAGAACAGGAATGCAAATAATGCATGTGCTCTTCCTTTGTTTCATCTGTTTTCCAGTCTATGCAAAAGAAACATTTTTTGTGTTGAAGTGTTTCAAAAATAACACAGACATTAATTTTTTTAAACTTGGAAACATTTCTATTTTTGCCTAATCCAGTCAGAAGTAAATGGTGAACATGGCCATTTTACAAACCTTTCAAAGCTGTTCTTTATTCCTGAAAGCAGTATGTTTTCCAAATCCTAGAAACTATAACATGCTCAATTTGTCCACATCAGTTACATTGCATGGCTTTATGTGGCAAGGCGTGAGACAATGTGCTCAACTACACAGCAAGCAAAATAATAAATGCTTGACAGAAATGGAACTTCTCCAAAAGCCTACAAAATGATTTCTGAAGCTTTCTGGCTATAAACAAAGACAGCTCTGGAAGTCACCAGACAATGACTGAGAAGATCTGGTGCTTTGAAAGGAGAAGGGTTTTTGAGTATCATAAATCTGATACAGTCTATAGCAGTGATTACACAAAGTAATAAGCATCGAGCACACTATTGATGAGTTTTATTTAGCTTAATATGGAAGCAAACCTCCTTTGAAACAATGCAAAATACTTGAAAGCTCAATAGTATTGGCAAAAATATGATAATAATTAAAACTCAGCGGAGGAAGGAAATGCAATTGCCAGGTACCTGAGAGAAAAAACACTGTGATGTTTTTTGAGTTATGCTTGGGAAGTTTGATCTGTGTCAAGCCTGGACATAACCAGAGGTGCTGGGGACTGTGCGGGGACAGCCAGAGCTGGGGCAGGTTCACTGCAGACTGTGAGCTATGGGGGAAACACTGACAGCCCCTCCTCCTCACAAATAATCCACTCAGATCAGCATTTCATGAAGAATCCTCATCCCACCTGAGGCACCTTTCCTCAGCCAATGGGCTGACCACTGGAATCAGTGCCCACTGCTAGAGGGCAATTCCTGCAGTCTGCATACACCATCAGCTGTGGCATACACAGCAAATATAACCTTGAAATAGGGCTGTGCACACTGCTCATGGCACTGTTTGAAACAATTCCTAAACAACCAGGGTGCTTCTTTTCAATTAGATCCTGTAAGGGGCTACATTTAACTGCTCTCAGCCCCTTTATTAAATATAAGGCCTTGGCACCACAGGGTGTGTCTATACAGCTCAAATATACATTGCATACACTCATTAGCATTTTTTCCTACTCAAATTAATTAGCCCTACTGAAAAGATGCATTTTTCCCCACAGCTTGTGATTCAAGTCTGACTTCCGACTGCAATTTCAGTTAGAGTTGAATAAACAATAATCGGATGCTATAGGCCAGTAAACTTTTTTCCAACACATTTTTTTAACAGAGAATTATTTCATTTAGACTCTAAATGGTAATTAACTTAGGAGTACACTCAGCAGTTGTAAAATTCATGCTGTTCTGCACTTGTAGAGGTACAAAAGGTCCCTTGTTTGCAGTACTATGCTGGTCAATTCCTGTGGTAGAGTTGTTGATTCTCTGCATGAGTTTTCTCAGATAATACATAGCCTTTTAAATATTGGTGCACAGGGTATTTAGAAAGTATATATTTTCCAAAGCTGGGCAAAGAAAGCTCATTGACTTTGATAATTGTTCAATGTTTGATTTAAACGTTGTAATTTAAATTCAACATTTAAAAATAATCAAAGATTTATGCTACATATTTTTCAATTATGAAGGCAGGTTTTATAATTATAAGAATGACTGGTATCAGAGAGAAATATATTAAAAATAGCATTTATAAACCAGAAATTTGAGGTACCTAAAAAGCATATTTGGGATAAATACACTCAAATTTGCTTTAGCATGTCAAAAATAATATTGTACTTCAGCTGACTAAAGCATCTTGAACTGAAACAGCCATAGGAGAGCTGTCTTAATTTTCCTTTGGGTGTGTGCCAGCACAAAGCCAGGCAAGAGTGACTTCTAAGCTGCAGTGTTTTCAGAGTGGTGGCATGAAAAGTGCCAACACTATCAATTAAACAAAGATGGGAATACTGTTCTCCCAGAGCATCAGCTCTGGATCTAGCAGCTGCTTGCTTTACAAATATGAGCAGCTTGTTCTGTTTCAGAGCCTTCGAACTTTCATAAAGTAGATGGTTTTACAAACAGGACAAGATGTTTCTGAGGTTCTGGTAATGAAGGAAAATACATCTGCTGTCTGATTGCTGAGCTATAAACTGAGTTTTCCACATAAATAATCCCCTCCATCTGTAGCATGAAGTTTAGGTGAAAAACATAAGGCTACCAATTCTGCTCTGTAAAATTCAGGCACTGCCTTTATAAATGAATTTCATGCAAGGTCTCAGTTCTATTTGTTCCTGACAGAACAAGGCATATAGCTTTTATACCATAACTGTCTAAAGCTTGCTTGCTCTCCTGAAATGAACACCAATTTTAAGAATCAGATGATGATCACAGCAGTGCTCAAAATGCACACAAGATGCATGACAAGCATCACAAACAGGACACTGAAGGGCTCCATTAAAACCTCTCTTGGGTCTAACAGGGTCTTTGAGATTTGACCAATACGAGACAGATTATGAAGTGAAGTACTGAGCAGTGGTACACACAGGTTACTATCAGGTGAACCTTTAGCAGTGTAAGGGAGAGCGTGAAGCATCCTACACATTTTAAATAACTACAGAGCTTTTAAGTTCAAGAGCTGCCCACATGGAAAATCTCCTCTGCTTGGAAGGAATTTTCCTGCCTCTGCACGATGTACTCTCCTTAACAGGTTGCTCAAAGTAGTCATAATGTGAGAAAAATTATCAAGAACAAGTCCTGTTTTGTGGAAGGTATCTCCTAAAATTACCTGTCAGAGGCATCAGACTACTGCATGAAAGACTATATAAAAACTCTTGAGAGGTTTTAATCCATATTTTTCATGAGTAATGAAAAATAACATCTGGAATTAGACCAAAGGCTGAAAAAGTATTTCTTTAAATGTTACACAATATGTTTATTACACTTATTACACAATATGTTACACATATATTATAAAAGGCAAACACAATCCTCTTTCCTCACATAACTTAGAGGGAAGGTAATAGCTGTGTCCCTTTTTATGTGTGAATAAAGCAAGCAACAACACACGTACAGAATTCCAAAAGATGCAATTAATCAAAACATCTCAAGGTCACACAGACAAGCTGTTTTCAACCTAGAATACACAAAGCTACATCATTGTTGAGAGTGGATATATCCTGCAGTTTGCCTGGGAAAGCTCCATGTGATCCTAGCAAAAAAATTTTGCCCAAGGAGGGACTAAAAATCTGATCCAGTGAAGCTGATTTTGATTCAACTCTGATGGAAAACAACTGGAGACTCAATGGTAGCAGAAGGCTTACAGTGCTCATAATGAGACCCTGATAACGGAATGTAAACGGTATCCTGTGACTAAAAGCAAGAGAAAACATTGCTGCAGCTAACTATAAAACATATTTGTCATAATTTAATGCTATGGATATGGGTTCTCCAGCTTAAAACAAATTCTTTCCAGATGAAGCAGCAAAATAATACAAAATGTATTTTGCTCCAGTGTTCCACCATACATTAATAGAAAAACAACGAGAAGCCAATTTCACAGTGGCTGATGCTATCCTCACAAATAAAATGTAATCTGTAATTAAAAGAAGTAATTGGCACACTACTTAATTACTGCAAAATACATTCTTCAAATAACAATGTGACCTGATGAAATAAGCAGGTTTTAACATGCAAACATCACTTTTCTCCCTCAGCCAAGTCCTTAAGGATCATTATTTAGCTTGCAAAAGAGCTGCTACAATTTGACTGGTGTTGATATAACCTGGTTTCTCCTTAATGTGTCTCCAAGATTCCCATTAGCAGCCAACTGACAATGAGTGAAAACAACAAACAGAAAAACATTTCTATTCCATTACACATCAGGAGTGATTGTGTAAAGATGTAACACAATGCCAGAGTTTGTGGAATTCTGCCAGGTGAGAAAGCAAAGTGGTCATTTCCTTCTCTCCAACACCAAACACAGGCACTACACATCCTCCTCCAGGAATATGTTGGCAGCTTTCAAATTCTGGTACTCAGCGGAGTAGGTTTTTGATACAAATGAAAGGAGAGTGAAAACAAACAGGATTTTCTGTTTGAAGATGTATTTCACACTACCTGAAGCTCTCCAGTTCAGAGTTTGACACATTTTAGTTTTATTCACACGCAAGATGTTGTCTTCCTCCCTTCTACTTGTCTGCCTCATTCCAGATGTTACTTCTCTAAAATTGTATTTCAATTGATTATTCAACATTTACTTGTCACCAGTGCAGAAAAGAAACTGCCAAAAATGCAGGTATTTAAATTCTAAGTACAGCATGAAAATTAATGCTGTATGACAGTCATCACAGGATACATCCTCTAAACAACAAAAGGCAGATTTTCCTTATGAAGCAAATCCAACTTGCTTCTTCCATGTTTGTTTTATTAAATAAAACTGTGGCATGGCTGTCTATCTGAAGTACAATTCACTTTATTAACTCTAATAAAATAAATGGCCTCTGAATGCCAGATGTGAGATGGGACTTGTGCATTTTTGTTTCTTTGCAACTCATGTCCTTGAGCTGTTCCACTGTGAGGCATCAAATACAGACAGAAGAACTGGGGCAGGATTAAGCAAGTTTGGGAGCAGTTTATTAACTGTGATATGGGTTAAAAGAGCAACACACTGCTTTGAGAATATTTGGCCTTATAATGGTAGTGCCTTTAAACATGTGCTGACCTAAAATCCTATGGTTTAAGGGCACCATGTTGAATTACAAACGGAAAGGTTTCGCTCTTCCCAAATTGCACACTGCTGGCCAGTTCTGGGAACAGAAATGTTGACACATCTCCTGTACAGTACGAACTGCCACCAGTGAAGGTTTTGAAAGCTTCTAACAGGAATTAAATGCAGTCTCACAGAACAACCAACAGAGAGTACAGACAGGAAATTAGGATAACTGCATTTTTTCCAATGGAAAAGAGCTATTTCTGGGGAAATGTCTGGAAGTTTACACAAATGAGCCTCCTAACCTTCCTCTCAGTAAACCTGCTGTTGAATGATTTATGAAAAGAAACTTTCCAGTCAGCAAGGCCCAGAATTCAAGATGTGCTTCTACCTTAACTTTCCTTGTCGTGCACATATTAGTCAGATTTTAACTACATCAGTAAAGGTGATCTTAGTCACTGGTACAGCATTTCACTGAATATTCTGAGTTGCAAGGGACCCAAGAGCATCAAGTCTGATTCTTAAGTGAATGACCCATACAGAGATCAAACCCACAACCTTTGGTGTTGGTAACACCATGCTCTGACCCACTGAGCTAAAGTCAGGGTCACTGGTTCATGAGAATGGCCTCAAGTTGTGTCAGGGGAGGTTTAGGTGGGGTATTGGAAAAAGGTTCTTGCCCCAGAGGGTGGTTGGGCATTGAACAGGCTCCCCAGGGCAGTGGACACAGCACCAAGCCTGACAGAGCAAGAATTATTTGTACAACACTCCTGGGCACACGGTGGGATCCTTGGGCTTGCCCTGTGCAGGGTCAGGAGTTGGACTCGATCCCTGTGAGTCCCTTCCAATTCCGCAGATCCTGTGATACCTCATCCTGGAAAAGGAGTGCTAGAATTCCATTTCAAGCCAGCATCAGAAAGGAACTTGTACAGGAGAGAAAAAGCTAAAGCTTTAACTCTGCTGACCTCGAAGTTCTTGTGTCTGCCAAATATACATTAGCTCTGCTTTTACATTTCATATGAAAAAACCTCGAGTCCTGTCAGCACCTACTCACTCAAGTCTTAAAACAACTAAGGATGAAACAGTCCAGAGAATGAACTCAGCCACATTCTCTGCAAACCTCACAGCTTCTCAAGCTGCGGCTGGATGCAAAGAGCAACAACCTGGGTATATAATGTAAAATGGATAAACACTTCCTTTGACAATTAAAATGACCATGATCTTCCACAGCAAATACCAGCACACACATCCCTCCCCACCTTTCAGGTGAACTCAATCATTTCAGACAAATCAGGGATGCTTCAAACCATACAGAAATGTGAACAGCAGGAGTCCCCCAGTGGTAAAAATACTTTAAAGAAACCTTTTCTTCCTCCCAAATACCACTTTGTACAGCACTTTGGGCAGCTAGCCAAAACCTTGTCTCTGAAAGCAGCTGTAGAGTGATTTAGAGATGTATTTTAGTACTTTTACCACTCTGTAAAAATCAACAAAATAATACATTTATTACACCTTAATAGTACACATCTGAGAAGTTAACACCATTTAAAAAAAAAAAAACCTTTCTAGCTTTCCTGTTGTAGTATAATAAATCATTCCAAATATGCACAGTAATTTCTAGAATTTTATTAAAATACTTTGCTGCAATTGGATCATTTCACACAACAGAAAGTCAGTACCAAGAATTAGACCACTGCACTCAGCTACAATCTGGGGAAAAGCTGATTTGTAAAGTAATACTCTGAAGTACCAACGTTTTCTGAGTTTGAACATTTTTCAAATATTAGAAAGACCTTCAAAATTCTGAAAGGCACGAGGAAGGATAAGTTCTAAACCTTAATTCTCTCTGACACACTCCTTGACAGTGTGATCTTGTTCAACACGGAGCATTTGTGCTTAGGAACATTATGAATTGTCACCCTAATCTATTGGCAACACTTTTCCACAGAAGAAGAACAACCTGCTCAGGAGACAGAGGAGCCATCTATCTGCTGCAAGCACTTTGCCCATCTCCCATTCTGACAGCTGCAATGGGCAGCAGCTCTGCTCACCACAGCTCCAGAATTACTTACTGCATTTCTCAGGCTGGCTGAAGACAGGAACTAGACACTTTGAGTACACTACAAGCCTGAATATTGACTCTTACAATGCAGTCCTTCAATTAGCAGGCATCACTGCTCAAGGGGAGCTAACTGTTGGCTCTACATTATTCTTTTTATAACGGAATAATTCATTCTGTAACTTGTAAATTACATTTCTCCTCACAGTCTACAATAGATATTGCATACTGCCCGAATTACAGAAATCAGTGATGGTTTTTTTTCTGAAGATCTTACTAGAAACAGCTCTAGAGAAAATATTTGAGATCAATTACTCCTGCCCCCTGTTAGTGTCCTAGCTATAGTCACTTATTGATTACCTTTTAAGTATGATTTTAATTTTATTATGTCTATGTAGGATTAAATACGTATTTAAAACACTGAGTTAAAAAAAAATAATTATTAAAATCAGTATATACAGTTGCAATGCTACAAACACAACCTTGAAAGGCAAAACAGCATCAGGTTTCCTGTTTTCTTAGCCTGACAAAGTGTTGATATCGAGAAGATTCTTACGGTGACATTTTCCTCCTTAAAGCAGGACCAAAAGTTTGCAACATTTAAATCCTTGACTTAACGCCACAGGAAGGAGATAAATCTCTTTTTAATAATCTGAGGGGTTTATAAGCTTACTTGCAATTAGCATAAATGAAAGCTACTATCAGAGTGTGTAATTACTGCCCAGCAATGCAGTACCTAAGCCCAGAAATGACAGCTCCACAAGTGCACCCATTCTGTGCCCTGCTAAGTGAGTGATTTACAGCAGGTAAGAGCAGGGCAGAGTGGCTGCCTGCAGTGGTGTCACAACAAGCCACCTGCCTTCAGCAATATCCCTGCGACATCTGGGATACTCAAATGCCAACACGTTTTCAATAAATAAATAAAAACATTAAGCTCAAGCAACACAGTTATTCACTGTTTTGTAGTTATGCCATTAAGGATGTCTTTAATATACTGACAGCCTCACCTCTGAGTCACCAGTTCAAACACAGAGGGAAATTACTTGAGAGGACTTCCACAGCTGCATGGGGAGCTACACACAACAAGCTGGGGAGGAAGAGCAACGTTCAGGGAGAGAGAACTGAGCTACAGAAATCCTTTTTGTAATTGGCACCTCCTGCAAGGAGGAGGAGGACTGAGCAAGGAACGGAAAATGAACTGCTTTCCTTTTCCAGGGCTCCCTGCTCTGGTCTGCCACGCTGGCCATGCAGGACTGACAGCCCCAGTCTGCAGAGAGCTAAGGCATGTGGCACTGTTTTTCTTCAAATAGGAAAATACTAAATTTATTCTCATTTATGCTTTTGAATCTTCTCACAGCTCTCAGAGAAAGGTCAAGGGCATGCAGATAAGATATTTTTACTTATACAGCAGAAATATATTAAAAAACTAAGTGCAGCCTCAAGTCAGATTCAAGTATTTCTATTTACCAAATTCAAAAACGCTGTATGCCTTTCTCTCTAAACATTAACACAGCTAGAGTTAATACATTTACTTTCTACCCAACCCAAAAAGAGCTGTCTAGGTATTTTTAAAATGTGCAAAAATTAAAAAAAACACCCAAACACATCATCAAACACTGTGTTCAACAATTCTCACAGCAATTTATAGACAAGATTTATACACTAACACACCACATTTCTTTGCAAGTCTTCTTTAATTTTCTCTTGCAAAGGTGGGATGTTTGGCAAGGGGAAGAGACATCTCACACATCAGCAGCCTTGGGGAATGTTTGCTTAGAAACACACACAGTTTGACCTCTCAGAGGATCAAATCAGTTTACTTCATCAGGTCATGAGTGTTATCAACCACTGCAAGTTTGTGTCTCAATTTCACTGTTTAGGAGACTAAAATTAAGTAATAGCTTACGAGAGAAAGAACTGACACCATTTCTCAGTCTATATGGGTTGATTTTAAAGCTGTAATTTCCATGACTTTTTTTTTTATGAGAACACTATAGGCAGTTCTTACCCATGCAATCCTTTAAAGAAATCTGACAAGCAAATTCATCAATTTCTAATAGAATTTCAAATACAGCTGACACCTTGCTGTCTTCAATCATGTCTTGTTTCATAACTGTGTATGTGGAGAAAAGACATGTCTGTCTAGGGCCTAATGGATAACATGATGTACATTCCCGTGGCAATAGAAAATGAACAACAATAAAAATTATAATTTACTTTGCTGTCAGGTGCTGATCCTGTAGGTGTGAAGGAAAGCAAGTAAAGCTGCAGGGACTGAGTTTTGATCTGGTATTGTATTTAAATATTCTGTAGTTGAGATTTAATCGCACCTAATCTGCTCAATAAAATCATCTTTACTGTTATTAATATGCCAGACTTGTGTTATTATATAATCCTAACCTATTTTTTTATACAGAAATTTTAATCTGCTGCTTAAGCATTCATTAATGCAAAGCCACTGCTGTGGAGAATACATTCCACTCTATTTACAAGAGGCAAGAATTCTTTGGAGCTACTACCAAATGCTAGTGTTGTCTTACTTAACTTTGTTTATGGCCTTGTGACAACAAACATCAGCAAAACTTAATCATTCATCCTAAAAATATTCCATCTGGAAAAGAAGATGACTCTACAAAGTGCAGAGTCATTTGTAAACACAATGTGGTATCATCCAAACAGTCAAATGCAATACATGTGTTCATATATAACAGCTTTTGGATGGCTCCTTTCTTTCCTGCTTCATTTCTAAATCTGAATAAATAATCTGCATGCCAGCTAACCTAAATGATGAGTTATTTCCCATTCAGAGAATCCTGAGATGCTCAATTATCTCACACAACTTCCAGCCATCAACTGCACTTAATTGCCTGTATGTTTCAAGTCCGCTGCATGTTTATTTATATCACTTGCATGACACACTAGATGTTTTATGAGACCAGGATAAGATGAGATATGTCACAGTCTAATGCTTAGGGATATGACAGGAGCTGTATTTGCTTTTTTAAATCATAATTTTTCAAGGAAATCTAAGTAAATTAAATACCAGTCTCTATCTTCTTTACACCTTGCAGCTCCCAGTGATTTCTTAACCCATAGGACATACTTGAACAAATCTGACAGAGCAATGCATATGAAGTTCTTACAAATTTTATGAAAAAACCCACAATTTTTAGACCTGAGTAGACCTGACAAGGCAGGCATGGCTCTGGCTCTGAGCCATCCCAAGAGGGAGTGGGGACCCAGAGTCCTCCAGCACAGGTGAAACGCCCAGGCAGCTGCAGCACCTGCTGCCCTGCAGGGCAGAGACGTGGGACAGAGCTGAGGAGCAGGGGAAAGGCAGAGGAACACGCTTGCTTGGTGACAACCCATGTCACAAAAGGGATGGGGAAAAGTGCAGCCAGATTGCTGAGGAGCAGCAAAGAGGAAAGCAGAGCTGCAGTAACAGAGAATGAAACCCCTGGAGCCCCTGCAGCTGGAGGGGATTTGGTGGGGGAGTTACAAAGAGAGAGGAAAGTCCACAATCCAAGAAGGGAAGGCAGTGCATGGTGAAGGTACATCAAGGCAGGAGAGAGCTGGGGCTCTCAGCTGAGGGCAGCAGCAGTGCTTAACATGAGCCAGGGCTAAACCCAAGAAACACCTGCACTGGGATGGAGGCTGTGGGGCTGGGGAGCAGGAAGAATCCTTGTGCTGTCTTCAGCAGAGGAGGAATGAGGAAACAGCCATTTCTGGGTTTAGTACTGAATTTAGGGCGCAGCATTTAAAAGGAAGAGCACGGAAGTTTTTAACGCTTCTGAACCTCATCAGCTGCATGACAAAATGCTAATGGGAAGATGTATTTTATGGACATCAGAAAGCGATAAAATCATATAACCACTGAATGCAGAAATTCATCTTTATTTATGGGTTTCTATTCAAATTGTTTGATACCTTCAAGTCTCTTTACAGCCTATCATTTCTGCAAATTTCTATGCAGCAAGAGCTATCTCTATGCCATTACACTTTGTGTCATGCCTCTCTCATGTTAAATTTCAAGCTGAGTGCAGATTGTACAGGACAATAGCCTGACTCTTGGAAAAATTGTCAAAGCATTGCAGCAACTAAAGAACAGTTCCAAAAATAGCTTAATTGTGGTAATGCTGTAACTATACTGACAGCATTATTGCTGCATTAGTTTCATCCATGGAAAATGCAAGAATATAAAAATACTACCAAAAATAACATAAATTACAGAATTACATTTCATGAACAAAACCAGTCACATTTCTAAAAATCAAAGCTGTAAACACATTCCTTTCTAAGGTTAAAACAATATAATTTGCAAGTTAAAAAAAAAATGTTAGATACTTATCATAAATAAGTATCTGCCTTGCAATCCAGAAATCATTATTTCATCACACACAGGCATTTTACTCTTAGCATTTTTAACATACTGTCAACTTCTGACAGAAGGCATTGACTTCTCCAGGATCGTCAAAGATATCTCTGAGAGTCCAATACAAATAGGGTTATTAAAAAAAAAAGTTTAAAAATATCTTCATATGTAAAGAGCCAGCGTGCAGAACACCTGCCATAAACTGCACCTTGCTGTGCCATCAAGAGACAGAAAGCTGCAGGATGCTGTTCTTTTGGTTTCACCAGGGAAAACTGCTTTCACACAAGGCATTTTGGAAGCCCTGCAAGGAAGGCTGCCATAGAAATCTGCCCACTCAGTGCAGCCCTCTCTTCCACCCTCACACCACCTTTACCACTCAACCAGTGACAGCAGTGGGGTCACCACATGAACCAAGCAGCTTCTGCTCACTCTCATCATGCAGCTGCTCCATCAGCAGGCTCAGTGTGTGCCACCCCTCACCCTGAGACACAGCAGTCTGCAGACACCTGCAGACAGGACAGGGAACCCAGCCAGCCCTGTGTGCCTGAGGGGCTCAGCAGCCCCTGCCTGCTCCTGCTCACTGCACCCCTGGAGTGCTGCTGCCTCCCTCAACAGATATAACCTCATTCTGCTTCCCTCCTCAGCAACCTGATCTCTCCTCATAATCACACCAACACCACTGGCAGCTCCTCTGCCCCTTGCTCCTCTTTCAGAGAAACTCAAGTGCCCCTTAAGTGAACCAGAAAGCTGGCCTGTTCTTGGCCAGCAAGAATACACAGTTTGCTGCCAAAAAATATATCTACATATATGTTCATTTAATATCTGACCCACCACACCATAAGTGAGGCTTTCCTGCAAAGATGCAGATTAAGGGATGGCAGTTCCATTCTCCAAGGATGTTACTGTAGAAAATATGTGATTTACTGCATACATTATATATATTTGGTAATAAGGTAGGTACTTTATTAACAAATGGTCAGGCTTGTTTAACCAGCTATACCCAAACACCTCCCTTTGAGGCTTCAGGAAAATACTGCCCAACACTGAGTTTCCTTCAAGACTCCTAACTATTCCCTTACTACTCCTGGCATTAAAGGAGAGGCAGAATAATGCATAAATGCTTCGTGTTCAATCAGGTATTTCCTCCTTCCATGGAATGGATTTCATCTTGTATCCCATGTTAAAACAGGTTGACAAAGCCTGTCTAGACTAACAAGACAAGCAGAAACAATACATTTGCTCAAAGCTGTGCATTTTAAGTACTTGAGGAACCAAGACCTTATCTTCTGTTTTACAGCTCTTCAAAGAAATTAGCAAAAAGGTTCCAATAATCTGACCAAGGAACTGAGAGTATTTACATACTCCTATTTTCAAGGCCTGCAGAAGGTAAAGAGTGAAGGCACTGCCTTTATAGGCCAGCCAATCAGTTACTTCAGCAAGGTACTTAATTCCCCTCTCATAATCAAATCTAGCTTCAAGAAATGCAGAAAACAGGATATTCAAAGAGTTCCTGCAAGCCAGCAGTCACCAAAGTGATTTTCTTTTGTGTGAAGCCCAATCTGATTATAAAAATGCAGAAGTGGAAATCAGGAACTGGTATCTATGCACCCTTGATAACTTGTTATCTGCCTGGAACTCAGCCTCTCTGCAAAGAAAATCTGCACTCAGAAATGTCAAACAGCACAAACATTGTACACGCTTAGATTTATTTTTGTCAAACTATTTTCATTCTCTTAAACACAGCTAAAATAGGTGCCTGGTTTGTCTGTTAGTTTGTCTTCTTGTAACAGGACCAAATTCTCACTGATGAAAAATAGACAGACTGGTTTTGTGTAAAACCAGCGTTAAATATTGGTTCAAGGGCTATTATTTTAAAATACAGTTATGTGTGTAACAATGTAGGCTAAGTATAAGAAGTTTTTACCTTTCTATTATCAGAGAGCTTGACCTCATATCAGAAAACCACAACTAAGCCAAAAAAAATACAACAGGAAACAGAATGCATCATAATGAAATAAAATTTTGATATGTTATGCTTACTTCAGTGGGAACAGAATCAGATTGCAGGACTCCTATTAGCCTAACAAGATCTGGTTTATTGTTTGTGAACTCGGGTGTATGCACAAGGTAACTAACATGAGGCAACTCAACTTTTTCAACTCAGCAGTAATGATATGGCGGGTAAGAGCTAAAAAAAGCATTGCAGAGAGTCAACAGAAATCAACATTTTAAAATATATTTTTAAATTAAAAATATTTTAGAACTGCTTTTGTAGAAAAGTGGCAGCTCCTATAATCTTACAGAAATTTCACAAAAAGACATAGTGTTAAATTAGAAAAATACATGGCATTTGAAATACATGCAGATTTAGGAACAGAAACAGGATTAGAGGCCTCAGGCAACAGGAATTGGAGATGTCATACAGTATTAATTCATTGGAAAAGCCACTAATTCACATGGCACAAACCCCAAAAGGAAAAAGCAGTGAATCTCTTGGCTAGCAGAGAGATTCTAACTTACATTTTTTATAAACAATATAAAAAGGGCCATACAAGGATTCAACAAATAAAAAGTCACTTACTAGGTAGGAAAAAAATAATTAAATAATAATTAAAGTGTCATGGACTTGTTACCCAGAGCACAGCTCTCACATCAGATCAAGAATTCCAAAACTGAACAGGGAAACCTTCCATTCTTGATTTAAAGAGTTTTGGGGGTAATGAAAGTTTTAGGGATATTAATTCACTATGACACAGCTTGTTCTAACTCAATAGCAGGAGGAGAAGGTACAAGGAGAAGCACACAGAGAAGGAAGTTCTGTTTCTCTGCATTGTGGGGATTCAGATTGAAAAGCCCCAACATTCCTCCTCCACCTCTGCTGCTGGACACTTTTCCAAGGAAACACCAGCAGTTCATTGTCAGTGATGTCCCTACCCCAGCCCTGAGAAGAAAAATATAATGGGGAGGGGGCAAATAGGTGCCATCAATCCTCAGAGCAGGTTTTATGCTGGGGAGAGGGAAAAGTCTGTCCCATCCTCAGTAAGGTGTTTTGCACACGGGATTCATTCTTTCCCCACAATCAAATTTGTGATTTGTGAATAAATTATACAAGATGCCTAAAAGACTTTGAAAAACTCAAAGGAAGTTAGGTAAACCATTGATCAACCTACTCTCCTTTTGAGCAAGGGAGAGATGCTAGAGGGAGACCCAGAGCCATCCTTGTGCATCCCACAGAAAGAGTCCAACAGCCACCAGCACACACACACTCGCTCCTGGGATCCCAGCACTGCTGACTTCATAGTCTCAACTTTTTCCACACAATAAAAAGCCACCTTACTGACCATAACTGCTCCTGTCTGCACTTACAGCTTATTCAGTGGGCAAACCAAAGCTGGTACCTTCATGTGCTGAGCTCTAACAGGGAATGATACACTCCACGAAGAAGCCCAACAGGCTGTGCTACCTACTGAATTCTTGGTTTTAATTTAGAAGTTTACTATAACAAACACAAAATACACCCTTTTCTAAATATAAGCTTCCACATCTTCTACAGCAAAAGATTCCCAAATTTTTTAGATCAGACAGCCTCTCATGAGAACAGCAGAACCAGAACAAACACTCTCTTTGACATAAAATCAGATGAGCCATTTTCTTTCTCTGATCTGCTAATGATGCAAAAGGAACTCTGAAAAACCTGTTTACTACACTAAGAATAGTGGCAAAATAATTAATTTCTACCAGTCCTGTGCTTTAGCAAGTAGAAACAAGGCCTAACCAGCAGCATGTAACCAACCAATTCCCCACAGATTAACAGCAAACACTCTGTGTTTTAACAAATGTTCTGATTCATGCAGCCTGTTCTTTTAAGATTATTTCTAAACATAATGAATGTAAAAGAAAGAAGATTCACAGAGCTGAACAATGGAATAATAAGCCTATGAACAACTAGGCAACTCAGAAGTGAATCCATGGGAGGAGAGGATTTTGTCACCCTAAATACATTGATCTAAATAGCCAACTCTTTTTAACACTGAGAATTCTATTTACACCACTTCACAGACATGGCTTAAGGCATTTTATTCAGATAGAGTGGCTCTCTCTTTTCTGCTGAAGTGAATGAGACATTTCAGAAACATTACTTTGTTAAATATTTCTGCAGATATGTACAGCTACATTTTTTATGCAAGATATTTTCTTACAAGGTGCCTGAGCTGACCACTATACTGTATCACCTAATACCAAAATAATAACATATCTTCCAGAGGCAAAGCTCAATGTCAACTGCAATTCAAATTTAAGAGGCAAAATGTTCTCCAGGTAGTAAAAAGCCAGACAGCTTTAAGAAGTTACTAATTCAAGCATCACCCCTTAATGTAGTGTGAAACTCAATTCTGAAATCCAGTCAACAGATTTTGCATTTACTGTAGTTGTGACAGAAGTCAATGGCCTTAAAATGTTTTCACCTCTCAAAAGTTGCAAAGGTTCAAGCAAAAATGTCTGTTTAAGCAAAATCTTTACATCATAATAGCTAACCCAAATCTGTTACCCTCCAAAACTAACACACAAGTCTTCAGCAATTTCAAGAGCTGCTTAACAGGAAGAAATTCACACCCTTGAGGCAGAACTACCACATCTGACATGGTAGTTAAAAAAACATTCAAACCTAGATATGCCCAAAACAAAAAAACAAGACAGCCCAGTCTTTCAACTAGGAAGACTCGATCAGTAACAGGTTTAGCCATATATTCCTGATTTTTCTCCTAAATCAACATATTGATGCTTGAATTGAAGAGAATGTGGTGTCTTGTCTCCGTAGGGAAAGCAATTTTAAACATCAGAAGAGAATTACATCAACTTTAACTGGTTTTAAAAACTGTCCTTCATTTTGTAGGCTTATGTACACTACAAAAGTGTACATATCTGACACAAAACAGTCATCTCAGCCAATGCTTTCCCCTTTTACATAGCACAAAAGAAAACTACTGTGATTTTCTACACTACCACAAAAATAAATACAAAAGGTGGCAAAGACATTACCCTTGATATAAGTCCAAGTAATACTATAGGACCACATAATGGATTTTGTGGTAGGAAAGAGTTAATTGCTGTTTTTAATTACACAGAACTAATGGGAGTGAACACTGCAGCAACATCTATAAACACAATGTCCACATTAGCAGAACACCAGTTATGAAACCCCTGCCAACACTACTTGTACAGGGATTGTTTTGTTTGTTTTAATCAAATTTTATGAAGTTCTGCTGTATTTGCAGAGCTCTGCAAAAAACCTGTAAGGCTAAGGAGCTTTAAAGAATGTAATGCAATAGTAACCATGACAATAAGAAAAATGCTTTTGCTAATCTTTTTCTTTCAGCTGACAATACTTTCAAATACTGGTGGTTTTCCTCTAGATGACAACTTTTGTTTGTTGCTCACTATGAATTCTAGGCCTCCCATCCTTGTAAACCTGAAATTTTTGACCAAGGGAGCAGCAATTTGGGGTGAACTGAAAACATGGGATGAGTCCTAACTTTGGTAAGATGGACATCATCTGTTGGCAGCTATATCTTACTTCATTGTTGTTCTGAATAGGTGCATAAAAATTACATTTTTAAGGTAATTATTCTGCAAGTAAATCGGGACCCTAAAAAAAAAAAAAAAAACAACAGAAAGGCAGAATGCAGATAGGATATTCCTCTGGAGATCACAAAACTGCTGAGATATGTTAGAATCTGGCCCCAGGTAGGCTGATCATAAACTTTAAGAAAACAGCCCAGAACTCCTCTGCACTGATTTTGTCTTGGTTTTATATTAAGTTGGAGTTTTAAGCAATAAAAAATAAACGAAATAAAGATTTTTCAGACATTTATCTTTGCTCTCTACCATTTCTCCAACAGGCTTGCTCACCAAACAGGACAAGACAATGCTTTCAAAAGATGTATGGGATAAGGATCTGAAGTCACATATTGAAAAATGACTAAAGGGACGATTTTCAAAGGCATTAAGATACCTAAAGATGCATTAAGCACTTAAAATTTTCAAAACTGCCTGGGCATCTAACGCCTATTTAAATCACTTAGTCCTTTTTGAAAATCCCAGTGGGCAGTTATCTACATTTTATATGTCTATATGCCTTTGAAAATCTGTACCATTAAATACTTAACAACCTAAGTACCCCTGGCTTTTAATGGGACTTTGAGTCCTAAAAAGTGTAAGTACATCTGAAAATTGGTCAAGCCACTCTCTTTGGTCTTTTTTTCCCCCCTTTCTTTTAAAGAGGCATCTCCTAATGCTCATCCATATCACGTCATTTAAGCAGAGCTCCAGCACTGTCCAACTTAACTGTCCAACATGTGCACATTTGACATGTTTTATGCAGCTAAACAAATAAAAATCCACAGCACAGACTGCATCCTCAAAAAAGACTTTTTGAAGCTCCTAAAAAGAAATGCAATTCCAATCTGTAACCCCAGTGAATGCTCCCAAAAAAACACCTTTTCAGTAAATGTGACCTCACATGAGAACAACTTCGGCTGGTAAAGAACCAACATCATTGTTTAATACCCATGCAACATATTCAAAATAGCACAAAAAAGTTCTGAAAGGCAGCCACACAGCAACAAGAAAAAACAGAAAAAGGAGGAAGTCGTGAATAGGCTCTTTAAAAAGGCAGCAGTTCCAGAAAAGACGACAACCTTTAATTCTGAATTTTCTTTTTTTAAAAAACTGTATGAAACTATAAAGCATTCCCTTATGCAAGCATTTGAAAGATCTATCTTCTGATCTTCTGTAATGTCAATAGGAGGTAACTTGCACTGACCAAATTCCCAAAAAGGAACTGATTTGTAAATTGGGAACGCAGGGAATCAGATTGCCACCTACAGGAAAATTTAGCATTTATTGTCAAGAATGACTCAAAAAGAATACAAATTGCCATCCTGCCAAGCATTCTTTCATTTCAAAACCAATTAGTCTTTTCTTTTGTGCAACTATATCATGAGCTTCCTAAACCCAGGAAGCCATTATAATTTCTTTTTATTTATGAGTACAGCTTGAAAGTTCCATAATTCAATTACAAAATCATGTGTCAGTTAAAGAATTTTAAGTCTGCTTACCTGATACCATTGGTGCTAGCCTGAATATGTCTGATAGTCTGCTGTTAACTGGCTCATAAGGGGAATCTTCAAGCAAGTCATTTCCTAAGGACAAAAAAATATTTGGATGTTTTTCTTACACATTAATTCAGGATAAGATTTTTTATTTTCAATCCATAACAGTGAAAAGTACTCCCCTTTAATCCTTTTAAAAAGTTTATATGGCTACTTCTTCTCAAATAATTACCTCTAAAAACACCTGAAAGAAGCTAATTGTTTATCCCTGTCACTTCAGCTCTTCTCTCCCTCCTCCCTGGGTAAGGTCATAATTTGCAGACAGCCTGTGACATCACAGGGACTGTCCCATCTCATGCCAGCAGGAGAGAAGCTGCAGCAAGGATGCTCCTCTTCATTCACCATAACAGCAGAGCTCTTTTTTAGAGAAGCTCAGCTAACAGCCAAAAACTAGCATCTCTGCTATGAAACACTGCTGACAAGATGCTGCTGAAGAGAAACTTTTTATGATGTAGAAAACGTCTGTTATTACCTTTAGCAAAAAAATATATATGGACTCATTAAAACATATGGATAAATGAACAGAAAGGGATTCTTTCCCTTTTTGCAGAAGCAACTTAAAAAAAAAAGTTACAAGGGGAGCACACTGAAGTGAGAGGTTGTACCTTCAACTCCAGGGCCACAGCAAGACAAGACTAAAAATGATGTCTCTCATATGAAGACCTGACTGTGAGAGACATCAGAGAAATCTGCCTTATGAATATGAGTAACAGAGCAGTCCTGAGTCAATCACTGCCATATCTCTTCTAAGTGGCCCATCTACATGCTGTAGGAACCATAAACTTTGGGGTTCTTTCTGCCTCTGGGAATACTGCTAGTAAATACAGGAAAGGAGAACATAAACTTAAAACAATCTTCCCTCACATTATATTTAACTTTCAGCAAAAAGGCTAAGAAACTAGTCCCACTGTCCTGTTAGGTGAGTCCTAATTACGGAGTTTTAACATGATTAGGAGAATGTCTCCAAATGACTGTTTTTGTGATGCTCGTGCCCCTATCTTTGCCTGCGGTTTAGGCAGGTCACTGGGTCCCCGGAGGAAGCTCTGGCTGTGGCTTTGGCAGCCCAGCAGCGGAGCCGCAGCTGCGCGGGGCTCCAGGGGCGGCAGCTGCGGGCACGGCCGGAACCTCGGGCACAGCCCCAGAGCCTCGGGCACAGCCAGAGCTGCGGGCACAGCCAGAACCTCGGGGGCACAGCCCCACAGCCGCGGGCACAGCCCCAGAGCCTCGGGCACAGCCAGAGCTGCGGGCACAGCCAGAACCTCGGGGGCACAGCCCCACAGCCGCGGGCACAGCCCCAGAGCCTCGGGGGCACAGCCCCAGAGCCTCGGGGGCACGGCCGGAACCTCGGGGGCACAGCCAGAGCTGCGGGCACAGCCCCAGAGCCTCGGGCTCGGAGCCCCCCGAGTCTCGGGGGCAGCCGCACACCCGCACCCTGCGCTGGGGGCTCTGCGTTCGCCACGTACCCTGCAAGCTCTGGTACATGCTCCAGTAAATGCGCAGGCAGTTCTTCTCCTTCTTCATGCCCCTCTTGCAGCGGCAGTTGTACAGGGATTTCTGCTTGAGAGCTTCCATGGCGCTCCTGCATTCGTCCTTGGCCTCCAGGCCCGTGGCCCGGCTGAAGTTGCTCTCTTTGCCGGCTACACACTGCCTCAGTGTCCTGAATTTAGTACTACAGCTCTGCTCCTTCAGACACTGATCGCTGGCTTTCACGCAGTCCAGGCGCTCCCCTCCAGGCAGCCCGCTCACTTCTGCGGACAAAAGTACATCTATGGAGAGCAGACACAAAGCGACCCGCGCTCTTTGGGGGAGCAGGGTGCCCGGAACCCCAGGTCCTGAGCAGCACCCGGGAGGCACGGGGCACCTCCTCACGCTGCACATGCGGCCAACCCCGGGGGCAGCACCTTGCAAACCTCCTGGCTCCATGCTACGCCTTAGGAAAAAGCACACAGGGTTTCCATGGGCTTAGATCCACTTTTCGGGGAGTCCAAGGAAACAGTATTTTTTAACCCTAACGGCTGATGTATGAGGAAACAGAAAAATGAAAGAAACCCCGGAGGGATTAATGTGCCTGATAAAACAAGCATTTGTTATTCCATAGATCCATTTTGGTGAAACAAATCAGCTTTCCATTCCAGGGTTTAACTAAGGGGTTAAATATTCAGCCTCACTTTCCACAAGAGCTTTGCTGTAATTTCACTTACATCCAGGAACAGCCCGCTCAGAGAGATAAGTATCCTCACTGATTGATATTAGCCTGTCTTTGCGTCAGTCACTTTTTAAAGGCTGTGCACATTTTTGCTTGTTCTATATGCATAAAGGTAGAATTTGTTACTTCCCCCCCCTCCCCACTTCTCTCCACGTATGATGCTTTTGCAGGAGAACAAAGCAAATTGCATTAACTCTCTCCTCTCCATCGTGCCCCAGTCATGCTCCCTCAGACACATGCGGATGGAAACGCAAACCTCTCCTGTGGAAAGGAAACCAGTTTGGGCTGCAAACCACTACCAGTCGGGCAGGTTGCCAGGTTCAGGTGAAGATGTAATCCTTCAGCTGGTCTTGTCATCCCCCACCCTCCCCAGGCAGCCTTATTTTATTTAAATGAAAAGTTTCCCTGTAACTTGCGAGAACCCAATTTAACAAGAGGCTAAACAGGCAAGTACCGAAGTCTATAACCTACAGAGATTTTATGTAGACCGGGCTAACTGATGTGAGGCAGAGCCATTAAAACTACTGGAAACTTCACTGTTCTGCCTAAACAATAGACTGACAAGCATCAGGCTCCCGGTCCCATAAACCCTATGCCTTGCTTTACGAAGCGATGTGCAGACCGAAATCAGGCACCAGCAACTTACCCACTAAGGGCAAAGCGAAGTACAAGAGAACGAGAAACATCTTGCTGTCTTCGGATGGTTTCCCCAAACGACTTGATGTGTCACAACAAAGATGATCAGCATGTAGATATTCCAACACCGCCGAGGTCTAAAGGCTCCAAGTTCAGATCCATTGAATTCAAGGGGGAAGAAAAAAAAAACCACCAAGCAAAAAAACCCCACAACCCTCTCTCCTCTTCACCGCTACCACCACCGGCGGCAAGAGCAGCGACGCAAACGCTGAGCTTTTCCCTTAGATTTCAGGTCTGAGCAACCTGCAGGCACAAGCGCTGACTCCAGTGCGGGAGCGAGAGGCGCACGCACGGTTTATGTGTGTGTGTCTGTGATGTGTGTGAGCGAGCGAGCGAGCGGCGGCGGGGCAGGAGCTCCGGTCGCCTCCTTGGGTGGGCAGCGCCTGTTCCCAGGGAGGGACCGAGAGGCACGGGGGGCGGGAGGGGGTGCACACACCAGACCCGCAGCGCCCGCCCGCCCCCGGCCGCGCAGCCGGGGCCGGCCGCTGGTGTCAGCCCCGCTGGATCAGCCCCGCTGGATCAGCCCCGCTGGCAGCGCCTCTGACAGCGCCGAGCCGCGGCTTCCCGAGCCCCTCCCGGGGCAATTCGCCTCTTCACCCCCCCGACCGCAACTTTATTGACGCGGGGGCCGGGGCGGTGCGCGGGGCGCGCAGGCTGCGCGGAGCGCTCGCCGCCGGGGCGGAGCGGGGGTGGCCGCGCTGCCGGCAGCCAAACTTTGCCAGGGAAAACTGGGACGGGCGGGAGGCGCGGCCGCTCCGGTTCCGCCGAGTTCCCCCTCGGCCCCGGCGCTCCCCGGCGGGAGCGGATCCCAGCGGGCGCCGCCGGTACCGGGCGAGCCGGGGAGAGGCGGCGGCCCCGCGGGGATGCTCCGCTCCGCTCCCCGCCCTCCTTCCCTCCGTCCGCGGGGCTCGGCGGTCGCGGCCTCCCCCTGCCGGCCCCGCCGCCCGCGGGGGAAGTCCGGGGCGGCCCGCAGGGCCCCGGGGCGGCGGGAGCACCGCCCGCCCTTCCCCGCCCCGCGTCCCTGCGGTGCGCGGTGCGCTCCGGCCCGCGGCCGGGGCCGAGCGCCGTGTATCGGCTTCCACTTGGCTCCTGAATAAACAAAGCGAACATATGTCCCATATTCGTGACAGATGGTTCAAACAGAGAACTATTTAGTGGTTTTCCCACAGTTGCTACTATGTACCACTCCCCCGAAACCCAACAAAATGCAATTAGCCTAAAATAGCTTCAGCTTCCAGATTTCCTTATTTTCATGTGTGGAAAATTTGATTCAGGTGTTTTAATGTTCTGGCTGCGATCAAATGTGTTAAGTTGTTTTGGGGTTATTTTTTTCTATTTTTAAAAGAAGTCAGCGTATATGTTCCTTGGCAGTTTTGTCAACAAGCTATTTGGTCCATTCGACTCAAGGAATTTGCTTCTCCTTGCAATAAATTTTGCCTAAAGGAGTTTGAGTCGCCTCATGAGATGGGAGATGATCAGGCTGGCCACTTTTCTAGCAAAAACTGGATGGCAGATGGAGCTAAACTGTTGAAAGGTACTTCAAAACACTTATTTAAAAGCCTAACATATGCCAGGATATACTGAGAGTACAACATTCATAGAACCCAAATGGAAAGGGCTTATTTTTGTTTGCTTTGCTGTTCGTTTTTTTTTTTTTCCTCTCTTGCCAATTTTTCTAAACAGATGGATTTGCATTATACCCAAAAAAAGAGCCCCAAAACCCATGACCCACAATAAAAATAAAACAAACAAAATCCAACAGAACCCAAAAAACCTGTGTAAAGTACCGGTTCTCTCAGTGAAAGCGTAATAGTGATATCAAGTTGAAACTGATTAAGTCCCAAGTTTTGTGGTTTGGTTGTTTAATGTGAAGAGGCATACACTGTTATATGGTCACGAAGTCTATTATCTGCTGCACATACAAGGATGTAACTGGAGGAACAAAGACAATGACCAGATTTCTGGAGTATTTCAGGGTAATTAGAAGGTGCTAAGTTGGTGATAGCATTGACGATTGGAGACAGCTTCAGCTTTTCAAATCGCTGGTATTTAATGAAACAAGTTGGTCTTCTAAACACTTCAATAGAAATTGAGCTGAGTGATACAGAGAGATGATTACTTCTTCACTGGTAATTTTGACATCATTATCGCACACAGATAAGCTCTGTATAGAAGTTATCTGTGTATCTAACACAAAGGTAGCATAATTCTCCTGCCATTTAGAAGCCTAAGTCAAGAATAGCTACAAGATTCACAGCAGAGTATAGCAACTAAAAATCAGACTGAAATCCAGGCCACTTTTTACAAAACCATTCATGTCCTGAATACATACAAGCACACATACATACATACATACACACGTTATTTGGCATTTAAAAAAGCAGCACATTGTAAATCTCTGCATTAGTAACTACTTTTGCTGCTATAAAACACAGCTTTTGTGGGGTGTTTCCTGTGACAGTAAAACTGAACTCGCAATTTAAGTGTTAAAAGTTGAATAAAATGTCGCTGACAGTTCAGAAATAACAAAACAGCTGGAAAACATGCATCCAAAACTTCTGAATACTATCTAAACACTCCTCTTGCCAGTATTTTGACTCATCTCTGGAAAACTACCACCCAAAGTGAAAAAAGGTTAAAAGGTTTTAATCAAGGAAAAAAGTTTAAGATGCAACCATGTTTAAAGGTCAAGATCCAAGAAGAAAGTCCATCCTGCATACAGTTGCTCAGAATTCCCAACTGCTACACACTCCTTACCAGGACAGTAGGTGGGAGACAGCTCCTTACCAACCACAAGGACATTTTTCCATAGCAGAAATTATTTTTTTTTATTTTTCTTTTTCATATATGGAATTATTTATAAATTTCTGTTGCACACAAAACCCCATAAGCCACTCTATGGCTGGAGTCATAATCCTTTGGGTCTTTGCACAGTGTTTTCCACTGCCTTTTACTTGCCCTGGGGTAAAATTAAGTCATTGAATGTTTTGCTGTTGATTTCAGTCAAACCAAGGTCTGCCTTACAATTTGTATCTGTCAATCACTCAACTCATGAATCTCTTCAGATAAGAGAAAAGTAAGAGTAAGCCACACAGAAGTACTTAATGCAAATACTTTGAAGATATTTAAGCTTTTTAAAATATTCTGCTGGTCAAGTTTTATAAAAAAGTTTCAGAACAATTAATATAATATAACACACATAAGGTGCAGCTGGTGAGGACAAACACTTCATTACAGGAAGGATGATGACACAATCACCACTGGATTATTGTTTAAAGGCCATTACAGTACAAATAATGGAAGGCAGAACCAAATACTCCAAACTAGTTGCTGCCAGCATTAACTGCCAGTAATTCAGTTTTATGTAGTTGTAGTTACTGGTTTCTTCCTAGTTGGAAGCTGTTATACTTCATTGGAAACTTTTCGCAAAGAAAAGGCAAAGTAATGTGGATAGTGGGGTTAAAACTTCAGTAAAATTAGTGCTTCAAATCCTTTTCTTTCTAAGTAGGTTGAGGTAAGTGTAACCCCTAACATTGGATAGTTTTAAGCTTCCTGTCACCTTGCAGCCTGGGCCCAGATGCTCTGAATGCAACAACAGCACCAAGCAAGAGCCGCCTGTATCCATCCAGGCCATCTGCTCCTGGAGGCAAGGCATGCACAGCAAAATCAGAACTTTGCTGCATTCTGTCCTTCTGCCTCCTCCTCTGCATGTGAACCAATGAGAGCAAACTCTTCAGAGGTGTCTCCCTCAAAGGCATGTGGTTTTGCAGCCAGTTCCACCTGCAAAGGCTGCACTGTTGAGCATTGTGTTGGGTTGGTCTGTGGATGACAATGTACCCCTGAGCTGACAAGGAGGCTGAATTAATCCATTGCCTGGCCCAGGGTTAGCCTGCAGATTCCCTTTGCCATCTCTGCCACAGACCTCCTTTTAAAGAGTGAACCCTGCAAGAAAATATTGGAGTTGGAGCCACTGAGCCCAGGGAACATTACACAGAATTATCTGCAGTGCCGCTAGGTATGTGAAGAGAAAGTATGCTGAGAATAAGAACAGGGCCATGAACTTTAAATACGATTCTTAGGGGAGTGAAGAGGTGAAGCAAAGCTGAAGTTGAACTAATGAGTCAGATCCAGCAGGTGGGGGAGAGCAAGCTAGTGATGGGAAAAAGTCTCTGTGCTGTGGGAGCACAAGAAGTAGTGTTTACACAGGAGGCTTTCTTCAATAATGAGAAAGGGAGAATAGAGAAGTTAGAGAATTACTAGGGGCTGGGGGAACAGTCTGAACTGCATTTTTTGTCTTACATTTATCTGCTTACCATGAAGTCAAAGTGCCTTTTGGTGGGAATAAGGCAAGAAGGATTTGCTCAAGGCATTAAAGTTTTGTAAAGGGCAGATTAAATAACAGCGCTCCAGAAATCAATTTTGAGGGGCTTATGAAACCTTGAATGGGCTTTTGTAGCACAAAAGCAAGATTGAGTTTTTACTGAACCTGTCATTTATTTGGGTTTAGAGCTTTCAGTAAGTATCAGGAAAAAAAACATAAAACAAAAGCAAAGTAAGCAATGAGCATTCACACAGCAGTCAAATAAAAAACACGTGGAGGTGCAATCCAGATTACTAAGTGACTTAATTGATGTAAAAGTATAAGAAAAAAAAGTCAAGGTTTCATGTCTGCCATCCCCCATCCCCTCTCCCTGAGCTTTAATCAGACCTGGTAGTGAATTCCCCCAGCTCTTCTTGGCCAGGAAGTTTAGGAAAAACTCCTTCTTCCCTGTTCTCACCAAAAGTTGTACTGATATACTATCAAGCCACCTGGAAGGAGAAAAAGGAAAAAAAAAAAAAAGAAGAAAAAAAAGGAAGAAAAATAAAGCTACAAAATTCAGTAGAATAGGTACAGAAACACCAAAAGTGTACATTGTAAGTCAGAGTTTGCAGTTAAGAAACGCAACACACTGGTTACCCCTGAAAACATGAAAATACTGATGGAACTGCAGCTATTTGTGAAGGTATCTGATAGAAATGATTCCGTTTAACTTTAAGTGGTGATCTAAGGGCATAAGCTCTGATATTTGCCCGAACTGGTAAGAAAAGTGTTGTTAGGAAAAGCCAATCCCTGGATCCCTGGATTTGGGATTTTTTGCTTTAAAAATGGGGTAACACTTCCCCCTAGCCGCTGGTGGGGACAGTGCAGGCTGGCGTGGACAGGGATTCTGCCTTGCAGAAAACAAGGCACAGAATTCCATGGCACAGGAGGATCCAGCAGCACTGAGACTAGATGTGGAGCATTAAGTAAAAGCATAAAAGCTGATCAAAAAATGAAATACCATCTGTTAAGCAGTAGTAATTCAGGTGCCCAGGGAATCTAGAGCAATACAATTCAGATGCTACAACAGCATCATTTGAAATTTCAGCTTCTAGATCAGTTGGTCAGAGCACAGTGCTTATAAGGAAGGCCAGGGTTGTGGGTTTGATTCCATATGGACCATTCATTTAAAAGCTGACTCAGTGATCCTTCTCGATCCCTTCCAACTCAGAATATTCCACGTGATTCTGTGAAATGCATCAGCAGCATCGACCTTTAGCATCCCCTGGACATTCACAACCAATGTGATTGAACCAAGGCCACATTATGTTTGGTAACTTGGAACCTTGCTTTTTGTCTTAAAAATTCCAGTAATTACTGGAATTATACAGCTTGGGCTAGTGCAATCCATTCGATCCTGAGCCACAGGACAGGTAACCCTACTTTACAGTACATAAAATGTCTTTACATTAATGAACCTATGCCATGTTTTTTGCAGAAAAACTAGAGCTAGGAAATTACTTATTCTGATTGTCTATTGCTGTAAGAATATCTGATCCACATTGCTTTAAAAACATAACTACGTGAGCATTTCAGACCATTGAAATCAGATGCTTGATCTGAGAAAATCTGTGTTAAAATCAGAATGTTGGTATCTTGTGTTTGCATACTGCTTCACTTACACGTGGATTCATTTCCCTCCCGTTTTTAATTGAAAGTGGTGAAAATTCTGTGTATAAAATGGTGTGCAAATGTGGTGAGATTTTCTGTTCAGACATGCACAGCTCTAGTGGTGGGTATTCAGCTTTCACTGTTCATGCTACACTAGATACACATGCACTAACAGAGCAAAGCAAGTTAAATCAGAGAGGAACATTTTGCTTTCACTTACTGTACATATCTTCTTCTAAATTGTGGAACCAAATCTGCCCTGACACCTGCCCTGTGTAGGGAAGTCAAAAAAAAGATGTATGGAGGTTAAAGCCATTTTAGAATTTAGTGACCAAAGGCAAAATTATCATCTTGGATTGTCAAAGCCGTATTTTCTGTACGTTTGCTAGAATAGCCCTGACGAGTGAAATAAATTTTTCTCCTGATGGTATCACCAAAACTGTAATTTTATTGGAAGTTTCTCTAAAGGTTAGTGACTCTGTCAGTGTTAATTTCTGTAATCTCTGTTTCATCAGTCTTCCTCTGAGGTAAGAAATTTTGGGGACAAAAAGTCACAAGATATTTATATTGAAGGTGAAAGGATATCAAGGAAAAATGGAAGTGGAAGAAACTAGTGCTGTGAATGCCATGAGAATTTTACTGAGAAACAAAACTGACTATTCTCAGATACCTGCAATCACCTGCATGTCACAGTATCTCTACCTTTACAAGGGCAGCAATACTGGGGGGGTTTATTGTTTGCTTTGTGGGGTTTTTTTGTGGGGAAGGTGGAGGGGGGGGTGTTGTGCCTTGTTGGGATTTAAGGAGGGGTTGTGTCTATTTATAACATTTATAAATGTTGTTTTGTTTACACAATTTTAAGAATAGCTGCAAAAACTTCAGAAAAAAATGAAAAAACAGATCAGAGTTTGAACCCAGAGGTTTAATCATAAAAGCTATTGAATAAGTATGGCATGAAAAGGCAATATTTCTTGAATCAGGAACATCTCCTTAATTAACACTTTTTTTGTTTTTAATATAGTTTAGGAAGAACCTTTTGATGAGATAATTCTCCTTTAATCCAATTGATTATCAGATGGGAACAGTGTTGAAAATCAAGACCTGTTTGTTCTATTAGAATACCCCATAATCCCATTACTTGGCTTCTCTGTTACTGCTGCAGAATTCTGAGGGAGCAGTGCACACACCAGAGCAGTGAACATGACAGACTCTGAAAGCCAGAGTCCCAGCTGATGGTATTTGCAGTTTCTTCCCTTTTCTGTGAGCACTCATTGCATGAATACAGCTTGTCTGTTCAGAGAGTTTCCCTGGTTTAATCATGTGATGCACAGTTAATTATACATGTTTTAGATGGATGGAGTTACCTGCTGGGAGCATCAATAAGGGAAGAGTTTTTGCATGTCTGCATCTGTCCTGCAGTTTCAATGGCAGGCATAATTCATGTGAAAAACAACAATGCAGACTTTTAAATTTGGTCCTGAAAGTCATTTACATGTATTCTGAATATCCCAGAATAAAGTGTATCCTAACTCAGCAGTAAAAGTAACCACGTGTGAAGGACTCTACACTCTGTCTGTGCCTCTGTGAGGAATATGGATATGGAATTACCATTTTCTCCACACCCAATCCATCCCTGAGAAACATTTCTAAAGGCCATACTTGTGAACTCAGCAATGGCTGCAGACAGGAGCAGTTGAGATGTGTAACTCACTTTATAAATGGCAAAAAGACTAGGAATATTCAGCCCCAAGTAAGGAAAAGGAATAAGTTTCTGATGAACTCATTTTCATAGGAATTTCTGAGTTATTAATTTATGAAAGAAGAAAAAACTGTTTGCAGACAAAATGTTAAGATAAAATGTAAATACTTTATAGTAAATTTAAAGCTGTAACAAATTACCTATAGGCTCACAGTGTGACCCCTCCAAGTTTTTGACTTGTTTAATTATTCAGTAGAACACTATTTATAACAAAATAATGCAAACTTGTTTAAACATGTACAATGATGGCACCTTGCCAGTATGAAATGTAAGCATGATGTTCACAGAATTGCAAAAATCCAAAGCAATTGAGATTAATATCATGGTTTCTGAATTTGATTATATTATAATCTTTATGACTGGAGCTAGTCAGAAATTTTTTGGTTTTTTTCTTTAATTCTTCTTATTCTTAAAATATTTTCAATATGGTAAAAAGAAATGAGATAATAGTTGTCACTATCTACAAGTTCCATGTTATCATCAAAGCCATGCTATTTCCTGTGATTTTTGAATTTGCCCATTTTTTGCAGAGCTTCAATAAAGATCCAGTTAATATTTCAGATATCAAAATTATATTATTTTTATAATTAAAAAGAATATTATTCAACATGTTTGTGTGCTTTTTGACACTTGTCCATACCCACCTTTAATCTACTGTAAACAGATTGAATTAAAGTGATATGCCAACCCTAAAATACAAATAGCACAAATTTCAAAATTATTGATTTTTGACAATGCTTGCAGGCATTGAGCAATACTTTTTCAGACATTTAAAACAGCTCACTTCAGCACAGACACTGTATTGAAGAAAAGCTGAAAAGTTACTGACTGCTCAGTCAATATTAATTTAAAATTGAGGTTTAGATCTTTGCTAAAAGTGAAAAAAAAACCCATTTAAAACTCCTTTTATCCCATGGGATACCCTCTTCCTCAACCCAAATCACCATATTCTTACCATATTTCAAGGTCTCAATCCAACAGTTTTGCAGAGGAACCCAGTATCTTGTAATTACAACGAGCAGTGAAATACTGTGCTGACTCCTTGGAGTTAGACATAGTAGAGTTTGCTTTCCATCTTGTGGGTGGACTTGTAAATTCAGCCCTATTCAGGTTTCCTTGAAAGGGAGGTGACCAAACCACTTTGCTGCTCCCTCTGAGGTGATCTGGGACACTGGTGCAGCACACAAGTAAAATCTCACAAAGGTAAGAGACTTCTGCCAACAGAGGCTGGGGTCTGCTTAGCAACAAGACTTTGTGGGTATCAGGAATTAAGGCTTGAAAGCACTGATGTTTGTATCACAGTTTTCCTGAGGAATAAAAGGAGAATAAATGTTTGACGACAATAACTTTGACAACAACAATAAAGAGGTTAGGGCACGTAGGAGAGGAGTATTATGGTATCTAAAATGCTTAAAATGAAATTGCCTTTAAATATCCTGTGTTTCTGACCAAAACTTAAAACAAGCCAACTTAAAATGACCATCCTGGTTTAGGCCATGTAGAGTTAGTAGCTGTTACAGCGCTGAGTTTGGATTTAGGATGAGAGTAACATTTATAACACACTGATGTTTAGTTGTTGCTGAGGAGTGCTTACACCATACAAGGAATTTTTTTTCTATACCCCATCAGTAGGAGGCTGGGGGTGCACAAGGAGCTGGCAGGGGTCAGAGCCAGGACAGCTGACCCCAACTGACCACAGGGATATTCTGTACCATGGCCCATCATATAAATTTGGGGGATAGCTGGCTGGGGACTGCTGCTGAGGAACAGGCTGGGCAGAATTCTGTCTGTGGCAAGCAGTTGTTTTTCATTTGCATCCCTTATTTTTTTGGGGTGGTTATTTATCTCTTTCTGTTATTTTCCTTTTCATTCCAATTTATTATTCTGATTTTAGTTTTTAAACTGTTCTTTCTCAACCCACACTTTTCTGACTTTCACCTTTCCAATTCTCTCATCCCATTGAGGAAGCAGCTGTGTGGTGCTTAGTTGCTGGCCGGGGTTAAACCACAACAATGACTCAACAAAAGTTTTCTGCTTGAATTTAATCACACAATTTATTGGGGGTGGGGGGAGAAGCCAATTTCAACTGGATTTATGTATCAAAGATGATAATGAAAGGAGTTTAGTTTTATTTTACTGCTGCTCCAGATGGTACTCAAAAGGGACTGAGAAGCGTGGGAGAAACCATTCTCTGTCTATGAGGGGTTGAATTTGGAAAGTTCTGTATTCCAGGCAATTGCCAACTATTTCTTACAAGGTTCCATGGCTTGTAACTCTGGGGTCCTCAGAGACAACAGTATGAAGAGCAAAGAAAAACTAATTTGGTGATTTTGCAGTTTGCCTCACTAGCAGACAACTGAGCATTTGTTTAATTCACAGAAAATTACACAAGAGGATTTTGGAGGACTGGCAGGTTTAGAGACATGAATTTTCTATAGATGTCTCAGGCCTAAGGGTAAGGTATGTTAAGGATAACTTACTTTCCATTGAATATTTTTATATAATATTAATATTTATAGTGCCTTTATAAGATTTTTATTATTTGTCTTAAAAGATCGTTTACCAAAGCAAGACACAAAAACCAGATACAGACTTGATTTGACCTGACTTATGAATCTGCTATTTTCTTTGACAAGAAATGTGAGAGGGAAAGACTGAGTAGCAGTAGATTATACTGTCATTTAGTAACCTGTGTTTTAAAAAAAAAGGAAAAAAAAATTGTTTTAAACTTCAACCTCCCAGATTGCAAGAGATAAACCTCATCTCAGAACTGACACCACTGTAGAGGTTATGAAAAATGAACTGCATTATTTCAAAGTACACTTATTCAGAATACAAGAAGCAGTATGGAGATAAACCAAGTATCTTGTTTTTATTAGTAAGCAAGAAAGATGTCAACCCAACCACTACAAGCATAGATATGGATAATTCATACTGAATTACTCAGTAGATTTTTTTATACAATTATGTCCTACATGGCCTACAGTTTGAGGACACATATTTGTATAAAAAGCAATCTTTAGAGTTACATATTATAAATACAGTACATTTACACCCCATCTGATTGTATCTACTTACCTATGACAGGTGAGTTAGGAGCCTAATTGCTGTAGAGCCCCTACACATTTAATGAGATAAAGCACTACCATTTTCCAAGCATTTCTTTCCAGGCAGCAGTTTTTATGTCTTTTTAGACAGTTTATGTTAGAGAGGAATACAATACCCTCCATAACCCCAACTACAATGATTTAGAGAATAAATACTTCCTAATCTCAATCAGGTGATCAGTTTAATCCTGATCATAGGTTACAGGAAGGTTAAATCCAGTAAACACCTGACATCCTAAAAAATTGCTCCACTTTTGCCTGCTTCTAACCTTACCATTTAAGAAAGGGCAGTCCCTTTCTCCTATACTTTGCACTAGGAAGGAACATAAAAGTCCTGGGGAATGCAGAATAGACGGGCTGGCATGTGGGCCAGTTAGAAACATTTCTTTTTAGGGACTGTGTAAAGAAAGTACACAAACGAGTTTCCAATTAAGTTTCCCTGGCAATGTCAGTAGGTATCCACAGTTTTATATCCCAAACTTTATATTCTGACACATGATCTCTTCATCATGTCACACATACCCTTTATTAATTTATAAATTTCCATCTGGAAGTAGTTCAAGTCCCTGCCTCCATGACCTTGTCTGTAAGCAGTTCCAGAGCTTTGCACAGATTGCCAAGAACCTTCTTTTAAATTTCTCATTTATTCATAATTGTTTGTAAGTATCTGATCTTGAAATAGTGTTATCCTCTAACACAAAAGTCGTCTTGCCTCACATCTACCCCCACACATACTTATAAAGAAAACCATATGCCCTTTCAAGCTTTGTTTTGCCAGATAAGCTATTTCCATCTCAGCTGCAAAAACAGGTACTGCTTTCCCCAAACCAGCCCACTCTGCACCTGCTGTGCATCAATGTGGGTCATGAGAACTGCAAACAATGTTCTGAGAGTTGTCTTACCAGTGCCTTGTAAAGCAAAATTAACACTTTATTAACAGCCCTCACTGAAGACTCTTCATCCAATATTCCCTGAAACTGCTGCATGGCCATGACACAACCGTGGCTCCTGGTCACACCACAGCTGATTAATGCATTAAACCTCTTCCCCTCGCTATTGACAGCAATTATCAAGACACCAGATTATGCTAGAAGAACATGACATTAATTCCCAAGCACCTCCCTCTAGTTTCTGTACTATTAGATTTCCATTTTGTCAGTCCTTGAGGTCATTTATTTTTTTCTGATACACTAGTCATTCTAATTTTGTGTCATCTCTTAATGCCATACCCATTCTCCTTCCTTCACCAAGCTCAAAAATACTACTTAAATCAGTGCCAAGATCAATCCCAGAGGAATTCTACTAGTAAACTCCTTTCATTTTAATATTTTCATTTTTAACAGAACCATATTTTAATAGAACCCTTCACTCAGTTCCTCTTCCACCTTCAGTGCCTGCATTAAAGCCCATCTTTTCCACTCTCAGTAACTTCTACACCAAACAATATAATGCCTTATTTCAATCAAGGTAGATTAGGTCTACTGCATTACTCTTCTCTGGGACAATTATCTTATCAAATAAAGATATTAAGTTAGTCTGATACAATCCTTCCTTGATAAGATCATGTTGTAGTTTTTCCCACTTTCCATTTACTTCTAGGTTCTTGATAATTTTTTTTTTCATTCAAAATCTACTCCCTAAGACCTTGCTTGGTGTTGAGGTCAAACCATCACACCTGCATTTTCTTTGACCACCTCTTTTCCTTTTCATGAATAAAGGGAATAACATTATTAGTCTTTAGTTGTATTGAGATAGCCCTGAATTGAACAGATACACATAAAATCCCTACAAATGCATTCAGTGCAAATCAGCATTGCAGGATTCTTCCAATGCCCTGAAATGGGCATTGTTTAGTTCTCTCCATTTTTTGGCAGTAAATAGGCTGATAGCCTATAGCCTAAATTCAGCTGATAGCTCATGTGGGAAAAATTCCATTGTTCTGTGTACCTTAAACACAATTTTTTTTATTTTTTTTTTTCCCCAGCACTGGGAGATCTAACAGCATTCACAACCAATAACAGCTGCTTTGAAATTGGCATTTAGGACACATTTATTTATTTTAGCAGTGGAAGAGCAGGGTTAAAAACATCATCAACAGTAGTCTCGATATGATAGATATTTTCAAAAAAAAGGAATAGGCCAAAACATGCGTGAAAACACATATGAAAGCACTGTGTGTTATTCATTTTTATAAACTCTGCTGTCTCAACTATGGATATTAATTTTGTATTCAAAGAATTGACTTAGTGCAGATATTTTAAATATTCTGATTTATTTTTCAAAATGAGAAAAGAGTAATTATTTTTAAAGGAGTAACGTTTTTGCCACTTATTCCATTTACTTTACTTCTGTCATCTTCTTTCTCAAAAGACAAGCTGTAAAAAGACAAAGCCAGCAGAATTATTTATATACTTTCCACACAATCTGTGAATAGACATGTTTAATGCTTCTGGAAAGAAGTGACTGTAATACAATGCAAATTATTAATTTATGAATGTGGCACAATTGATAATACATGCCTACAGCAGCTGTGACTTTCTACTCTGCTTGAATGGAATGCTTTTATTATCCTGCCTATGCTCTGAGTCCTGGCAGATGTATGCAGATGTGTGCCATGAAGCCTTTGAAAATTTCAGGATTAAAGGTGACTAATCTTCCAGAAGCTTCAATGGGAAAGGATATGGAAGGCATAGAAATCAAACTCTGGGTTCTCTTTTTTTATGCCACCTTTAAAAAAGATGAAATTACAGCATAACACCAGGATCAATAGGCAGTAAAGTTTATGTAGTGTTATTTATCATTGTTAAGTCTTTATTAAATAGGTACCTTCTGCCTGCAAAGGGCTGAGCAGAATGAAGAGGGCCCAGTTTTATAGAGATACAGTTATAAGACTGGATTTTACAAAGCAGCTTGTAAAACCTGCAGGTAGAACATACATTTTCCACAATACCCTCAAGGAAAGAAGTATTCTGAAAACTGCTCAGGATATTTTGAGGCAGTAGGGACAATGAATTTTTTTTTTTTTTTTTTTTTTTTTAGAATAAATGATTAGAATTGAAACTTTCTTAGAAAACAGTTTGTCACTAAAAAATACCATCTGGCCCTATTTTGAGAAGAGGTTTTATGAGACCATGCAGTTTCCATGCAGCAAGTTTCCAGATCCAGGGTCAATGTTTTAGTCAAACTGAGACAGCCCTTCCTCAAACTTTCTTGGTCTGGGCATTTGCATGGAATATGGGATAATTTCTGCTGCTGCCTAGTTCAGCTCATGGACCTGTATCCAATGCTTCTGAATGTCTAAGGAAGTTGTCATGTGTTTAAGAAAGAACACAGATGGAACCACAAAATTCATCTTATGAAAAAACTATTAGCAGAGAAGCCTAAAAGTGTAATGGACAACTCTTGGTTTCATGCGAGAGTTATTCTCATTGTGCAAGAAATTGATTTGGCTTTAATGCATACAGTGGAAGGATAAAAGTTATCTAACTTCATACTAAATAACACTCCTGTTATGAATAAAGACAATAAAGCCATTTCATTTCAGTCATCTGCACATACTCTTTTTCTTACAAGTGCAGCATCAAGTAGCAATAGAGCTTTAAGAACAATTTTTTTAAAAAATCTGAAATATATTAGAAGAAATAATGACTGCTGCTCACCTGATGATTTAGCAGGATTATATGTGAACTTCTGAGAACTGACTGAAATGGAGAAAAAAATCTTTGGTTAGCTAATTATAAAACTATTACTTTCTCATTTGGTGTTTATTAATATTTTTCTATGATTAAGGTAAAATTTATATGACACAAAGCAGTTGGCATACTGATATTATATGCTTATAGGAAACAAACGGTAATTAATCAGTTAAAACAGAGTCTTTTCAACAGACTGTTTAATGCATTTCAACCCAAGATTACTTTTTTACATGAAGGTCCCAGTCCTCCAAATGTTTCTTTAATAACCCTTTTTTCAGAGGGTATAATGCTACCACCCATATTCTTACAGGATGTTACAACATAATGGATAATTTATTTACATTTCTGCTAATATCAAATAAAAATCCTCTCTTTTATAAATGGAAGATACAAACAATTACAATGTAAGAAGTATTTATTCAATGTTTATCTTGTAGCTTCCCTTGGGTGCCAACTTAGGGGTAACCAGTATTGATGTAAAGCAAACTACAGTCTCCCATATAAAGAATTAAGAAAATTTACTATGAAAATGCAAATTCAAGCTGTGTTTTGTACTGTGATATGGACTCCAGATCTTAATTTTTTTTCTTCATTAGGAAAGTCACTACACTTATGCCAAGATAAATAAAAGCTCTGATATATGTTTCAAAATGAGAGCCTCATTTGTTGCTTATCCAAACAGCAGAGTATAACAGAATAGCAGAGTATAAAAGTTTTAGGATAGACTCCCTGACCCAATAAAAGAAACAACTGAAATGTATTTAAGACTCTAAACCACAGCAGAGGAACAATGTGGATCCCTATATAACAGCACAGCTACCAATCAGCAAAGTAAGCAGGTGGTGTGTTCTCTAACCAAAGAAAATGGAAAACTTTGATTTAAACCCATAAAAGAATAATCTTTGCTTTAGTAAGCTGAAGGGATCCAGTGAAGCCTTTCCAGATGGAATTAAACAAAATCTTGGAAGTAAGACTCAAACAGAGATATCACAATGCAAATAGCAGGCTTTGTCCTTATAAAGAACATCTGTTGTGAAGTTGTTTACATTCCTACCAAAGTGGAAAAGGGTATCACTAATTCTCCATTGCAGCCAGGCATATAATGGGGGAGTACAAAGTTACTACTTAATATTTTTTAATAAACACACAGAGCTTTTCACTAACTCACAGCTTTTTCACCTGAAAAAGTAAATAGGGATTTGGGGCAAAGAGAAATATTCTCATTTTCATGGCACTCATTTTCCAGGTATTTATTTCTCAATTTCCCATTATTTTAAATTTTATTCCATGAATTTTGTAGTCCATTTTCCTCCTGTTATGAGGAGGAAACAGGATGTCCATTCATGCCTGCCTTGCTGAGCATTCTACTAGAAATGGAGAGCTTCCAGCCTGTGGATCAGCAGTTTGCTCTCACTCTTCCAGAGATAAAAACTAGATTGTTCTTAGCCTGAGTTCCTCAGGAAATTTGAGATAGCCCATAAATTATAGGTTTTTACTACATTTTACTGTTTCCCTTTTCTGCTGTCCTGCAGTAGGTTTTCAGAAGTAGCTGAGGTAGTTCAGTAGCCAGCAAGAGCTCACAAAATGTTCTTGATTGAAAACACTTTGATGCCACCAAGTTACACTGCTTGCTGTATTTTAACAGTTTCAACAAAGTTTCAAATAATAGAGTTAAAGCCTTGCTGTTTAGAAGTGGCATTATAAAATTAATTTTTAATTAGTCTGTGATTTTTTAATGCTGATTTATGATAATTACTAGGTTTTTCACTGTTTGTGGTTTCTCTCCAGTAGAATTGCTGCTCAGCATTACATTCCAAACGGTTAGAGCTCTCATATACATTTTTGTTTTTAACATATAAACACATGCATATATATAGGCTATTTCCTGTAAAAGAAATAGCACTTCAGCACTATGCAAATGGAAAATGCAGAATGACAGCTGTGAATTTGTGCCACAGAACAATTTGACTTTATTCCTTCTTGTGAGGTAGACAAAAGTAGTTTCCAAATACAAAGACCACCAAGAGCAAAGGAAGACCAGAGAGATCTAGGTTGGTAAGAAGGTTTGCTATAAATAAAGCCATTCAAAAGTAAGCAGTGTAGTTTGTATATGGAAAAAATAATACTAACAGTGCTTAAGACCAAAAGACAAAATTTATTTGTAACTATAATCCTACAATTTCTAGTTCTTATTATGCATTTCTTATGATGAAGACCATATTGTATCATCTGAATTTTACCCTGCCACTTCTTTACTTTTGCCTCTATTTTTTAGCTTTTAAAAAAACAATTTATGAAACAGTCTGAGTGTATATGATTTATAAATAGGTTACAGTAATAATTTTATAATGACTTGAAATTACAAGCAAAATCTTTCTTTTCTTCTTCCTACACAAACAAGAGAAGAAACTTGTAGAAGAAACTTTACTATTAGCAAGCAGCCTGATTACGAAGGGCAATTAGTAATTTTGAAGAACACTGAAAAGACATGACCTGATTACAGCACAGTGATTAAGATACAGATATAGATTAAGATTAGGATGTACTGATATGACCGACAGAATGAAATTAAAGTCACCTTTCTAGCAGCGAGTGATCTACCAAAGATCTTATGCTTTGCAGAAGTTGGAGTTGAGTGAAGGTAATGCACATTTTACTTTTATCCTGAAACATTCAGGTTCGTGCCCTTTCCATGGGAGACAGCAGCTGCACACCTTTGATCCTGGACTTGATCCTGGTTCTGAAACTACTGCTATATGTTGCACATATATGGTTAAATTTATGTAATCCTGAGTTATTATTGTGAGTAATTTACCATATAAAAATCAAGCACACGGCAAATAGCTGCAGGAGTCAAAAAGCTGTGAATCTTAATGTCAAATACTTATCCCACTGATTTTTTTTTCTGAAGGAAACTCTTAGAGAACTGTTAATCATGCTGAATGGTCATTCTCAGACAGTGAGAAGTGCAGTTGGAGTCAGACTCCTCTTTCTGGGGAGAACAGCTCCTTTGCCATAATTAGAGTTGCTGAAGCACCCTCCACACAACACAGTGGTTCCTTTAATAAGTGACACTGAACTCTATCCCAGCCTACAGCAGCCTTCTCAGCTTCAAACACAAAAGCAGTCAAGTCTCAAAAACTTCAAAGAAAGCTTTTCATTTTATTTTCTCCTTGATCCACTGATAGAGCAGTTCATTTTCTTGAATTTTGTAAAATGACTTTTCACTCATCAGACCTGTGTAACAAATCACTGTCTCAATCACCAAATGTTCCCGTTTGACTCATCTGCTTTTCCTTTGGCCTTTGGGTAGGAAGATTCACTTCTGAAACATTTTCTAAATTCACTTTGGTGAACTCTTCCCCCTCAGTTGCACTTTGTGCCATTTTAAAAAAATAATTGCATTTCCCGCAACATAATGTGCTAGTTTCAGGTTTTTAAATTTCATCAGAACCCACATTTTCTTTCTTAGAGCATTGTCTTTCCTTTAAAAAAACATCATTTTCTAACACACTACCAGCTGTACATGGTGCCTTTTAAGCAGTAAATGCTGTTAGATTTTTCCAGAATTCTGCTGCATTCTGCTAACTTAGAACAGGCTTTTCATTAATGAAACATTTGTACTCTCATGTATATTGTTTTAGTTTTTGATGGTCAAAGATTTTCTAATTTCTGAACTTTGCTGCTGCAGTCTATGCTAAGACAGTATCTCCTCTGAGCAAAACTATAACACAGGACTGTCAATAATCCTAATATTTTTCAATGTTAAAAAGGCTGTAAATCTATAAAGTTTCATTCCTCCAGGCTTTTTTGCCTCAAAGCAAATAGCAAACTTCGCATAGTTATTCTCCACAGGGAATGTAGTCAATCCTTCCCAAGATGTAAAAGCAAACCCTGTAATGTGAATTATATTTTCAACCAGGTGCTTACATTTCCAGGTGTACCATCCAGTAACATAAAAAGCAGAACTTTGCAGGAAGTCAGAGCATTGTAAATTTTTACACAATTATGCTCCAAAAGAGCATAAAATGGGCTGTGTTGTGATCTTTGCTTACTGGGACTAACTGGAACAGAAGCACTGCCCATTTTATGCTCTTGAAATGAGAGACTCAGCCAAGCTCAGTCTGAGCTGTAAGTTCCACAGAGTCAACTTGACCATGTTCTCCTGTGTGACAGCAGTTTTTATTTCCTTAATTTCTCAGGTTAGACATTAGTCTTCAAAAGATTAGTAAATCTGAGCAGATGTAACATTTAGAAAGGGTGGTGGTCACTGCATAGAAAAAGGAAGCAGCAGAGAAAAAACAGCTTCTGAATGATGGAAAACCAGTAAGGAGCACATGGTCCTAGAGAATTAAAAAAGTCAGAGCTGTTTGACTAAAACCCCACAGTTCCTTAGTCAGAACCAGCTTGACAGATGTGCCCATGTTTGACATGATTCAGTGTCATCTGCCTTATTCCTTACCAAACATTTGCTCCTACCGTGCTGCCTCCCTGCCTGCGTGTTCCCATTCCCTGTTTTCCATGTGGGCTCCGCCACCCAGTCACCCACATTCCCCTCTGCTTGAGGTTTGCTCTTGCCACCATTTCTGCAAAAAGGGTGGCAAACCCTCACCTCCCTCTCTGTCCCTGTGTCCCCTCAGCCTTGTCCCCTCAGCCGTGTCCCCAGACCTCTGTCCCAAACCCAGGTAGGCCGAGGCCTGCGGGCAGCGCTCTGGGGACCCTCCCGGAGCCCTCACAAAGCTCGGCCCTCACAGCCCACAGAGCCCCAGGAGAAGGCAGGAATGAACCTGAACGCTTTGTTCCAGCAAATACAGTTCACTGAGAAGCAGGCGAGGGAGAAGAGGAGCTTCATCCAACAAGGTTGGCCTCATGGGCGCCATCCCCATTCCCACAGGAGTGTCCTGAGGGGACTCGTGCCAGGGAAAGCTTGGCAGAGCCAGCATGGCTGGTTCTTGCCACCAGCACGTTTCTGTAAGGATGTAACAACTGAGGATTTACAAACTGAGCACATACTCTTACGGGTTTTTGTTGTCTTGCAGCTAAATGCGACATAAATAGAAGTTATGAAAAAATTAACCAAATAAAAGAAGAGCTGAGCGCTGCAAAAATTAACTTAGAAACCAAGGTGAGCAGGCATATTTATAGTGTACATAATAATGAAATACATTATGTTTACAAATACACAACCTGTTCTTTCAGGAATAAACACTTTCGAGGAGTGTGCTTCACCTGCTGAGTAACACAGCATGGAGGAAAACTGCACTGGGCCTTTCTGAATTAAAAATGTGTCCATCAACATCCTTCCTCCCACAGACCTCACCCTTGGGGCTGTGTCAGGGCAGGATGACTTTTGGGGCCATACCCCGTTTCAACATCCTGCAGCTTGTTACAGCACTTTCCTCCAGAAAGGAACAGATGCAGAACACATCCCTTGGTTGCCCAATGCCATTTATTAATGGCCTTTCAGAGAAAATATATGGAAACATTCCATGTATTTATTTCACAGGATCTTGAGTCATATACTGAAGATCTCTCTGTGAACTTACAGTTAAGGCTTACAAACACTAAGTGTTTTTCTAGGAAGGCCAAAGACAGAGGAAGGTTTCTGAATCTATTTAGTGATTTTATTATTCTTTCCATTTAATCAAACTGCAGATGTCTTTTCAGATTAAGCCACCAGTTTTGCAGAGTTTTTCACCAACAACACCCGTGGTTGCAAATTATTTAAAAATCCATTTGCTTGTGTCTGAAAATTAAGTCTAAATACCCTTCCCTGTGCTCTTAAGTGTCTGTGCCGACAGAATGTGTGTTCACAACAGGAAAGCATGTGGAGCCTCCTTTGAAGTCAGAGCTGTTGGATCCTATCATTTAAATAAACAACTTCAAGAACCTTTGGGAGATTGCCTCATCTAGTTGTGAAAATAAATGTTTGGAGGATGACTTTCATCCTTCCTAAAACAGTCTCTTCTGCCTTTTGTAATGGACTATATAATATATATATATATATATGTTTGTATATATATATATAGATCAACATTGCTGAGAAGGGATCAGAATAGAACTCATTTACAAATATTTACCTGTTGCAAATTGAGACTATAATCATGCAGGCAGTTATTCCGACACTCACATTTATGCACGCCACAATCTCAGAGCCCAAAGGTGCTTTAAAATAGTAACTTATTTATCCAACACAGATTATATCTGGATGTTGCTTGTTAGGTGAAGTCCTCAGTAGTCTTACTTATAAGTTTATTTATGAACATCACAATTTTATGTTTATATTACTAATCTGTTATTGATGCATTGTGATTTATAATCAAGGTTTATGTGGTAGGTACAGAAGGTCCTGAGAGTAGAGCCATTATTGTAAATGACTAATGGGAAGAGCTGAAGAACTATTCCTAATTAAATTTTATGTGCTTTACTGACCAGTATTAATGATATTCTCACTGATGTCCACAAAAATATATTTTACTTGCTTGCCTAGTCTGACATTGATTCATTTATAGATAGAAAATGATACAGAAAAGTAGTGGAATAGAAAAATGCATTTCAATCAGACTGTATTTAAGTTTAAAGATTATATAGTTATTGACATTATTTAAAAGAATTTATTTTTCACTACAGGAATTAGCTTTACATATGTCTGCAAGAGTTCATGTAATTAAAATAATATTAAATAATGCTGTTCAGCTAATGCTGTTCAATTTATCCCACACCAAATAACTGGAGTTTTTTACAAGCACACATATCCAACCTCGTGCATGCTCAGCAGCTGATGCCTGACCAAGGTACTGAGACTGAGTTCAGAAGTTTTTTGACATCTATTTCACAGACACTGCCTGTGGTCAATCAAAGAGTCCTAGGAAATGCAATTTTCCCCTCTCTTCTCTAAAACCAGGTACCATGTAATTAGAACTCAAATTACAGCATTTTGCTGTTTGTAGCTCAATGACTTCTTAAAAAAATTGATTGCAAATGCATAGATGAATTTTGGCATCTTGGAGAAACTACATTAAAAGCTAGTTATGTACAGTATTGCAAATACAGTGATGTAAGACCACCTACTCTGTTTGAATTCATATGTAAAATTCTGAGCCAAGCATGACCTGACCGTAGCATTCTGGACTTATTGGGCATGAGGAAAAAATCTAGTCTTTTCCTTTCCAACTCTCACATTGCATTTTGGGCATTTCATTCCATTATCTTTCTATTTTGATCAGATGCACTTCATCTGTGCCCTCTCCACAATCATGTGCATTATTTAACTTTAAAATATTTACATTTTTACCACTGGAATACCACTCTTATTTGGCTTTTTCTGCTTCTATACACACAAACACTTGTGAATCAGCCTGACTGCTCAATTTAATTCCTGATACTTACCCTGTGCCTTTACTCTCTGTGGGCAAATCTTAACTTTGCTTTCCCTATTCATTGCTCTGAGTCAAGAGAACTTGACACTCCATCAAATAAATGATTCTCCTCCTTTAAGACTCTACAACACTTACCTGCTTCCTATTATTGTTATAGTTTATCCCACCACATATGTGCACTTTGGTTGGATGATGATACAGTAGATGTGCTAGAAAAATGAGAAGCCTTCAGCAAATTTTGAAAATGCAGTGGTTGAACAGCATACCTGCATATCAGATAAACTAATGGTTAAAAGTAATAAAACTCTAAATGAACCTAGGTGAAAAATTGAGGTTTAGGACTTGGGGGGTTTATTATCAAACTGTCAATAACCAGTGAATTAATTCCCATTACCCTTCCTCAGCCAAAAATTCCAGAAATTGTGCTCAGAAAAATATCCCGCTCTCCTTTGCATACTCCATAGTAGCATTGCAGAGTGGATGATATGTACAGCCATTCTGCCAAAACCCAGAATAATCAGATATTATTCTGATATTATTGTCTCATTTGGTTCATTATGAGCTTTACCCTGTGAAATGGAGGACAGTAAATTATGTTGGCTAAAGGATCCTGAAAAAAATTTCTTCTAAACCTAGCAGATTTAAAAATGCCATTTAGACAGACAGAGCACCACTAAGTGAGTCTTTCAAAGAAAGAAGACTTTTCAAAATCTTAGCAGAATACTGAAAGGTTATTGAGGGGAAAAAAGAGCTGTTATGCTTTTGTCAGTCCAGCAGCTGTGCTAGCTCTTTTTAAACTGGATCAAGATCCTTGTGTACAATTTCAGAGCATATGAAACAATTAAACAATAACTTTATAATTTTTTTTCCCTTTTGGAAGGTTCAGCATCTGTCTGTCAAGCAATTCAATGTAGAAATTCTGAAGAAACGTGAAGACAGCTTAGAAAAACAAAAAGCTGAACTTATTAATCAAAGAACCAGTCTTCTTAAAATCATGGTATGTTTCCAGCTGTGATACTCACACAGCTCTTTTCTACTGTACAACAGCAATCAACTTTAAAATATGAAAATCTGGAAAAGCTAATGTCTTAATCAGGAAATTTTTATTGGTTTTTTATATTAGTGTATGTAACCACATAAACTTAGATAAATTCTCACATTTTATTTAAACCACGATCTAAGGTAGTGTATGCTGAATTTTATCTCCAAAGCTGATTTTAAATTCTTGACTTAATTTTTTAATGTTTGCTGTTGTATGAGTGAACTCCAATTCTGACAGATTATTTCCTTTGTAAAAGTAAGCTACGGGAGCCTCGCCTTAAATTGGATTGCCTCATCCACAGTAAAATATATTGAAAAGGATCAAAGGAAAACCCCAGGGAGGCCCACACCACATTTTAGCAAATATGGACAGTTTAGCAATCCTGACATAGCACACAATCTCTTTGATGCCAGACACACCTCACCACCTCTTCAAAGGTAGCTACTTACAACAAGTTTTCCAGTTCTCTCAGATGCTAACCTGAATATTGCCTTCCTCTTACTTTGTTGAGGCTTCTTGGATCTGTACATATGAAGAAATGACATATGAAGAGAAGCAGTCTTTACTGCATCTGTATTTGCTCTTTAAATCAGCAGAGCTAAATTTTAAACATTCAGTACAAAGCACCAGTATTAAGCCTAAATCTTTAGGCAGATGTCTTTTTAACTTTAGTCATAGTTCTGCATCACTCAAAGTATTCCCAGTGTATATGTGAAGTTTGGTATATAAGTTAGCTTTTCTTTTTTCCTGTACATAGGGGTAATTTAATTCTATTTAATTTAGCCATCAATTAAGACTTCTTAGAAAAAATTTAATATAACCTTACTCTTTTGAACATTTTTTCCCCAGAAAATTGATCTCTGATTTTCTATCAGCAATAGCATTCTTGGCAGTTATAAAAGGAGTTAAAGTGCATTTACATTCTGCAGAGGGTTAAACAACACTTTTATTTAGTTAAATAACAAGCTGGAAAAAAAGAGCTGCCATACTATGCTAGTGACTTTAAACAATTTTTGAATTTCAATATGAATTGAACTGAAAATCTGCAGGTTCAAGTCTATAACATAATGTAGTAATTTTTTTTAAATGCTGTTATCAAGAATAGACTTCATTTTTGCAGGGAAAACATAAGTTTAAAACAACTGGCATAATGATAGAGCTGTAGCTTATTTTCATGCTCTTATAAGAAAAAGTAAATATTTTCTTTACTTTTGCATTTTAAAATTTTATTTACTTTCCTGCTACAAATTTAAGGATAAAAAAACAACAGTATGTCTCAGTCTGTCTAACTTAACAAAGACTTTCATTTTTTTCACTTGAATATTCAGCCTTCCCTTTCTTTTTTCAGGCAGATGCAAAGAGAAAAATTACTGAAGAGGAAGATAATTTTACCAGAGAAATAACAGAGTTTAACAATGAATTTGGACTAACAAGTAATAGGGATCTTCTTATTAAAAAGAAAGTCAAGACTGAAATAAATGATTTAGAGAATGAGGCAGCTCTGTTGAAAAATGGTAAGTCTTATATTAAACCAGTTTATCTTGGATTAACACAAATCGATAAAATACAGCTGTTTAGCACTGAACTGAAAGTGTGGTCTGACATAGCAAGCAGGATTAAAGGCTCTTCTGTTCCCTATCCTCTTCAGCCTTTCTGATGTGAGCACTGTGAGGAGAAGGAGCCAACATAAAGGGGCAGCTCCCAGTGTCTAATTCAGCCAGCACAGAGCTCACAGTCATCCACAGCCACTGAATTAGGATTAGAATCACCTGGGGTTCAGCATTTCCTTAGCTTCAAAAGGATTGTATACACAGATGCCCTGTAGGATTGGTTCTTCAGTGCCACAGTGTAGCTTGATTTTCAGCTAAGGTACAGAGTAAGGGATCTCTCAGAGCACAGGGTCACACTGCAGGGCAGCCCTTCCACAAGGAATTCGGGGTCGTCATGGATCACAGGCTGAACATGAGTCAACGACATCAGAATGCCAACACCACACTGAGACACAAACAGAATCCTGACCTCTAACACATGAAAATAATTCCTCACTCTATTTGGGGCAGTTAAGCTCTGAACTGGAGTGCTGTGCATCTCATTTTGATCTTAAACTTCAAAAAAAAGTGTGGACCAGCTGGAGAGAATCGACATAGGACCAGTGAGAGTGATCAGAGTTCTGGAGCACATGAGAAGGAAGAAAATGAACGAATTGTGACTATTTAAGCTATTAAGGAAAAGACTGATGAAAGATGGGTATCAGTCTTCAAATTGTATAAGCATCCTGTAGAAAGGAAATAAATATATTTTCTATACCTGTAGTGAACTGAATAAAAAGTAACAAGTGTAAAGCACAATAAGGGAGAGTCTGTCTGACAGCTTAGGAATCTTTCTAAGAACAGTGGACAACTGAAGCTCTCTGCCTTAGAAGATTCCATTACCAAAGGAATTAGGAGTGTCCATTACCAAAGGTTATCAAAAAAAGATCAAACCAGCCTTTTTCAGAAACAAGAGGTACAGCTGATCCTGCCTTCAGGAGAAGCATGCAGTAGATGACCCCTCAAAGTCCATTCCAGCCTCATGATCTGTCAAGCAACAGCACTTTCAATTCCCCATATCTGCTATAAAGATACTGAAAAATGATTGTCCACTGGAGCTTGCACTTGGTAACACCTTCTTTCTTATTTCCTGTGGCTAAGATACTAATCTACAACTGAAAAGTCTGCACTTGGCGTCAAGTGCCACTTTTAGCATTTAATTTTTTACATATTCAGGCAGAGCTGGGCAGTTAAATGATCAGTAGTACCTGGAGGGTGACCAAAATTCTTCTCTAAGTTCAGTTGCCATCTCAGTTCCATCCTTTAATTGCACCTTTCTTGAGGCACAACTTGTCTTTTTGCTTGCTACACTCCAGGGCACACTGACAACTCTGAAGTGAAAAGTTTAAGCAACTCATAACAAGGAAGTTATGTGAGGACCTCCAATTGGTAGAAAAACAATCACAATTAATTCCAGATGCTGTCTAATAGTAAGGTTCAAATATATATAACACCAAAAATACTAAGAAGAGGTTTTTTTTCAGTCCTGCTGAGAGATGTCTGTTCTCCACCTATTCAATCAGTCATCTTCCTTTCTTTATGGCTGAATTAACTGTAAAGCAAAACATTCTTTCTATGCCCAGACAACAAAATATGTTGAACAGCTCAATAACATTTAAAAAAAATTTTCTTTCATAGCTCTGAATGCATTATATGACATAATTTCCTGTGAACTTTGTTATATATGAATTATTTTAGTTTATTTTGGTTTTATATTTAAGGTTCTTTTGACTAGCTGAAGACTGGTAGAAGCAGTTAAGAATATATAAGATTGTATCATGAATGCTAAAACTGCAATGCATTTTAATTTAAAACGTATTTTTTCTTAGAAATGGAGTCAATGGAACATAAAAATGTTCAGTTAAATGCACTCCAGCTGCAGAAGAATGAATTAAAGCAGGATTTATTTACTCTCCAAAGTGAGCTCAAAGGTGTGCCTGATAACTATTTCTTGTGATAATTATTTCTGGCTTGACAAATGCTTTTGAAAAATGTTTTCTGTCAATTTTCTCAAGCAAAAGGAATTGTAGTAACAATATTTTAATTTCTTTTTACAATATGTAATACATCATTTTAAAACATGATTAAAATAAATATTACGGCTTTCAACGCAATTTAATTTAAATGTCATTGATACTGAGGTCCAGAGATCTGCTGAATCATGAGCTGTAAATATGAAAGAAAGTTTTGCTTTTGCTGGTAAGTCATATACTTAAATGTAGAATTTAATGTTTCAAAGAACTTAACATAAATATTGTTTAAAATCTTCTGTGTCAAAGGTGATCACAGCAATAGGGACTATTTTGAAATCTGAATTAAAATAATGTAAATGACTACTTTAGCTATTTTTTTTACCAATGTCTAAGTAAGGTGTCACAGTAAGAGCTAAGAAAAGCAGTAAATATGGTCCTAAATTGTTTGGGAAAAGGAGTGAAATTTTCTAGATTGCAATATGTGATTACAATAATAAAAAAATAATTAATTTTCTTTATTTAGATGCCTTTACCCTTCAAAAAGTTTCATGAAGAAATATTAGAAAATATAAATTTAGAATATGTAGAAGGTTTTTGAATATGGATGATTAATATATATTTATAGGGTAATTCTGATTTCATGTTTAGACCTTGAGAAAGTAATCAGGGAAGCAGAAAGAATGACAAAAGATTTAGAAGCAGAAAAAGTCCAAGTCACTGAAAAACCTCAGACTGATCCTGAATGTTTAAGGTAAAAGCCTCACATTAATTAGTTCTTAATTCAATTTTAGGAGTGTAACTGCAGTTTAGTCCTGATAACTATTTTACCTTCCATGTACAACATTCCTCCTGAAATCAGCAGAACCATTCATTTTTTATTAGTCAGCCCCAAGTCCTGTTGTTGATTGCAGCATTTCACCCTGACATCCACACCCCAATGAACCCAAAACTGCCAGTGTTAGCAGGGGTGTCAGTCAAACCCAGAGCAAGAACAAACTGCTGCTGCTTGGGTGGAAGATCAGTTCCTGAGCTCCTGCAGGAATGGTGGTGGTGCACAAAGCACTGAGGAACTGCCCAGTGCCAAACTGATTTCTGCTGCCTGGCTGTGCAGAGCCCATTGCAATGGACTGGGCTGGCCTCAGTAACCCCCTTGGGTACCTGGGGCCTCTGTTGAAGAAACTAAATGCAGATTTGTTTGCTCTGTGTTCTCTGCTATCTAGTTTGCCTTCTAATTAAGCTGGTTTAAAACAAATCTTGAAGACTTAACCAAGACAGAAGGGAAGACCTGGCACAGTCTCTCTTAACAGTGAAGTTTTCTTTTCAGGAACTGAGTGGTGACACTTCATTTCTTGTCAGTTGGCTTAAGTGAAATATTAGGTTTTCACTTCACAGAAAATAATTTCTTTTTTTTTTTTAATCTCTGAATGCAGAAAGCCCCATATCACAGAATTGACCACCTTTTTCCTATTTTATGATATTCCAGAAGGAAGTGCCTGGGAATATTTAAAAGTAATTAATAGGCAATGCAAAGGAACTCCTCCTTCTAAAGCTAGACCAAAAGATTCTCTAACAAAAATTAAGGCAATCACAACTTATATTACCATTACAGGGTTTTGCCTATATATCCCTAAGCTTTTGACAAAAATAAATAAATATAATGGGCATTTTTTTTATCTGAAAACTTTCAGTGGAAAGTTATAACTTTGCAGAGAACCCTGAGCAATTTTCTGAAAGACGATTTGGTAATGACCCATTTTTTGCTGAATATTGGTTTTTGAAAGAAAATCATATATCAGCCCTATTACTAACTCTCTTCAACCTCTTGCATGGTGTTGAGACATGGCCAAAATCCCCTCAGCATAAAAATTAATTAGCTCACAATCCTGCATACAGTAGCAAAAAATTTGCATTCAACATATACAGAGAAGACACTGTGTAAATAATAATAACAGTAACAATTCTCCAGGACAGCATATTATATTTCACTCCTGTACATTATTCATTCAATCATGATATATTGGGGTTGTGATACACGAGGCTGTCAGCTTCCTTCCAACTAACATACTTCCCTTGGAATAGTTTACTGCCATGATGCCAGTGAATATCCAAATTTGTGTAATTAATTTTCTAGAGCAGGTTTCCTGTGTGCAAGGTACAGAAGTAGCCAACATTATGATGCTTTTAATCCCCAGCTCTGCCACTGAGATCCTAAGGATCAATGAAACCCATGTGTGTCTTTCTAGGCAGTGGAATTAACTCACAGCTCTTCAGAATGACACTTTGGCTTTCTCTGGGTGAAAAACTGGATAAAACACATTAAATTCTATTAACTGCAAAATCAGCAAGTGTCATTTACAACCAAGGCAAGAAGGATGATGAGATTTTCTTATTTCATGAAATGCCTCCTTTTATGGTCAAGATAAGCTAACATTATTTGATAATTGCATGTAGTGCAAAAAATAAAGTGCTCCTATGCTATTACCACTATCACAAAATGCAAGCCCTTCTTGAAGTCTAGTAATATACTGAACACATTTTTTTAAAATTGGAACATTTTTTTCATTTCAGATACTGGAAAAAGTTTAAGACAGATTTGCCTAAATCATATTTTTATCTTGCACTTGCTTTTGATCAGAAAAGCTCAATGCTTCATAGAGAGAGATAGCCCTGAAAAAGTTAACTCAGATGCCAGAAGCAATAGAGCTGTGCTGCTGTATTTCCATGTCAGCACTAATAGATTCTGCTTTTCAGTGGAGCCAAGCAGACAATCCTCATTTATCTGCCTCTCTATGTCACTGCTTTAGAGCCACCCCAAACTTTATCAAACTCATACAACTCTAGCAGTTGTTTAGGTATTTTTTTTTTTACTTAACAAAGCCTACTCATCACTTCTTGGTTTGGACTACTGAATTAAGAGAATGAAAGGGGATTTAAAGTATTAGACACTGTAAATTGTGCAGCATATAAATTGTCCCCTGGAGGGTACCTGATCACTCTCTGGTACCTCTGTATCATCCAGAGGATGGAGGCAGAATCTGCACAGTGCTGCACACTAAGACAACTAAAGGCAAAAAGCAGAAGTTGAAACAAGAAGATTTAGAGTAAGTTTGAGGAAAAAGCATTTTTATCATGAGGAGGCAGAGTTTGCTTAGAGAGGTTGCATAGTTTTCATCCTTGGAGGTTCTCCTTCTTGAGATACACTCATATACTTGTGTATCTTAACAGGAGTCAATTTTGGTCATATTAAAATCAATGTGATTGAACCTTCTGTGTCTGAGAAAACTCTTTTTAGCCTAAAAAGATCAGGTTTTTTATCCCTATACAGAGTTTATTGCAAGAATAGAATTCTAGTTTTTCACTGAAAATCATTTTTATTGCACATAAAGATAATATTTTGACACATGTAATGTGAATCAGAAATACTTTTTTTCCCTATGAAATAGCACAAAATCTGATTTTATTTTTTACAGAGCTGGAAACCACACCACTCTAAGTGGTAAAAATACCCTTTTTTTGATGCTTCCTTAGAACAAACATGAGAGACAGTCAGCATCAATAACCTGATATATGTAGCTCCCAGATCACCCTGCAAGTCTGTTACTGTATCACATCCCAAGTCCCAGCTTAGAAATCAATATCAAAAGTAGCTGGCAAGGCAAGAATCTTCATTGCAATTAAGTATATATCTAAAAGTAAATTGCATTTCAGCTGAACAGCGTAGCCAGCTAATTCAAATTACAGCAATTCATCTTTGATCTGAGAAAAATGCCCCATACCACGTCTGCAGTTTCATAAAATTTCTCTGAAATCCATCAAAGAATTGCAAAGGGTCATGAGAAGCACACACCAGTAATTGCAGCAGCTGTTGGAGCTGCTGCAGAGGCTTGTCCTGATCCACTCTGGATGCAGAAAAAGTCCAACCAGAATTGGAATGTTCAGCACAGATGTAATTAGCAGGCACCTTGGAAAATGCAAGTCTCATGATACAAGTGAATAATTCAGAGAAATTTTTAAGAAAATAGGGCTTTTTCTTTTCTTTTTTTTTTTTTTTTGTGTTGGGTTTTTTTGGTTTTGGTTTTTTTTTTTTTTCCCCTAAAGAGAGCTGCAATTAAGATCAAAAGCCTTGTTTTAATCATCTGTTCTGCCAATGCCATTCTCAAACACAAAACAGCAGGAAAGAACTTTGGCATCAGCTCTCTGGAGTCCCATTGCCCTGGCAGGTAGCAAGTAACATCATTTAAGTGGAACAATGCAGGAGTCAAACAGAGACTAACTGATACCAGTAAATTCCTAACTATGGCATTTCATTGTTATATTCATTGTAATTACTCTATAAATTATTTATCCTCTTTCACATTTTAATTTTAAATTTTTGTGTTGCCTTAAGTAAAACAGCCTAGAAATAATTCTAGTTGAAATTCATTTAGATTAAAATCAGAGCATTTCTACCTAAAATAGATATCTTTCAACCTATTTAAAAGGTAGAATAAGGATAAAATTCTTCTTTGAAACCTGAATTTCTCTTCTACTTCAGAAAAGAAGTAGCAGAAATGAAATGCATGAAATCTGCTTACTTTGTAAATAGTTCACAGCTTTGTATACATGTCTAAATCCTAAAAAATATAGTATTCCTTCTTATTCTTCATAATCCAGAAAAAGAAACTCTATTACCAAAATTAGGAAGGAAAAACTAATTTCTTTCATACAAATCATACAGGAAATATATTCTTTAGAGCTCAACAAATTGTTCATGCAAACAACAGACTGCCTAAGCCCCATGAAATCTTCTGGTGGGTTAAATTTTTTTTTGCAATTTAATTTGATGTTAAATTTTATAATCAGAAAATATCAGCCTCTGGAGTAATATATGTGGTTCAAAATGAGTTTTTCAATGGCAATCTCCTCATTGATTTTTTGAGCTTTTCTTTTTAATAGCAGTGCCTAGTGGAACTATTATAGCTTGAATTATGTTAAAATAGCTTTCCATTATGAATTGTAGAATGGATTTACAAAAAGCAGATCAAATCTGACTAATGATGCCTTTCTTTGATAAGACAACAGATAGATTAGACAAAGAAAATTCCAATGCCATCCATCTAGACATTTATAAAGTATTTGATGCGATCCCAAATGGAAAAATACTAGTTAACTAAGGAAGACATATTAAAAAATTAAGTAAAGAAATGACTAATAGTAACAACAGTCATAGGTCTGCAATTTAAAATTCTGGGACTCAAAGGTAACAACAATCACAGTTGGTCTTGCTTAATGTTTTAATTAATGTCTTTAGAATAGAAAGTGTTTGAAGACAACATTTTCTAATTAAACTCCACACCTTGCAGAGTCACTAAAAGGAGGAGGAATATGATTGTATAGTGTATAAGTTTATCTACTTGTACACAATTAGGACTTCAGTAACAGGTACCTTGAAGCAGAGAGGTCTGAACATACTGTGTGTGCAAAATACAGCTATAAACATCAAAAGAAAATATACCTGTGCACAAGATAAAAGAAAGAGTTATTTCCAAAAAAATACCGGGAGGGTGTAAGAATACTTGTACACATCTCTCACCTGCTTGTCAAGAAAGATTCATTCAACCTGGAAGATGAGCAGAGCATAGAGAGCCCATAAAGCAGAATGAAACAAGGACAATTCTAAATCCCTTTTACCTCTGAGTCTGTTATACACATGAAGAAAGCAGTACATAACAGAGACATTAACTTCAGCAATAAAGTAGCCGTATTAATATACTCAGATTAAAATCTAATTTTCTTTGTCCAATAGAAAAATCAAGATAATTGAACTAGAAGAACCATTGACCCCAATTTACTTTCCCTGCTTTTCAATAAGAATCTTATTGACCCTTAGAAACACATTTCATTTCACATCTCACATACATGCTTGTGTATTTTTTCTTTCCTGTGTAGCTCATTCTTGCAGTTCCAATGAAAAATAATCCACACAACTTTGGTTTGCTGTCTGCACAAAAGCAAATCTCATCCTAGATGTGCAATTTAATTTAGTGTGCCTTAACCTTTCCAGGTTTATTCACCTATTATTATATATTCCTTAAATATGTCTTGTGATGGTTTATGTATTTGGAAAATACCACCACACTTTTCAAGACCTCTGACTACTCTTATCAATAGTTGCCTGACAACATTCACAAAATGCAAGCTTTAATCATTGGTAACTATGTATTTTACACTTAACATTTTGTCCAGGACAGCAAAAGCTGAAAATTTCTTATTTTACTTAAAATACATAAATTTCTTTTCATTTGCATTTGATTATGTTGTCTAGTACTTTCTTTGTGTTCATGTTTCACCTTCCTGCTAGACTTTATTATTACTATTAGATCACTTGCTTAATTTTATTATTCTTCTGCTCCATCAAGCACAGACTTTTATATTTAATTGTGTAACTCAAGTACTTGACTTTATACTTTGGGATGCTGTATTCCATTTAGGACTTGTTTTTTCTCTTCCTCAATCAATTGATAATAGTCTGAAATTTATTGACTTCTCCAACTGTATAAATAGCACATTCTGTTTAGTAGTGTCAGCAAATTGTAAATACTAGCCAAATCTTGCTCTCACTGTAGAAACATACACAGTATTTAAACCCAGTCTTGAACTGACAGAATTACCTCAATGTCTTACCTCTACTTGAGCTTGAGACAATAAACTTAAGTCTTCAATACTTTTCTTCAGTCCCAATAAAGTCTTAAAACATTGATAACTGTATGTCCTGATGTTCATGGTGAAATCCCAAAAAAAATCAAGATATATATATATATATCTCAAGTTATATATAGCTTCTTAAGGAATTTCATTTTGTACCATGGATTCTATGCCCTGTATATCAGTGTCAAGCAATTCTGTTTTATAACACACCACAATGTTTTCCCTCCAATTTATGATTTAAAAAATAAAATGGTGGACATAAACAAGGCAAAGACAAAAAGGAGAATATGGAAAACATTTGTACTTGTGTCAGCTAAACATAACTAAGAGATAGTCTGTTTCTCCTGCAATTCCAACAACAATTAGGTAGGGTCTTTCAACCCCACAAAAAAAACCCCTCACATATTAGCCCTACCTTCTACAGAAATTATTTCTCCTTTAACACCTCTTTACAGAAAATTATTCTTAGAATGCAACTTTTGGAGACTAAAGTCTTGATCCAGTTATTTGAATCTATGGATGATTTGCACAGAGACCTGTTCGACAATAACATTATTTTCTTCATCGTTCAATTTATAATACCAGCATGTATTGATTTCAAATTATTTTTCCTCTTTGCCACGTGCATATAGAGCTGAAATTCAAGAAGAATGTGTATCAACCACAAATGCCAATGACATTTAATAGCTGGGCTCATTTCAGAGCTGCAAAATTGATAATCTTCAGTGATCTCCTCCTTCTTCATCTCTGTCACTTCTAGCATTCACGACTAATGGAAAATGGGCCATTGATAGCAGAGCTCAGTCTAGGACAAGCTGCATGCAAAAAATGCTGATGTTGTTTTCCCACCTACTTGATTTAAGGCTAGGTTTAGCTATTGCAAATGTGGCATTTCAGCTCCAGCTGTTCATTACAGCCTGTGATACTGTGACTTGCCAAGACACTGTTAGTCCAGTGCAATGACTTATTTTAAAGCTATATTTTATTGTCAGCAAGGAGAACAAAATGCTAAAAATAAAACAAAACCAAAGGACATGGGGAGCCAAATGTTAATGTGATTTTTCAGATTATTTTTCCCAAGAGATCTGCCTTTTTTCATAGTCATAAAAAGGGTATAATTGTCAAATTAATCCTTGTTCTAGCACAAGTTACATCTTTTTCCATTTTCAAAGGTGACAGAAAACCTGCCTTCCATCGAGACAGTATAGTTTCATGAATAATTGGTTTGCACATTCAATCTGATAATGGAAAGATGAATATGAATATCCTGCTTATCTTAAATGTAAAATGAAAAAAAATGAATCTGCTTTCAGGTTAAACATTTTTTTAATAGTTCCATTGTCTCACATTCCTTCTGGTAAAACTTCATCATTTATTCAGTAACTCAGGCGTCTCCAATGCATTAATTTTGTAGACCGTAACCTAACAGACAGCTCTTATTTTGTGAGTATATTATTCCTGGCACATACTGTAATTATCTAGCTTCTAAATAAGAAAGAAGGAAGACCTGAAAGCAGAATCAATTGATTAATGTAAGAATTAAACACCACATTTGAATGAATGTCTTGTACCACCACTACCTGATGCTATGTAAGGAATTGTGCTGTCACTAGTGTTAAAATTCTTATAAAATCTTTGAAATAAAATTTTAATTCCATACACAAAATGTTAGTTTCAAAGCACATCATCAACAGAAATTAATTCACAATCCCAAGACACAAATAAGCAACTCCTACTGCTGATCTTCTGCTTGTTCTATCCCTAATGTGGACCTAGCAAGGACTGGAATCATTCCTGGCTAACAAGTGACAAACAGGCTGTGCATCAGTTTTACAGTGTGACACACAATGGGACAGCATTTTCTCTGAGACGAGGACACTCTGTCTTTTCCTGAAGTAAATTAAACTAAGTAGGGCTTTTGTTTGTCCCAAGCAAATTAGGGTTCTAATATCACACCAGTAGAGAACACAGAGAGAAAAAAATGCAGAGACAAGGCAATGAAGTTAAGCAGATTTAATCAAGATCACAAGCTGATCCTAGACCTTGAAGTGAACTTCTCTCGATGAAATGAACTGAAAACTAACAATGTTTTCAATACACTGAAAATTTCATTTCTTGAAGCAAGTTTAAAATTCCCTGTTTGATTCTTTTAAGTGTTATAAGAAATATTTCTGAAAGAAGAGACATTTACTCCTTTATAATGCAAGGACATAGAGCTCATGCTTTTTCCCTATTGATGGTAAGATATTTGCATCTTCCACAGGAACAGCAAAATTAACTTCCAGTCCAGTCTTAGTCTGTTATTCTAAAGCTGCACAGTGACTAAGCTATTCCTCTATTTAAATATACACCTTTTAATAAAGCCATTTTTGTGTAGAAAACCAACTCTCTTTGCTCTAGGACAGCTAAAGAGGTACATCTCTATAGCAAGGTCAAATAATTTATTGTCTATTATAGTACATAAAAGCAAAAATAGTTGCTACCTTCTGTTTCAACTTCAGAAGAAACAAGGTCCTGCTCTAATGCATTGGTTTGGCTATTTCATGACAAGCAGAATATTTTCAGTCTGTTTGTATGTTCCAGAACATTCAGATTGTTTCCTGAAACTGTATTAAAGGTAAACAACTTTATCTTTGTCATTATACTTTTCTTCTGACAGCCATGAAAAGACCCAGTATAATCTCATCACCTCGTATTTCTCAGACTACTGAAAGCTCTGCCAGAGATTTCTCTGGGCCCACCAAGTATTAAATTAAATCACTCCAGTCATTGATGTGCAGAGCCGAGGTATCTCCTTTTAGCAGGACTAAACTATCTTTTGAATGGAGAAATATCTATATTAAAAGTAATCCTTACTGTAGAAAAGTTGGAAAACTCCTGGCTGAGAGTACTGGGAAACAGTAAGTGCTGAGGAATAGTGGGAGCAGGGGGGAGAGAAGAGGAGCAAAAGCTGTGGAGTTTCTGGAGGGGTGTGGAGCAATTCTAGCACAGGGGCAGCACAGCATCCATCTAATCCAACATTCTATCCACAGCAGAGGCTACAAGAAGATACCCAGGACAGATAAGAACAGTATCATGGTACTTTCTAAGTGTCATCATTGCAATTCATGTGTTTAAATAAGGAAAATGATGACTAGCGAGGCCATATATCTTTCACAGTTTATGGAAACAACACAGTCCAGAAATCTGTCTAACTAGAAAACTTAAATCCTGACCAGGGAAATAGATCAATGAGGCTTTTCTTACACAAGTCAAATCGAGAATTGGGACCAAAGCTGAAAAAAAAATTACCCAGTCAACAGTTCTCTGACCTGAAAATTTATTTGCTTTTGGACACAGACTTAAGAAAGAGTTGGAAAAATGCAAAGATGATAGTTGGGAAAGTGTCTGTGAGACTCTTCAAGCAGAAATTGAAATTCTGCAAATGGTATGCCATTTTCATTATATATTTTAAGTGTTTGATAATTTTAGTTTTAAAGGTGTCCTTTAGGATGATTGGCAGTGGTTTTAGATAAGCAGGTTTTTTATGCTATGCACATGCTTAGATATCCTCTTGATGCAGACATGCTCCTATATTCATTTGTTTCAGCTTATTTCCAAATGTCCAGGAATATAACTTCTATAGAAAAGGAAAGCACAAAGAAGAATTTAAAGATATACTTTTAGCACAAGAAAGATGTACTGGGGGGGACTTATATAAATTGTTACTTTATTGAAAGCTGCAAAAGATTATGCATTTAGGAGCTAAATTAACCTTTACCTCCAGCTGCCAGTTAAATGGAAGATGGGAGTATGGAGAAAGAAGATGATAATAACATCCTTTCAACTGGTATTTTATTTTGTCCACTCACAAATTCCTTACAAAAACTTACTAAAACATGTTTTTCTCTGAATGCCAATCCTAACTTCAAATTTCTTGATTGTCAGTCTGTGTCACAATACAAAAGAGAAAAAATATTTTGAAGTACCTTTTGAGAAACAAAGAAGTTTTAAAGGTTCATTTTAGAGCCCCTGATTGAGCTGTACAAAGACACAGCTGCCACTACCATCAAGCAGAAGAGTCCTGAGAAATTTGCGTTACTCTTATAATCAGTTTCAAGTTTCTGTTGAAGTAATGTAACTTACTTATACTTTGGGGTTTTTTTCATTATTTTTTTCAGAAAGAAAAATAAAACATCCCAATGTTTAAAAATTTCTCTGTATAAAAAATACTATGCTCAAAATATTTCATTTTGCTACAATTCCATTCTTTTTCTTTTCCAGAATTTATCACAAAAGAAGTCTTCAGAGAAATGAATGATATCTGGCATATAATATGGAGTGTCACAGAAGCAAGTCTGAGAATTTTTAATTATTTTACTCAGGTTCTATCAGATTTGCTTCTATTTTCTGTTTGATCAATTCATACTTTGTATCTGCCTTTACTTTTCAGTAAAATAAAATTTGATTCATTTAAAAGTGAGGGAAGGTTTGTGTTTTATGTCCACATTCAATAGCTGTCCCTCCAGAGGTTCCTCTTTGCGGCCCATGGATCACAGTACCTGGTAAACTACACCTAAAGCTCAGTTCCTACATCACTAGCTCTATTCTTTAGGTACTGTTTTTCACATGAATGGTCTCCTATTTTTAAAGGTTGTGACATGGTCTTATTTGAGAGGAAGACTGCTATTACCATCAATAACTCTTAACAGGAGCTGTGACTATTTCATTTATTCCTCAACAACGTAATTCTGTAATGAACTCCCTGAAATAGCTCAGCTCCAGCAACACAGCTTGACAGTCCAGAAAGGTTTGCAGATCGACTGAGCTCTAGGTGCCTCCAATGGTGGTAAGACAGTCTATTATTTAGCACTTGCCTTCTGATAACACAAAAAAAAATTTTCTCCCTCTCCCACAACCCACAAAATATTGGGTGCTTAACTTCAGCACTTGAGAGCAAAGATAAATCCTTATTCTAAATTAAAAGGCCACATTCCTAGAGGATTGGTGCAGAATTTGGGTTGAATCAGAATGTTCACTCCAGCATGTAGGATGTATAATGTAACAGCAGTTCCCAGCCCCACACTGGGAACTGACTTTTTCACTCAGGTGCTTACAGTAAAGCCATGTAAGAGCATTCCCTCTGCTCAGCCTCATTCCTCTCTGTGGCCATGGTCTCATCACATCCCACTGCATGTGCAAGTATTTCTCAATGCTTCCCACCTGGGGCTCAGATGGATAATTGCTCTTTGCTGGTTTTTCTACACCCTGACCCCTCCAAGCTACAGTGAGTGTCTGTCACACATAAAACTGCAAAAGATGTTTTATTAAGAAGGGAGGAATAAGTCACTTTTGGAAGCTGACCAAATTCTGCCTTAGATGGAGAAAGTTTTTCCTCTTGAGATACAGCTGCAGTTTGAAGTTTGGCAAGGTTTGATCTGCAGCACTGGTATCAAAGAGCCTTCTGATCCACTCGGTTAGCTAGCATAATTCCAAGTGGTTGGAATTATCATTCTTAATAACCAGTACTGTTGAAGCTGACATCCCTATAAGACTTTTTTTGTCTCTTCCCTAAGAGAGAATCTCTTAGGATTGCTTGATTTTAAACAACTTAGTCCTGCAGACTTCTGACTTCTAAAGTTAGGCAACTGCTGCTTGTGGGTTTTCATCTAATCCAAAATAATATCAAAACATCTGCAGACAGCTAAAGCAGTGCTAGTTCTGAGTTTAATTGAAGAAACATAAATCTGGGATTTGCTAGAATGGCTGAGTTTATCTTGATCATTTTTTCTTCATCCAAAAAAACTTGCTTATGTTAAGTGTATTTGGCAGTTAACCAGGAAAACCTTCTTTTTAAACTTTGTGCTTGTCTACTTATAGTTGCTTTTATTTATGAAAAGCCTTGAATTTCTTTTGAAATGGTCTCATACATAGCTCTTTGGTCCATATAAATTAAATATTCAGATAGGACATAAAACAGAACTTACTGGCTTACCTCAAATGTATATTTGCAATTTTGTGGAATGAGCAATAGTATCCAATAACTACCAATTTATACTGTAGATTAATGTCCCTGTATCACCTAAAAAATCATCTGGAAAAAAATATGGTAAGTTATTTTGAGAGACTTCAGATTCCAGCAAACCAGTTGAAAGTTCCATTTTTTGTGTGTGCATGAAAGTCTGTGAAAGTCAGACTTCTTGATTATTGTAGTAGGATTACAGCATAAATATAGCAACATTTGTAATAACCCAAATGGCTAAAGCTTTCAGAATCAATATAAGAAAAAAACCTCAAGAATAAAGATCACCAAAAAAAAGAAAAGTGAAACAGAAATCAATACAAATCCTATTGGGCTAAACAAATCCCTCAACAGCTCTGGAAAAAAGTATGCCAGACTTACCCAGTCATTGCAAGGTGAATGTAAGGCATACTAATTTTTCCAAGCATAAAAATACATTTGTCACCACAGTCTTAGAAGTAATGTAATTTTGGACAAACTCAGTACTTCTGTTTTTAAGACTCAAAAATTAAGTAAAAATTTGTGTTCTGTGGGATTTTTTTTTAATTGTCAAACTGAGTATGAGTAATCTTTTAAATAATGAATGCAGAAGAACCAAATCTTTTGTCATGCTTAATAAATACCAAAAAAAAAAAAAAAAAAAAAGAAAGAAAAGAATATCTTTTTAAGTGCAGGTTGCATATTATATGGATGTAGTTGTCCCTTTTTATGACCAAAAAGAAGATGAATTACAGATAAAGAAATACTTGCAAAAGTTAATGAGAAAGAGAAGATAGTACAAGTAAAATGTAATATTATTATTTTTATTTATTATTATTATTCCAGAGGTGGAAAAAAAGGCTTTGGGAAAACTAGCTATGCTTCTATGTTGGACCTGGGAACAGTTGCTTCTTAGGATCAACAGATAAGCAGTCTCTCATTTGTGAAGAGAGACAGAGAAATACTTTATTTACTTATTAAGAGCTCTGACAAGCAGCAAGTCCTTCCTCCTCCACAAAAAGGGTGTTAAGTGCAGTTTCAGCTCTGCTGTGATCCTGTGTACCTGGGACACAGCTGGCCAGCCTGGTTTTGTCACCAAATCACAGCTCCCAGCCATGCTTTGTGCAAGGCCTTCCCTGCCTAATGCAAACAGGTTACTGCAAAGGAAAAGCCAGGATCCATTTGAAAAAACAGAGCAGGATAATCATCAGGCCAGGCCATGGACATGAGACAGCTTGGGAAAAATCATGGGACTTTCCAAAAGAGCTTTCCAGCCGGGATGAGTAAGGACCAAATACAGGGCCCTAAAGAGGCATCTGTTGAACCCTAAATTTACAAGATCACAGCCTTAAACTTTGGAAGTATAGCAAGGAAAATTTAGGAGCCAAAGAAACTGAGTTGCACAATGACAAAGTCGTGGTCAGAGACCACACTGAGGAGCAGAAGACCCAAGAACCTGCACTCCCAGAGCCAGGACACAGAACACAAACCATATGGCTTGACTGTGTAAAAGCTGCCCCCATGACCTAATGTTATTTCTCCAGAGGTGAAGCTACTCTTAAAGCAAGGAACACCTACAACAAGGGGGAAAAAAACCCAGGCAAATTAAAGGAATTAAAATGCAATTATTTTCTATCTTATTGAACAAAGATTTAAGCTATTACATTTTCATGTTACTTTATTCAGTATTATGAACATTTCAAAGACTAACAAGAAAACCACTACAATACCTGACCACAGAATGAAATTACAGTTAGCTAATGCAACAGTGCCCACACAAATTATCTCTAATTGGTTGACATTAATATGATTGAGCTCCTGATAGTGCCAAATTAATGTCATAAAATGAAGAACGGCAAGAAAAAAAACTCATAAAAAAGAGTATCTGTAACTGAATGACAGAATGAGTTAATGAGAAAATTTTTTTTTTGTATGACAAGGGGAAAAATACATCAGCTGAGGTCCCATATCCTTCTTCAGCTGACCCAGCTTATGAGGTCCTCAGTCACAGAGGGAGCTGACAGTCTCCAGCTACAGGGCTGGTTGCCTGCTTTGAGCTTGACAGTTTTGCAGTTGACTAATCTAAAAAAATTAAACACCAAGATCAGTGTGGACCTGTTCAGGTGCTTTCTGCTGAACCCACCTGAGTGATTCTGGATGAAACTGTGGGGATCTCTCTATATTGTCATGCTGCTCCATGTTTAACCTCATCCCAGCTCAGCTCAGGTGCAGAGCGAGTCAGCTGGCTTAGCACAAGTAATTTTCTGTTTGATAGTGCTTTGTAACCCAAAAAAGGATTTCACCACTGACTGAGCTGGAGAAAGAGACAGGGGCCTTATAAAAAAATCTCCAGGTGGTTTCCATGAAAAAGATAACAGGCTTAGCAGCTATGCTACACACCCATTTTCAAGGATGACCATGCAATAAACAAATACTGGCTAAAGAGGACCAGCAAAATAGTTCCAGTTCTGTCAAGTTAAATGTGGCACTACAGTGGAGTAACTGGGTAACAGATCAATGATTCAATCAGACAGATCAACAGATCCAATGCCTAATGACCTCCCTCTTGCTTGTCAATGGAGTATTTAAGCAAGTAGTAGCTCTGCTTCTTTTATTGATTGCAGCTGATGTGTAATGCTTACATATTGTAGTGACAGCCCCACCTTCCAAATTCCCATCATTCTTATGTTTCTGCTCAGGATTTATCAGCCCCCCATCCAAATGGCTTCTGCAATTATTTGCTTGTTCAGTTTGTGAATTTTTGGGGCTGAGTTGATCAAGTTTCTAGAGGCAATTTTTTAATATTCTACACCAGGCTGCTGTTAGTAGCCCTTTGTGTAGCAAAGCATCTGTATTCTGGGCTGAAAAACAATTATATTTACTAATACCTGCTTCTGCAGAAGGACACTTTTCACCTGGCTCACAAGTAAAGCTCCTAAAGCCCAAACTGTCACAAACACTTAGAGACTCTGAGTTCCAAGGAGGGGACATGCCAGCTCCCATTCTCTGAAGGGCCAAACTCAAGGCACACCCAGACATTTACACTCACCTCGAGTCACCCTACTGATATTTGTAGGGTTTGAATGTCTTTTCAGCATGAGACTGCCATCAGCAGAAGTTTCATATTTCTTCTAAATTTTGACTAAAATTTTATCAGAGAGCATAATACTCTATCACTTTGAATTTTAAAACACTATGCTATATATCGTCTAAATTTCTTCAACCACACCTACACATTAATTCCCTTTTTTTATCAGTTTTACCATTCCTGTGATCATTCCCACAAGCCAGTCACCCTGAACAGCTGGGGATCTTAAAAATTTCTGGGAAAATGTGAAATAAGAGCTGATTTCTTTCTTCCCACTTAATGCCTTGAGTACTTAAAGGTAACATCTATTTGTTTGGAAAAAACAGCTTCAAAGTGATAAATTTTACCTGTAAATAATTTATTATATAGATGAAATCCCAGAAAAGAGTTTTTATGAGTACACAGCATATTTCTTGTGTCTTACTGGAACAGTAATTCCTGTTATTGTGCATTAATAGAATTTGAGGCAGTTTTGATGCCATGTCTTAGTGAAAAGAACCCATAGCCTCTATTTCACTTTCAAATAGAGAATTGCTCTTATTAATTCAACTAAATTTACTCTAGCAGGAAGACAACTATGCCTAGCCAGAAATCCATGTTCTAAGGAGGATTTAATACAATTTGGTATAGATTAAGCTGCCTTAAACAAAGCCTCCAAACATTTAAGTGCATAAAGATAATGCAGATAATCACAAAATAAACAGTGAACAGTATATTATGTACAGTAAAGAGAAAAAAAGAAAACTCCTTTCATGTAATATCAGAATTTTATGTCTCTTAGATTCTTCATACTGTGGTTCATAAATTCCTTTTAGCAGTGATTAAAATAGGTGGCTAATGAGGCTATTGGTCAAAGTGAGAATTGTAAAGGGATGCTTCAGTGCCATCTAGTGGGTTTATCATGTTAATAAAAAAAGTTGCTTCTTGTATGACAATTTTTATTTTATATTCATAATCAGAAAACAACTTTTGCTACTGCTCAATGCTTCCTTTTTCTTCAGTTTTGTACATAATGATGTCGGACACATTACCATTAAAATATTTGTCTTTATTACTCCTAAGGCCATTCTGTTTCTGTGCCAAAATAAATACCATGCAGGGTGGGAGTATTCTGAGCTATATTGTGTACAGGGAGGAGGCATCACACATTGAGTCCAAGACCAATCATCAGCCTAGTGAGGCAGCCCTCCATCCTTTGGAAAGAAACAGCTTCAGCTTGAAGATTCCAAGAGTGGGGAAGTATCAGACCTGTTCTACTGACTAATTGGCATCTTGATCTTCATCTAACTGAGAGTTTGAATGTGCTTGCTGGAGCTTATCACCCTTGCTTTTCCTTATATTTTCTTCTTTGAGGTAAAAGAGCCTTTTAATATATTTTCCACATGTTACTACTTCTGTGCTACAATCCAGACTTACCTTTTCAGAGTCCTTTTTGATGTGCTTAACAAATTGCATTCATCCTGTCCTTCACAGTAAGATTTTTTTCCCCCAGCATTCAGATAATCTTTGTGGCTTTCTTTTTATACCTTCTCCATTCCTTCCACTGTCAGAAACACTTGACACCTGACTTGTGAGCAATATTCTAGTACTGGCTTCATCAGGGATTATATAAACAAAAATTACCTCCCTACTCCTACACACTGCCTTCCTGAATAGATTTACAAATTCACGTTAATCCTGTTTGCCTCACACATCACATTAGAAGTGTGTGTTGACTCAGTTGTTCAAGATGATTTATAAGCACTTTTCAAAGTTGCTGTTTTCAAGGATACCATCCTCCCCTCCACAGTTATAAATTTGATTATTGTTCAGACATACAATACAGTACATGAATACATTAAAACAGAGTTAATTGCATGGGTTCATTCTCTTTACCAAACTATCCATGTTACTCTGTGCAACTTCAGCATCAATATTTGTCATGCTGTCAACCTCTGTGTCATCTGCATATTTTATCTGTGGTGATTTTATATCTAAATCGGGTTATGCATAAAACTAGCATCACTTTCCTTTGAGCATTCATCTTTGGAAGACACAGTTTTAAACAGCCTCACTGAAGGATTATTTCTCACTGGCATTATTTTTCTAACCCATCAGTTTCAGACTGTAGGTGCTACAGTGGCAGCTATTTTAAATGAACAGCAGCACATTGTGCTTGCTCAATGTCCTCTAGCAGTTAAAGCATACAATATCAGCATGTATGATTACATCTGTAATCTCTCAAAGACCTAAATCAAGCCTATAAATTGTATTCCTATAGTTTAAATCTTTGTCCCCAAAATCCACTATTTTAGCTGGATCATATCAGGTTACCTACAAGTCCTTTTTAAATGCTCATAAGTTATTCATGCCTCTGCAATTTCCTCAGCACTCCAAAATTCATCTCAAATGCTGTTGGTGTACGTGAAGTGCCTCAGCCAAATGTGTTTTCTTTATGGACTTTCAGGCGTGAATAATCCAGATTTGATCATTTAAGAGAAATCATCCCAAGCAGATGCTAAACTTCCTCCTTACATATTAATGAATTCAGTGGAATTTATGCATTAGCACATTTTGTTCCAAACACAAGAGAGGAAAAACATACTGAAGCTCTTTGCCCTTTTTGCATTCTTCTAATTAGCTTCTAATCTCTCTGAGGAGTCCACTTGAAACCTGTGCTTGGGAGCATGGCCCAACAGCTCAAGGAAAATTCACCTGAGCTCTATGGCCATCAATCACAAACTTTCACTCCTTTAGAGCTCCCATGGTTAATTCCTAGCACACCTGCTTGCCATGGAAACATGATAGGGAAAACAAAATCAGAGATAGCACATTACAGAAAGAGCCACTGCTGGTGTGGTGGGCAAACCACAGCTGATGTTTCCCTTAGAAACATTCACTCTGTCAGAAATGGTCGATACAGCTTCTAGTGATATACTTGCAATACTACAGCTTAAAATTTTTAAATAAACTGATTACATTCTGCTCATATTTGAGCCCCTTCCAGTCGTGCTAAAACCCAAGGAATTATCCATCAAGTAGCAATTTGTCCCTTTAAGCCTGTGGCCTAAGCTTTGAACACTGAGCTTTGCATGGAGGTAAGATCCCTTTGCCCAAAACACACTGGAATTCCAGATTAGTGAATTTCCTCAGCTATCTATGTGCTCATGGGGAGATTGATGCTTCTGGTCTCCATAGATCTGACTTTCAAATGAATGACTTTCAAATGATACAAATGATCTGACTTTCAAATGACACAAAAAAAGGAGGTCTGAAAAAAACACTTGCTTATTGAATTAAAGTGTATGTAGCTCCCTTAGAGTTTAGTTAGTCCAGAACTTACTGTGAACAGACTTGTTTTAATTCTTTATATGAAATAAATATATATTCTATATTTCTGAACAAGGACAAATACAGCTAGTATTAAAGAAAGTGTTTTTCAGAAAGTTCTGCTGAACATTAATTCTTTATATTTTATTTCTCTTATATTCTCTACATTTTTCCTATTGATTAAGCATTAAGAAATGCTGGGGAATTAAACATAAAAATAAAACATTAATTTGTATAGCTTCTTTTTAAAAAGTGATCATATCCAATTGTGATATAAAATAATTCATTGAGACAAATGAGGATTCCAATATAAAGAAAACTCAAACACCAAAGTCCCTTGTAAATGGACAATGAGCTTGTCTGTTCTTTTTACATTATTATTATTTTATGTATTATGACATTGCCATAGCAAGGAGCAACATTATTTTTTGCCCTTAAGAATTTAATTTAAATAATTCCTATATCATTTGAGAATTTCCATTGGACATAGCTTTTAAAATTATATATTATTTCATGAAAGAAGTAGAATAGCACCAAAGTAATAGGTACACACTAGGAATTAGCAACATTAGCTGGGTAATCCATATTGTTCTTTGTTAAAACCAGAGTGCTAATTCTTGTGAACTTAGAGATTTACTGGGGGTTTACATACCACAGCACATGAGATCAAGGCAATCTACCCTCCTTTTCCAAATCACACTTCAAATATTAACAGGGTGTTTGTACAAAGCAACCCCTGTTCATTCATATAAACCCACAGCTGCATAATTCAGCAGGGGTGTAGGCGTGTAGTGTTGTGGTACAGAATGATTGCTGTCTTAAAATTGCCATATACATGAGAGAAAATAGGCAGATAAAGCATGGGTACTATTTACTGAGGACTTGCAAGAAGAAAATTCATTGTGTTCTCTGTCTGTTTCTTTCATTAAAATAAAGTCAATGTTACAGTCAATAAATCCCTCACATAGATTAATTATTCACAAGAGTTTATAAATAAGAAAAGCAGCAGACAGAATAATGCTGCTGCACTGGAACAGGAATTGCACTAGGTGGTAGTGTGAACTTGCTCCTCATGAGAAAGTGGTCGAGGATTAACAGTGATGGTTGAGATGCTCATTGAAAAAATCTGCTGCCTTCTACCACCAGACATACTTTACCTGGGAGATGTTACTAAGCTGAATGGGGTAGAAAATATCAAGAACTTCAGAGATTTTTCACAATGAACTTTCAAAAAACCCGCACAACTTCACCTTGTCTCATATTCATGCCTGTACCTCTATAACCAAACACGTATCATATATATCTTATTCCTTACAAGCACACAAAAAGGAGACCAAAACAACAGGTTCTATTCTTTATTTCAAACCCTTAATCACTTTTTCACTCCTTCAGAAAGACTTTTTTTCAATCTGAGCTTTCTCATTTTGATCACTTATTCTAGGGATTTTTTTTCCCGTTTCTTTGCCTTATGTACCTGTACCCTATCATCAGTACCATCTTTCAGGTGCTCATGTTAGCAAGTTTTTCCAACTTATCAGCTAGAGACCATCACCAAGTTCAGAAGAACACACTAGATTTTGAAAATCCAATGATTTTCAAAAATCCACGGTCACCAAATAGCTCAAATTTACCTCTTTGATGGTGGCTCAGTTCCAGCACCTCCTTGCAGCACTTCTCTTGGAGGCTCAGAGACTTTACAGCTAAAATGCTCCATTAGAGCTCACTGCAAGCATTGGTATTTATTTATGGCACCTGGAAGTGAACAGGTGTCTCATGGCACAGACACATTACAGAGCATCAGAGAGGAGCTAAAAATCCCATTTCAGACCCAGCAGGAAGAGCAGGAGTCTGATGAAGGCAGGAGCAAGGATCACCTGCAGTGAGGCTGCAGCTGCCCTGGCAAGAGCTGAGGGCATTCTTGTGATGCTCAGCACAGGAACACAAGCTCAGGAATGCTTTGCAGGTGATGTGTAGGAAGGAGACAAGAGGTGAGAGCAAACTGGGCTCAAGTTCTAGCACTAGGAGTGGCTTAGGAGAGGATGTACATCCACCAGAGGAGAGGTGAACAAACAAACCAAGGCTGGCATTATTGGCTCAGCAGGGATTGGGGCAGTGCAAAGAGCGCAACAAAGTTGGGAAACTAAATAAAGAGTTCTGTTAATTCACTTCCCTGAGGTAACCTAGCATTAAAAAACAAAAAAGCATAAATAAAAAAATCCAGACTACTTGGCTTTCACTGGAGGATATTTAGGAGTATCAACTGTTATCCATCTCTCTGTAACACTCAGAAATTTTAATGCTGGCTCCTGGCTCTGACTATGCCATGACCAGTGAAAGCACTCATTTAATTAGTGTATATTCCTTCTATTTTATAACATAAAATAGCACAATTAAAAAAAAAAATAAAGTGTAGTGTGTATAATCATTCTCAAGTCTCCAGAGAAACTACCTCAACTACTAGGCTACTTTTAAAAAGTAACAAATTTAAATTACTGTTAAATCCTTTTAACACAGTTGTCTCCAACTGTAGCTTCAATGCAATGATTTGAACTAAATGTTCAGCTTTGTACTTCTCATAAGATATTCAAGCAAATATGATATAGGGCATCAGATATATTCAAATATCCTATTACTCCATGTCTGGTTTGTTCCTGTGGAATTGAATCTACATAAATAGAACTTTTATACCCTTCAAGGATTCAAATAACATAAATTGCAACTCTCTGCCTGACAGAAGATCCTGGAATATGCCAACTTTGTGAATACACTTTAGGAATGCACTGGTACACCTTTATATCCTAAACTCTAATAACAACATGCAGCTGACATTGTAGATATATGGTTGCATGCAAATACTGCCATCCACTCACCAAAACTCCTAGATTTTATTTTATTTTGTTCATGGTGCTTCAGTAGAATGTGAGCTCCACTCAACAGCACCAAGATATTTTCAAGCAGTATCTGATTCACTACTGGAAAAGTGGTTTCTCACGGTGATTCCTGCAAGGAAATAAATCATCATGTTTTTATTCACTCATGGAGGGCAGGAAGATGCAGTTCATCTAATATAAGAAAATTCAACCAGCTCTAACATTTAATATATAAAACACAGGTATAAACTAGAATAAATTTCACAGAAGGAATGTCATGAAGCAGTAAATATGAAAGGACAAAAATATCAGAATAGTTGTCATGTCTGCTTCTTTTAAATCCTTCTAAGGGATGCTGCAGCATGGTTTTACCTGGAGAATGCCATTAGCTCGAGGCAGCAAAGACTGCTGCCCGCTGTCTCAGTGTTTGCTTGTTCATCTCTGTCAGGCTCTGCTGCCTCCAGCCCTCCTGCTCCTTCCAGCTGCTCCTCATCAGGACCAGGACCAGGACCAGGATCAGGATCAGGACCAGGACCAGGACCAGGACCAGGACCAGGACCAGGATCAGGATCAGGACCAGGACCAGGATCATCCCCTTTTGTCTCCATGTCCCTCTGGGTATTGCAGTGATGCCACTGGCAGTAAGGGTGATGGAAATGACTCTGAAGTGGAGTTAAAAGGTGCATGCTAAACTGCCCTCAATTTCACAACCCTCTCTATTAACGTCTGAGCATTTTTGTTCTGCATAAAACATCTGCATTTGATCCTGTCCTGAGTAATAAAATGCTTGCACTGTTCAGGTGTTTTACAATTGTAATCATACTTATTAGCTTCATAGGAAACTCCAAGCACATTTGAGACCTAGATGTTAAAGTTCAGTTCAAGAGTTTCATTCTCTGATTAATACATGCCTGTTACAATCTTTTATCATTTCTAAACTGTCATGGAGTGTTGCAGTACTTCAAGCCCTTAGATAAGTCTTGAGATTAATAACTGATAATAAAAACTACTTGGAATTTCTTTGAAGTAGATATTTTAAAGTCTTTTCCCTTTAGGCAGGTGGTGAATTGATGTGACAATGCCAGGGTTAGTAAAGTGATATTTCTGTGGCAGTCACAGCATCTGAGCCCCATGGAGTGCCATTGTGTCTCAGGTGGGGATCTCTGAGCTAATGCAAACTCCAGAGGAAGAATTGCTCACTTTGTTGTTCTTGCTCTAATTTAAGATTAGCTGCAAGTATCTTGACATGATTCTTGTGCAGTGCCTGGCATTTTGCTTTCCTGGTTCGTGCAAGGCTTCCCAGGAACACTGGTAATGCAAATTGGTTGTAGAAGTAGAACATGCTCTGTGTGCTACGATCTCACACACTTCATTTATCCTACCCTGAACATCACCAGATGCCCTTTGATCTGAACACAAGAAATGACACCAAGTTTGCCCTACACCAAAGCAAGAGTGTTTTCAATTTATCCCTTGATCTACTGTACAACAGGAAATGTAACCAGAAAAGTGATGTTCCTAGGAATTTACTTTCAATTCTACTGATAAAATGCCTGCATATATCAGTCTAATGGGATTAACTAATGAGACAAGCTGATAATTAATGTGTTGTTTAGAGGCTATGCTATTTCTAGGCAGTAATGAACTGCTCAGCAATGCAATGTAGGCTGGGTTTTTTTCATCTAGGTTGAAGGGCTGGGGAGGGGTGGTGCCCCACACAGCTCCCTGTCCCAGCTGAGCGCAGAGTGAAGGGGGTGGTGCAGGTTGGGTCTCACCCCTTGTACAATGAGAGCTTTGTCAGGGCACAGACCCCAGCCTGAGAACCAGAAAATGTTCCTTCCTGGAGCAGATGAATCACCAGACATAATTAGGGACCAGAGTGTCTGCAAATCAACTGAAAATAGAGGTGGACAGAGATTCTGGTTTTTACACATCCACACCTGGCTGATTGTGGAAGGACACTTCAGCTATTCAGGGAACCCTCTAATAACATGAGACCCTGATTCTTTTTACAAAGTAATCATTTTTTGAGATATGTTATCATTCCTTACCAATTCTCTAGATATACATATTGCATCAGTTTGAGACTTATGAACATTTATGGCCCAGAAAGGCAGAACCCAGGGCTTGTTCCCTCTCCCAGTTCAGTAACTGAGATGGCCACTCCCCTGCTGCTCCCTGTCCTGAAGTTGTTCATTGCTGTACTTTTTCTTTATTAATAGGGTAGGGGGAATGAATCATTAAAGAAATAAATAATTTTATCTTATAATGGGATACCAAACATGCCATGACTTTTTGGCCTTTGTGAATGACAATCTTGCAAGTGCTCCTTGCAGATGGAGAGGGCTGTAATTGCTTCTATTTGAGACCCAGAGCTCCCTGTGATCAGCACTTACACAATGGAGAGGAGGATTGTGCAAATCTTGAAAACACATACCCAACTCACTCTCTGTCTATGGATTCTGTGCTTTTCTGGAGACAGTTCTCTCTTTTATCACTTGAACAACTTAATTTCAATGGCATTAAAAGGTATGCCCAGTAAATATCTGACTATCATATAGACTCACAGAGTGCAGCAAACAAATTAAAAAGCACCCATATAGACAGTACATAAGAAGTGATAATTTAGTTTATTAAATGTCTACTGTCTATAGAGTATTGCTGCAGGATAAAATAAAAGCTTCAATATGAAATCTTTCTGGTATAAAGGGAGAAAAGCAGAGAAAATTTCTAAAGGCCAAACCAAAGAATCCTGAAGTGATATTTTTACTGTATTTAAGATTTCATGCCAGTGAATTCACTTCAAGTTATTCTAAAAGCAGTGTTATACTAAAAAGACTATAAAGGCCTTTATGTTCCATGTTGCCTTTATTCTGTGTTATAAATTGCAAATTAAATAAAGTATTAGCTTATGCCACCTGGTAAATTTTCTATTTTAAAGCAAATAGGGAATTATTACTTAAAGAAGAGACATCAAGTAGATAGAGAACAATCCCTTTGATGTGTTTTCAAGGCTGGCAGGAAGTTTTTCAGAGAAAAAAACAGCTGGTTTTCTCAGAATCAACCCATGAAACAGCCTCAACTGAGATGAGGATGGCTTTTGATTTCTTGTCCAAATCCTGCAACTTTTTGGGCCAGGCTCTGATGGCCAGGCTCATATCTGGAGGCAGTGGCACAAACTGTCTGCAGACCCCTTACTTTTTATTACCTCTGATGCAGGCTCTTACTGCTTTTCATATAACCAGTAGCCCCCAGGATTTTGGCAACCCCTGGCTCCCAAGTCCTGGCTAACATTTGGGATGTTCTCATCCCAAATCAGTGTTCAAAGCTCCCCTTGTCATTTGACAGCCCAAGTGTCATTGGACTCTCACCTCTGGTAACTGTCAAGAATTCTAGCTTTGATCATTAGGTGTTTTTCATTAATCTCAACAAAATTAAACTGTAGTCTAGCTGGTAGAAAAGCAGATGATAGTTGCTTAAAACACTTACATACATTGTGCATAACTGTTGTTGCAAATTCCCAGAATAATCAGTACTTCCTCCTTTGCACACAGCAGCATTGCTGAAATCACTTCATGGTTACCAACTCCACAGCATGTCACATTGTTGTTATAATGCACTTTAGGAGGGCGATGTAATTTCTTTTCATAAGATGTAAGTGTTGAATAATCCCAAAACAGGCACAGCTCCTTGAAAAATCAGGGCTTGCATGCTGCAATCACCCACAAGCGATGTGTTCACAAACAACCCAACTGGTTTTCAGAAGCAGGAAGTCGACACAAAAACCAGCCCTAAAGCTTTTCACTCTCCAGTTGTTCACCCTTAGCACTTAGTGCCTGTCCAGTTCCAGATCACTGAAATATCCCTGAAATCGGACAGCTTTTTCAGGCATTTGCATGCACTCAGGTTCAGCTATACACACCTTGAAACAGCTGCATAACCCTGGAAGCAATAGTGCAGTGCAGCCTTGTACCCTTGCTTGTTGAAAACAGTGACAATCACTTCAGCTCACTTAAAAAGAGGCTGGGTTGGACTCACATTGTGAAACACTCCAGTTAAACTTATTAAGTCTAATTGGTGTGGTAATGTTGAGTGCTGTGCTGGTTACAACATCCCACTCCCACATTCCTTAGGCTTACATGACTTCATGCTTTGCAGCCCTGCCTCATAACTCTTATTTAGGGAAGCCCTTTAAAAACCTTTCACTGTTCTTCATGATGGTTTTCTTCAATTCTTTTTAAAAAGCAATATTTCTTAACTTCAAAGCCAAAAGGCTTAAAATCAAAATGATGATGCTCAATTTTTCTGAAGTAATTTTGAACGTGATACTGATTTAATTGGCCTGCAAAATAAGTGGATGTCATCTTGTAGCTTTTCATTAATTTATTTTCAAAGAGGCTATAAACTAGATGCCTTTCATTACATTATTTACAGAAAGATGCTGTAAACTAGATACTTTTCAACAGTCTACCTTGCATTACCTGGCCTCTCTCAAAGGAGTTTTAAAAGACCTTCCAAAAATAGCAGAGGGCAAAGGTAGTGCTTCACTGAAACCAACCTGCTGGATTTAATTCCAGTAGTGGCCAACAAATTCATAAAATTCTGATAGTATTCTCAAAGTACAATAAAAACTCAAGTTGCCTGAAGAAACAGTACTCAAAACGAAAATAAAGAAGCCCTCCTGCTTAGTCAGCCTTGTTGCTCTTATCAGCAAATATGATAAAAGAATATTCCCTGTGCAAGCCATCCTTTTGTGCAGGGAGTGGCAAAGCCAGTGAGAGCCTCAAGCAGACTTTGGGAACCATCCATGGGCTGCTTCTCCTCATGTCAGCGTTTCCAGGAGTTTTCTGAGGAACAAATCTCTAAATCACAGCTCCAAACTGAACCCTCCTTGCCAGGAACGACACCAAAGGGGCACAAACACAAACCTGGGGCCACAAGGGGAGAGGGCACCACAAAACAAAACAAGGTTTTATGGAAGCACCACAGGTGCTGCCACACCACAAGCATTAAGAATATATTTATACTGGTACGAACATTACAGTGCCCTGATGGAAACTTCCTGTGCCAGACTGAAGTTGGAAAAGGGATTGTGATGGAACAGAGCCAGCACCTGCAAAATGACAATTAAACCCAAAACCACCAGGCCCCATATCACATCCAAGGTCTAAAATGGAACCCTCTGGGGTTTTTCTTATGTGTTTCCATTTAATAGTGACTAACAGGTTGTATAAATTAATGTAATTTCTTATTTTCATTTTTTGCACTGTAATTTAGCAATTTGCACCCCAAAAAATTAAATCAATGCACATAGTGCCCATAGGACTAACAATACCTTGCTGCAGATTTAAAATTTTCTGCTTCTATCATATTCCTTAGGTCCCTATTTTGTACTTTTTAATTCAATATTGCCCTCGGAACATGCACTGAACACCAGAGCGTTTTATCACAGGAAATGATGACCAGGTAATTCACCTGGAATTCTCTTTGATGAAAACTAAGGCATAACTGCAGGAATAAATATATTTTCTTCATTAAGATACAAACTTCAGATCTTACCCCATGTAAATCAGAAAAAGACTTGGGCTTACATGAAAGTTACAAATAAGTCATGCAACAACTGTTAGTTAAGATGGTATTAAAATACAAAGTAAATGGAACTTAACATTTGGTACTCTTTCTTTAGCTAAGAAGTATTTTATTTTATGAGTTGCCATTGGGATTTTCATCAATAAAAGTATTAGAAGCTGGATTATAAGAATGACACAGCAGATATAAATAACAATCCCTTCATATCTTTTTCAGCAGCCAAGCAGACTGGAATGAATAGAAAAATACTTGCTGGTATTTAAGATTTTTTAAATTCAAATTTGTTACAACTGATACATTGGAAAAGGTGACCTTTACATTACTGTTACTATCTATAATATTCACACATTATTCATGCACACAAAACTGAATTATACATCCTGCAATGTGCATGGATAGGCAGGTCCCTGCCCAGAAAATTTATTTTCTAGATCAAGATTTGACAGTGGTGCAATTAAAATTGAGAGAAAAGAAAAAATAAATAAAATAACCAGCCCTGAACAATAACTTGCCTGAATTATCCCTATTAGGCCTTTTTTGAATTGTAGGATATTATATGCACTGTACCTCATCATGTAAGACGGTTACAGATGTTGCTAAAGAAGAGAGATTTTAGGAGAGAATGCACAAAGCTATGTTTTAGCTGCAAAAAGACATTTGGCCACTTCATCCCTCACAAAAACACATTCATTGATAAAATTTCAGGACAGAAGGAATTTTCCTTGCTGGTTTTGGCAATGGAGAGCAAAATACTAATGTCCATCTTGTCCAGTCTGATGGAATAAGCAATCATTTTCCCATGTTATAAGAAAAAATATTAAATATAAGAAGTCAGCCAAGAACAGAGATGAAGGTATGAATGTCATCTATGAAAAGAAGAGGATCATAGATAAGGCAAACACAAAATGCCTTCTTCCTTTCCTTCCACCCTAGTAACAGGGACATGAAATGAAGCTGGCACTGCACCCCTGAAGAGAAAGGGAGGGAGATGATTCTCCTCACATCTGTATGATTCCAAAGAGCTTGATACAGGATGCTGGGTGTGCTAGAGCTGTGCATGAGTCCAGCTTGGACAAGCTCAGGGATGAGAAACCCTCAGGCCCTTCTCAGGGATGGAGAGTCAGCATTTTGTTGCTTGCTGCTTCCTCCCCAGGCCCCAGATAATACCAAAGCAGTTAACCCCATTAAAGTGCAAAGATTTCTAGAAGCCAACACAGAAGTGCTGACGTCTGACAATGCTGCTGAGCTATGAGCTTTCCTGGTATTAGCAAACTAGCATAGAAAACCCATTTCATGCCTGTCAGCTGGAGCAAATCCTCTGAGTAATTTGTTACATATCTGAGGATACCTTGCTCTCCCAGTAACCTTGTCTTGAACACTGGAGGAGAGCTGTGGTGTCTCCCTGGCTGCTGAAAGGCAGCAAGAACCTTCCTAAAGAGTCACTTCATGTGTTCTGAGAAAAGCCTGGGTAAGTTAAACTTCATTTGATTCTCAATGTTCTCAATTGATCTGTAAAAATTGCATAGCACGCATTTACACGTAGGATGTGAGACAGAAATGTCCTCATCTTGGATAAAATCAAAAACCCTTTAATATTTTGTTGCTTTAATTTTAACTTGGCAAAGTCAGTGCATTTTGTAAGTGATGTATTGACTGAAGTCTGCACCACCAGATAGAGTTGAGTCCATGCTGCAGCAGAGGGTTCAGGTATGGTTTGGGACTATAATACCAGATTTGAGAAAGTCTTTTTAATGTAATGAGTTATTCACATTCCTTGGGCTCCCCTGAGAACATAGGCACCAAAATACACTGCATAGGTAAAATCTATGAATTCAAATTATTCGAGAATAATTTACTGAATCAACAAGATTCACTTAGAAGTTGGAGCAACATGTTTGTGCTGTAAACTCTCCTTCTGAAGTGTGAAGAAATGGTCAGGATAGAATGAAATGAGGGCTTGGTCCAATATTATATATAATAGAATTAAATCAGAAGGTAAGATTAAATACTAATTTTCTGTGGGGCTCTTAAATTCTAATGAATCAAACTTTCTTTGTCTATGAATTCTTAATGATATAAAAAACAAGATTAAGTACTTCCAAATGTGATGCTTTATCAGAGCGCTGAGTATAGCACACATCACAGTTCTGAGTTCTATAACTTATCACTGAAGCCAGCTTTGTCCAGGATGACCTAGGATAACTTGGAAGCAGATTTTTTTGTGTGTGTGCATCTTTTAAGCACTTCTTCATTTTTGTCATCTTAACTTCTGTGGGTAACTGGCTAACTGATCAATTTGCAACCCAACAACAGACTTGAATTATGTGAGTGGAGGATAACTCTTCATAATTAATGATAATTCAACACTTCACTGGACTAACTTAATCTTGAAGACATAAATAGGAACTCCCTGAACTCCATACTAGCCTTGATTCTTAATTTTCTCTTAGGGACACAGAGTTGGAACCTATATTTGCTTCTGCAATATACAGCTGAAGAAATCAACCTTTCAAGGCTAGCTTTATAAATAGAAAAGGAAAACCTTGAAAATGCTTTTGTACCTAGCATTTTTAAGATCCACTTTAACCCAGTTCATATTTGTGTGTGCTACATATGGAATAACTCATCAGTCAGTGGAAAGGATTATACCAAAAGGGAGTCTCCCCTTCCTTGTCATAGGAGGTGTCAGTAGTCACCCTTTGACTTACAGGGTTTAACACTAAAATGTGGGCATGCAGGTTTCTCATTTGTATCTACACAAAATGATAGAATCATTTAGATTGGAGAAGCCCCACATACACCTGCAGGAACAAAGATTTCTAGGAAAGTCTGATCAGAAACCTGAACATAATAGTATAACAACAATATAGTACTATGTGAAATGACATCATTATCAAAACACTAAAAAATAAAATTACTGCAATTAATACAATTTAATTATGAAGATTCATGGTGATTGAATGTGGTGACAATCTGCCCCAGGAACTATTCTCCTCTCTTTAAAAGCATTTTTGTCACCTTTTGAAAGAAAAGTCAGGTATTTCATCTGGTAGCAAAATTAGAGATAAGAGATCTACAAGATGAACAAATAACAAGTGACAAACTAAGCCATTTAATTTTTTAATCATTTTTCATACTTCTTTCTGCATTTTCTCAAGTGACAGTTTGAACCTGGCAAACACATGCTAGCTCATCCTAAAACACCTTGTTTGTGTCTTCATGTTGCAACAGTAGACTTAGATATCAAACACAAATTTGAACATTTAGCCTAAGACTGTAAGTTATTTAAGAGAGGGATCAGCTCCAGGAAGGATAGTTTTGCTATCAAAACTGAGGGGTGGAATGCAATGGATGGGGGCTCTGCCACTGCCATTGGTGGGATGTTAAATCACAATCTCAGCCTTGTCACCGACATTTTTTCATAAAAATCCTTTCTTTGAGATTTTTCGCCTTCTGGGAAGCTGAGGCCCCAAAGAAAGAATGTAAAAAATGGTTCTCTGCTGCTGTGGAATGCAACAGGTGCAGCTGTGATTGGTTTTCTGTGAGTGTTTAGATTTGCTGACCACTCACGGGAGAGTTGTCCTTGTTTTCTGCCTGGACACAGAACTTTGTTATTCATTCCTATTCTATTCTTAGCTTAGTAAGCTTCTGAACTTTTCTCTCTATTCCTTTTAGTATAGTCATAATGTATTATATATCATAAAATAATAAATCCAGCCTTCTGATCATAGAGCCAAGATTCTCGTCTATCTCTCTTCACCCTGAAGACCCTTGCAAAGCCCTGTAACACAGCCTCGCACCAAGATGAGCAGCCCCACTAATCCTGAAAGGCCCTGTGTTTTTTCAATATTTATATCACACTTCCCAGCAATTTTTAGCTTGAAAAATAATAACCAATGGAGGGCATTAACAGCCTGTTTGAAACTTTGCATTAAGTGGGTGGGGTCACACAGCAACTGGTCGGACCTGGTTGGTGTTATCTCGCCAGATAAAGGCTGACAGAGGGAGATCTCTTTTGGCATTACCCAACACAGCCACGGGTGCAGCTGTGTGGAATCCAAGCATTGTGGAGCAGCAGAGGGTGAGCATCCCTGTGCCACGTGCCCTTGGAGGGCAGGCACGGAGCTGCCCTGCCTCTCTCCAGGCTCCTCAAAGAGCTCCTGCAAGGTTTGCCACGAGCAGCGGAGAGGCTGACCCTGAGAACTTGCTGTGAGCCTTGCCAAGGTAAAATGGGATGCACTGGAGCCAAGGACATCTAAGGGACTGAACTAAGGATCATGGTGATGAGGGGCAGGGTGTTTGCTGAGTGGCTGGAGGACAGGAGATGGAAGCAGGACGTGCTTGAACCTGCACTTGGCTTCACAGGGACGAACTCTTTGCCCCTAACAGTGTGATATGGATTTCAGAGGATGCAGGGCACTGCCTGTGCAGCACTGGTTGGATGATCTGGGCATTAAATTAGATTTTTAAAGAATGACCTATTTTCCTTTGAAGATAAGTTGCTCATGGTAGTAGTGAGAATGCACATTCCCTCTTCACCTTGGAGTAAATGATGGGTTCCATTTACCCCAGTGCTTACCTATCAGCTGGTGATTAAGTGATCAGGCAGATGAGGGCTGATAAGCATGCATGGCTGATAGCAGTGATCAAAATGAGTTTCTAGACCATCTGTATGATTTATAAGCACAAACGAAGTTTGTTCTTGGGTTGTTTGTTTTAATGCAATCATTGATGGCAGTTCTGTGAGTAACTTTTCTGTGAAATCCTAGGACAAATTTCAGTCTGTAATATGTTGTTGCAAGTCTTGCTAGAATTTAATTTGCATGCCCATAAAGTGCACCTCTACAGAGAAAAAAAGTTTCTGTTTGTCAAGGACAGGAAGATGATCTTTAAGGATTCCTAGAGGATATCCTGATCATGCAAAATTCCCATGGCAAACAAAAATAATCCCAAAGCTATTTTTTTGAAACCTCACTATTTTTGAGGAGGAGTTGCTTTTTAGGATCTTAGTAAATGACTGAAGTACTGAGTTTCAAGGGGTTTTAGTGGGTTAAGGGAACCCTTAGGTGAATTCCAGATTCTAATTTCAATTATGTTTGAATTGTGTTCTTATCCACTTCAGATGCATGCAGTATGGATCACTACTCTTTTTCTTCTCAATGCAGCCAGAGGTGAGACATATCATTAATAAATTCTATAAAGAGTAAAAATGATGTGCAGCTTACACCAGGATATCTATATTCTAGAAAAAACCTGTTCATTGGAATGGATTTAACATAATTCTTCATTAGGACCACTGAGTCATATCATGTCTTTCCCACATTTAACTCATTACTTTTTAATTCTGTAAAGGTTTTTGCAGCTAGTAAACAGAATGGGAATCAGAAAGGTATTTTTATATGCAAATTGATACTGAAATTCTTCCAGAACATTTCCTACCCTGAAATCACTACAACTCTGGTAATAAGAGCCTAGGCACCTACTCTTCACAGTGCTATGCAGAGAACAAGAAAATAGTCATTGTCCAAAATACCTCTTCAATGACAGGAAAGAATGCACTTTTCAATAGCAATAAAAATTTCTTGGGATTTCACAACTGTTGTGCTATAACAGTGTGGAAGGGTGACAATTAATGGCAACACCCGCATGTCATATTTGCACCATTACTGTATTAAAGGCACAAAAGAAATTGTGAAACTGGTCCTTCAGGATCAGACCACACATCCTGAGGCTGTGCTTTGCTCCAGGCTTCCACTCAAATTCCACTTTATTGCTTCCACTAAAACCTTATGGTGATGAAAACAATGAGGGAGATGTTTAATGTCTGTTGTGGAGCAAGCAGAAGTATCTATTTTAATGTTTTGGTTTCTTTTTGCTCCCTCATGAGCTGTTGCACAAGAAATAACAATTTAGATAATCCCTGGAGTTTAGGACTGATCTAAAGGACTACTCTATGCTGACAGCAAAAGCTGATTTCTTCTTCCCTGAATCAAGATTTTATTGTCTTGTTCCAAGGGCTGTGTTAACAATATGTTGAACTAAACTCATCCTGAGCTCACCAGGCTGAGCTCCAGGCTCTGTCTGCAGCAGGAACCACTCCTGAAGTTCAAGTCCTCACCTCAAACACCCAAGCACAACTGAGCCCCTTAATGAGAAATGCTCAAAGTGCCCTCCCAATCCAAATCACGCTCATTTGGCTTTCCTGGTGTAAACCCTCTCCTGCCAGCTTCGTGTGCAGAACCTGTGACATTCCCAAACACGAGTATCTCTTTCTTTGTGCACCCCAGGAAGGGAAGTTTGCTACCAAAGGCTTGGATGCTTTTCAGACAGCCCCCCGTGGGCTGGGATCCCAGGGAGACAACTGGCAGGCTTGCCCAGCTCTCCAGATGCTGTGAACACAAATTTCCTTCTCTACACCAGAGATAACATGGTGAAATACCAAGTAAGAAAATGCTTTGTTTATAAATACTGACAGTGTACAATACATTCAATAAATTGTAGGGACAGTTTCTTTTCTCACATATTTTGCTCATAAGACTCCTGGGAGAATCTCAAATTCTATATTAGACACATGATAATTTTCTTCTATCTTTTTTCCCTTTTTCCTCATTTCAGCTCCCAGAGGAGCCAGGTATATTTACAACATACATTAATCACAGCCCTCTAACACAAGTTATTACAGGTAAAAGGCTCCAGAATTAAGGGGTTTTATATAAATGGCAGTCACAATCAGTGGAGGTGTTTATTAAGTCACTTCAGAACAAGTCCAACTCCTCCAGCTGAGGGCCTATGGGGTTTTAACAAATCAGTCTTTCACTGAAGGTGAGATGTCTGCTAATTAGTGCATGACATGCCCCTTTTAAGTCAACAAAACCATAACAAAAATTATGTCAGAGCTAGTACTCAGATTTTCTTTTAAAGAAAATAATGTCTTCTTTCCCAATACACACCAAAATACCCACAGCCTCTGAATTTGTAAGCCTGGTGGGATTTCCCATCAAATAAAAATGAAGCAATTAAGGTCTTATCTTCAAAGGAAAAAAGAAAGAACAATAGGTATAATTTCAAAGTCAACCACATAATACCTTTCAGAAGATGCTATCTTTGCATTTCTATTGCCAAGTTTGATAAAATCTTGTACTTACATGGCATGTCGTACCAGTATATCACAAAGCATTGTGCAGAAGATGCCAGTATCATTAATTCAATTAACCAGAGGAAGTGAAGCATTTGTTGAAGTGATTAATTGATTAAATGAGGCTTGAAAGGCAGTTTAGGAATGAGGGGTAAGATCCATCTTTTCCAGGTCTAGAACTACGCCTTAACCATTGGGGCACTCTGCCTTCTATCAAAATGTACAGAGGGATGAAACCATCACATCCTTGTTGTGTTTGTTGGTTGCTTGGTTCTCTTGGCACAGAAAATTTCAGCTACAAATCCTTCAACTATAAAAGCTTCGAATTTCCAAGCGCACAGGAAAACTCGTTTCATTATCCACGGCCACCTTGCTGGAGCAGATCTCCCCTGGATAACAAGCATCTGCAGGGTAGGTACAACTATTTTTAACAGTCATTTTGCTTGTATTTGAAAGTCTAAATATCCACATCTGGCTTAAAATTCCCATGTAAAATTTGCACCTCTGTTCCCTTGTTAATTCAGGGTGCACAAAAGTCAGAATGAAACTCAGTTCCACATGACTGCTGTCTTGTTCCTGGCTAGGAGTACAGTGCACCTCAGCCTTCTGAGGTGCACTGTACTCCTTACCTCCACAGGGAAGCTATAATAAATTGATTTTTCAATTCCTTGCCAATAATAAAGGGGAAAAAAAAGAGTGAGTTTTCTCACCTCAGCAAAAGGTCACAATAAACGTGTCAGTTTGAGTGACACATTTGATCTAATAAAACCAAAAGGCTTTGTTCAGCAGATTGGTTTCATTCTACTCTGGCACATTCCAAAAATCAAATTGTTTCAGAATAAAATACAAATATCAGAAAGTTCTGTTTGGCAGAAGTGTCTAAATAGAATATTTTGGTTATAATCTATGAACTTCAGGGCTGAACAAGAACAAATTTGAGAATTCTTTTAGATGATCCAAGCATAAAAATTTTGAAGAAGAAAGCTTGGACCTATTTTGGTAACAGGGGTACTGTCATTAAGAGAAGTTGGTACCTCAGAGCCAACCAAGCCATCTGGAATGGAACAAGAGCTGAAGAAAGCTTGTGGGTGTCCTCTAATCACTGGTTCCACTCTGCCTCCTTGTGTTGATCTTCAGCATCAGTAGAAATTACTGGAGATGTGTCATCACCGATCACACAAACTAAACAAAATACAGTTTACAAATGCCCTGCTACAGCTGTAATTAATGGCTGTTCCCTTCTCCTCTGTTCTTTTCCGGTTCTCCACCAGTTCATGTTTCACTCTGAAGATGTGAACTGCATTCTGACAGACTGGAGGGGCGGCTCCAGTGGTCTGTACACGGACGCCGTCAACAACGTGCGCATTGTGGGGGCTGAGCTGGAGTACCTGGTGAACTTCCTCGAGGTAAAAAACATCCCTGGAATGTGCACAGTCCACATAAACATTGTGCTCAGGGTGGCACCTTTAGGTTTGATTCAATAGAGCCAGGAAGAACAAGAAGCACCCAGTAAAGCAGGTACAAATGTTATAGAAGGGCTTTAATCCCACACAAATGAAAATACCTGCTTTAGGGTCATAATTGACTTTGAAAAACTAACATGAATTTTCAGCAGTTCAAAAGGTTTGAAAATCTGAAATGAAAAATGAAATCCCCTAGATTTAGTGTATGAGGATAAGATGGTAAATAGCCATGAGCACCCTGAAAACGAAGAGGGGTGGGATGATTGGGAAATTACTTCTCTTTAGGTAGAGATCCCATCACCCAGAACTGTGACTTTCCACCAGAACACTCATCTCCCTGGCCATGTCCTGGCACTGCATGGGGACATGCTGCAGTGTCACTTGCATGCTCATACTGGCTTTTTCTCCTTTCCATAAACCTTCACAGAAGGAGTATGGCTACTCTCCTGCCAACATCCATTTCATCGGCCACAGCCTTGGAGCACACGTTGCCGGGGAGGCAGGCAGGAGGAAGCCTGGCATTGGAAGAATAACAGGTGCTGCAGTTTTATCAGCTGATAAAACTTTATATTTTCACTCAAGAGAGCTGAAGAATCATTGCTGCTTTATAAAAATACAACACAGAATGCAATGTGCTGCTTTGTCATAAATAAGTGTCCAGCCAGCATGGTGGCACACAAGTCATGACACAGACACACTTTGCTTTCTTCTAAAAACTCACTATTTTCTGCTTTCCTTCTCTCCCAGTCAGCTCTTTTCTCTGCATAGGCATTGCTTTGTCTAAGCCATGCACACAGTGAGCAGCCACATAAGCAACTCAGGGAAACTGGGGTCAGAGCTGTGCTTTTTATATCTCCAAAGAGACTTCACTGACACTGAAGTGAAGGGATACCATTTTCAACAAAGATATTCTGGAAATAAAAACAGACTTCTTGCCAAATAAAAGTTCATAAATAAATCCACCATGTTCAGAGTAACATATGAAGATTTCATATTTTTCAATAAAATGATTAAAAAATCCCAATAAACCAAATCTCTTATATCATTGTTCCCAAAAGTAACACCAAGCAGTCATCAGCATTTCACTGTGCTGCAATGCCTTCAGTCAGTTTTCTATTAGTACCCTGCCTGTTTTTCTACCTGTGGGCCACAAAATGGATTTTTTTTTTTGTAGAGGCAGAAATGCAATCATATTTATAACATACATAACCTGTGTGTGGTGATATACAGATAATATTATTTACTCAATCAGATGCATCTCCATTCATTTAGGTTTGGATCCAGCTGGGCCCCTTTTCCAGTACACTCCCACAATGGTTAGGCTGGATCCTTCAGATGCAAAATTTGTTGATATAATTCACACTCATGCTGGTCATCTTTTCTTTGACTTTGGTAAGTTTTGGTAAGTTTTCATTTGGTAAGTTTTCATTGAAAGGCTGCCATTGGCGCACAGGTTGGCTACAGAACACCTGGGACTGATCTGCCAGGATCCATTGTGCATTTCAGCTCCAGGGATTCTTCAGACTTGTGGCCACCTGGATTTTTACCCAAATGGTGGGAAGAAGATGCCAGGATGCAAGCAGCTTCGTGTGCCTCCTGCAACTCGGGATATCAATGACCTGATGAGAGGTAAATATACTTTAAATAAGTAATACCTCATTATAAGTTACAGGAAGAAACAAAGGCTAGGATAAGGTAAGACCTTTACATAGTTCAGATTTGGTACAGGGATACAATGCTCAAAAATGGAACATTTAAAGCTGCCTCTGAAATACCCTACAAATTTTCTTTTGTACTAAACAAGGCAAATTCTAGATGAAAACTTCAGTTAAAGCATGCAAAATTGTGCATCACAAGCTTTCTAAGAGCCTGCCACTGTGCTGACAGGCTGAACTCAGTGGGAATTCTTCATATGAAGGACTGGTAAAATTTCATCCATGGATAATCCAAAAATGGGTATTTTAAAACCTGAGCTCTCCTTCTCCCTAGGAAGATATTACTCCCAATATTAGTGGGATTCATGCATGCCATCAAGCTTTTAGTCTCTTCAAAGAGAACAGTCCAAGGTCAGAAAAATAAAAGATGATAAAATGACTGCTCCATTAGTAGTTCTTCAAAGAGAGTTGGACCATTAATCAGAATTACCCTGGGATCCTGTACAATAGATCCACAAAATCCTGTCTTCTGATCCTAACCTACAGAAATGAGAACATCTGTTATTCACAGCTAAATGGTTTGAAATCCCTACCACTAGTTAAATAATTTGCTTTCAAAAATGCTCTCCCTTAGAACTGGTTGAGAACTTAGTAACAAAGAGAACTGAAATCTGGCTGTGCTAAAAGTCACTTGGAACAAAAACACTTTCCAACTGGAATGCATAAAAATGTCTGCATTTAAATAAAAAAATTCAGTATTTTTCCAGAGACATTTCAAAAGGCTCTTTGCAATGTTTTGTCATGAAGGAGAAACTCAAAACTCTATTGAACACGAGCAGATGGAGTTGGTTGTTCAAGGAGCTCTTAAAAATAGAGACAGCCTTAACTCTCTCTTCTTGGTTAAACCTTACTTTGTTTGGTAACCTCTCCATTGTTTGCTAATGTTTACATTTATGTAGTGTTTTTATGGATGAAGTGCTTTAGAAATAATATTTAGTGACTTTTTCCCTACATTTTTTGATGCAGTAGAAAGACTATAGGTGTTAAGTGAATTTGCCACGAACATAAATTGAGCCAGCTGTAAGAGCTGAGGGTTTAAAAGCACAAACCCTTCTGAATTAAAGAAGTAGCTACTAAGAAAACATACTCAGGAAGCCTTGATGATGCAGATTATTTTCAAGAAAAACAGACAACAAAGACTTTTCAAAGATATTTTAGTGTGAGGTTTCTTTTCTTTTCTTATGGAAAGAACAATGTGTCAACTGGTCAACACCAGCTGGTCTATCTTTAAGATGCATAAACATTGCAGTTGGGGGAAATTTTGATTTCAGTACAACCTGTGCTAGTCTGCAACCACTTCAGTGCCTCCCAGACTTGCCCCTGTGGTTTGGTGAGCCCCCACCACATGCTGAAGTGGAATAAAACCCATTTTGATACAAACAACCTAACTTTAGTATATGGATTTTTGATATAGGAGAGACCTCGGAATCAGGGAAGACAACATTTGCTATAAGGGATGTGTAAATATAACCCAAATAGCACTTCCTTCTTTCCTTACTGGCTGCTTATAAGTTTCAGTCTGATGGGAAAAAGTACTTGTTTCAAAGAGTTCTGACAAAAATCAAGGACACGCTGCCAAATATCCTGCTTTTCAGAGGATTTCACAGAATTGCTATCAAATGACTGCACATTTTCTAGTGCTTAAAAACACCAAAAAGCCACTGAATTTATAATAATTGCTAAAATTACCTTTAATTCTAGAAATTAGTGGAAACTGTGATTTTACAGAATACCATGTTGTGATAACTGTAAGAAAAGGGAAACTACTTCACTGTAACTACTGTATGCTTTACAAAAACTGTAGCTATGAAATATTCCAGTCTTTGAAATATCAATGGGGAACACTCCCAAATATTTCTTGTTTCACCTTGTGCATCTTCACCTCTGTTAAAAACTACCTCTTTCCAACAGAAAATAATAGATGTAGGGATAAGTACACTGTCTTATTAGAAAACCAAATAATTCACAATTTACATGTCTTTTAATCATTGCTATTTCTTTTACCTGAGACATCACTATATGTGCAAGTGCTTTTGAGGAAAAGAGACCCCAAAATGTTTCTTTGGCATGGACTCTATGTTAGTGTATTGCTTTAACCACTTTTTACCTGTTGGGGTTTTTGTTGGTTTGGTTTTTTCCCCAGCATACAGATCTTTTGGATGTGGACACAAAAGAAGTCTCAGGTATTATGCTGAGAGCATCATCACTCCAAATGGATTTGTTGGGTACCAGTGTGACACATACCAAGAGTTTGTGTTGGTAAGTGCCAGGTCTGGATTTATCTGAGAGCCTAATTATTTCTTTCAATAATTCCTGGGACAACTTCTACACTTGGGATCATGGGATATGGGAACAGGGGACATTTAGAACCAGATCATACCCAAACCCAAGCAATTTCACTATGCAGAAGGGATGATGATGATTTTGCCTTTTTTTCATCAAATACACAAATAGCCAAAGGTCCACAAATACCAGTTTGAACAGAACCTCCCACATATCAAAACTGAACTACCTAAACACAGCAGAGCTATTTTTTCCCACTGCAATTAACCTGCTTTCATGCTTATCTTGTTTTATCTTCTTTTAATGGATGTCAAGGTCTTGATCTGATTGTCTGATCTGTGTAGGTAGATTGAATTCATTAAGGCTCTGCATGGGAATAAAGGATAAAGAGCTGACAATCCCAGCAGAACAAATCCCAACTGGAAAGCCCAACCTTCCTAAACTCCAGTATTCCTAAACATAAATATTTTTACCATATGGGTGAGATATTCAGCCAGACCCGCCTGGAAATGTGGTTTTCCATCCTATAACCAGCAGAAAACCTCCCAGTGGACCCTATGAAAAATGAACATATTACCTGGACATTACAGATCAGGTAGCAAGGCACAACAGTCTTTATGGTATTTACTTACGGTCCCTGCAAGGAATTAGGCCAGATGTCCAACCTGTTTGTCTCTGACTTTCAACAAGATGAAATAAGAATGACTGACCACCTCAACTCCTTTTTGAACCACAATGATAAATTCTGAAGATATGATCTGAACTGAGAAGCAAAGACCTACAAAAAACCCAAACAAGCAAACAAACTGGGGAAAAGCTGAAATATCCTAAAATTATATTATATTTCCTATATATTATATTATATTTCCTAAAATTTAAGAAGTGAGATATAAATAGATGATGTCTAATAACACACATTTTTATTTTCCCCCCAGGGAGAGTGCTTTCCATGTCCAGAAGAAGGATGCCCACTGATGGGTCATTATGCTGATAAGTTTTTACATAAAACCAAAAAAGAAGAGCAAAAGGTTTATTTAAACACAGGGCCCTCCCCTCCATATGCTCGTAAGTGCTCATTTTGTGGTGTATTCTAAAATGGCAATGAATTATGTGTGAAAAAGGACCTTACACTTCTGCAGAGCTGCTGCAGTTAATGAGTTGCACTCAATAAAACATCCAGAATTTTAGGTGTTGGGAACATGCAGTACCAGCATTATTTTGGAAAGCTGAGATAATTGTAAAAACAGATCAAATGATGCTCACCTTTGGGTTAAACTTGGTTATTATGTGATGACTTCAAAAATTCTATAAAGCTGAAATTGGGGGGAATTTTATGCTGGAAGTGCATAATTTCAAATTTTAAAATGCTGCATTGTTTTTATTGGCAAAATTTATAAAACTGGAGCATTTCGTGATATTTTTACCGAGCTCATCAAGTCAAAATGGCAGGGAGCAATAAGAAATATGGTTTTAGTTGTGATTAATGTAGAAATAGCCACAGGACTGGGGAAATAGGAAAATTAATAAATGAACTTCAATTTGTCGGAGGTGTTTTTTGCTTATAAGCATGTTTTTTCAATCCTTTTCTCTCTCTTAGAGGCACTGAAACATATAAGAAATTTAACCTTTAGGAGAGAAATCTCCTTACAACTGTAATCCATTTGATTTTGCTTCCCAAGGCTGGCGAAAAGAGATACACGTCAAAGTATGTGCAACAGAAACCATGAAGGGAAATATAGATGTAGCCTTGACTGGAACTAATGGCTTCAGAAAAAAATATACCATTGACAAGTAAGTTTAATGTGTCTGTTGGAGACGTGGCTCTATCCCTGTTAGCACATGGAATGTACACACAGCTTTTCTTACATGCGTCACCTTGTTCTGTGTGGTCTGTGATTTACACTGTAAATTACAGACTTGTACCTGATAAATGATGGAAGTTCCTTGTGCTGCAGACTGTGGTAAAAATCTGTTTGCTGGTCCCTCTTGCTCTGTATTTTCTTTTGTTTTCTGAGGTTGATGTTAGCCCAGCAAAGTGGGCAAGAGCTCTGTGGCTGCTGTGGGACTCAAACATGATTTGGTGATCTCTGAGAATAAAAAGAGCTCAGAGATCTACAGTCATCCAATTATCCCCTCCTCTGGGGGATATGTGAATTAGAAAGTTGCAGCTCACCCATGAATTGTGCTGGAATATGGGATTCCTGTCCACTCAGCCTGGCCTTTTCTAGTAAATGGGAATTTAAATCTCAATAAATAGATGCTGGTCAGCAACCCAGCTTCAATATGACAAAACCAACCTCCTCTGTGTTTGAACACAGCCTCATTACTGGTCTGTACCAGGAGTACCTTTGCTTATAAATACACCACTGCAGCAATAAACTCACAGATAATTTCAATTTTAATGTCACATTACAATTTGTGTTTTGTTAGAGTGAACAGAGATAGCAAATGTAAACTATAATTTTCAATTTCTTTCATGGTTGAGAGCAACCAGAAACACTGAGAGAACTTTTTGACTTGGATTTATTTGAAGATAGATCTTATTTTTCAAAAGCAATGTATAGAATAAATCACAGTGATACTGACAAAGGCTGTGCTAAATGATAAGTGTTTTCATCATGAAAGGCACAGGAATTTCAGCAAAACTATTAAAAAACCTCATAATTTTCCAGCAGTAGCATTCAAAGCCCCAACTCCCATGGCACCCCTCAGCTCATCTCCCTTATTCCCTATAGTCAAGTTTTCTTTTCCCCCTCATTTGTGTAGAACATTGAGCATCACTTCTGTGCTTTTCTTTTGGCAGGGGAACTTTCAAACCAGGCAACACATACTTGAACTACATTGATACAGAAATTTCTGGGAACATTTCAAAAGTTGAGTTCCTCTGGAAAAAGCAACTGGGTCATGCAGACAGAGGCTGCATGGGAGCTGAAGAAGTCAGAATAATATCAGGGGAAAACGGGAATATGTAAGTACATAATCTAATGATGTAAAGGTAGAAGTTTTTTCTCTTAAATTGCATTTTCATGTGCCCAGCTCTCCATGGCACATAGCCCAGCACACAGAAACAGCTCTGCAGGGTTCAGCCCTGTACCTGCCTGGGCAGGTGCTCCATGCTGACTCCAGCCTGAGCCAATGGGCCTGGCAGCCACTGCCAGCTGCAGGACTTTAGAGACACTTTTGGAACATATCTCTTGTTTAGTTTCAACCAAAATTGGCCCAGTTTATGCATCCACCTTAATGGATTCTTTGCCCCTTTTCTGCCAAGGTCAGGATTAAATCACTAGATGGGATTTCTTGTTTGGATTTAGATGTTTATACATTCTCATCTATGTTACAGTCTCACAAGCTGTGAGTTCTACAGTACTTTAACAAGGTAAAAAATGGCAGTGTAGCTCTCCCTACAAGGTATTTTAAGGATAAACTGTCCAATTAAGAAATTACACCTAAATAATTTTTAACCAATAACCAATCACCCATGGCCTGTAATGCAAACTTTTCTATCCAATTACACAAAACCATCCAAATCCATGGAGAAGAAGGAGAAGAAGAAGAAGAAGGAGAAGGAGGAGAAGAAGAAGAAGAAGAAGAAGAAGAAGAAGGAGAAGGAGAAGAAGAAGATAAAGAAGAAGAAGATAAAGAAGAAGGTGAAGAAGGACCAGCCTCCACCCTAAAACTTCCATCTTGCTTTATATATATTACTATATTCTAAAACCTTAAACTCTAAGTTTTCCCCCATGTGATATCACACACTTCTATTCAAACTCCACACCCACAATCCCAGTTCTGTCATTCCATTTTGGAAGCTTCTCCACGGCCGCAGGTCAAATGCAGTGTTCTTTTGGGAGTCAGTGCCTGTCAGCACAGCAAGTCTGAAATTCTCAGCATCCGGGGTTCCAACACATCCCACTCTGTCACGTAAACCAAAGTGTGGTAAGTGGGAGAAATGGAGGGAGCAATTCCCTTCAAAAGCACCCTCCTGTTCCTGATGCTAAGGGAGCCTGATCAAAAATCAAAAAGGCAAACACATCCTAAAAGTTAATAATTAGTCAATTAAAAAAAGAAGATAACATACTCTTTGTCCTCAGTCTACTGAAACTTATGCTTTGGCCTAACATGAAGTAAAACCAGGGTTTATATTGATTATGTTGGCTAGCTGCCATGAAAATGTCCCATTTTACTGACAAGTATTTCCTTAAACTCTCTCCCCTTCCCAGGTCCGTGTTCTGTGGGTGTGGAACTGTGCAGCCCAGCATGTGGCAAGCCCTGGCTCTTTGCTGAGGCCAGGAATGCCCAACCCTCACCAGCTGCAAGAGGACCCTGCAGGCAACAACAAAGGGTTAACGAGGCTCCTTCAACAGACTTTGAGAAATTTGTCCAGCCCTCTATGAAAGTTCAATTTCCAAGTTAGTGCTGTCACCTTTTCTCCATGCAGGGCAGCTACACTCCTGTGAACTTATGGTTGCAATGACAGAAAACACATGTGTGAATAATAACCACCTGGACTCTTTTCTATACCTGGATCAGGCATCTCCTTTATCAAAAACTGCATTGTGCTTCTTAGGAACTTGAATTTTCTGGCAGCCTTCAAGAAGAAACTATTTTCTCTTGGCCAGTGAAACTGAATTTTCCACCTCTACTTTGCCTTTGTGAAAATGCTGAAGTCAGACTTGTGCTACATCATTTGGATTAGCATTGCCTCTCCAAATTTGTCAGCACTTTGATTGTACTGGTCAGCAAAACCGACCACTAAGAGTTATCAGCATCAGCCAAAATAAGCTCAAGTTCCTTTGTTTCAACACAGGCTACCCACAAAAATTCTTTCATTTTTTAATTACCAGCTGCTGTCTGAGGCACGCAACAGATTTCTGCCTCTGATGCGAGGTTTATCATTTGGGGGCAGAAATTAGGTGTATCAATCACATTGGGCAATTCTGTGGTGTCCCATGCTGGCAGCCAGCTCTTGCAGAACGCTCCCAGTGAGGTTCCCCAGAAGTTTTGGGGTGTTACACAAGGCTGAACGTGCCTGATGATCAGGTGTGTTTCAAATGATGCAGTAATGCTCCTGAGATGTCACAACCCTGTCACCTCCTGTGCAGTGTGCTCAAGGAGCTTGCTCAGGATATTTGATAAATCAGGTGTCTGCTTTCTCAAAGTACCCTTTATTTATCATCTCCCCACGAGCAGGGTGGGACCAGAAACCATCCTCAGCAGGAAATTCATCCTTCTTTACCCTTTAAGGAAACTTCTTGGCAACATCTTCTTTTTGAGCAAGAAGGGGCTTCCCTCTCCCTCTCCCCTGGAGATATAAAAAAGCCCCAGGTACTTCCACACAGTTTGGAAATATCTGTAACTGGTAATTACAACATCTTGAACATCCTCCATAAACCATGCATGGCTCTCTGCCCCAGAGTTGCACAAATTAAGGAGACTCTATTTTTTGCCTTTCTTACAGTCAGGAACTGAAGCAAAATAAATGTAAATATTTTCCTCAGGATCACAAAACCCTGGGTTTTATGGCACAAACAGGAGTGGGATCAGTGCCATGTAAGGCATCACTCCTCACAGGAAGGAAACAAAGTCCTGTTGGACTCAAGACTTCTTTAAAGCCCATCCTCTCCTGCCTCCAAACCTGACTGTGCCCCTTTTGCAATTCTAAAAACTAATTTGAGGTTTTTATGAATAATAAATAATATTCTTTCAAAAATACAAGTTTCATTTTGTTTAATTTTAAGCTATAGATTTCAACTGTGTTCTAACAAAATGTGAGAACATTTTGGCTGCTGACTTGTGCTACAAGTGTGGTACAGCTGATTAGACCACTTAAAAAGATGCATTTTGTCACCCAACTTTTTCAGCTAAAACTAGAACATTGCATTAATTTCTTCCCCTTGTGTTCTGTTTTCATTCTTGTCATATGCTATTTCTTGAGTTAATTGTTATTCTTTGGTGTAGTAGACATCAACACTGCCCTTCTTTGTTTAATATATTTTTAGACAGAACAGGACAGGTTTTTTTTATGAAATAAAGGTGAAAAAACCCACACTGACAGCACCTGTGTGTTGCTGGTGGCAAATAATCTTCCTCCTTGTTTCTTGTATATAAAAGTTAAAATTCTTCCTAGTATGAAATTTTTGGATATTATCACTTCATATTAATGGTGCCAGTCCAAATAATGCAAGGATTTGATATTTCATGAGAAAATCTGCCTTTGACAAAGCTTTGGACAGGCAATTCTTTCATATCTTTAAAACAAGGTAGGCCATCTTTTCAGAACAATTTAAATTGAAACTTTAAAATGTCAAGCGAGACACACCACTCCATATGTTTGGCTGTCATGTGGAAAGGTAATGCTTTTTAAAATCAAACATGCCTCATTTCTCCAGGGATTCAAAGGACATACTATGATTTGCATTCTGTCTTTTACATCATTTAAATATTTTGACAAATTATAAATGCTTCAGAATTACAATACAAATTTAATTTTATACTCCTTAAATGTGTGTTCACTACAAAAATTATGCCAAAGGTAAATTTATAAGAAAGCCATTATGAAGCTTTCAGCCCCAGACACTGTGCTCTCTCATGGCACTTTTGGGACAAAGGGGTAACAAAAAACAACAACACAAAAAAAAACTCTTAAGCCTTTTCTGGAAAAAGGGACTGCAGCAGTTAGCAATCCAAAATATGAACTATCTGGTCCACTTACACTATCTTTATGTACTTTATATGTGACAGAAAAACAATTTTGAAAGAAAACACATTTGTCATAAAGGCATATGTGCAGGTGTGCTGAAGAGACAACAAGAATTCTCTGATAACAAAAATAAAATACTCTACTGCATAGCACAGCAGTTTCTATTCTTTCCAAAATCACAGCCTATCAAAATTCCCCTCTTAAAAATTTTTGAGCCCAGAACTAAAATAACCACAATAACAGAAATTACCTAAATAGGAATAATAGACAGAGACCTCAGCATTCAGATTGGGCAGTTTATCTTTTCCTACTTTTTATCCTATCGTAATCTGTGACTTTTTAGATTTTTTTCATGCTACTGTAATCCACTACAATACATTGATAAAATCCTTGCAAAATAACCAGAATTTTGCAGGAATAAGCCTTCCATGATCTTCTGGTTTTTCATCTTTGTTTTGGTTTTTTTTTTCCCTACATGTTCCAATCCTCAAATACCTGTCTGTTATACAGAAGATCGAAAAAAAAAAATAAATAAAACATTTGGAAGGTACTTCTTCTGAGACTTTAATGCAGTCAGGGTATTTTGTGAAGCCCCTGGGTCTCACAGTTGTTTGACAGGCTGCTGGGACAGAAGTAAAACCAAAAATCTTTGCACGTGCCCAATGTTTATTTGAGTTATTCTTCTGTACCCAAAACTGACTGGAGTTGGAGTTGCCACAAAACAACTGACCTATCTCTGACCTATCAGTTAATCTGTCTGGGTGGAGTCTCTACAAAACTTGGGGCTTTCCTATTGTCTTTTTGCCATCACTCAGTATCAGGGACTTTGTAATTTCAAGTAGCCTCCAAGCTGCTTTAAGTCGCTCTGTTTCCAGTGATCAGGGAGCAGAAGTTGACAGCATGCCCAAATCTATTCCTGTGGCATATTTCCAGCACAAAACAGAGCCAATAATCTTTATCTTCAAATATCAAGGATATAAAATTTTCCAGAAAGAACATGGCTCATCACCAGCCCTTGCACAAACAGAGCACGCCCACGGGGCTGTGTGAGGAGCACAAACCTCTCCCAGCTGCCACAAGGGTCTTGCAACACAGGAAGCACAAGCAATATGTGCAAATACAGGCTGGCAGTGCTGTCATCCCAGAGATTTTCCCTTTTTTTGTGACACTAGGAAAGCTTGGGGCCAAGAGTGGATGTTCAGAGGATTAGCTTTGTTCTGAGCCACTGGGCTGTAGGTGAGCTGCTCAGAGCCATGCTTCTATCAAAATGCATATTCAAGATTTGCATCTGCCTTTCAATTTCCAAGGCAAATCTGTAGTTATTCCCTTTATCTCACCTGATTTGTTCAGATAAGTTCAATACTCTAGCAGTAATAGATAAAGCATTCAGAATAATGCACTTCACCATCTTCCCTTTAATTCTGCCCATTACTTGTGAAGAAAATCTGGCTGTCCCTAAGGACTCCCCTCTGCCTTGGCTTTCTTTCATCATCTGCCACTAAAACTCCCTTTTCTAGTGCTATTTGCTTCAAATACTACACTCTATAAATCTCCACCTCACAAAACCAATAGTTAATATTAGCTTTGCTTGCTTTGAGTGATTTAATTAACAGCCAGCGTGTATCATGGAAAATCATAAATATTTATAAGTTCCAAAACATTCTTTTATTTGCTGCTGTGTGATACTGGAAAGGATACACTAAGGTAAATTGAGTTTGTCTCAATTCAATTTAAAATTTGATTTTCACTTGACCAGAAAGAAAACACTGGAGTTAAACAATAGAAATATGAAGCACATCTCTTATTCTTGGCTCTGCCACTCAAATACTGCAGGTAAGATTCTCCAATGAGCTGAGTGGTGTTTTTTTTTATACATATTAGCAATTCTCTAGAGGATTGCTACACAAAGCTGCTCCCAGATGACCTGCATCCAAGCTAAGAAATTCATTAACCATCTTCAATCTAAAATTGAAATGAGAACAAAAAAAAGTTCCTTTCACAGTTTTATACACTTACCCTTCTATGAAAGCCATGGTAATTTATATATTGCTGCACTTGAAGCACAGTATTTGAGATTCCTTTGGAGAACATGATTCTCAGTGAGTGTTTTGATTCTGTTTGTCCTACCTATGTGAATGCCACTGCTACCAAAAAGGATTTATGTCCTTGATAATTCTCAAGCTGACATTTATAAAACCACTGGGTGTTCACTTGCCCATTGTCGGAGGCAGCTGCAAAAGCCAGACTTTTCTTCCTGCCTACTAAAATCTGTTTTAAGACATAGAAACAGGCCCAGAAGAAATTACCACTCCTAAAAGGAGCTACACCTCAAAAGCCTACAATATGGGTTAGAAATTACTTTTGCTATTAAATCTGATTTGTTGTAGCCTACATTAATTTAATCACACCAGTGTGATTCAGATACTCTCTGAAACACACAGACAGTGAAACTCAGTGGCACTGTTTCAGCACTCACACACAAAGACTGACTCTGTGGAAATAACAGCAAAATATTTGAGCATATCCCGAAGTCCTGGTCCCCTAAAAAATGTTTCAGAGGGGTCTGAACACCACACAAAGATGTCCATCAGATTCTGAAGGTGTCTCATCATGAACAGAGGCACCAGTTTCAGTGGCTGCTTTGCATTTGAGTTTCATGCCTGAGTTTTGACAAGAGGCACATGAGGGCACATGACATTCCTTATCTCTTCTCCTTGGCTCCCCAACTCACTATCCCAGACCTATCTAATGAGCTGCATTGTTCTGAGCACAACAATTAATGTGCCCCATAACTGCTGTCATTCTCCATCTTCCAGTCAGTGAAGGTAGACTCAAGTGTCAAGAATTTCTTATTAGCTGGATCTCTTCTGTCTTATCTGAAATTACACACACACAGTCAGTGTAAGCAGAAATTAAATATGAGATGCAGTTCTTTACTGGCCAGTGCTCCCTCCACATTCCTCTCAAAGTTCCTTCTAATGATTATTTTCATATATGGCACTGCCTTGCTCCACTCTACCAAGACCCAGAGCCAGACCCAAACCCTCCTGTGGGTGCCCTGTGCCACAGGGACTGACAGACACTCCTGACTCAGTTTTTCCAATGTCTGGCAGGCTGATTGCCTTACATACAATTCAGTATATGGAGAAACACTTCTTTTCTTTGGTGTAATTTCTGAAATATCTTCTTTCAGGCAATGCACATTTCTCAGGACCACAAATTGGCTCCTTATGTGAACCACAGAGCCAGCCCAAGTGACTTCCTGCCCTCAGGCACTTGCACCACTCCCTGGTGAAGGGTGACAGTCCTTCCTAGCCAGGTGATGATGGCAGCACTCATCCTGCAGATAGCACTGTGGGCACTTGAGGCCTGGCTCAGGAACTGAAAGAACTGGGCTCTGACATGGCTGTGACTCACAGTCTGCAGAGCACAGAGGAGAATCTGGGATTTACATGATGGACAAGGCATGAAAAGATGAATGACATGATTATCATCACCCTATCCTTCTCCTGGAACAACTCTGAACGAAAGTGCTTGTGGTTTCTCTGATCTAGGTGGATCAAAATAATGCCAGTTTACACCAGTTATATCCAGAGCATGCCAGCTGATAAGAGAGCTTGGTACAGAGACACCTAAAGTGTAAATTCCACATGGCCTAAGAGGACATAGATGAGACAAAATGGTAGTGGGTAGACAGTGCTTGAGGAGCTTCACTAGTAAAAACTGAGACACTTATATTGCCCCTAAGTTCTAAGACTATTTTTCCTATTTTTTTTCTTTTAAAAGAATCTAGTCTTCCCTTGATTATATATATATATATATACACACACACATATATACATATATATATGCATATGTATATATGTATATATATACAGATATATGTACATATACATATATACATATATGTATATATATGTATATGTATATATATGTATATATACACACACACAGACACACATATATACACACACATATATATATATGTATGTACGTATATATATGTATGTATGTATGTATGTATATAAAGAGGTTTGATTGTATGAAAATGTACAAGGGTTTGCTTTGACAAGGCCTGTCCACCAGGCAGATAACAAAAACACAGTTGGTGGCTGCTGGGGGGGGACCCAGAGGAAGGAAATAAAGCTCCTGCTCTGACCTGCCCAGCAGTGCAGGGTCAGTCATTACCTGCACCACCGGCTCTCAATAACCAGGTAACTCAGGAGAGAATTCCATGTTGGATCAGTGTCACACACAACAACCCCCCTGAGGGGGCTCAAACAGCCTCATTCTGCTTTTCTTCAAACTAGCAAAACTTGAGGAGGGAAGAATCTTGCTGAATTACACACGAGGAGAGACAAGAAAAGGCAACATCTGTTATAGGCAGCACTGAGGGGATCACTCTTACAAGGCTCTCACTCACCCACCCCAAACCTGTAATTAGACACCGTGTGGGCAGGCCTGCACCTCCTGTCGTGGCACCGATTCCGAGTGAAAACCCAGCAGCCACCAGGGTTTGACAGGGAGCTGGCTGAGCAGAGCCTGCAGAGCCCCAGCCCCTCCTGCATTCACCGTGGTAAGTGCTGGAAAATCCCTGGGCTTTGGGGATGAGCGTCTGTACAAGCTCTAGGTCGGGATTTCAAGGATTCCTTAGCTTAAAAAGAGCCAGGCTGAGTGGTGTGGACTGGGTGAACACGCAAAAAGCAAACAGCAGCACTCAGACAGGGACCTGGGCCGCAGCTAGGAGGGTTAAAACTTTTCAATTCCAGGAAATCCCAGTAGGGGATGGGAATTGCTGGGCTGTGACAATGCAGTGCAGCTAGGAAAACAGGGGGGGGTTCGGTGGGGCTAAGGTAATCTGAGACTCAATATATCCCTGTTTTTAAAGGAAGAACAAAATGACAGTATTTGCAGATGGTGGCTGGGCATCTTTCATTTTTAAGGGAAACTGCATCAAAACACAAGTAATAACAGAAATTAAAAAGGAGGATAAAACAGGCTACATATTTAAGCATTATTAGGAGCACTGAAAATTTAAAGGGAGAATAGAAATGGGGAAGAATTCTAGAGCTGTTTTGTGGAAGAATGTGAAAAATGAGAATTTTTTTGGTAGACTATTGTGCACACAGGGGAGCTTGAACTAGTAATTGACAAGGGTTATTCTGCACTTCAGAAATGGACAACAAAAGGACAGCAGTGTTGGTCTTGGAGCTGACTAAGTTTAAAAGCAGCCTGATCATGGGGATGGACAGTGGAGGTCACCCAGGCAGGACAGACAAGTGGCCAGTGGTGGCTGAAGGCTCCCTGGCTACTCAGAATTGGCACAGCCTCTTCCCCAAACTGAATCACTTCTGTTGTTTTTTGTTTTGGGTTTTTTATGATGCTTGTAGTTAGATTAAATTATCATAATTGCCTCTGTAAACTTGAATGTATGAATACCATGTAAGGTCAAGGTGAGAACCGTATTATTTAGGAAATCTGAGCAAATACTGCACAGTAGGGAGCCAGACTTGTTATTAAATATGTTTTCTTCACTGTTATCCTACAATTTCCTAAGTTGTTCACCAGTTCTAAGCAACTGACCTAAACAACTTAAATCTTACTGCACCCTCCAACTTAGCTACCTAACCTTTTATTGGAGCTCTTCCCGCATTAAATGCCTCAAGAAAATCATTTGCATCACTGTTCTGAGTCATTCAGGTCAATGTCCCAGTCCACTGTTTCAGATTCAGTTTAAGAGGTCAATTGGCACTCAGAAAAATCTCCTACCCAGAGCAGACAATGTGTGTGAGCCCTGCCTTGCCATGGTTATTACTTTGTATTTGGTGCTTTGGAGGAAGAAAATTCGCAAAAGGTTCTGCACATCTTTGCTCTGCTACAAAATTGATTCCTCTAGTATTAAATTTGTGGGTTCAATTAAGGCCAGTATCCTCCTGCAAAACTTCACTGTACCTAAAAGCTGGTGAGCAAGCAGGAAGGGAGGCTGACCAATGCCAAGATGATTTTTATTTGTTTTTGCTCATTTGTACCGAAGCAGTGTCAGAACCTTCATCCAGAACCCTGCATTGGGTCCATGGGGAGGAGCTGGAGATGAAATTAAGTCGTTAACAATTACTCTGCTGCCTGAGTTATCACACCATACCACCAGCATTTTCCTCAGTACTCTGCACACCAGTTTTGAGTATTTAATAGTTATTTGATAGTCTGCTCAAGCAGAGTGCCTGAGCCACTGACTGTGGGATGTGCCTTGGAAAAATTGTATTGTTTCTGTGCCTGTATAGAGTGGGCTGAACAACAAAATTACTTTCAACAACTAAAAAAATCATACTGTACATTCAGGTATTCACATATATAATAAAGGATAAATATGTACATGATCCCATAATGAGGCCTAAATATACTATTGTATTTTTTTTTCATTTTCTTTCTTTTACCATTTAAAGTAATGTTCAATACTTGGGTGTGCAAGTAGTTCTCTAAATGCCTCACTCTCAAAGCCATGCAAGAATTTTCTGGGAGAACAAAAATTTAACCTACAACTCCTATATCCAAAGCTTACATGTTAAACTCTGCATAGGTTCCCCTCCTTTGTATTGATTTACAATTTTAACTGAATGCTGAGCCAAACTGCTGAAAAATAAGAAAGAAATAAAACAGAAAAGACAGAACTGCAGAGATGTTCTCTGTTTAAGGACAGTGCCAGTGCAGGGAATATAGAAAGTATGGTTGGACTGGTAGGGCAAGAAAAAAATTGAAAAAAAAAAGAAATCACATATCAAAAGGACCTGAAATAAGGTAGAGAACTTAAACTTCAGTATTGAAGGAGATAAAGCAGACCTGAAAATTGGAAAGTAGTATTCTCCCAGTTTTATGTGTGGAAACAAAGAATAACAAGTTCCTTGGCACTTCAAAAGTCACTGCTAACACAAGCAAGGCTTCAAAGGTCTTTTGAGTTAGAGCTTCCTCAAATGTTCACCTGAGATCTGCAAACATGATGTGCAGAGTGACAGCATTTAATTCCCCAAACACCAAAAGCAATCCTACATCCAAAAACTGTACATTTTTACTACACTTTAGCCTAGATGTCAGCATTGTTTCAGTCTGAGCTCATATCCAGTAACATCAGTGCTGAAAGCTGGAATTCAGTGTAATGCCAGAAACTGATTCCTCTAAAACCTTTGTCAGTGATGATCCAGCCTGGGCAGTGAGTAAAAAAACCCCTGAAGCTAAAAAGCTAAAAAAACAAAATCACAACTTGATCATGGTAAGCTCTGATATATGATATGATAATGATATGACATATGATATTATAACTTATATGACATGATGGTTCACAGCAGCAAGAACAGTATTTGTAAATCCAGGAGCTGCCTTCTAGTTCTTCCAATTAAAGCCTGAAATGCGATAATTACTCAATTTTTAATCTACTTAATCCATGCGTTTAATTTTAATCTACTTAACTGTTGTAGTGTTGCGTGTATATAATTTTACTTTCATAATCAAAATATCAAGTGGCAGGGATCTTCCTAAAATCCAAGTATCATGTGGCTTAAAATGTTGATCTTCTAAGACTGTCAGTGAGTTTGTCATGTCATGTAAGTGAATTCAATTACCCAGCTTAATCTTTTAACAGTTCTTCACAATTTTTCTTTCATGAGTGAGTGGAGAAACTCTCCTATGGAGATTTTCATTATTCTGCCTCAGCTTGATGCTGGACTGAAATTCCATAGGTCTGAAATCCCTCAGGTCATTCATCCTAATTTTTTACCTAATAGCATATTAATTTCCTTCAAAATATATATATGGACTTTTCCTACAGATCAATAACTTAAAAAAAATTACCAATTTTTTTAATAGTTTCTTTTTTTAAAGAATCTCAGCTATGAGTTACTTAAGTCCAGTGATTTTTGAATTTCCAGCTCCAACAGCTATTCCACATCAGATCTAAATCAATTGTCTGAACAGAGAATCACTGTGAATTCTGTTTTCCCTGCTGTGAATTTCACCTGGTTTTGGTAAAGATAGACAAAAAACCGTTGTATCTTCTTAATTCTTTCATGCATCAAATATTTGTCCTTAATTCTAATGCCCATAAATTTACATGTTGATGTTGTTATTTTCCCTATGTGTAGCTTTTAGCCATTAATTCCCAGTTACCAATATTGCTAATTTTTGCCCCCCTGTTTTCTTCTAATTTCTTCCACTTTATCAAGTTACTCAAAGGTTTTTAATTTGTTTTCTATTACTTTTTTTCAGCATAAAGCTCTCCAATTTTCATTAAAGAAAACATCAGCCATTTTTGTACCCTGGTACTGCCCACCAGAAAAAGAGATTACAAGTGTTATAAGAGAATGGTGAGTAAAATTCTTAGCAATTCAATAAATAACAAATGTTGTTTAAAATGTTTTAAAAAATCCATTTATGGCAGTGAAATCATTGTGTTAAAATGCTGATAAAGAGAACTCCTGAGATTTGGCCTTGCTTCTCACTAAGGCTCTGTGTGCCTGCTTGTGTGCATGTCCTCGGGAAGGTGTGTGGGTACATGTGTGGGACTGAAAAATGCACTGCAGACACTCCTTATGCAGACTTTCTCATATCTCCCCAGCCCCAGCTGTGCCCATGAGTCACTGATTGAGCAACAGTGTCCTCAAGGTGACTTGATGTCCTGAGTGAGGAGCCACCACTGCTCCACTGCAGCTTTTATACAATAGGATGGCAGGCTAACAATTTTTGCAATTTTTTTTTTTCCTAGGCTGAACATCAATTTAGGAATATTTAGTGCAGGTTTAGCATGTTGTCTGTGCACTGAGATGCCACCTGAGCTCAGCACAGAGAGCCTCCTGCCAGCAGCCCTGGGCAGGCTGAGCTCTCATTCACAAACAAGTCCTTCCAGTTCCTCTTGTTCAGCACTACACCTCCCAAATGCCCAGTGAAAGAATTTCCAAATTGCATGCTGCCTGAACTCTTTTTGTATAGGTTTTTAACCTCTTTGCAATCTTTTTGTCATTAACATGGACTGATACAGAAAGGCTTCCCACTAAAAAATTATCTTCTACCCAAACTACAACTCTCTTAATTACAGAATCTATCAACATTCCACAGATGATAAAATTTCTGCTACTCCTTTTATTTCCCTGGCCACATGTTCATTTCTATTGTCTGCCTTCAAGGGAAGATCCTTTGAAGGAAATTACTGACCACTTTTATTTGGCAATGATGTCCCACATCTCCTTAAATCATTACTTAACTTTCAGATTTTGGGTCTGAACAGAAATTCTACTCTCCCTCCTGCTGCAGTGTTCCTGACAGGGACTGTCGATCTCCTGGGTGTGAGGGCTGTCCATTAATATTAACAAATCCTGTGGAGCTCTCCAGTTCATTGGATGAGCCACATCAGCTGTGATTTTCCTGCACTGTCATCAGGTTCTCATCAGGATGATGGGCACCTTGACAGACATTCCAGCTGAATGGAGCTGCTCCTTTTGCCTAACAGCTGGGACCTCTCTGTTCCTGCCCTTCACCAGCTGCTTAGAATAGCTCCTGACCCTTTTCCCTCCTCTTTTACTGCCAGACTTCCCTCTGCTTTCCACTCTCCTCTCTGGTAACTACATCAATAAATGAGGTTTAGGATCAGAACTGTATTTCTGAGGAAATTTCATGATTCCTCTCAGCTCCTGCTCACTGCTGAGATACTCTTCCTTACTCCTCTGCCCTAACACACAAACAAAACAAGCTCTTACCAAACAGGGACTTCGGAGTTTATTAGAGAGTGCTCTGACCTATCCTGTTTGGCTTTGTTAGGAAACCATGTCATTACAGCCAGGTAATCCCACTTCCATCAAAAACAAGCACAGAGGTGGATCACACGTTCCTCCTGTTGACACGTGTCACACAAGCTTCAAGGACAAATTCTGTAAAATTCCCAATTGTTTCTTCTTTGTTTCTGAAAGCATTTTGTGGTGTCAGGGACCTCTGGGGTGTTGTGATTCTGGCTTTCTCACATCTGTAAAAACATCCTTGGGGAGTGCTATGCACATAGTGAGATTATAACTACTGGATTTACCACTTTTTCTTAATATTTCTAATGAGCTACCCCAGTGGCCAGGGGTGAAAACTCAAATTTTTGGTTTAAAAGTAAAGCAGTATGTTGGAAATGGGATGTGGGTGCCATAGGAAACACCTAAAAGAAGAGAAAATTGAGAACAGTGACTGAGGCAAACGAGAGGGGAGGAGGTGAAATTAATGGAAGTTCTGCTACAGAAAAGACCAGTAAGGAAAGTGTTGAGAAAAGGAATCTGATCAAAGTTTTTCTTGCATTGAGGAGCCTGAGCTGCCAAGAGTTCAGACTTCAGCAAATTACATGAACCACTGTGCTTGTTGTACCTCACCTCTCACCTCTCCCACCACAGCAGGAAAACAAATCAGGGTGCTGTGATCTGATTGATGCCAGCAGCAGCCAGCATGCAGTATTGTCTGTGCCAGAAATGCAGAGAACAGCAAATCTGAGTGGTGGGGAAGGATCCCTTTGTTACTCCTGTGCTGAGAATGACACAGGAACAGGTGGGAGTTGGCACTACTCTAGAAAGGGTAAAGAAGGTTTATTAAAGAGCACTGTGCAGGTTTTACAGAGTGATATGATAGATTCTGCTTGATTGGCTAGCTAACAAAAACATCTTCTTCACACAGTCTTTGAGAAGAATAGACAAGTCGAAAAACACCACTTGCAGATTGTTTATGCTTAACAAGTTATCACATCCTTACAACTATTTAAAAACTCTCACAAGCCGCTGTGAGAAACGCTTGCCGCTCCTCTCTGTCTGTCCCATGGCATCCACATCCCTTCCTTCATCCTGCTGGGAACACTCCCCTAAGCAGCCCAGGATGCTGCTGGCTGTGAGGCACATTGTTTTATGGCCAGTTTTTGTCTGCCAGGGCCCCCTGGCCTCCTTCTGGCTGATATGCACAGACCAATGTGTGGGGCTATTCCTCTTCACGTGAAGGTCTTTGCATTTCTCTTTGTGTTACACTCTTTTTAAAAATGACAAAACACTCAAAATAAACTGCTTAACCTGTGTATTCAATTTGCTTTAGGTTGTTGGAATGTGGATTGTTGCATTTTATCTCCTTGGCACAGTAGCAGGTGAGAAATTGTATTTTTAAATACTGCCACTAGAAAGTGAATTCAGATGAAGTGGTGCACAGCAGATGATAACTGTTATTTCCCTTTACATTGAAATTGTTCAGTGATTTGTGGGTCATTGTAGGGCAATGTCTGTTACAGTGCATGGAACTAATGCTAAAAGGCTCTGCTATGTTTAAAATTTATTTTTAAGAGTGCAAGAGACATAACTGTGTGCTGAAAATCCACAGGGAAATTCAGAGTTGTGTGTCCTACTTCTATGAAGGCAATGCAAGATTTGTTTTTATATTACTGCTCTATACAAAGAGCTGACCAGCAACAGGGTGCTCAGCACACCAATGCTAAAACATAAAAGTTGAGTGTAAGTGAGCACAAGACCCACTTGATCTAGAAAAAATTACTGTATTGAAGGAAATATTCACATCATTCTTTGTACAAGGTTACCTTCATTCCCATGACAGAGACACAATGCTTTGGTGTAGAAGGTATGCAGGAGAAACTCTAACAAGCATTTCTTACTAGGCTGTTTTTAAAAAGGAACTGAATCTTTTACAAGCCTAGAAAGTGGTGCCAAAACACTGTGTGGGTCTTTACTTGGTTTATCCACCTTTACTTGATTTATTTAGCTCTGCTTGTGTTCCCACTTGAGGCAATACACACAAAGGACATATAAATGACCTTTAAAAATTAATTTCAAAATCAATCATGAAATTAAATCCTTAGTTTTTTGCTCTTCAAACTGCTTTAGTCTTAAACACATCATCAAGCAAGAGGGTCATTCAAATAAACAAGTTGTTTCTTCTGCTCTAGGTAAAGAAGTTTGCTACCCCAGGCTTGGCTGTTTTACAGATGACCCACCCTGGTCTGGGGTACCAGGGAGGCTTCTGACAGGTTTGCCTGATCCCCCAGAAGAGATGAACATCAGCTTCTCTCTCTACACCAGAGAAACAGGAAACAACTCACAGGTGACATTCATTTTTAACATCAAAAGCTGACTGAACCTAAAAATGTTGGTTTAACTTGTTACAAAGTCTGTGTCAGTCACCATAGGCAAACAAGTCAGAATCAGAAGTTAGTTTGAAGGTACAGTAATGAATGTACTTTGGGGTAAAACACAAAAAAAGTGTTATGAATGAAGAAGAAATTTCCTGGTATTTTCCTGAAATTTAGGATAGAGGTTATGGCAGACTACCTTTTGCATGTATTTGGGTCTCTGAGGAAAGTTGAAATACATGGGATACACTCAGCAGCAGGTTGCTCAGCACTTCTGGTGCTGATAAAATAAATCAAAATACAACTTCCACTACTTCCCATTAAACTTTAGCATATCTATGATCTAGGACACAGCCCTTCCACACCCAAACTCCCTGAGCTCACATCACAGCCCCTGTATTTGTCTGAAAACAATACAGACAGATAACCTTCTCAAGAAAAAATAGATAATTAGGTAGCTTGCAGCAGTGTGTGAAGATCAGCCCCACCCTGCTGCATGCAGCCCTTGCATGAAGCTCTTCCAGCTTTTCTGGAGTGGCTAATGAGGAAAACAGGCTGCAGCTTGGAAACAGCAGCACTGAATCAAAGGTCAGGTCAGCAAAGGACAAGCTGAGCAGGAATTGTGGAGCTGGTGGGCTGCTCCCTGCAGAAACTCATCCCCTCAGGCCAGGAGACACCCTGTGACCATGTGGCACCTTTAAGTTGCTTCATATCCTGCAAAAGGGGTTCTGCATGCAGAGTGTGGGAGCAGCAAAAACCACAAGAGCTCTATTTCTGTGGAAACCATAGTGGAACTGAGAAATACGAGATTTTTGGTCCCTGAGTTCCAAAAAACACAGACTTTAGTCCTGAGGCTATGACCTAGCTGACTTTTTTTAATGTTCAAAAGTAGGAACAGATAAAACCTTTCTATTTTTTTTTTAACCTATAGGTGATCTCGGCGATAAACTCCTCGACCATCCCGAAGTCACATTTTTCCTCACATAGGAAAACCTCCTTCATCATTCATGGATTTGGCAGCACTGGAAAAACAGGCTGGGTGGTAGAAATGTGCTTGGTATGAGACAGTATCCTCTGGTTCCCATCAGCTCTCCTGGCATCCTTTAGGCATTAATGCCCACCATGCATTTTACAGCTCATTAGGCAGTAGAAGATACAAATCAAGAGTTAAATTTCACACACACCAGTGCTCCCACTCAGGAAGATGCAGCATATCAAGGCCCCTTGGTCCTGTCTAACATTGTTTTCCTCTAGAGTTTCCATTTGCAAACCCTGCAGATCAGATCAAGGCAATAACTGAGCAGAGCTGTCCCCATCCTCTAACCCATGTGCAGACACCAAATCACAGCTGCTCCCAGTGGCAGAACCTTCCTTCAGTCCAAGGGCCCTCCTGACTGTAAAGCTCAAGTTTCAGTCTATAAATACAACCCTGGCTCACCACTATTTGTTCCTAGAGAAAAACAAAACCAACCCAAACACCAACAAAACCCAAACAAACATAAGAACACCACCAAAATTTTGGCTTTTTGTTTGGTTACAGAGTCTGGTGGAAAAACCATTTCAAATATGAAATGTGGAAGCTCCCACAAAACCAGCAGAGTGTACCTGGGCTCTGGCAGACAAGCAAGATCTGCTCTACCTGCTGCTGCTTCTGGGCTGGCAGGGAAAGGCCAAGCTGGAAAAGACACCACTGGATTTTAAGTCACAAACCAGCAGCACTACTTCTGTTCACAAATGTGTGAACACTTTTAATCTGAAATACTAAATTTCCTTTTTCTCTTTTTTTCAATTGAAAAGAAGCAGAATTCTTTCTGGCTCTCTACACTACAAACTGATGGTCCCCACAGGAGAGGAGCGAGTCCAGGATGCATTATAGTTTCACTTCTGTTTTCCTTGCCATTCACCTTTGGCTGTTTTTCATGGATTAATTTTTACCACTCCTTGTTCTATCTCAAACCTTAAGTGAACCTTATTCACAGAAAACTGTAACTGCAGAATAATGTGATTCTTCCACTGGAAAAATCACTAACTCTGCAGGACTGTGTCCAGTACCAAAGTGACCAATGCTTGCTTTGCTGAAAGAGAATCTTTCTTCTCTCCTCCAAATTTTTTTGAGTGACATGACTTTGAGAGTTTTAATCCCAGTTGGTAAATTATACAGTATACTTCTTATACAATTCAGTTAAACTACCAACATCGCTCAAAGAAAGCCACAGTACTGTACATAGAATCTACTGTGCAGCTGTATGGCATTTCAGAAGCATTTTAAATATAGAAATTGTTTACAAAGTAAAATATTTTATTACAGTTTTCATAATTGATATTTTTTTGAGGAATGGCTTGTTACATTCTGTCTTGTAAGAAGATCTGTTTCAGTGTGGTACAGGCTACAGTGAAGAGTCCCATTTAGTAAAGAATGAGAAACTTATGTTGCATTTTAATCCTTAGTCCAGTTGAAGTTGAATCTCTGATTGCTATTTTGTTTCTTTAAATACTTTGCTTTGTGTATTCCCACGTCAGTTATTACTGGAGGTGGAGAACATCAACTGCATTGCTGTGGATTGGAAAGAGGGAGCAAAAGGCACCTACGTCAGTGCAGTGAACAACATCCGTGTGCTGGGGGCTGAGGTTGCTTATTTCATAACAGCCCTGCAGGTAAAGGACCCTTCACCTTTATTATTTCATGACAGCTCTGCAGGTAAAGGACCCTTCACCTTTATTATTTCATAACAGCCCTGCAGGTAAGGACCCTGCTTCAGCTCCTGCCATTCCCAGTGCAGTGCTGGGGCTGTGACACTGCTGCCTGGGGTTTGAACCTTGGCCAGAGCGGTCAGGCAGGGCTGTACAGCTGAGATCCAGTTAATTATACTAATTATCAGCCCTGTGAGGACTTCCCACAGCCTCAAAGGACACAGAGGAAGCTGGGACCGAGGAGTTGTGCCTATTAATTAGAGACAGTAGGTGGCAACATCTCCATATGATGTTACAGCAAGCCGCGGAAATGCGGCGAGTTCAGCACTAACCAGAGTTCCCCAGCATTATATACCTATGCCAGAAGTGCATTAATATCTCAGCTTAGCACCACCAAAACGAGCTGCCTTACATAATAATTCCACGTTTGCTGTCTGCAGGCACCATAAACTGTGCAGTTTCCTCCTGGCTGTGAGCCTCATGCTCCCAAAGGCAGGCGTTCACTTGTGCACGCAGAGTGCAGAACACTTGCAAGGTTTGTGCAGCAGCATTTCCCACTGATTTCAGAAACACTCAGGGGTACTTGGAGCTGCTGAAAATCAGAATTTTGCCTGGCACTGGACTTTACCCTGGCCAGGAGTTGTTCATCTTGAAGTGCAGCAAGAGGAAGTTCAGAGCCCGTGAGGCAAAGTGCCAACCTTGCAAGAACCTGAGGCTCAAAGAGCACTTCACCAAAATCTACTGTTCCTTCCCAGGAAAATCATGTGTGGCCTCACACATTTGGCTTCTGGATCTTTCTCCTCTGTGTGTAAATATCAGGTCATTTGAAGATGTGTTCAGTTTCTTATTTACTCTCTTTGTTACTGCATCATGTGCAGTCTAGGGCACCCTTTCTTCCCTTACAAAAATGCATAAATGGTGCTTAGGCTTCCTTGTCTTTTCCCTAATTTAAAAATGTCTGGATTTTCATTGTCAGAAAGGTTCAGCTGCATTGTAAATGGAAGCACTGCAGTAAAATGTTCTCAGAGGAATCTGTCATCTAACAATAAAGGCAGACCCATTCTCTAGATCTGCTTTAATTTTGGTACACACATTACAAAACTTAATGTAAAAAATGGAAGCAATTAGCAATTTTGTTGGGTTTGATTGCTACAAAACTCAATGAATGTGTCCCCTCTGTCTCCCTTTCCACCTTCAGTGCAAGTGTAATATCTCACCAGTGAGATGTTGTACGGCTTGTATATCTTGAGACCTTGTACAGCTGAGACCTGGCTAAGAGGAGAATGGATGTCACCCCACCTGAGCTTGGCAGTGAAAATCTTTTTCTTTATATGATCACATATTCTAAATAGACATGGAGAATAGATATGTCACCAAAAAAAGGGCTGCAAAGTAGAATAAATAAGGAAAAAATAATCATTTTTACGGAAGATGACATTAGGCATTGATCCAAATGGGAAAGATGGTCCATATTTGTCACACAGGATAATGGAGTACAGCAAGCATATGCCAACACTGCAACAGTGAACCCTTCATCACTATGCATGTAAAATTCCAGATGGGATCATTTTTCTGTCAATTCTTAGTGTAATTTAAACAGCAATTAACTCAAGGAACTCCCCCTCTGTTTGCTATGCAGAAAGTCGGCCTAGATGTTCCCAGAGGCCCATAATGTCAGAGCTTCTCTTTGCTTGTTATTCAAAGCCTGTGTTCTTATCTCCTACCACCACCACCACCACTTTAATGCTCAGAAAATGTTCGGGTACTCCCCTTATGAAATCCATTTAATTGGCCACAGCCTGGGAGCACACACTGCAGGAGAGGCAGGAAGAAGGATCCGGGGCATCCGACGGATAACAGGTAATGGATAACTCTGCTCACCAAGATCCAGAGCTGGCAGCGTGTGTTTAAAGGGAAAAAAACTTGCAACACACTGGTCTGCAGACTGGAATTAAATTACTGGCAATGCTGGAGATACCTGTCATGAGAGCAGACCAAATTTATGCTTCTCAGAAACAGGGTAATTATTACATCTTTCAGTGTTTAAATGAAATACTCTTTAGTGGAAGGACAAGCATAGCTAACATGTTTGTAGCATTGCCATCATTCAGTGGGTTACATCAAGCTACAAGAACCCTTAGTTTTCCCTATTTACAGCTTTAGAGCCCAGTAATAAGTCCATGAGTAATAAATGCCTCCTTCCTAGTAATATAATATGCCATTATATGATCTATTGAAAAAAAAAAATTTACTTCTCTTGGAATAAGTTTTCAGAAAGGTTCACAAAACCATACTATTTGCCTTTTTTTTTTTTGTTTTTTTTGTTTTTTTAATCAACAAAGTGATTTTGAAACCATCATTGCAGGTAAACATGCAATTCCAACACTATAAAAAATAGCTTGGAATTCACATCAAATAGCTTGGAATTCACATCATTATTGGGCTTGGAAAATGAAACATCTGATTTCATGAGTTGGCAAAAGATATATTAACATGTACAGCACTTCTCTCTCAACCAATAAATTTGGGGTGTTTTTTAGGTTTAGACCCTGCTGGGCCCTATTTTGAAGGTACTCCCCCCGAGGTGAGACTGGATCCTACAGATGCCAACTTTGTTGATGTGATCCACAGCAATGCTGCTCACTTCCCTGCAGCAGGTGAGTGCTCCTGTGCCAGGGGGCACCTGCAGGGGTGGGCACCAAGGCACTGACACCTTCCTGTGCATGTCTCAGGGTTTGGAATGTATAACACCACTGGGCACCTGGACTTTTACCCAAACGGAGGAACTGTGATGCCTGGATGTGCTGATTTGATTCCAGAGATGAAACAAAGCGATTTTGAAGCCCTCATTGCAGGTAAACATGCAATTCCAACACACTTACTATTTTATTTTTGTTCAGTTCTGAAACATGAATGGTGAAAATTGCCCTCTGGGAGAAAACAGGAAAACAAAATTGCTTTTTGCCTGTTTACTCCTAAGTTAAAAGGAAGTAAGAAACAACAAAGGCTGGAGCAGAACAGTGTTCCACAGAGAACTCTGCCGGGAAAGGAGGTGTCATACATGCCTAAGCTTTGTTTCTCTAATTTGAAATCAGATGCAAACCCCAAAAAGGCAGGAAGCAGGGGGTCTGCAGGTCCAACAACCCCAGCAGGAGAATTTCCAGGATGAGAAGGGCCAAATCAGCAGTGTGACAGACAGCACCACCTCTGGTTTCTTGCAGGTGCTGTAAAGGGCATCCAACACCTCTAAGGCATGGATTAGGTGAAAGCAGTGAGTCTTCCCAGGGACTGTACATGCCTCACCTCTGAACTTCTCTATTTTCAGAGATTTTGGACAGTTGGGTGGTTCTCTTTGCTCTGTTAAGCCCTTAAAATGTAACAAATGGTATAGTGCTATGACATCTCACATATATATATATATATATATATATATATACGCATACATATATATATATACATACATACATATATATACACACACACACATATGTATATATAATGTGTGTGTATGTGTGTATATATATATATGTGTGTGTGTGTATATATATGTATATATATGACATATGACTGTCTTCTTAAAAGGGACTATTACATCATAGCAAACCAATATGCACCTCACTTGAAATCTTAGGATAATGGTACACCATTCTCCAGGAAAAAAAACACAAAAAAACAGCAATTTCTCCTGCAACTAGAAATTCAGACCAAAAAAGAAATCATTACAGGCACATGCTGCTGTTCTGTTGTGTGCCTGAGCTGTTTCCATGGTGAGCCAAGGGCAACTCTTGCAGAAGATAAGGGGAGGTTGTTTTATCAAAGCTCATAAACTTTAAACTTTTTTTCCAACAGATGCTACACTCTTTGGGGGGTGCCACCACTCACGCAGCCACGAGTATTATTTTGCAAGTATCCTCTACCCCACTGGGTACCTTGCATATCCCTGTGACTCCTATGAAGCCTTTAAGAAAGTAAGTGTTTCAGCCCAGGAAGGGCTGAGGTGCAAAGCAAATATTCCAGGTCTGTGGAGCAGCCAGCACTTGGATGCTGGTGGCTGGGGTCCCATGGAGTGGCTGGGTAGGAGGGAGCACAGCACACAGCAGTTCCACTATTCCACCCTGGAAAAGGAATCCTGAGGCATAAATGGTGTCACCAAATACTGGAGACAGAAATGAAAGCTCGTGGAATTCCCACCCCAAACCTTTATGCAAAGGGAATGGAAGTTAGGTAGATGTATCCTACTAATTCCTACATTTAAAGCCTCCAGAATCCTCAACTACTCTCTAGTCTGCATTGGGCACTGATTAGAGCACCTAAATACATTTATGAACGTTGCTCCTTTCATTGTCCCCTATTTGTGAATGCAGGCAAGTCCCCCTTGACTAGGAGGGTAAAACTGACCTGTATTTTGCACTAGAATCCAACTGAAAAACATTTGAGCTCACAAGTTTCAGGCTGTTACCATAGACAGGCTCATTATTACCAAACCTGCTCATTCTGCACCCTCTTGGGTGCAGGAGCCATTATCTAAAACAAGTTTGTCAGGTTTTGGTGTTAAGTTAGGAAAACACACAGTACTGCCACAGCTTTGCAAGATCAGGACAGCATCTGGAGCCTTAATTTCATAAGATCTAGCATGAAAAACAGTATTCCTCATTAACTGATGCTCTTATTTTCCCTAGGGAAACTGTTTCCCATGTCCACAGGAGGGATGTCCAATGATGGGGCACTATGCTGACAGATTCCCAGAAAAATTGAAGAGGGTAGACCAAAAGTATTTTTTAAATACAGCAGCAGATGAGCCTTTTGCTAGTAAGTGGGGAAGGTTTGTTACAGTTGTTCTCCAGTTTGAAAAGTGCCTTGATGTGATTTACAGCCCTGCACCTGTGCTGCTTCTGTAAATAACTGCTAATAGCCTGACAGAAAATGCTGCATGACTTGTGCAATGTAGCAGCCAAGCTCACCAACAGTATTCTGGATTTATTTTTGTTTTTATTTATGCAGCTTGGAGACAAAAAGTATTTGTCAAATTGTCTGGTGTAAAGAAAACGAGGGGAGACATAAACCTGGTTTACTACGACACACAGGGGAACTCAAAAGAATATGAAGTTGCCAGGTATATTAAATTAATATTTTTCTGCAGTATTTAGTGCTGTTATCATTAATCTACATACTTTCCACACATTTAAGCAGTGTTAACACTCATCCTGCATTGCAAATACTCTGCTTCACATCAGATAAGAAAGAAGTTATTACTTAAGTAAGAACCATGAGGGCAGATGGATGGTTGTAAAAAGGGAGTGGAAGGCATCTCCATTTCCATGAGTTCTGTGTGAGTGATCCCTGCAAACTCAGCACACAGGGGCTCTGGGGACAGCCCCAGTCTCACTCCTGTCACCTCCCCATGGCCACATTTAAAGTGTTCAGTGCTGCTTTTCATCCTCTCCTCATTCAGAGCCCTGGTCCAGTGCCCTATGCTCTTCCAAAGAACACCAAAAATGCAAATTTCTATTGTAAAAAAAGGGAAAACCTGAAAATACGTGGAGCATGTGATTTATTTCACTGGTCTCTGAACTGTTAAACTTAGTGATGCCATTTTTTCCTTCTATTTGCAGTGGAGACCTCTCTCAAGATGATGTTTACACACAGTATCTTGATGTTGAAATCAACCCCAAAAATACTACAAAAATTGAATTTCTCTGGAATAAAGCCATATTCTCTCTGCTCTGGGCAAGACTGGGGGCAGAAACAGTCAATATAATACATGGAGCAGATGGGCATAGGTGAGTGTATCCCATTTAGAGGTCAGAAGACAAAACCCTGAAAGAAACCTGTGAGAAAAGATGGAGAAATGGTCTTAAATTTGACACATGGTTTGTAATCAACAATGTGAATTTCAATGAGGAAAAATACAAGGCATTGCACTTTGGACAGAAAAAAATCAGAAAAATCAGGTGTTTGACTGTGCACCAGGGAATAGCTGTCTGGGAAAGAATACAGCAATGAATAATTTGAAATGTTTAGCTTTTCTACAGCAAAACAATTACAAACCGAGACAAAGCATATTAAACCTCAAATTTTACAGCTGCTCCCCAAAAGAAGGAAATTCACCTTGTTGCTATTCATAGCAGATATTAATAATCTTTACAGCAGGCTATTAGGAAGCGTTCAGTGGGATTATGGGTTGGGCTAACAACCCTCAAGGTGACAGCTGGCACCCTTTCATTTTTCATTGGGCAAAAAGAGATAAATCTTGATTTAAGCTTTGTTTTTTCTTCCTAGGTCAACTCTTTGTGGCCATGGAACTGTGGCATATGGAGAGCCTCAGTTACTCACACCTTGCTAGAGGTGCCCAAGGTCTGTACATGGCAGCTGAGTAAACCCTCAGCCTTGTGCATGGAGATCTTGGCACAAAACACAATTAAAGCAACTTAAAAAAAAATAAATTGTTGTTCCCTTTGGGCTTTTTTAGTTCTTTGCAAACACACGTGTCAATGTTTCTCATGTTTGAGCCACGTTTGTTGTTCTTGTAGCTATGGAGCAACCAGAAATCACAGATACTAAAATCCAATTCAAACAGTGCACAGCCTCACTCTGCCTGTTCCTCAAGGCAAGAGCTGAGTCCTTCTACACTGAAAGATAAATCTGGGATATTATCAAACACTCTCAAGGCAGCCCATGTCCTCAGAGCACACCTGCAGGTCTGAGACAGCTCCTTTCTGCAGCCTGTGCTGCTGTTGAGGGTTTTGCAGCCCCACACTGGAGCCCTGTCCCCAGAGAGGCTCTGGGATGGGGCAGGAGCAGCACAAGGAGCAGCACAAGGTGATTCCTGCAGCAGGTGAGCACAGCCCTTGGTACTGCACCTGCCTGGAAAGGCAGACAAGGCAAACCTCAACTGCTCCCCTCTTTGGAAGGAACTGAACACTGAATCCCAGCTCCTGGATGCTGTTTATTTTCAAACACAAACATTTGCAGTGGCCACTGAGAGTCCTGAAGAGAAACTCTGAGTAACCAGGTTTGCAAAACCTGGCACTGACCATTTCACATTTAAAATTACCATTACTGCTCTGCAAAGCACAGCATGAGTGAGCCTCCTGCAGCTGTAAGAGACCAAGGCAGTGGATATTTTTCCAAGTATAAAACCCAAACTCTGAGCTAATGAAGAAGGAGTTAATAATTTATTTACTCCCATTCCCCCATGTTTGATAAATTGCATACAAGCACTTGGGCAGATAAAGTTCTAAGAAATAGAGGCAGAAATACTATGAGAAAACATTTATGAGTATAGACTTCTGAATGATTTTTTTAAAAGAAAAACCCCAGCCCTGTTGTATCCTTGGTTAAACACAAGCATAAAAACATTAAAGCATAATTAAACACAAGACTGAGGTTCAGCCAGAGAGCTCTGCAGTTCTGAGTCCTGCAAGGCAGCTGACACATGGCAAGGAAAAGTGAACAATGCTGGGAAGCTCCACAGTGTCCCAAGAGAGAGCCACAGCATCCTGAACACCAGAAATCCAGTCCTCTCCTCTGCCTGCTTCCTATTCCAGACTATACCTTCTTCAGGACTGGAGAAGCATAGCTGTGCCTTAATTTATTACCTTTTTTTTCTTTTCTTAAGTCAAAATCCATCCTCCTTCCAAAGCCCCCAAGTGTGGGACCACAAGCACCAGAGCATCTCCTGTATTATTACAGTATTGAAGAGCAGCAGACTAATGGATAAAATCCTAACTCAAATCTTTTCCACCAGCTCTTAAATTAAGTGGAAAAAACTGTTCCCCCCTCATTTTGAACAAGTGTTAAATTGTGTTAGTGCACTGGGACGTATGCTGATTCCACTGACACAAACCTATTTACAAAGCAAAATCCCACTTCAACTAAAGACAGGAGCACTGAGCCCTAAATCAGTATCAAAGGTGGTATCTTAATAAAAATAAAATGTAGCTGTTTAAAGAAATAAACTCCATTATCACCGATGATAGCAGTGGAACACCTGGTGTCCATTTGGTCATTCCCAGAGTGGAGATCAGGGAACATCAACTCTGCAAACATAAGGACATAACGCAGAGCCAAGCTGATGAAACTCTCTAAGTGGAGTCAGCTCAGGTGTCTTTTCTTCTTGAGGTCACTTAGGGCCTTCTCCTAGAGACAGACAGGTCCAAGGGGTTGCCAGACCTTGTCTTGTGCATTTTGCACAGGCTGCTTTTTGCCTTTTACTTGATGTTTCTACTAGAACAATCTACAGAGCTTTGTAACATTCCAGCCATACCCCAGTGTCCGGGGGAATTCTGTATGTCATTTGTATATATTTCCAGTGTGTTTGCTCTCAGTTTACCACTCTGAACTTCTCTCAAAGTTTGTGTTTCATGGACAGTACAGAAAGGATCCCAGTGGTTACACAACTGTCCTACATCTACTCCATTCAGCAAGGAAATTAAAGGGATGCCTGGAGAAGGTCAGACTCTTTCACTATGAAAAGAATATACCAAGCCCACTAAGAGTTTTCCAAAAGGGATAAGCCTCCCTCAAAAGACCCAGAAAACACAGGAGCATTTCACATCTGAAGTCACTTGATATCGGGCGAGGACTGGAGCTTAAAAATGATGTGGTTCTCTACTAACTCCCCCAGCAGATCTCCTACACCCCAACTATACAACACCAAAAATAAAAGCCTTCCCAGCCAAGACAAGACACACACATCCATATAGTTCTCTTTCATGGGCCTCTCCTGATGAGTTGCTGCCTGGGAATTACCAGCCTCTGGACCTCCAAACATATTGTGGGATCCAGCTCACTGATTACAGAAATCTATGTCCGTGTATATTGGAGCTATCAGAGAAACCAACCATTAAAGTTGTTTGCCAGTTTATCTATAAACTATCATCTGAAACAAATATTCCTATCTTTCTAGGAACCTTTCCAAGGATAAAGGGGACTATAAAAGCACATGCAATGTTCACACATTAGTGGCAGGAGCTCCAAGACTCCATCGTAAGTAGTTCAGGTCTGGGGTTTTTTCCTTGTACCTTGTCAGATTTGTGGCTTCTCACAGCACAGGAGCGTGGAGGGCAATGGCAGCTCATGTTCTGTAATCCTCATGCTAATTCTAAAGAAGCTCCTGTACATTTGATTAGAAGGGGAAAAATCAGCCTGGATTTAAGTTATGGCTTTGTGTATTTATGGCCCCCAATATCTCACGGAGCAAAGCTCACTGACACAGAGTGTGTCTGGCACACAGCAGTCAGGGATGCATCCTGCAGAACTCTGTTCACCTTGAGAAAATTCAGCACCAGGGGGCTGAGTGTGCTTGCTAAACGAGTGGGTTAGCACATCCTAGCTGCTTCTTTTTCTACTGTTCCAGATGCTTGGAATTTGGATTCTTGCCCTGTTTCTGCTCAGCGCAGCAGAAGGTAAGCATATGGGGTTAGTGTTTGTATTGCCTCTCTATCCTGCTGTATTTTCCACCTATTTTCTAGGTGTTATTCTACACCCCGGTGGCTTAAAACTTATTTATGGATGTTAATGTGGTTCACTTTTCCATAGAGGAATGATGAGATGAGGGTGTGAGTGTTGTTTTTCTTCTCCACTCTGCAAATTCTGCCCTAAGAGTGAGCAAGAAAAGCTGATGTTTCCTGTCTCAGAACAAAGCTACTGCTCTACTAAACATAGGGAATTCTTTCTTGTACTCTTATTAGTGATGGAAATGGGAAAAAAAAAGCCAGGGCAAGGGGGGAGGCAATCTAATGAGGGCATAGCTTTGTATTCAGCAGAAGACACTGGCTTGTGTGCTATAAGACTTCCCACGTGCACTCAGCTGTTCAGCACTGTCTCAAATTATTGCTGATTATCAGCAATATTTTGGCTTGGCATCAGGAGAAACTCATCAGCTGTCTCTGCCTTGGGCAAAGCAAACAGCTGGGAGAGGGTACCCAAGGATACCACAAAGGAATCCTCTGAAGACTTTGTTGATGAGAAATAGGGTGGCTTCTCTCCTTGGGATAGACTGAAACTCCTCAAGATCTAGGATAGGACAACTGCTGGTCTTGGATTTCTGTAAACTGTGGGATTTTCTAGAATTAAAAAAAAAAAACAAAACAAAGCCATGCTATGAGTTCTGACTGCTCCATTTCTCTGCCCATTCACACTTTTTTGTTTTTGATCTTCATGCTACAGGCAAAGAAGTTTGCTATGATAGGCTTGGGTGCTTCACAGACGATGCACCATGGTCTGGGACTGCAGAAAGGCCAATCTACAAATTGCCCTGGAAACCAGAGAGTGTAGACACTCACTTCCTCCTGTACACTAAAGAGAACATGGATAACTCTCAGGTAAGAACTGTTGTGGTTTAAACATTGCTGCATCGCATGCAAAACTCGTAATTAAACACAGATTCCAGCTGTGCTCCTTAAAAATGGCCAAACTTCCACTTCATTCAAAAGACTACCTCTTCCAGCTCCTTGGCAGGGTCCCCACTGAGAACTACTGGGAAACTGAGCATTTTGGGGTAACTTTTTTCCACAAAGAAAATGAAAGCACACTGAAGTCTTGTTTGCTTTAAGATGGGTGTCAAAGCTTGGTCTGAATTCACATGAACCTTCATGTGAATTCTTGCAGATGAGTTCAACATTGCAAAACTTTTAAACACCTGCACAGATAAGCACGGTTCAGGTCTTTGCAATTTTGAAAACTTATTCACAGAAAGCAGGTTTATAGGTTTATTAAGTTCTTAATTAGCTATGCTAATTTTTTTTAAATTTACATTACTGTAGGAGCTGTCTGCTGTTCAGAAGTCAACAATCAAGGCCTCAAATTTTAAGGCAAGCAGGAAGACCAGATTTATTGTACATGGATTTGTAGACGATGGAGAAGAAACCTGGTTGGCAGACATGTGCAAGGTAGGTACCACAGGGACACCCTTAGTTTGCATTTATTAACACATTCATATAAATTGTCCGTTTTCCCCATTTCTAACCAATTTTTCTCATGGTATTTGTAGCGATAAGAAAGCAAAAATTTCATAAAAATGTACATCCAAAGGGACCTCAAGGGGAGCATTTCAAACAAAGCTTTCAATACAGGACTTGCTATGAGCATTGGATGTAGTAAAGCACTATGCTTTATTGATTTTTGTGCTAATTCCACAAATTATTTCCTAACTCTGTCCCTATGCAAAGTGCAATTCCACCTTGTGGTTTTCTCAAGTCCTCCAAACATGCTTTTAATTGCTGCTGGAGCTAATGAAAGCCCCATGGTCATGCAGCACAGCGCAAAACACCAGTTGATGGCACTTTGAGGATAAGGTTTTTCAACCATGAACAGAAATACAATTTTTAAAAACAATGTATTCCTATTTTACTTGTGAGAATACTATGAGGAACGTGAAACTAAAATCAAGGTATTTCATGTTTACTGCATTCCCACTGCCTGCTTCTTTTTGATGCCAGATCAAAAGAAAAAGGATGGATGATCGTTGGATTTGTCAGTTAATAATGTGTTTCAAGTATCAGAAGCAGATTGATGCTTTTATATTTTTCTGTCTTACATTTTGCATTTTAAAATAGAGGTTTATTTCCTGGAACTTCACAATCAATGAGATAGCTCACAATATATTTTTCAGCTTGTCCCTTAAATCCATTTGATCAGTTTTCCAGGATGCAGAGGCATGAGATAAATCCTTAAATTCTTCATCTATTATGGTAGCCTGTGTTTTATCACAATACTCTAGTTCATATTAGAGTATTTCACAATACTCTAGTTCATATTAGAAACAAATTGGTCTCAATGAATCTTTTCAAAAAAGAGCAGAGCAAAGGGGATTGTGAATACATCAATCCTCCTCTGTGTATCTGTTACTTGCTTCCCTTCCCATTAAGCAACAATCCTATCTGGAAATTGATTTTTACTACTTCTAGTACGGTCACTGACACTTACCACCTTTTTTGTCCTTTGTCTGTTGCTGCCATATACTTCAGCTGCTAAAACAAAATACTTTTAGCCAAACAATCCAGCTCAATGGAGAAGAGTAAAGCTTCTGATTCTGTGGCAAAGTCTCTGCCTGCATATACATATTTCCAAATAGAGCCATAAATCTGAAATTAACACCAACACTTTATACACCATGTTATAAAAACACATTCTCTTTCTTACAAATCTGCATCAGAAAACCTCTATTAATTTTAACTATCAAAAATATTCTAATTGAATTTGAGTTAAAGTAGTACTTTCAAATCACTGAAGTGAATGAGTGCATAAGTAGAGCTCTTATTTAGTGTTACATACCGAGTTTGTTTGAAAATAAAAATTGAACGTTTCATTATTGATATTGTTCTCCTTTCTGTAAAAAATACTGCTCTGGGTATTTGAAATGATTACTGCATTACACATTACCCTCTTCCGGCATTGTGTGATCACACAAACCCCTCTGAGCACACATCCAGGCTGCAGCTTTGGTTTTCAAATCATTCTCACACAAGAATTCGTAGCTGAGCCGCAATGACCAACATGAACTGATCCCATACTGTATTTACCACGGATTTTCCTTTTGTTTTACAAAACAGAGGATGCTTACTGTGGAAGATGTGAACTGCATCTGCGTGGACTGGCAGAGAGGTGCAATGTGTACGTACAGCCAGGCGTCCAACAACGTCCGCATCGTGGGCGCTGAAATCGCTTATTTCGTGAACGTCCTCAAGGTAAGAGACTGCTGCTCCTAGAGCTGTTCTGTAATACTGATGTCAAAGAAATACAGCTCTGGAGCTTTCACAAATGTGGGTGTAACCAGCAGAAAATATTGTCCTCTACTCCACCATCAGTTGTGCTGAAAGCAAGCAGCGCAATTTTTTGTTTAAAAGGAGAATATTATGTGATAGCAGCGAGGCCTGCCAGCTTAAGGAGAGGAAATGCTAAAGGAAATTCTCATAGTACAGCCAAAGAGTTATTCTGTAGATATTAACAATGCAGTGTAAAACTAAATATGCAGAAATAATGGATTAGCAAACTTCTTTTTCATGGAGACAACCAATGAGCTCCCAGGAACACCGTAAAACCAGCTGGCAGCACTGGGTGGGGACAAGCAGGACCCACCAGCTGCCGCAGGGAAAGCTGTGGTGGACAGTGCCCAAACCCACAGGGGATGACTCCTTTTGCAGCCAGCTTCACATGGCAAGTGAAGCTTGGTCTGAAGCCTTCTCTTAATCTAATTGCTTTCAACACAAATTTCCCATAAAAGAACTACAACTAACTAAAACCAGAGAGTGTGCTGGGTCCAGCAGTGCTCTGACCCACCTCTCACTCTCCACATCTGCATTGCAGCTACTGAATTCCTGTCCAAAAAGGCTGAAGGCATTTCTCATCTCATGGCCTCCTCCAGCTTGGAGTGGTGCTTTAACCTGCCAGGTGTAACTAAGAGTTCCTGCCTGGTTTATTCTTGCAAGCATTCTGTGAACCTTAATAGGTCCTCTGGAAGGATCCAGAGCCTCTCTGGAAGGATCCAGAGTGCCTCAGGACTCTTGGTAGAGCTGTCTGGAGTTATAACAAACTCCAAGCCAGGGCAGCAGCTGAATAAGGAGGTTTGGAAAAATCTCTTTGTTGGACAGAACTAACTGGCAAAGAGACGTTGAAACCCTAGAGGAGATTCTGAGCCAACAGGAAAAATTATAGTTTCCCAGCCCCTTTCAAATCCTCCCTGTTGCTGTCTGCTGATGCAGAGGGGCATGGCAATGTGTGCTTTTTGCTGTTTTGTCAGGAGGAGTACGGGTACTCCCCAGCTGATGTTCACATCATTGGCCACAGCCTGGGAGCGCACGCTGCGGGCGAGGCCGGCCGCAGGTACCCGGGCATCGGCAGAATCACAGGTCAGCGCTGCAGCCACCCCCCAAAACCCACATCCTCATGTTATTAATGCCTGCATCACTTAGATATAAGAACCATGGGCAGCTGTATTTGTGACATTCATTCTGAATCATCCCACTGTGATTGCTTCTCTGGGCTGCAGCACAGTCAGGGCAATTGGGATATTATGTTCCCTTCACACTGTACCCCAAGGAGCAGGGCTGTGCTAAGTGCGGGAAAGAGTGTGATTATTATTTTCCTTGTACATGTTACAGCAAAGGGATTTTTTTAAATTCAGTACTTCCAGAGGTTAAAGCTGTGGGTTTGAGCTCCTTATTCATCACGTAGGCAATGCCAAGGGCATTGTGCATTAAGCAGAGTGGCTTTCATGGATAAAAGACAATTTTGGACGTTATTAACAAAACCCTTTTCAATTGTTGTTTTTCCTCGGGGATTTCAGGCTTGGTGAAACTTGGACTAATAGTCTAAAAAATTCAGTTTAAAAGAAAACCCAAAATAAGCTGCCTAGGGACAAGAAGAGATGCAAGTATAAGGCAGCTAAAGCTGTGCAATTTACAAGAGTTTACAAGCACCTGAAATTGCTGCAGCAATTTGGGAAGCAAATTGATTCCATTTTCTGCTAGGTTCAAAAGCAAAGCTCATTACTTCAAAACGAGATGTTTTTCCCAAAATCTGACTGGAGCCTGACGTGGGCAGGCTTCAACATTTCAACACCTCCAAGCAGGGGGTGCTATCTGCACAAATTCCTCTGAGCACTCTGAAACAAGGGACTCTAGAAACCACCCAGATGGATCAGTTCCTTGGGGTGCAGACACAGTAACCTCAGTTTGAGCAGGGTTATTAAAGAGAAGTTCAGGTAAAAGAAAAAAAAAAGTGAATTCTAAGTGTTGGCATTCAGTATTGCTGTAAGTAGGTAAAGCAGTCAAATTTCATAGGCTTTCCACAGGTGACTTCCTGGGAGAAAAGCCACTTGGAAGTTGAGAGCACACATCCTCATTTTATTAATGCCAATATTACTTAGATATAAGAACCACAGGCAACTATATTTGTGACATTCATTATATACCATCAATATGTAAAATGATTCTACACCTACATTTCTTTATTCATACATAACACTACTCTTTTTCTCTCAGGACTGGACCCTGCACAACCTTATTTTCAAGGCACTCCAATTGAAGTCAGACTGGATAAATCTGATGCAGAATTTGTTGACGTTATCCACACAGACACAGCTCCCACAATCCCCAACTTAGGTGAGTATGCAGCTCTACTCTACTGATTATTTATTATTTACTGCACTGAATTATCTATGCCCTGTGGCGCTTCAGTGTCCTGATTGTTCACCGAGGCCGTTCTGGGGCAAAACAGAACAAATTCACCACTTCAGTCACTAACAGCTCCTGTCCTAAAGCACCGTGCACAGGCAAACGTGGAGCCAGCAGCTACAGGTATGAGACAACATTTATTTAAAACGTGCTTACCCCCGTTTCTAATGCTCCAGGTTTTGGCATGGCGCCAGCTATAGGACATCTTGACTTTTATCCAAACGGAGGAGTTGAGATGCCCGGCTGTGACAAGAACCCCATTTCACAGATCGTAGATCTCGATGGCATCTGGGAAGGTAAGCGTGTTGTTTGCATCACGAATTCAGGGGGAGCCCTCAAAGTGCAGCCACTTATCTTGCCTTAATTCAGGTGTTTTACATTAGCTTTTGGTGTGTTATCCACCAGCTGCAGGCTGCACTGAAGCTGTTAAAATGCTCAAAACACGCCACTTTTCCAGAGCTTATTAAAAAATAAACAAGACAAAGGGTTTGCCTCTGGAAAATGTGTTTCCTCTAAAGGATCTAATATCAGAAACAAAAGTTGCTGGAGCTGTGCCAAACTTTTTGCAGGGTCTTTCAAGAGCACATTGCATTTTGTGCCTAAGTGCCCAGCAGCAGCACTGGTGGAATTGGGCAAAGATGCTCACAGCTTCTCCTGGGAGAGTGTCTTTGGCTGAAATTCTTCGGAGACAGAGCAATTAATTCGATTCATTGTTAAGTTACAGATTACAACCGGAGTTGCATTGAAGTGATCTCATTGTGCCTATTTTCAGGCAGCTAAAAAAAGATTGGCACGTAGTTGCTCAAATACACTGTTCTTTGTTGTTTAACGTGGTTCTTATAAAATCTCTAAGTATCAGAGGGTTCCTATGTATATTTCTAAAATTAAATTGCACATAAGATTAAAAAAAAAAAATATATAACCCCGAAGATTTCTGCTGTGGGGATTTTTCAGTACATTTTCTGAGCTCTTTCTTACACTACTGCAAACAACTTAAACTCTGGGAATCCATTTCCTGATTTGTGATCGCTAGCTTTTTACTCCAGGTTTTATTCAATGCAGCTGGAGGCATTACTTTTTCATTCTTGCCCTCCTTTTTTTTTAATAGACTAAACTTGTTATCATAATGGGGAATTAAAGCACAAAGAAATAACTGCATAGTGTATGGTCTTCTTTTTAACCTGAAGTCGGGAAAATACAGGCAACACAAAGGAAAATAATATATTCATTATTTTAATTTTAAGAGTCTCCCTTTCCTAAGTACCCCCCAAATAATAATAATTTTGTTTTGAAGCCCTCAGCTGGAGCAAATCTCCACTGCCCTAGGAAGTTCACTGTTAAATACTTTTCATTTGGTTTTCTTTTGTTATGGTAATGAAACTGTTGCCTACAAAAGACCTGCTGCAGGCAGCTCTGGTTTCTATTGTTAAACTCGGTCAGATTGCTTGAATAAGAGGTTTTTTTGAGGGGCAGGGGCCGGGCTGGGCTGCACAGTCGGTTCCACAAAGCATTTCAAGTTCGCATTTTGTACCTGTTGAGCCAGTGACATTCCTTAGGGAACCATTCCTTGGGGTGAGCGCATCCGGAGCGAGAAAGGTCCCAACCTCATGTTTGATTCTCCAAGAACTGAGATGAGCTTTTGAGGAGGAATGCTGCATCCCGGTGATGCTTTTTGAGGAGGAATGATGCATCCCGGTGACGTGGGTTTCTTTCCTTGAGTGGGAAGAGAAAAGGAGAACCAACCTGGGGGCATCTTTTCACAGGAACTCGGGACTTCGTGGCTTGCAATCACCTGAGGAGTTACAAGTACTACTCGGACAGTATCGTCTACCCTGACGGATTTTTAGGCTATGCTTGTGCTTCATATGATCTTTTTAAGGAAGTAAGTATTTCTCAGAGCTTCAGGATGGACCCTATTGAAAGCATTATTAAAAATAAATCCTTTGACTAATTTTTTTTTCTTTTCCTTGTCTGACTGGATAATGTTATTAATAGATATATTTGTTTTCACTAGGGAAGCTGTTTCCCATGCCCAGAAGCGGGATGCCCAACTATGGGTCACTATGCAGACAGATTCAAGGACCAGGTTAAAAATGAGTTCACAAAACTTTACCTGAATACTAGAGAGGCCAAGGATTTTCCTCGTGAGTTTTGAATGCTTCTATTGCTACCTACTCCTCATAAAAATTTTCTTTTGCTGTTTGACAGTTAACTTTAGCAGATCTCATCACAGTGCAAAGTCTCTTCTGTTCTTCATGCTTTTTCTTCTTTTGCCCCATCACTAATGCCGGTTTGGGGCCCTACAGGACAAGACACTGACAAACTCTGGAGTCTAGTGGAGGTTACTGAGATGTCTGGAGAACTGCAAGGTTCGAGGAGAAGGGAGGAGAAACAATGCACAGAAGTTGCAGAAAGGAAATTTCTTGTTGAATAATATGAAAATTACATCACAATGGCACATACAATAGTATGAAAATTACATCAAATCACAATGGTTAATGGAGGAAGAGGGGTCCAGGGAAGCTGGGAAATCTCCATCATTGGAGATACCAAAAACTCCATTTGACAAAGGCCAAGAACAAGCTGATCACAGCTGTTGGATGGACAAGATGAGCTCCTTTACAGCCTCAGTTATCCTAAATGCCAGCTCTCACAACACACTGCTTAGTTTGCCCTTGTAAGCACAAATCAGAGACTCCTTGAGCTCCTTTTGGTAATTGCAGTCTAAAAGGAAGTTCCCACCAACAAAAATTATTTTCCTGGAGCTTCAGAATGCTTTCATGCTTCTTAGATTCTGTATCTGTATTTATTCCCTAACAGCCCTTTATTTCCAGCTTCACTCTGTAGGAAAACCTTAATGGTCAAAATGCTGAGATCTGTATAGTATTTACTACAATATGGACTAGTTTTCTCTTTTTTTCTCTCCCAGAAAGTAACACAAATGTCTTCCATTTCTCATGTTGATCTTATTAGGACATAGCAGATTTGACTCACTGGTGTTTTATATTTTCTGCTCTCAAATATACTGTACAGACACACAAGAAAAAAACACCCTAGCATTTGATGTTTTGGGGACTGTTTCTCCCTGGGTACAGTCTAAATAATTCTATTTCTTCTTTGTAGTTTGGAGGTACAAAGTTTCCGTGACCCTCTCTGGAAATAGCAAATTAGAAGGATACGTAAATGTGGCCCTCTATGGCACTGGTGGGAACACAAAGCAGCACCAGATCACCAAGTAAGTTAAAAATTCAATAGAAAAGAAACTTTTCTTCTAGAACCCTTAATTTGTAATTTGTAATTAATAATTCTATTTTAATTGGTCTTATGAAGAGAGAAACAAAAAGGCAGCATTTCAGGCCCACCTGCCTTTGCTGCCTCCGAATAAATGATTTGGGATGAATTACATCAGAAATCTGGCAGTAATGTTGCTGCCATATAATGGGATAAATGTTGTGTCTCTGCTGAATTTCTACCCTCTTGCCACCACAGCAGAGCCTCTGACAAGACTGGCAATTAACAGTAAATGTTGCCATGCCTCACATCCATGAAATGCTCCTTTTTCACAGGGGTAACCTCAAACCAGGCAACACTTACACAGCCTACATTGATGCAGAAGTTAATGTAGGAGAAGTTACCAAGGTTAAATTCCTTTGGAACAACAACTGGGTCAACCCAACTCTTCCTACGCTGGGAGCTGCAACCATCACAGTGGAAGCTGGGCAAACTAGAAAAGAGTAAGTATTGTGAAAGTCTTGAAAGTTACTGGAGAAGATAGGTGACAAAATTATAAGTGGAGTGGAAGCCTTTCCACAAGAAAAGTTATTTAAGGCGTTAAAAGGAAAAGATTCTCAAGGAAACCTTTTCTTTCCTTCCTTTCAAGACACTGTTCATCCACAGTCCTATTCACTGCTACTTCAACCCTTTGCCTTAAATAACCTCAAAGGAAAACTGAAAATCTCTCCAGGCTTTAGAAGAGCAAACTTTCTGTAAAACCCTTTGGGTGAGAAAAATTAATGCTGGCTTGGATTGTCAGCATCATTCTTGCCAAACTCCTTCTGTCCATAAAAACAGATTGTTTGTGGGTCTGATCCACTGTCAGCTGGAACCAGCCAAGTATTCCATTGGTATTGATTACCCCTAAAGGTCATGACTGATGAAAGAGGATGGTGATAATAAATCCATCTTTCCAATGAGGAACAGTAACACTTAGAGCCTGCACTGAAAAGCTACCTATAAAGCTGAGGGAAAAAGGCTAAAATTGAATTCTGTAGACTTTGTAAAGCACAACGTGGATGTTCAGATTATAGAAGCATGGTTTACTGATCCAGTTTTATTAATTTTCCTGGACTTTTAAAAAGTAATTCCTTCATTTTCTTGATCAGTTATTTTATTTTATCCACATCATGAGTTGGTATCTAGAACAAGAGGTACAGTTTAAATTTTATTTATTCTATTTTCAAATGACCAGTTAAAATTCCACCACTTAAAAGACAACATGAGAGGTGGAAACAGTTTCAAGCAAAGTGAAATTATTACAGCCAAGCAGCACTTGAACTCACCTTGAAGCAGAGGTCCTAAGTCAGGTTGTAATTTCCAGTCACCAAAGCACATTGCTGACAAAGTGTACTTCTGTAGATAGTGTAACATATATCACAATAGGAACTCACCCTTCTACTGACTTATGGCCTTTGCACAAATAGTTGTGGTCATCTCTATGGAGATGGTAGCACAAAATCTGGGGAAAAACCCCAAAACTGTAATGTTAAAGCAAAGTGGGCAATGAAGCAGAAGGAATAGAGTCTATCAATGCTTTCCCCAGCAGCTATATTTCAAATTTGGAAGCTCAAAGTTTGTTCTGTTCATTTGTCTGAGATGACAGATCAGGTTGTGTTACCATCAGTGTAAATCCACCTGTATAATTTCAGCAGCTCAAGGTGCTCTCCTTTCCTTTCTCCCCAGGTTCCGTTTCTGTGGCTCTGAGACCGTGAGGGAGGATGTCCTGCAGACTCTGACTGCTTGCTAACACCGTGTTCAGATCCCAAATCCTGCTGCCAATAAAAGCTACTCATGCAGAAAACACTGGAATGTGTGTTACTGATGGTGTGTGTTGTTTGGGGTGGGGTTTTGCTGGTTTGGGAGGCAGAGGTTAAGTCTGTGGATGCCTCTCTAGAGACAGAATTTTTAGAGTGGCTTTAGGAGTGAATGTGCCAAAACTTGTTGAAGAATTCCGCTGCTTTCAGCCTGTTTCAAAACAATTTCAAGCAAGAGGAAAGGGGGCAGGTAACAGAAACAAATTCATTTCTGTCCCATGCAATCCTGCCTCGTGTCCCTCAGCATTCTGCTGGACGAAGGGGCTTTGTCTCCTCTGCTGCCAGAGGAATCTCATCCTCACTGATAAAACCTCAGAGAACGGCTGGGGATCTGCTGCTCCACACATCTACTGCTCCTGGGGACCCTCTCTCAGTATCTCCTGACCTCTCCTGGGTCTGTCTCCTTTCCTCACCCAGAACACCCTGTCCTGAAGGACATCAACCCCCCAGCAGGGCTTTACATTCTGTGTAGTGGTGGAGGTGGAAGCCAATTTATTTTGGGTTGGAGCACTACTTTTCTAGTATAGACAAAAACAGTGGGGGTTTTGTTGTTGTTGTTTGTTTTTTTAATTGAGTGCATTCTGCCAGCCCTCACAGGGTGATGGGAAGGAGATAGGGGATGTGAATAATAGACAAGAAACATCAGCACTGAAGATTAGCAACCTATGGGCATGCTCTGGGCTGAAGTAAGTTCTTTATATAAAAGCCAAAGAGCTCCTTGCTTTAACACAACTGAAGAGAATATCCTCCAGCAATTTCAGTTTTAGTCAGAGACATGCAGACTTGCTGTTATGCTTTAAAACGTTCTAAATTGCACTTCTGCTTCTTGCCCAGATTAAAAGGTACTATTTGACTTAGATTAGATGTATGGAAGGAGTTCTGTATAACAGGAGTGTTAAAACTGGCCCAGGTTGCCCTGAGAGGTGTTAGGTGTCCCATCTCTGGAAATATTCAACACTAGGCTGGTTGAATTTGCTGAACTCCTGGAGAATCCCCCTGTCACATTCCTTCTCTCCCCGTGCAGCAGCAAGCACCCAGCAGAGTTCTCTTTGTGTGCTTTCCTCCCAGCCAATGCTGTCCTGAAGGACTCAAAAGCTGGCATTTATTTTGTCTCCAGTTTTTCCCAAAAGTGGTCAGTCTTATAGTCATAGAATGATAGAATCAGGCCTAATAAATACAAGGATTTGAGTTCTTTGTCCTGCATCAGGCTCTGCTAAGTCCAGCTCTGGGTTGCTCCTGCAATGCCTTGCTTGGCTTTCCACGGCTGCAGTTGGGCAGGAGGAAGAGGATCCAGCCACAGGAACAGAGGGTTTCACACTTCATCCAGTCCTTGGAGGAGCACACAAACCTGTCCAGGAAGATAAACAGTTCTGGGTTTATGAATAGCCACAGACAGGGGAGCTGGTGTCTGGTGCTGGGTTTTCACGTAGCCCCCATCCCTCTGGCATCCCCTGCTTCCTTCTGCCTTCCCTGTTTGTGTCTCCTAGGATTTGGTGTCCTGATCTCAGTGCCTCCTGCTGAGGAAACCTCAACAGGGTTATTAGCTTCCTAACACTGCAGAAGAGTTTCTCCTTTGTCTTTTGTTCCATTATCTTGGAATAAGCAGGTTCTTGCCTACACAATTGTTTTGACAGTTATGATATTCTCAGCATTATCCTCTGCCATAGCCACTTCAGCAGCCCGTGTAATTTTAACAAACACCCAACAGAATCAAGACGTTAAAGCTGACAATAGCATAATAAAAAATCTCCTTTTAATAACGAACTGGAGCTGCCGTCATCCTGTTTCAGCAGAGTAAAACCTCTCCCCCCCTCCCGAACACTTTACAAAGCTATTACATAAAATGCAATGTTAAATGAACAACAAATTACTTTCCCTTTAGCTAGCTTTTAATGCTAATGGTGCTATTTATTCCTGACCTTTTGAAATATTAGATTTTTTAAATGACAACATAAAAAGAATTCTTGTTTGAAAACGCGAGCGACTTTAAACCACATGTTATTACTTGTAAGTATAGCATGCACATGCATCATTCATTTCAGTGTCCCATTTAGGGCTAATTGGTATATATTTCAGTTGACATATATTGTTCTCCTGCAAACGTGTCAAATTCCTTAACGATGGAGGTGACAAAAGCAGAATGCTTGAGATATATAAATTATGCTCTTTACCATATAATCATTCTTATCTATTGGGAATGGTATTTGTGACAAACTATGGTCAAAAATACACAGCAAATTGATTTTTAGTTTTTTTTTTTAACTTTAATATCACACCATTCACGGCAAGTCTTTGATTGCATCCTTAAATGTAGAAATGTTTTGATTTTTATCTGCTTTTGAAAAGCTCACTTTATTTATTAAAGGAAGAGTAGCACAGCAAGGATCTTAAAATGTATCTTTTGTTATCAGCATAAGGAAAAAAAAATGGGCTGTAATTGTGGATATAGAGTGAGTAATTTGGTGAAAAACGCTTTGTGCTATAGTTAAGGTTTTATAATTCCTGCCAGAAATTACTATTATTTTGTTGGTGGGCAGCATTGCAAGAAGAATTTTAAATATTTTAAATATGGGAACAACTTGGGCCACGTATTTCCATTACATTTTAGACTGCTGCGTGCAATGCATTTTCCCCCTTTATTACAAATCATCTTAGAAACAGACAAAAAAAATAAAAATTGAAGATTTCATGTGACTCTAATTATTACTGCAGTGCTCATTGTTGTCTTTAGACAATGCTGTCCACAGTCATTACTTTGCTCCATAAATCAGTAGCATAATGAGGTTCTATCTTTCAAGAAATATTTGAGCGTATCTTAATTTGGCATTGATGAATTCTCCTTCCCGAATCTCTGGAGGGTTTTTTTTAATCTAGTTTGTCATGTTAGAGCTTTCATCACCTAGCCCCAGCTGACAGTGTTATGGCTGTGTATTTATTTCCATACCTTCCTGGGATGTGTCCTCAGAGGTTGCAAATAGGAATTTTATCATGTTATGCCTTGAAGGCTGTTTCTCCTTGATTGGAGTGTAATTTCCCACATTGTTTTGCCCCACCTTCATCCTTCAGAAATATATACCACGTGTGGTTGTAAAAAAGTGTGGAAAAAAGGTTAAATTTGTTAACATCTTGTTGCTGATAGAAACTGGGAGCAGTTTCTTTGACAAAAGAGATGTTCACTGGAAATAAATACCAAAGAAATTATATAATAAGTTCAGATACGATTTTTCTTCTAAAATTTGAAGGCAAGAGAAAGGTAAGTCAGAAAAGGTCAGCAGAGGGCAGAGGAAGAAAGGAGAGGGTTGATGTGATGCTCCACAGCTCTAAATCAAAAAATACCAATAGTGCCCTATGTGACACTTACTGCTAAACTGTGCTTGCAGACAAACAGAAACAAGAACCAAAGTACTCTTTAAATTATTCTAAATGTTGTGTTCAAATACACAGGAACAACTGTGTATTTGAACTTGCCATCACTTTGATGACCTCTATTTTGTGAGAGCCAAAGGCAAAAGTTGCATTCAAGTCCCTCCTTGTGCTCTGGCCCATGGAATTAGTGTTGTGTGTTTATCCTAAGAAAGATATTACCTTTAATTGCATTAAGTAGATAACGGCTTCACATCCAACCAATTAGGGAGGTGAAGGGGAAAAAAAGGGATCTAAACCTCCACAGTAATGCATTAGTTCAGCTCATAATTCACACTAGTGTAATTTCGCATACAATTTTTATAACCTAAGAGTCAATTCCGCATGAAAAATAACAGCAATGAACATTACTGGTGGCTTGGGTGCCTGAGCTGGGGGTGTGCAGTTCCAGAGGATGGATTCTCTGGGAGCCCCGATTATCCTCTTTGGAAAGTGAGTGCAGCCCAAAGTGCAGCACCATTTCTCACTCAGAAGAGGTTCTTCATGGAGGAGGAATATATACAGTCATCACCTTAATTATGTGGGATGTAAAACACAGGATAAGCTTGTCCTGCCTGGGGTGGTGGAGGAGCAGGAGCCTCCCCTTCCTTCTCCTACAGCCCAGAAACTACCACAGGAGCTGCTCAAAAAGAAATTAAACAAACTCTTGGTTCAGACTAACCTTTAGTTCTTTACCCAAACACCAGCCTCCTCTCTTTTGATGAGGGGAAAGAAATCATCAGGAGGGAAGTGCACAAGGGTTCTCCACCACCCTCAGCTCCCACCAAGGTGCTCTCGGTCCCCTGGGGGATTCTGTGGCCTGACCTCACATCTCCTTCCAGCCTTCCTCATCTCCCCCTTGCCTGCAGTTTGGAAATCAGTGCAGCTGACCCTTTTGTAGCCCTGCAGAGGCACAGAAAATTCAGCAGGAGTCAGAGAGGATGTGTTTGCCCCTCTGCCGTCATCCAGGGCTTGGCAGAGGAGGATTCTCCCCTCTTTAGGGCCAGACCATAGATCCTCAAGCCTTTGCTTTAATTCCAAAAGGAGCCAAAATATCTTTGCTGGGTCATGAAAACCAGCCTCTCATTCCCTCCCACAGAACCTGAATTAGGAATCCTCTCCTGGTGGCTGTGACAGAGGGGACATTGCTCATGTGTCCTCCCTGGCTGCCTCTGCAGGGATGGAAACACAGCAGCAGAAAGCAGCATACTTGTATTGCATAAGGTAATAAAAAACTTCCTTTTAACCAGGGAAAGATGTTAAAAGTGGAGAGCAGAGTGACTGCACCAAAGAATAATTCTCCTTTTGACCCACGGAGAAAGAGGTGCCTAATAAAAGTATACGAGCACGGACAGTGTGAAGATAACTGTCTGATCAGATAATGGAATTGTTTTCAGTGATAAGAATGAATCCATTACTAATGCAAATAACTATAATAATTATAATTTGCAATACAGTAAAAATCACCTAGTCTACCTCCTCCTCTGACAGGAGACTGTATAATAAATTATAGGCTGAGAAAAAAAAATCAAAGGGATAAAGGTTAAAAGATTAAAAAAAATTCTGAAACTTAAATGCTTAACAGGGAAGTCAAGACCTGAAAGCAGAAATTGGTGCTATTAAATAAAGCAATTGTGGAGAATGAGATATTATGGAATTGATTAACAAACCAGAAACCAAGCATTTCCTCATATCACTACCTCTTGTCACAGATTTCAATAATTCTGAAAGAACAAAAAATTAAGAGTTGGCGTATAACAAGGAAATTAATTATTTAAATGTAGGTGAATATGCTAATAGCACCCTGGGAAGATGAATATAACTTCACAGACAAAAAGCCTCCAGAAGGTTCAGTGAATTTGAGGAGTTTCTCCAGTTGCTTTTGTTTTGCTTTAGTATCCAAAACTGGTCCAGCTGCTCCCAGGACTGCTCATCTACAGGGCAGATCTTTTGGGGTTTTCTGGGCACACCAAATTGCCCATACCAATGCCATAATCTTCTTTGTTCCTGTGAGGTATTTTGGGCATGGAGACTGTAAAAACTGCTTTATTTCAGCTTTGGAGGAGTGGAATAGAGCAGATGAAACAAATCCTGTGCGCAGAGTTTGGACCACAGTGAGCTGTTTTCTTGTTTACAGCACCTCTGCTTTCTGCACTGGTTAAGCAGAGAGGAAATAATGATGCACAAGGTTTATCACTCACTGTTGGCACCAAACCATTCATAGCTTTAGGTGAGCATTGGGAATCTCCCAAGAGACCATGTGATTCTTCCTCAGCCATCAACTGGAGTAAAACAGCTATTAAATAATTGAGTCTAAAGCACTGTCTTCCAAAACTCTCCATTTAGATCTACATTTTCCAAAGGTCAGGATGTCCCATAACAGCCACAGAGAAAAGCCAGGGATTTTAATAGCAGGGGTGTGTGAGGGAGATTTAGACCCCCAGAGGTGCTGACATCTAGTCAAAAGTAGTGGTTTTTAATCTGACTACCAGATTAAATTAATATTAAACTCAGAGTGAAATTTGATTTTCAGTGCATGGACTATTTTCCTGCATTTTAAGTTCAGAGTAAAAAGCTCAATGTACCCTGCCAAAACTTCCCCCTGAAGTCATTCATGAAGTCAGAGATTTCTCAGCCTCTTTGAAGTTTTCACTGCAGCACTTTTCCTGCAGCTGACAAACACTTCAGGCCTGCAGAGCACCAGCAGTTTATCAGAACCTCCACAGTGCAGGAGTTCAAGGAAAATGCTTTAATGATGCAAATTCTAAAAGCACTCTGAGTGGAAAACTCACGGTCTGCTTCACACCATGACTGGTGGTTGCCTCCTAAGTGCCATTTATCCAAAACTCACCCAGCCAGTATAACATCAACTCCTGCAGCAAGCTCCCAAGGTTTAAACACATACCTTTCAGCTTAAACACAGGAAGGCCTTTAATCAATGTTTGCAAAAGACAAAACCACAACTGCCTCAAATCCCCAGTCCCTTTTCATTGGTTGTTGATGCTTCACCAGGGCTGTTTTGGACAGGGATGCTCCCAACACGAGCCCTTCACGTGTGTTCCCACAGAACAACTTCAGCATCAGCTTCCAAATCTCCTCCCAGCAATAAGATGCTTATCTGCCAGAAACCAGCACGCACTGCCTAATCCTCAAAGCTCCCAACAGAGCCATAAAAAAGATCACAGGTCTGTAAAACATGATGGAAGGAGCTGGGATTTAATTAAATAATTAGATTCAGGGCATGCATGAAACTGGTTTTCAGAGATGTCAAAATGTGTCAGGGCAGGAATGAGATGAATTGTTCCCATGTTCTCTAGGGGTAGGACAACCGCAGAGAGTCAAAGCTGACATTATGTAAGACTTCAGACAGATGAGGACAGTGAAACAAACTGCCAGAGCAGGTAACACCATTTTAGAAGTTTTAAACATCAGAAGTTTTGAAAACATATTAAACAAAAGTTGGGAGTGGTGTAGGCAGAAGTAATATTGTTTTGCATCAGAAGGTGATACATGATTGATACCTGAAATCCTTTCCAGCTACATGAAACTCCTGTGATGCTCTGACAGAGATGCAGTTGCAGTCAGCAAAAATACTTGATGGATCTGAAAAAAGAAAAAAACAATTATGATATCCTACTTGAATTATTGAATTATTATATGCTATTGAATTATTATATGCTGTTGAATTAGTATATGGTACTTGACTCTGAAGGGGAGAAATTAAAATTCCTTTGGTGGGATATGATCAGCCTAGTTTGTACATCTCCTCAGCCCTGGAACATCCTCAATCAGTGTGTGGGACTTTTTGATTTTCAATCTCATGTGTTGCACCCATAAGACAAAACAGAAGAACTGCAACACTAATCTTAAACTGTTTTGGAACATCCTCAGTGATGCTACCTGCTTCTTTAGCTGCCTTACACAATTATCAGGCTCAAATGTTGACCTTGTTTCCTGAGCAGACAAATCTGTTCTCCTGCCCACTGTGTAAGGAATTTCTCATGGACAAGGCTGTGTGCTCACAACACCCTGCAGACAGTGCTGCTATCCAGACCTCTGCCTGGTCAGGAGAATATCAGGAGAAAACCATCTGAAGGAGGATTCTGGAATGTTGTTTGTGGGGAAAAAACCACATTTTTGATACAATTCCTGCATACATCAAGCAGAACCAGCACCTTCTCTGCTGGATTCTGCTCTACTTACTTAATTTCCTTCAACTCCACTCATTTTGAAGAGTCAATAGTTTTCCAGGCAAAGTGTTGGTGGGGAGGCACAGGCTGAGAAAACAGATCCATTATGATTGTCACAGATGAAGAACAAACCTTCTGAGCAGTGCATTCCCTCAGAGCTGTAGCTGCAGCCCTGTGGGTGTTCCCAAGTGTGTGAGAAGCACCGAGGCTGCAGAGGAACAGGATGTGTTCACCCCGGTGTCTGCCCTTATCAGCTGATGGCAGAAGGAAGTTCCCACTGGAGGTGCAGAGATTACTCCTCAAAGGGAAGGAAATACTCCTTGTTGCCCTTAGGAAAGGGAGAGTCACCTTTCTCACTGCTTAGATTGCTGCAGTTGAACAAACCCTGGCAGCCACAGCTCTGTCTCACCACTCTGCTTTGAAACGATCCCTGACCTTGTAACAGCTGGAGCACTCCACACTGCCTCTGTTCCAGCACATCCAGGGCCTGCTCACACTTCTCTCCAGCCAATTCCTTTCTTTCCTTATGTTGCAGTAAAGTGGAAAAATTATAAGAATTATAATCATAATATCAGGCCTGCTCTGTTAGCCTGTCATTTCTTCTAAGGAAAGCTAGCACCCTGCAAGTTCCCAAGTGAAAGCAATCCTGGTGTGAGCAGTTTGTTAGCATAAGAATCTATTCCTGGGTAAAAAAACCAACTAGGACCTGTATAAACTGTTTTTATATTGTTAGACAGAAAAATTAAAACTATCTCTCACAAGCAATATTTCCTGCACGTACACGCTGGGGGTTTGAGTGACCAATCAATACAGGATAACAACTTCTTACTAACCAATGAAAGTAATTGGCAAGAAAGCTACTAACCAATTGGAGTCACACATGAGGTCTGTAAAACTGCATAAAAACTAGTTACATGAATAAAGAATGAGCTTTTCTCCACCATGAAGAAAATGGAGTCCATGTGATTTATTCCCATACCCTCACACTCCGTCTGGCATCGTCCTCCTTTGGTGTCTTGGCTCTGCTGCACTCACAACACTCTCAGAGCAAGCTGAGATTTATTTTTCATTTCTCCATGTCTGTGTCAGCTCACCTGTGGACACTGACAGAAGGGTCATAGTGGCTGCAATCTACCAAGTTCTTAATTTTTTTGCCATTGCATGGTAATGAACACCATGGCCTCATCCAGTAACTTCTGCTCTGGGCACAAGGCCAGAGCTCCTGGGATATGGCATCCAGTAAACCTTTCCCCAGTATTACAATCCCTGAAAAATTAGAAGACAGGTACTACTTTAAAATCATAGCCATTTGACCTAATTGACCTAATTAATTGTACATTAACTAAAGACAATATAGAACATTTACAGAAAAATATTTGCACTTAACTGACTCAATATATGGCATAATGATGGCCATATAAGACAGTTTTTGCTGTAAGAAATTGATCTTTGCATCTGTGCACAGCCTGTGGTGGAAACTTCTTCCGTTTTTTAAATACTCACATTCAAGTCTCTAACTTGAAGGAAAAAAGCAAAATACCTTCTTGTGATTCTGCATTGATTCCACCACAAAATTGCTTTTGATTGTTAGGCCACAGCAAGGCATGAATGAGAACTAATAAAATAGAATTTATTCCTTAAAAAAAAAAAAAAAAAAAGTACAAGACTGGCAACAACCAGGCCTGAATTCCAGTCACACAAAGCATCTGCACTTCTCACTAATTTATCCAGGCTGCATCTCTTGAAAACCAAGCAGTTCTTGCACTGAGTAAAGGAATTCTGAAGCCATTGTCCCTAAGCCAGAGAGCTGAACACTGCTGTCAGGGAGGCCCTTTTACAATTTGTTTTATTCCATAACTGTTCACATGAATACAAAATCTGCAAATTTCAGTAAGGACTTAGGTGATTTTGTAGAACCAACAACTTACACAAAATCCCTTCTATCAAGATGAGGCTGTAGCTTTAAATCTAAACACACTCCTATGAGAAAGCCTTAAGATTTAGAAAAGTCCAGAGTAAAGACCAACTTCTGAATGCACACACAAGAAACTCCACTGGAATCTTCAGCACTGTGGTAGAACACCGAAAGCAAAATCTGGTTCTTAATGTGCCTCTGAAGACTGTAATTATATTTCCCATTGTACTAGTAACATTAATTGAATGTTTAGCTGAAATCAAGTTCATTACAAGTTAAATACAGTACCTAGCCTATTAGGATGGTGTTTATAATTATAGTCATAAAGCACTTGTAAAACACCTTCATTGCAGCAAATAGGTGGAAGTTGGGTGTAGTGGCTGCTGAAGCCTCTCAGTTCACCCTCTGCATCTTTGCAGCATCATGGACCAAGGTCACCTGTGCCACTGAATCACCTCCAGAGCCTGTGCCAACACTGCTGAATTTCAGAGGGACACAGCCTACAGCTGTTAGCAGAAAATGTAAGACTGCACAAACTGCTGTGCAAGGGTTTTTGCAGTGCAGCTGGACCTTACTGAACCCTAGATCTATAAATACACACATTCTCATGCAAATATACCTGGATATTGGCCAGCTTATTGGCCTGATAATGAATTTTTAACAATAAAACAGCTTTTAAAAATACAAGACCTAAGAGATTACATCTCTCTTTGATATATCAGATTTTGTATTTAATTTTCTGGCTGACAGCATCATTACAGAAAATACCTGATCTGCTTTTGGTATTGCCCAAAGTCCTTCTGCCTGAACTCCAACAAACACCTTACCCAGAGAGCTACACCAATTTTGCTGGAAGCTGAGCCATGAGCAGCAGTGAAGTTCCACCTTGGGCACACAAGTGAACTAAAGCCATACACATGGCTGGTGTCACTTCTGCTCAGTCACACACATGAAGGAGCACCCAAATTCAAGCATAACCACTTGGCCTGCCTCACTTTCATAATAAATTAGGTTTCTTCTTATAGCCATTTTCATAAGAATAGTAGCACCCAAAAAGAGAAATTAGTTTTAAGGTATTTTATTTGACATGATTGAAGACACAAGAACACTCAAGATACAATCCAGACAAGTTGTGAACAGCTCCAAGTATCAGTGAAATCTGAATTTATCTTGCACAGAGGTGAACAAGACCACAATGGTTGGTTTTATAATATAGTTTAAGACTATTTCAAGCAGGTGAGTACTGTGACATTATGCCCAACAACTTTTATACTATTCATCCGCTTAAGCCACTTCATATCATAAATATGCAGCTTATCTTGGCTATTAAATCTCTGCAATATATAATTAGCCTTCTCATAATAATGCATTAAAACTCCTGTATATGAATACTGGTATACTCATACCACTGAAAACTGTCCTAACCACCACTGCACATTTATCATATTCTAGCACAATTAACCATTCCATCACAATTAGCTGCTAAATTTCAGCCTAGAGTTCAGTAACTTGGACCCAAACTTGCAAATTGCTTAGAGCAAAACTCCTGCCAAGACCTTCTGCTTTCCCTATGGATAGCTGGCCTTGTTGTCTTTCCAACACTAATTTGCACAATGTCATCTGAAACCCCTACCAAAAAAATGCTCTGCAGGGGAAGGTCCTGCAAAAGTGTCACAACTACAATTCTAAAAATGCCTCATTTCCTAGTAAATTTCATATAAATTTTACAACCGAACATCCTTTATCGAAATGGGCATCCACATGCCTCTTAAAATGTAAAGTTGTTTAATTGGGTTATTGTCTACAGACCACAGCATAATATTCTACTTAACAATTCTAATTCCTTAGAGAGACAAACTAATTTTCCATTCTGAAAGAGGGCAACAAGGACAGCTGGGAGTTTGTTCAGTAGTTCAGTGCTCTGCAAAGATAAGCTTGATGGTGTTCTCACCAGACTGAAGGAGGAAGTGCAAAAATATGTAAACCACATTTCACAGGGATTTCAGCAACGAGCTCCTGCTTGGATCCAGATGGGATCTTACAAAAGGTGAACCAGAAAGGGCAGAGAATCTGCTGGGCAGGGAACTGTGCTTCAGAAGAGCTGCAGAATCCACCTGCAGCCTTCCCTGCAGACAGGCTGGAAACAGCACAAAGCCCATGGGCCACCTGATCCTGCAGATCACCTCCTCTTCACAGGGGGACAGGGGTGACAGCCATTTATTGAACCAAATCCTGTGTTAAGGCCACTGAAAACAAATCTGTGCAGAACTGGACAGATTCAGCTTAACATAGCATGCAAAGACAGCAAAGCCTATTTTTCTGGAATAATTTTGGATTTTGGCAGGTGGAAGTGGTAGACAGAGACTGTGCCTTACCTGCAGCTACAATACAAGAGTGTTGCCTGGCTTTGGGAGGTAGTTTTTCATTTGTTGTTGTTGTTGTTTTTAAACTAGAGAATATCCTTATTAAAAACCCAAAACCTAGTGAAGAAGCTGTATACCCAGATTTTACCATCTGATTTTTGGTTTTACAGGAGGATTCATCCATTATTATGAAGAATTGCTGGAGATGGAATGGTCACCATCTGAAACAAAGAAATGAAAACCCCAGCAACAGACTATTGCATTTGTGTGATGTGCTTAGCTGGTATGACTTGCATTGCAGGAAGAATGTTGTATTCTCTGACACACCAACATTTCTTTCCTATTATTATAAGATCGGCCTTTTACATTTCATATCTTACCATCTTTAAAAGCCTATAATTACAGAAGCTGATTGAGAAACTGTGTTATTTAAAATTAACAGCTGAATGAAATCAACAAAGTGCATTTTTATACAAGAAAATAGCACTGTAGAAAGAAAGAGTCTGTACAATATTTAAATATTGTATATACATAAAATTATATTGTTCATAACTCATCTTAAAGTTTCTCTTGTTTGTAAACCATGGAAAGCAGCACACACAAAAAAAATTTCCCAGTATTTTGCTTTTAAAGCATTTAGCAGGCAGCAGGAAATCGACTGCTAGCAAGCACACTTTGTAATTATAGAAAGTATCCAGCAGGATACTGTGACTAGCATTCTCCATAGTCCTTTATTTATTTATTTTAAAGCTGAATGCAGAACACATTTCCCATCAAATCAGGGAATTCTGCAGGAAACACAGAAAACTCAATGACAAAATGCAGTGGATCAGTTGTCCAGCTCTCTTCTGTGGCAAAACTCCAGGATAAACACAGAAAGTTTAAGTGCAGGATTGGAACATAAATTAATGAAATAACTGTTAAAGCTTAAATCTCCCAAAAGTGTCAGTAATGGATTGAACTCATGCTCAACTTTTTAAAAAGGAAGGTTTAGATTAATAATTAACATTGCAACATTTTGAAAATGTAATGAATTCCAGCAGGTAGTCAGGCAGCTCTGTATAAATGCACTGGGAAGTGTCAGCATTTTAGGGTGATTCTACAGGTTGGTACCACTCTGCTAATCTGGAGTGGAATTAGGATTTGAATCTGAAGTTTTCAGTTCATGGCAGACACAGAATGTAGGTTTCAGTTTTCTTCCTGTAGCGTTTTGCAAAATAAAAACTATTCTAGTTGCAAAAGAAATTTGCCAGGTGAGCATGCTTAAGGAAATATTTCCACCAAGTTATTATTTGGAAAACAAGATGCTACCATGGCCATCAGTGCATTTCTGCTGCATCAAGTGCTCACTGCCAGGTAAAGAATGCTTTATTTAATGCTATTTATAGTTTCATTCTATTGGTTTCTGCCTTCCACTTAATTGGCCATTCAACTCAACCCAGCAATATGTTTTACTGAATTAAAATGTCTGCTACAAAAAAATGTATTACAGTATTTTAGATCTGAATGTTTTGTCTCTTGAGAATTGTTTATATGTTTCTGGACAGCCATCATCTAGCTGTGCTTCCAAATGTTAACACAGGAGTGAACAAGAAAAGAAATACAATCACCTGGGGAAGTGCTTGATAAAGCAGATGGGTCAGAGGGATGTTGAGAAATGCGCAGCTGCACTGGGAACTGCACTGCCAGCAGGTCAGGAAAGGGATCCTTCCCTGATTCAGCCCTGCAGAGACCATGTCTGAGTGCCAGGAACAGCTCTGGGCTTCCCAGGACAGGAGAGACACAGACACAGCTCTGAGAGCAGCACAGGGCCATGAAGGGGAGAAGGGACTGGGGGATCTTTCATGTGAGAGCAGACAGGAAAGAGGATGGAGCCAGACTTCTCAGAGGTATCCAGTGAAGGAGCAAGAGAGAGGCACCATGCACAAATTTAAACGCAATAAATTCCTTTAAAGCGTAAGAAAAAAAAACCTTTGCAGTGAGGGTTGTCAAAAAAGTTGCCTGGAGTTCAGGGATCTTCATTTTGGAGACCATAAAATTAGAAAAAGAAACTTCTTCTGACTGATAGTGCTTAGAATGGAGAGGTTTTATCAGACAGTCAATGGATGTCCCCCTCAAGCTTAACTGCTCTGTGATTCTGTGGTTTCAGATGGAGACTAATAAAATAAGTTTAGAAGACCCAAAAGAGAAATAGGTTTGTTCTTAATATTATTTTCCAAAGTATAATGAGGGTAATGCTAGCTAATTAATCTGACAGCTTGTTCTGAGAGCTCTGACAACAAAGGCCTTGTTTTTAACCTGGAGCTATCAATATTAGGCCCCCAAAACATATATGTATTTCCTAAATATAATTTTAAGAATTTCTGGGGATTTTCTTTACACAGAATTTAAGCAATTGAGATCCTATTTCTTTGAGTCATTAATTTTCAGCACTTTAAATTCTGAAAGCACTGGGCAAAATCAAAAGAATACAATAAAACTACTAATTTGTTCCCATTGCCAGAGGATGGTGCTGTTTAAACAGATATCCCACACAGATATACCCCCTACAACAGCCACGTGGGTTAGTGAGTTTTTCTCAGGAGGAAGAGGAAGAAGGACAAGGCAAAGAGATTACAACTTGGTATTTTTTTAACTAACCTTCAGGACCCAACAATAATCAGTGTTTATTTATAAAGGTAGATCTTTAAGCATGCGTGAGTAACTCGGTAACTTTTACTACCTCTGGAACTTTTGCTCCTAGAACTTTTTAAGGGTCTTTCAAAAGGCAGTCCTTGGTCACCAAAGGACACAAACACAACACACCCCACCTTAGCTGTTCTCATGTAGCCTGCTGAAATTCACGGTGATGACATGACAGACGAAGTCAAAAAACGGAACAGTGGAAGATCAGTCTCACAAACAGGCTGTGGCGGGAGAAAGGGCCGTCAGTAATTTAAGAAATCAATACCGACTTTGACACTTTTAGAGGTGGCAACATCAACAGCCATGGCTTTGATTTCAGTGTCCCCAAACTGCATCAACGTTTTGATCTCGCGCCGGTTGGGCACGGAGGCGTCAGTCCCCGTGAGATCCAAGCGCAGCGTGCCGCACTTCTTCACGCCGGGCTCGGTGATGAAGCTGACGTTGTCCTGCTCCGAGCTGTAGATGTTGATCACTATCACTAACTGGGAAGGCTTGGCAGGCGTGTAGCTGCGGGTCACAGTCTCTCCCAGGGCTACAGACTGGTCGGCTGAGATGAACTTGTCGAAGACGTCGGTGCACCAGCGCGTGCCGTCCTTGACCAGCAGCTTCTCCGGGGGGTGCTTGCCCTCCACGAAGCGGTTGAGCACCCCCACGCCGTAGGTCAGCGGGGAGCGCCGCACCTTGATGACCGCGGGGTCGAGGCCGAAGAGAACGGCTCCTTTGAGGATGGTCAGCCCCACATCCTGGGGAATGATCACCCGGCACCTGGAGCCGAACGCGCTCTGCACGGCTTGCTGCAGCAAGGGGGACTCGGCGAAGCCGCCCACCAGGAAGAGGAACTTCACGTTGGTCACCTCTGGCTTATCGAACACCTCGCCTGAGCAGAAACAGAGAGCATCCAATAAAATCCACTTTGACAAGGCAATGCAAGTGAAAATGGCAATGTCTGAGAGCCCCGAGTGTTCCATGCACACGATCTGAAACTGCCACATCCATGCCCAGGCTGCCACTCCCTCAGCATGCACCAGTCCCACTTCTGTTATCTCCAGTGTATTTCACTATGAATTCACTCACCTCAAACCAAACAACATTTATGAAGTTGGCCTTTAAAACCAACCCTTTATTACATTCCAGATAAATCACTCCATTCCAAATTCACTTATTATTTTTGACTCCAGCAGAACCACAATAAACACCATCTGCAAAATAATCCCTCTTTACATTTTTACAGATTTTCCTTCTTAGCTTAAGCCCACATCTACTTTCAAGAAATACATGCAGTAAAGTTGTAGGCTCACTTTTAGTTCAAACAAGTGAGTCTGTCACAACTATTGCAGTCCTAGGTGTCTCTTTCCCTCTCTGCTCACATATAAGCTGCTCTATACTTGTTGTCTTATTAAGTTCTGAAATTTAGCTAATAATTCCTCACACACGATGAGCAAAGCTGGACATTTCTTCCAAATAGTGCTTCAAAACATGTAAAAGCACACTTTTCTTACCACAAGCATTATACTCTACTGGATACTAATTTCATCTTCAGCTAGGAAGACCTTAAATAGTAACTTTCCCAATAAACACATGTCACTTTCCATTACTGGACAAATAAATTCATTGCTGCTTAAGCCATGCCTGGAAGTACTTTTACCATGATGCACCATTTACTATTTGTGCTTTAGATATGTCAGTGATGGTCATGAACAAATGTGACCTTCCACTAGGGAGGAACAAATTGGAGGTCTTAATAGCTGGAATACTTAGAAATGAGATACAACTCTGGCATAATTTGGTTGTTGCCTGAACCAGAAAAAAGAAAGGCAGAATCTGGGTTTCCCAGTGGATGTCAGCCCTCTGAATACTTGCAGCCCTGAAAGCACAGAGTAATTGGAGCTTAGGCAGTAAGAGAACTGAATCACACTCAGTAACTACCACTAAAGCCAGGCAGGAGTATGTGCTCAGGACACATCCCTTACTTTTATTATTTTCCTAGCTGATTTGTAGAGAACTGTAAGTTTCAGAACTGAATTCCTTGTCAACAACTGATGCATACCAGGAGTTGTTACTGGGTTGAAAAGGGTGAGCAAAGCTCCAGTTTGAGCTCAGCCAGGAAGTGGAACCCCACACAGATACGTACTCAGGTGCTGAACAATCTGGTCAATCGTAGGTTTGAAAAGAGCATTCATTGCATCTGGGCTCATCCTCAGCATTCCCTGGGAGGACCACTTCACAAAGTCCACACTGCAAAGGAACATGAGAAAGAACATTAAAGCATTGCAGCTGAGCTGCGAAACAACCAGCATTAAACAAATCAATGAGTTTACAGAATCTGCGTGCATTTTCCTTGGAACAAAGTGCTCCGCCTCTAACCCTAACCCCATACCAACTGCAGTTATGTAAAACTTGAAGGGAGAATTATTATTTTGGCTTGTCTAATTGTTGTTTTCTTTGCCTGATTGCCTTCTGCAGCATTAGCAATGCTCAACTGCTCTCTGAAACAGCTGGCAGTCAATGCAGTGCTCGCTCATCTGAAACAGCACTGATTCATCCCCAGAAGGGCAACATTTAGATTATAGCAGTGGCAGGCCAAAGCCACTGGAAACACACAAGGAAAACAAGCAACTTGGGAAGCCTCAGGAGGCAGAAGAGAGAATTGCATTTTTAATGAGGCATAACATTTATTAAGTGAACACTGGCATTATGCTATTCTACCACTGATACACATCTGTACAGCTCAGTAATCTCCCTTACATTCATGCACATTATATGTTAACCTTTACACTCTTTCTATCCTCTTATCCAATTGATTTCATTTCATTTGAAGGGAGCATTTAGCATTTCCTCTAAGATTCACCATTAAGACTACTAATAAAGAGGAGATGGCATCATGAGGAGGAGGATTTCCAGAAATTTTTAATGATTTCAGAACCTCAGCCTCATTTATAAAGCAACTTTTAGCTGGATTCCAAGTCACTTAAGCTTCCAGTACATTCACCAGTAACTTCTGAAAGATATGCAGGAGTTCCAGCCTGCATACTACATTCAACACTGGCTAGTTTAAAAAATTCAGATACAGGTACTAAATATCAGATCTTCCTCTCTCAGGTCCCAAGCATTTTGTCCCAGATTCACAGGTTCTCTTGCTCATTAAACTCCAGGTTTTCCATAATATGTAACTTCAAGAGATGCAAAATGCCCACTTCTGCTCAATTCCTTTTCTACAGCAGCCCACGATCTTGTCACTTGGAATGACTTCTTGATACTGAAAATCATTAATTAAGATCTCTGGAGGGGATTATGTCTCTCTGCCTATCAAGCAAATTATCAAACTTGTTAAGTACCATAAGAAGCAAAAGCCTGCCATCACTTCAAAAGCTGAATGCTTCCCCTTACAGAGCTTTATGCAGTAGTGTATGTATGTTTTCTCCAGTGATCTGATGCTGTTAATAACTTCCCTCAAGCCATGAACATATTTTCACATCTCACAATCTTGGACTTTTTTTTAGGATCCAGGCCACCAAAAATCAGGGTTATAGGCAACAAATTCTGTGTTTGATCTGACATTCCTAATTAACATGCAAGAGACTCACAATATACAGTCAAAGAAAGTGATGCAGTGGTGACCTAACGAGTCATAGAAAGCAATGCCTGTAAAGTGCAAGTCTTGTACAAAAAAGCTTTTGCTAGAAATTGATGAGAACTTTTCATTCTGGAAACTGCACCAGATGCAACCCCATTTTCTCATCCTTGCACTACACTTCTACACTATTCTCTGTCACTCCTAATGTAATTAGGGTATTTCAATTATTTGTCTTTGCTACCAGTAGTTAATTCTGCATCCACGTGCTTGTCTACTCACTTGCTTTTCCTCAAGGCATGCTCCACACTGTGCCCTCGGAACTTCTTGTAGTAGTCAATGAAGGAGAAGGGCAGGGTGATGTTCAGGGGGTTGGTCCTGTCGGGAGCTGCCGCCCGCTTGCGGGACTCGAACGCGATCATCAGATCCACCCAGGCCGCGGGGCGCTTGATCTTAAACTGCTCAATGAAATCTTCCCCAAAGATTTTACACAGCAGCTTCTCAAACTCATAGTCCACACCTAGAGAACCGTATGGGCCACCTGTAGCACAGACAAAACACAGCTTTAATATTCTGGGCATTCTTTAATATTCCTATGACATTTCGAGTTGGCCACACACACATCACAATAACACTCTCAGGACTATCATAGGAGAAGGTTCACAAAAAGAGGATCTCTGCTAAATGTAACAGCTGGTCTAATACACAACAAGATCTTACTTTTGCCTGTTACTCCTGTATCATCACAGACACTCTAACACTATAAATGAGGGATTCAGCCAACCAGCAGCTGGATTATCATAGAAACAAGTGATCCCCCGCCAGGGAGTAATGTGCTTTGACTCCATGATTCAGAATGCTGAACAACTGCTTCATTAAAGCTATACTATATTACACCAATACTATATTAAAACTATACTGAAGAGATACTATACCATACCCTACAAAAGATATTAAAGAAAAACCCGTGACTGTCTGAGACAGCCAGGACACAGCTTTGACCCAACTGGCCAAGGAAACAAAACAATCTTCACTGGTGTCCAATAACCAAATCACTTTTGCTAAAAACAATCTCTATAAGGCATTCCACAGGTGCAAAACAAGAGAAGCAGTGAATAGAGATAAGAATTGTCTTCTCTTCTCCTCTGAGGTTTCTCACTGCCTTTCCCACGAAAAATCCTGGGAGAGAGAATTATGTCTCTCTCTGTTCAGAGAATGTGAATGCCGCACTGGGTTGTACTAATTTTGTGTGCTGGTCTCATTTTGGGAAGAACTGTCAGTAAAATGCAATAAAGGCACACATTTCCTTCACTGACAAGCCAAAACACTACATAAATACGTAATACACCATCTAATTACATAGAGCAAGCAGTGGAAGCGATGTTACCTGTTGCTTTGTAGAGCTCCTTCAGATGTCCTTCAGGAAGCCTGATCTGATGGACAGTCATGTCCACTGTGCCTCCTCCGCTGTCAACCACGATGTACCGATCACCTGCAATGCCAAGGGGACAGGCCAGGGCCATTCACACCACTGTGAGCACAGCAGCTCACTGCAGTGAGAGCTCCTGAGGGCACCAGATAAGGGAGATAAGGGCCTACAGACAGTCAGCAATGGTCCTGCTGAAGACCTGATCTTTGCTAGTATTTACAACACAATGATTGGTAACAAACATCAAAGTCAGATGTCAAAAGCTGTTAATGTAGCACAGCTGAAAAGTGGGACTGCTCATGCTGCTGGTGTACATCCTAGTGGGCTACCAAATATTATACCATATTTACAAAGCCTGTTCTGAGGAAAATATTCCAGTTGCATGGAATAATACTTCCACTATCTCATTAATAAATCTTATTATGCTAGAGCATACAGAATTGCAATTCAGCACTTGTAACTAAGAACAGCACGTGAACTTGTGTTTTTTTCCTTTTCCCCTTTATAACCACTGTGAGAACAATGCAGTGCACAGCACCTTTATGGGAAACACAATATTTGCCTGTAACACAAAACCAGTGAGAGCAAAGTTTGCTCAGAAAAGGACAGTACCTTCCTCCAGCTCAGACCAGATCTCTCCTATGACATTTTCCACCATGAAGGTTCGGCTCTGCCGGTTCCGGCGCACGTGCTCCTTCCCTAGTGATTGCCAGAAAAAAAGTCATTGAGTATAAAAAAGCATGAAGAAATAAAATAAAAAACTGCAGAAAACAAGTGCAAGCAGGCTGACAGATCTGTATTTATCCCTTCTTAACAAATGTACAAAAATTATTGCACTGGGACCAGGAACATTAGAATGCCATTCCTGGAAAGAAGGAAAAATGGTTTACAGCCGCTCTGATCTTCCTTGATATTGTTATATATACTTATTTGTCTTTTAATCTATATGAATTACCTAATAGAAATAATGCAAACGAATTATATATAGTGACAATCTAATAATAAGACAGCTATAAATAGGTCTGACATGCAGTTTTTCAATACACTCTGGCTTGCAAAGCATGTGCTGGCAGCAGGGTGGGGGGCTGGCAGCCAGCTGTGCTCACAGCAGCCAGCTGTGCTCACAGCAGCCTCCACAACCAGCAGGTGGCAGCCCCAGCCCACGCCCAGACAAGCCCCCCACTACCCGGGATGGGAGAACATTCCCACATTTCCAAAAGCCACTGCTCATTTTCGGGTCTCAGGCAAATACGCCTCCCCAGCCTCTCAGGATGTCAGTCTACCCCAAAACAAGCAGCCAGAAGCACTGCTGCTCAGATTATGCAGAATTAATCTTAAGGACAAGTAAGAATTGGAATTAGTCTTAAGGACACAGTGATCATCAGGGCTGACCCTCACAATATTTAAAATATACATCAATTAAAAACTAAGTGCAAACGTGCAAGAATACTTATTACTTATTGTAACAACCCATTAACTTACAAGACTTAACTGCTACTTAGACATTTAAAAGATGCAGAACAGTCTGTCAGGAGAAAGCAGGGTAGTGAGAACCTCTGCTATTTATGCCTCTAAATCAACCTCCATAACTGAACGATCAAAAAAACCTACATTCCTTGTGTTATCATCACTCACCTTCAAAGGCACTTCATAAAACACTACAAGAGAGGCAGCCTGTCATAAGTAGAAATTCTTTCTGAAAATACCAGCATGCAAATCACAGAATGCACTTTGCTTCCTATTTCTGTAGTGCCTGTCATCAGAAAATAGAGCATCAGCTCCACTTGCTCCTGCACCCTCCCCAGGAAGACTCCACAATGCAGAGCAGTTGCCCCAGCCTCAGTTCAGGGACTGGGCAGCACAGGGAGAGCTCAGATGAAGAATTCTATGGCAGAACAAGAACTAGGTCCAAGCGAGGGCCTGTCAAGCTCACAGAAATCAATGGCAATCCTTTCATTCCCTCCTGTGGGCTAGAAGTGAACACAAGAGCCAGTCTTTGACTACAACTGAAGCGAGCTTATCCTTGCTACTATGAACACTAAAATTTCTGTTTTGACTTCACAGCAATAATATGGTCCTTGGAGTGCTTCTCTCTGTTTATGTTTAAAGGGTTTTTCTCCTTAATCTGTTCTCAGCTTGTCTTGGGTGCTTGCCATGCCTTTATGAAATTTTAATTCCAACCCCAAATTAATTCACTCCAAACTTTGTTTTCATTAATTTTGACATTAAACCTTTCTCATCCCCACCAGCTTTTTACCATACAAAGTCAAGAATGAGAGTGGTACCCCCACCCAAGAAAAAGCCCATTAGCAGAAATCCACAATCTGCCAGATTCTGCCCAGCTTCAAAACCTTAACCAGATAAACTCCTTTATTATTTTCCCAGAAGCAAATCCCTGTGTTGTCTGAAAGTGAGTTCATGTACCATCACATGGAACTGGGACATTTCAGGGCACGAATGAGGGGGACAGAAGCCAAGGGGCCCTGAAGGGACAGAATCCTGAAAACAGATTGTGTCCTGTACTCTGCGTGGGCCTCCAAACACTGAACACATCTGACAAGTGCTGGCTGGGAGAGCAATGGATTGGAGAGAATGATGTAGTCACTCTGCCTAACTAAAAAAAAATGTTCTGGTAAGTGCAGGAATAGCTCTACTAGCTTAACCTCCCACTTGTCTCTACTGTTTTGACCTAGCAAATGTGATAAAACAGACTCTTCTGAGAAACTCCTTCTAGGATAGACTGACACACTACCATCAGTATCAGGGCTACTGTTACAATTCACAGAGATATAGGGAAATATGCACATTAAGCAGCTATCAGATCTTACTGCTGCAGGCCATTTTCCTTTCTTGTTTCCTCTATTTGCCACCAGTTTCAGTAGGCTGCCAAGCTCAAAAAACTCTGGTGATGAAGGATCTTCTGTCAAGTGACTTACAGTGCTCCAATCTCTGTCCCTCCCCTTCAAACAGTGACAGCAGCAACAGATCCCAGCTCAATAAATCAGAAGTGCATTATCCAGTTGCTCTTCAACATGCAGATAAATTCACTGCTACATTCCAATGCCATGTGTTCCACTGAGTATTGGAAGTCATTAACAGCATTTCATAAAGATGACATCAAAAAGCATCTGCCAATACTTGGGAACACCTCAGACTAATTGTTTCATTGCAGATCCGGTTATTTAGCACTGCCTCAATAATGCAGATAATCAAACACATAACTGCTTCCAACAAATTAAATTAAAAAAATGATCCAACATGAAGTACTAACTTTAATTAAGGCAGAAAAATACTGGTGTGAAAATACTAAAAGACTCCTAGAATATCCAAATAAAGGCAAGACAAAGAAGTTACCTACATGGTAAAATCCAAGCGTGTATTAGGAAGAAATTGTTCCCTGTGAGGGTGGTGAGGGGTGCCCAGAGAAGCTGTGGCTGCCCCATCCCTGGAAGTATCCAAGGCCAGATTGGAGCAGCCTGGGATAGTGAAAGGTGTCCCTGCCCATGGCAGAGAGTTGGAACTAGATGATTTTTGAGTTTCTTTCCAACCCAAATCATTCTGTGATGTCTGCTGGGTCAACACATAAACAAGTCTAACTATGGTAAGCAGCAAAAAAGTTTTTAAAACAAACTGATGCCAGCCTGAAACATTTCAAGGGAACAACAAGAAAAGGTGAGAAACCAGCCCTGGGGGACAAAGCAATGAGAATCTGCAAAGTGAATGAACAGAAGTACCCTGTGTAAATCCAGTTCCAATAGTGTCACTCGGGCTGTAGCCATTGACAGGTGCCCTACTACTCAGGTCTATCATCTGGTGCAGGCGCAGCTTTCGGCAGTAGATAGAGGCAGCCTCGGGCTCCAGGGCAATGATCAACTGCTCGGGGTTTTCAGGAGATGCCATTCCTGCCTGTGAGAGAGAAGGGATCAGAGAAGTGGGGAGGGGATCCCTGCAGCCCCTCTCAGCACAAGGCTGTCCCCAGCCCCTGGGCTCCGCTGGCTCGCCCTGCAGAGCTCGCCCCAGCCAGGAGCTGCTGCCCGGGGAAAGGTCTGCTCTGGGAATTGTCCTGCCCACACTGCACAGCACAACTGCACAGGCTGTAACAGCGAGGATTGCATGCACTTACCATGCTAAGTGGCTAACTGAGCACTCGTGTACATGACAGGTGGAGAAACGAAGGAAATCGGTTTGAAACCTGTTATAATTGGCCTAAAATCTGAGCTCAATTCTAATTAACCTGGGAATCTGCCAGCTAACAGGGGCCCCAGCCTCCTTTCAGCCTCCTTTTGTCTCTCCTCGCCACAACAATATTTTAAGTATGTCTTTATGTCCCAGATATTCAAAGTCCTTGCCAAAATGGGGTTCCTGCACTGTTTAACTGTATAGGAATATACAATACACTTTGCCAGTAATGCATCTTCTGTCTTACAACCAACATTTTCTATTTCAAAATGCTTTAAAGTACATTTGCTTTTATACCATCTTCAAAATGCTCAGTATATTCAAGGAGACAAAATACAACAGGGCAGGTTCCCTAAAATGTAATGAGAACAAACCTAAAAATAATACCACATTATAAAATCAGTGTTTGCCATTCTTTTTATTTTCTTACTGGATTTTCAGCCTTCAGACACAGATATTTTCAAAAAGCCACAAGTTCTTATGTAACTACATCACTCTCAAAACTGGGCTTAAAGAAAATTATTCAAAGAACAATTCACAAAACTCAGTTTTAATTTCTTTTTCCCAGTACTTCTGCCTACAAAATAAGACAACTTTCAATTCTTTCTGCCAACTTTTGGGTTAGTTGCTATTACTTTTCAGTTAAGTGCCTGAGCAAACAAATAAAGCAAAATGAACATTTTCCTGCTTCCACAGTCAGTCTTCCAGCCTTCAACTCATACACACACACAAACACACACACACACACACACACACACACAGTGTCTCTAGAGCAAGGAAAGGACATGGAAAGTCTGCAGACTTGGACTGGAATTTGGCTTCTTTCATACAGCTACACTGTGGGCTGTGGGAATTGCTGCCTCATTGACAACTGCAGCCAGAAACTCAAAGTAAAGTTGGTTTAAAAAGCAGTACCAGGATAAGACTTGAGACACAAAACTGTCCTTCACATTTACTGACTCACTTTACCCTCTCCACCCTAATAAGTCACATAAACAGATCCTGAAGAAAGCATCTACCTCACTGTTGGTAACAGGAAAAAAAAAAAGGCAAAACAACAATAAATAAGTTCTAAAACGAGATAAGAGTTAAACTCTTAAATCATGGTTGCTCATTATTTTACAAGTACACCATGACTGGGATTATGGTCACTTTAAAGCCTTTGCTGCTGTTGGGCAAACCTTTCTGCTTCAGTTACATCCACTGGACCAAACAGCATGATCCAAAATTAGCAGAACTGTGTGGGAAGGAAAATATTGAACAAATACTACACAATTTTAAACCTTGCCAGCTCTGTGGCAGCATGTATTGAAAAAAAAACATTGTATCAAAAAGAATGTTTGCAACCAAACTTTCAAACTTCGGAAAATAGATTTACATCAGCCAGAGTAACCCTGAAATGTATAAAAAGAGCATCAGTTAAGCACAGGCTCTCCTGCCATCACATCACTTGCATGTGAGCATGCTGGCAGAAGCAGCCCTGGAGCTGTACTGGGGATGAAGATGTGCCCCAGGACAAACCCAGTCCCTCCTGTGACCCATCTGGATGCTGTAGGCACAGGCAGGGCTGGGTTCATGCCAGCTCACTTCAACATCACTTATCTCCAGCTGGGCTTTTCCACACAGGAAGTTTTGGTTTGTTGCACTGGAAAGAGCAACATTCCAGATATGAATCAATACTGGGGTCCCTGACAAACAGATTTGTCTGATCTGCTCAAGAATTCCACAAATGTATGGTGTCTGCACACAAACTGTCTGTGCCTTTGGAGTTTTGCTAAAAGCCAAATCTGGATCTTGCTGCAGCTCTAAGGGCAACACTTCCTTCTCTACCCAGTAAGGGCTTGGAGAATAAATAGCTCCTGACTACCCTGCTTTAGTTTTGACCTGTATTAAATCCATTACCATGTTGTGTGAGAGCTCTGAATCTGAGCAGCAAGTGGGGTTTTTTTTTCACTATCTAGCAATGTGGATGAACTCAAGAGAGCTCAGTCTGCTCCTTGTACTGGGCATGTCAGCAGCACAGACATTCTTAGTCTCAGGCTAACCTAAGCACTGAAGACAAAACTGTATTTTAGGGAAAAAATACTTTGCTGCCAAGGATATTAAAATGCAAAGGCTACAACCTAAAGCATTTGCAGAGGTGACAAGAACTGAGTTGCACACACATGGAATGCACTGGTACTTCCTAACTGTTGATGGTGATGGGGAGAAGATTGTATTAATTGCCAAATCATCTGTTCTAGGGGGAATTTTAATACAAACTCCCAAGGCTGGTCCTGCTAAAAGCAAGCAGTAAACCATTAACAATAACATTTGCTTCCTCCCCTCCTCCAGCAGCCTGTACCATGAACTTTTCACACTGCAGCCAGGAGAGGAAGGCAGTGACCTGCAGCGGATGGACTCGAGCTGTGTGCTCAGACCCTCCATGCACAGCAGATGCTATTCCTGCTCCTTTTCTCCCTAGCTATGATTTTAACATACCCAAAGTATCTCCTGAGGAAAACATGCAACAGAAATGACAGTTTTTAACAGTTGAAAGCACAGCTGATCCTAACAGAACCTCATGAAGAAACTGCTGAGGTTTTGAGTTTAAAAGCTTTTCTTACAGAGTTTGAAGGGCCAGTTACAATGAAGAGTGTTGCTTCACATCATAAAAAGACCATACAGAGAATCTTTTACAGTGAAAGGTACAAGGCATCCAACACATCTTTTATATGCAGACACACATATATACACACATATATATTTACATATAAAAATATATATGTGTATGTAGCAATCAATATTTCATACCTCTGTATACAGTATTTCTACTTAAACCATGAAAGAGAGCATATTACATATATATCTATACATCTATACACAGCACAGAGAAAATGAGAGAGGAGGAGATGATAAAGAAACATGAGGACATAAATACTGCTGGGGAGGAATGGAGCAATGAGGTTGTTTTAATCCAAGCTCCAAGAGCAAGACTTAGGCAGTGCATCTGTCCCATCATTACGGCCAAGGGACAGATGGGAGAAAAATATTGAGCGTGCAGAGAAAGAGGAGTGGAAACAGCAGGCAGCCAACATAAAGAAACAGTGATGCATTTGTTAAAATTATTAATTGCAGGCATTTGGGAATTTGCTGTATTTTTCACTTTCTGCTTTCTGTCTGCCTCACTCCGTGTTCCTGCCCACTGCTGCCCAAGCACGACTGTAATAAACACCAGGGATTCACAAGTTAACAGGCCTGAGCAGGGCAGATCTAAACAATGTCTCAATATTCAACATTCTAGAGATCATCCTGGCAGTGGGACAGACACACCAATTTGCTTTTGTCCAGGGCAGCTTATAGCAGAGTTTAGAACAGAGCAGTGTCCTGACTGCAGCCTACTAAGGAATTTTCTTGCTCCCATAACCCTCACTAGCAGTCATCACTTATGGAACATGAAGGAAGCAGAGAGCAATTTCCCCAAGAACACAAAAGTGGAAAACTCATCATGGGATTACAAAAATTATTTGAGCACAAAAAATTCTTAAATCAATTTGCAAGATATTGCTGCATTTATACACCTGGAAGAAGCAAAGTACACTTGAAAAGAACTGCTCTAAAATTCAACTTTGCTCATATGCCTGAGGACTAGGATTTCATTATTTGACAAGAGAACTCCCAGACCTCACTTGCTCCAGTAGCACAGGTCTCGGTGCTGGTGCCAATTCACTGCTGCTCATTTGCCAAGATGCATCATGGACAGCAAACTTCAAAGCACTTCAAAGTCTCATGTAGTGGAGCATAAATAATTTCACCATCCAGATGCAGGTGAATTCTCACCCTCGCCGCCAGCTCTGTTTTTATAGCCAGAGAGGTGCCACCAGGAGAGAGCCACAGCTGACCACAACACATTCCTGATTCCCTGAACAGCATCAGCTGCCAACTGCTGGAGTAATTCACCACCAGCAAATATTGAGGTCTGGACTGCAGCTCACTACAGCAGCCCGAGCACTTCAGAGAACTGTTTTCACTCACTCCACATGCTGCATCACCATTGCTACAGATTAAAAATGCTGCTTTTAAAACCCAGTCCCACATGCCACAACACACAGAAAAAAAAAATCAATGCCCTTTTATTTCTTTTTACTATTGTAATGTATATGACATTAAAGACAGCACTATAATAGATTTTCCAGGTAGTCAGTCTTTTTAAGGTAGGCCTAGATGAAAATGTCCCATCTCTGAATGCTGCTGTAATTAGAAGCATCAGCATCTAGCTGCAGTTCTCCACAGCCAGACAGAACACCAGTGTGTTCTTTATTTATTACACCACAGTGACCTCAAAAGAAGTACAATGTCAGGAAATCCACCATGTTTGACAAGGTACCTGTTTCCTATTCCTATCCTTGCAAGTTATTGAGAGCAACAGGTAAAGTTCTTTCTTTTTCTTTTGGTTTTTCAGAAAGATAGATCAGATATATTTTTAATGGGGAAAAAAAATAGCCTGACCACTGATGTATAACACAAGGAACATGCCTCACATGGAGTGCACCTGTTCTTTTGAGTTACAAAATTTATTAAAAGAACTGATTGGATGAATTCTACTTTTTACCTGCCTTGATATATTTTATAGTCATTTAAAACCTGATTCACTACTCCTGCAGGGCTGGAGGAACTGCATTCTCAATTAATAAAGCATTTCCAGATACAAAAATGTAGCATAAATAAAATAAACAGATAAACACATAAAAGAAAAGATAAAAAGAGCCAGCCTCATTACACAGTTGGAAAAACAAGGCACAGAGACTAAAAGGCTTTCCTTAGGGAAAAGGAATCCACAACAAGGTGGGAATTCCCTCCACAACCCCAGAACTCCAATTCAGAGTCACAGCCAAATGCTACTCTTCCCCAGCCAGCAAGGTTCCATTTCTGCTGTGGCATGGGGCACAGGCAGAAGCTGCAGGAACAGCTTCACCCATCACCTCCACAGCCTTGGGTCCCACTCTCCTCTCCCACTTTGTCACCTCCACCAACTGCACTGCTTTAATCACTGCTGAAGCAATGCTGCACACCAGACAAGCGCAATGATCCATTCTTCTGGTCAGTAGGAAAAACCTTTTAAACCTGTTTTACCCCATTTGTAAGCACCAGAGATAAAATTTAGAAGTTGAATCCTATGAAACAGCTCTTAAAAAACGATGGGGTTCATTAGGAAACAAAGCTCTAGAGGACAACATCATTCAGCCAAAACAAGAGAAGCTGAGAATTAACATCAACATTTTCCTATTTTCCAAGATACTTATCATAATTAGTAACAATAAGAAAGGCATGATTGCAAGTTAAGCACTGTGCAGGCTGCATGAGAAAGTGTTGTGAGGCTGAATCAAGGCAACACAAAAACAGTGGCTGGAAATTAAGTGCCTTGTGAAACTTCCAGTGTTTAAACTAATCAGTTCATTGTGTTAAGGGCCTCATGATAACACCATCCACTTAGTGCCTTGGGAAGTGAGCTCCTCTAATCCTCCTCCTTTTTCACTAGCTAGCACTTTCTCCAGTCCTATGGCATCAGACTGGGATGTCACAAATAAACCACTGAGATCTAATTACGGAGGCAGAGCGTGCCAGGAAAGAAGATGAGCAACATGGGAAAAGACTCCCAGCATTATCCCAAAGAGGCACTGGAGGGGAAGCAGGGCTGGCAGGGAGTGGGGTGAGTGGGTACCACAAAGCTGCAGGAAAAGCACAGTGAATGCACTTTCACTGCATCCTCAGCCCAGAGAAATTAAAAAAAAAAATGTTTGAAACTCACTACGCCATCACATAGCCTGATGCTTTGCTCTTAGACTTCAGAGTGATGAGGAGTGCTGCAGTACAGGAAATATTGTGGGTAAATAGAATAGACTGAGGTCAGACAGCCCAGTTAGCTCTGCCCACTTATCTCTTCAAAGACAGATTCTTAAAATTGCTCAACAGCCACAAAATAAACAGGATTTTCAAAGATTCCTCTCGGTGACCACAGCAAAGAGCTGAGTTTGCCAAAGGCAGGAGGAAGAGCTGCTGGGTGCTTCCCTTCTTTCAAAATTATATACTTTGGATAGGAGAGCCTAGATGAAAACTCAATATTGACTTTTTTAAAAAATCCAATCAACACAATGTTTGGGTGGCAGTTGATCCTGCAAAGATCTGACATCTACAATGTCAAAGGCATTTTTTGCTTCACAGAAACAAAAGCATTTTGCTTTCTCTTAACATTCACTACACAAACATGCATATTCCTAATATACAGATATACATGAATGCATACATTTTCAAACTATTACTGCTGGTAGAACTAAAATCAGGCTTGTGGCACAGGCTGTCCTTCATCCTAGCCTGATCAGGTGTCACTGATACTTTGCATTTCACAAGTGAGAACATTGTGGATAATTGTCACAGCTGCAGAATTGAATTCTTTCAGTGTCAGCTTCCCCATCTGAACAGCTCAGGGACAGGACAAAGATACTCATCCCTCTGAGAGAAAACTGCTTGAGAAAGCATAAAGGCCATCACAGGCTGTGGTAAAACAGTAGTAACTTCATTTTGCAGACAAGAGGAACACAAGCTATAGAAGATGAAAAAGCCACTAATGGAGGGACACAAACTGGAAGCTAAGAGACTCCTGTAATAGTTTTCATTTACTCACTTCACACAAATATAAGTGATGAAATAACATGAAAGGCATAAAAGGACGAAATCCAAAGTAAAAACCAGCCTTTAGACCTTCCTTGGGATTTTGGGTTTATCCTGAGAAGGCTCTTTTGGGGCTTCAAATATTTTTCCCTTCTGCCATGAAGGAAGCAGATACTGCCACCATATATTTATACACTATTTCTCTGCTTTTAAAATACCAGGGTGTAGGCTTGGCAGTGCTTTCTGAATTCCCAGGGCCCATACCAGAAGCCTGTATAAAGGAACTTAACTCACCGAAAATTCACAACCTCCCCACAGTTTCACCTGGGCCAAACCCACTGCTGCTCCCACTCAAGCAGGGAACTCAAGCTGTGAGCTCTTGTGAAGGGTTTTTGGGTGAAATCCTCCCATCTGCAGCCAATTAGGATAGATGGCAATAAGGTCCCTCACAGTGGCACCTGTACAGCTGGTTTGGTGACCATCACTGGACAGCACAGAAATTAATTCCAATTTATAGTAACACTACTCCCCCTTTATAGTTGTGCATGACCATGCATGCTGCAGGACCAAGAGGTTTAGGTTAACATTTTACTTAGAGTTAAAACTAGTTTTATGGTGAAAGAAACTCTTGTAGGCCAAGGAGCAGTTAACAGCTGCCTGCAGCTCGCTGAAGGGCAGGTCACAATTTTTCTCAGTCTTGCCAGGAGATACAAGGAGGGACAAAAGCCACATACTGCAGCTTGTGGGCTCCAAACTGCGTGCTAAAACCCCTTTTTTACTAAGATGGTGATGCAGCACATAAATAGCTGTTCATCCAAGGCTGTCCTTGGAGAGCTTTAAAGCTTGACTAATCAAGCCACTGCTGACCCAGGGTAGCAATAACCCTGCTTCACCTGGAAGATCAGGCTAGATGATCTCCAACCAACACTTCCACTCAATGCCTCCATGACTAAAATGTTCCAGGTATCCTACAGTGGGAAAGGCCAGAACTGCAGGAAGGAATCCTTCCCAAAGGCTAAGGACCTTCACACCTTTTCTCTCCTTGTCCTTGTGACTCTGGTGTAAAATCCTTGTGTGTATCAGTGAGAGGGAGCCCATAGTGTCTGACAGGCTGACAGCAGGACCAGACTCACTGCTGCAGCTATTCAGGTCCTCACAGGTTTCTGTATGAAAAGTAATTAGAACTTTTGTTCAAGTGTCTTGGAATCAAAAGGAAACATTTATCACAGCATATTTTTTTTTTATTTTTAAAGCTAAAAATATATAGAGCACAACAGCCTCAAGCAGTCCTGTAATCCTAAACATCAGCCACATGAAAAAGTGATGCAACATAAGGAAAGCAATTGGTTCAATGCATCAGGGGTGCACAAGTTGAGTTTACAACACTAACACAATCTGCACTCAAAAAAATTACCTGCCTCAGTCCAGTGTCTTGCTAGAGAAGGAAATTCAGTTCCTAATTCAGTAATTCATTAGTTGTAGAGGTAAAAATGGTCTTTATGCTTAAAAACATGAGGATACAAATAGCAGACGTGGACTTGAAACTCAGCTTTTGCATTCAGCTCTGCCACAGGCTTCCTATATAACATTTTGTAAATCACTAAGAACAAATTTTGTGAAACAACCCACTAATGAAAAAGCATCAGCTTCTGAGTACCCAAATCAATACTAAGTTTTCCAGTGGAGCTGCTGCTGAAGATTGCTGGAATGAGGGGTGCTCAGGCTCTGAATAATCACCCTGGCTGCCTGTGCATGCACATACCTGATCATGTCACTTAGCAAGTCACTTTGGGCCAAAGCAGAAGCCATTTGATATTTCACTTCTGTTTGCTAACCTGTCAGTAAAGCTATTCCTGTGGTAAGAAATAACATGGAACAATTCTCCCCCTTAATGGCTGCCTAGAAACTATGGCATTATCTCATTGTGAAAAGCAAGAGAACAAACGGGGCACCTGGAACCATAATGAAGTGTGACTTTTATTTTCAGAACACTTAAAATAATGAATGTGTGGAGCTGCACTGGCTGCAGCCAGAACTGCTGCATTTGTGTGGCCACTGATTAGATGAAGCAGTTTGTTACAGACAGCTAGGCTGTCTGATTGAGATAAATGCCTTTGCTAAGCACAGCCAGACTGCCTGAATTTATTTTTCTGGTGTTGCTATTACCCAGCTAAGAGTACAAATTGCTTTACCTGAGCATTTCTATACTTTGTATTTTATACATTACTTTCATTATCTATTCTTTTATTTTCAATCGGAGCCTGGAATTCTGTGGAACTGCAGAGACTGTTTGACTCTGTTAGTAAAATTTATACTTATCAGGTCTTTTGGATTTTATATTACAATTTACCCTTTTTATATTATAAAACCTTTTTTTTTCTTTTAGGAGGAAAGATGGAACATAAGGCAGGAATACCTGAATTATGACCACTGGTTACCAATCATGAAGCAGCACTTTCGTTTACAGTTCACGGAGGAGGTTCTGGAGTTTACCTCTGCCTATTTGACAAGAAGCTTTTATTAACTGCTCATAATAAAGATAATTTCTTGCTACACACAGGCTGGGCAGAAGATTTCTGCCTCATGAGAGAGAAAAGGATTTCTTGTATTTGTGAGACATGACAGAACATCAGTAATTGCAGCAAACCTTTCTTAGGACATTAGATCCAGTGTATCACATTTTGGTCTCAGAAGCAATCCCAGACACAATTTTCCAAGGAGAAGAATCTTGGATCATTTTTTAGGTAAGTAACAACCACAAGAGACTGAATTCACCAACATTTTTCTTCGCACAAATTGCTTTTTTTGTTGTGCCCTCAAAAAGTTTCTCAGGTATTGGGACTACAAATAAATCCAAATTAGCATTACTAAGGCTGAGTTACATATTTCTGAATGATACCAAGTAGAAGCCATGGTTTTTGATAAGTTGACTGGGACCACAGTGGCATTTGGTCCATATTTCTCCAGGGTGATGCTGCTGCAGCTCCTTCCCAAGGGACTCTTGTCACAGATCACATTTGGGCAGTAACTGAAAGCTTAGCTCCAAGTGGCATTACCAAGAATTTTTTGCTGCATTACATTATATCCCCCAAGGTGCAGGAGAACATTACTTGCAAGTTTGATGAGTAGCGTGCATTAGAAAAATGAAGCCATTAAATTCTCATAAGCTTTTCAATTTTTAATGTTATAAAACTCTAGAAATGCTTTTTGTACCCGGGGCATGCACCAGTTACCACAACAGCAAAGCCTGACTCTTCCTATTCAAGTCTTCCTAATGTCTCAGGCTCTCTCCTTCCCTTTATGCAGAACCATCCTCATTGTGGCTCCTTATGGCTCAGGCTGATTTTACTAAAAATACACAAGTGGCCCTTACTGACAAGGACCTGCACTGAGAAAAATGCTGCTTGCTATTTTCTGTAAGATGCATCTTGTTCTGTACCTTGGGATTTCTCATTTTGCCTTAATATTTTTTACTACAGTTCCAATTCCAGCTCATATTTCTCTTCTTTGTAACTGAATATTGGCATCTAAGACATCTTTCAGACCAATCTATTGACCCTTTCTATGAATTTATTATAATCCAACCCATTAGTTTCAGACCCTGTCCACACTGAGTTACATTTGTGGGTTTCTATCACTCCCTAATGATTGAAGTTTACAGGCTTTCAGACCATCATTTTCTTTTCGGCCTGGTAAATGCCACCTAGCACAGCCTTTCCACCAGGCAGAATGAAGATTCTATTTTTTGGCTGTTTCTGTTGCTTTCAGTCAATTTTTAAGAATCTGAGAAATATGTTTCAAAACTTTGTAAGAGACAGGCACAGACTGACTCTTACAGAGAATGCTATGAAAATCTCTTGTTTTACTTGTTTAGCAAAAGAAAAAACTCCAAATGCTCCAACTTGTGCCACAAAAGTGGACAAACAGAAATGTGCAAAACTGGATTAGCAGATGCCTCTGCCTTCATGTGAACCCAGCTGAGGAACTCAAATGTGTGTGAGCACAGATCAATGAATACACATTTTTCCACTCTGTAATCTTCATCCCTCAGTTAGTTATCATTTCCTGATTAAGCACAGGTATAAGATGCAGAATTTTCCCCAACATCACCCAATAAACAATTTAATCCTTATAATTAAAAATATCTTAACATCACAAAAGTGAAATCAGAGACTTAACAGACCCCCACAACTGTTCTTGTGTTAACACACTTCTGCCTCATCTGCCTCACTAACAAGTATTGTTTCAGAAAAATAAGCAGCTTCCCAGTGCTGCTTACACCTTCTAGGCACTTCATAGCAGAAGCCTGACAACTGTCCCTACACAAATAAATTTTAGCTGCATGTATTTTATGTACAGAACAGACTTATGAGGGAATAAGAGTAGCATCACAAATTTCAATCTGGTTAAGCCTCCCAAGCCACCTTTTAAAAATCAAATATACTTCATGTCACGTTTTTATTAGCAAGGAATTTCTTGTGCTGTCACATTATTCTCTTGCCAAGTTTGTTTATTTTTCTCAGAAGGTTTCTCCAGAGTAAAGCAATATTGATCAATGTAATGTCACTGACCCCAGAACACAATGTGTTAAATAATTCTCATTGTGCACATTCCATGACAAAACTGATGTGAAAACAATAATAAATGTTCAGCATAGGAGCTGGTTAAATAAAGCCTCTGGAATTTTAGGGTCACATGCTTTAATCCTATAACCTAGACTGCCTCTCTTTTTGTTTATATGAACTTACCATGCAAATGATTTTATTTGCTATTTGTAATTGAAAAATAAATCTACTTCAGAGCTCTAGAACTCAACTTCAAAACTCAATAGTTCATATTAAAAAGAAAAGAACCCTCAGTATCTCAGACTAGACCACCTGAATGATGTTTAAAAGCCCAGAAGGTATTTTGGGCACGCTTATTAAAATGCACCAGCCTTCTCTTTCTTTTGCCCTTCTCCCTAAGTGCATTTATTATGACATGTTTTACTTTCTTATCTCACAGCTTCTGCATTCACATACTCCTGTCACACTCCCCATTTTTCCTTAAGACTTTGTTCCTATTAGCATGTTCAAGGAATTCCAGCCTGCAGATTCTGTTCTGCACTTTCTGTGCCCAAAGAATGTGAAGTAAAACAGCTGAGACACAGAAACAAGAAAAGTTGATGCTATTTTATGATGTCTTATAGTTTACCAGTGGGGAGAATGGCAAATATGACTATAAACCCTGAAGGTCATTCCTAGGGATGTAGTGAACACTGATGCAATGCTCACTAATCTCAGCAGACATGATTTGGGAAAAAAAACTTAAAGCAAAGTGAGTCCTAGAGAGTTAAAACTCTCCTCTTGCCACCGAGCTCTCTCCAGCTCTGATCAGACCTCAAAAGTGTCCCAGAGCCTCAGAGACATCTCTGGACAGATGGGAATGAAACAAGAGGCACAGGAAAAAGCATCTGTGAACTGCCATTCAGGAATAAAGTAATTTTGATCACAACATAATTTGTAAAGACATGCAACTCTCTACAGCCTGCCAGACTGAGTCCCTCAGAAGGCCCCAGAGAGAACAAACAAATACCTGCTTCAAAGAGGTAGTAACTCAGCTATAAAAACTGTTAAGGATACAAAAAGCACAAAAGATGGATACAGATAGGGCAGGCAGAGCAACAGCAAGAAGCAATGAGGAGTAGTTTTCTTATGTAAGTGGGTTAATCACAGTCAAGTTTTTGTAGGCATGAAAAAATCCAGCATCTTAAAAAGAGTTTCAGAAGAGAAAAATAAGTAAGCAATAGAGATGTTCATGCAGCTTATGCCTGAGATGACACAGATGGGAGTCAAATGTTGGCTGATTCCCTGTCAAATGCAAGGCTACAAAACTCTTTTGGGGCAGTACTCTATAGAGATACAAACCAGGCCAGACTACAGCTGCTGAAGGCAAGGAAATGATGTTGCAATAACCAAGATGCAAAATCACTGACAGCTTGGATGAAAGCTCAGCAGTGTGCAAAGGCAGGAAAAGCTGTCATGCAGACAGAGTTAGCAGGATTTTGATAGGCTGGATGGAAGGAGAGAGGAAGAGCTGTGAGCTGAAGGGAACAAGCAGATTACTCATTCAGTGAGGAAGCAGCACAGCAGCTGGAAGGGGACAATGCAGGAGCTCTTGGGCAGATGAGAGGATCCAGGTTAGCAATGTTTTGTTTAAGGCAAAGCAGAGATGAGGGGACATCAGAGGTGCACTGAGATCATAGGTTGGTCATAGATGAGTGTTGAGCACAGAAGCAGATTTCCAACACTTTATGAATTCCATTAGCTTTGCCTAGAGAACTCCTTAACCACTCCAGGAAGGCTGGGCTTTACACTGTGAGCCAGTGACTGAAGCTGTTTCAGTACTTCACTTCTCTTGGAGCTACCTCAGCTGACACAGATTGCTCAGCAGATTTCCACAGCTCATTAATATTTTCTGCAAGTTAACTCTCAGACTGGTGGCTGTACTTCAGTGTGTCTCCTGCTACCACTGCCTTTCCAGACTTTTCTCTACATGATGCCCCTCATTTTCAAGATGCTCCCATCTTCCAATAGCTAACAAGAGCTGCAACTTCTGATCCATCCATGACGAACACCTGGATGCAGCAACAGGAATCTGGAAGACTGAATGGCAATTCAGAATTCTGTTTTCTGCATCTGTTTCTTCATCCCCACTGCTTTGAAAAATCCAGCCATGTGTCAAGTTAACATGAATTCTTTCCCTAAACTCCAGTTTTCCTGCAGTGGATCACACACCCCGAGTTAAAAGCCTTGTCAGCCCTTGCTGTTTGTCAAGCTTGCCCATAGAAGTACACAACCACAGACACAACCACAGACACAGACACTAATTAACAACATTCCATTGTGCCACAAATGAGAAATGCCAAGAGATCTACCTGCACCCTGCCCTGCTCCTTCCACAGCTCCCACTTCACGAGCACACATGCACACAGACAGCAGGCAGACAACAATATACAGAGAGAATGAATGGGTCTCTAGTGTTTCAGATTTACCTACAACCGTGTCCTTCCATCAGAACTTTAAGAGTGTTTTGCTTCTGGCACTAGCATTAGCAATCCCACAATACAGACTGTTAAGAAAAACGTTGCTCAACATTAGAGATAGTCAGAAACAGAGTTAGAAAAATCTGGGTGCTTCCCAGGAGCACTCTTCAAATTACTCATGTGCTAGAAGATATTTTACAAACTGCATTGCATAGCTGCTGCCAATGGATTATGCAAGTCTCTGACCAAAAATCAAAAAAAAAAAACAACAACAAACTAAAAATGAATATCCCAATGAATAGAAGAATGTGTACATCTCATGTATTAGAGACACAAACTGAATTTGAAATAAAGGACATGCATATGGAAAGTGCAAATATCTGAGAGGCAGTTGGGGGGAAAGAATTAAATGCAGATAAAACTCTCGCTGGTGAAAATAACATTTGAATTTAATTTTATATCCAGACTATTTTATATCCAGTTCACAGTCCTTTCATTCCTACTGTGGGAAAATGGGAACTGGAAAGAAGTCCCACCAAGGAGGCTCTTTTCTTTCCCTCCTTTTTCCTTCCTGTTTTTTTTAAACTTTAAAGTCTGTGATGACCTAAAGAAAGTAACAAAACAAAACTGTGTCCAATATTTTAAACTCAACTTTCCCTAGGGTCTCAAAACTGCATCTGTTCCATGTGCACTGAACTCAGCAGGAATACATTGTCCAAGATGACTAAAATATCAGAGTCTGCAGTGAGGGACACAAATATAAAAGTAATAGTAAGAAAAAAACATTTAAGAGGTGAATACATACAACCTACAGCTACTGCTTGGTAGAGCTAATTCCTCTTTCAATGTTTCTAGACTGTATTTATACTAAATTGCCCCAAATAAATTTTATCATTTAGCTTATAAACTAGGGTTTTAAAGGGGCATTTCTACATTCAGCCTGTAACATTACCTTGTAGGCAGCTTGTCTCATAAACTGCTTTGCAGGCTGCTTCCATATAGCAGGCACTGTAATCACCCATCTTACTTCAGTGTTTTCAAAGTCCGAGCCTCCTTGGTCACTGAGCTCCTAAAAAAGGGGAAAAAATAAAAAGAAAATAGAGGTGAATGTAAAATGATGGGTGTCTACACATTCTTTTCTGCTGGCTCTGATAACAGTAACCCTCTTTTCAATTTTTTTCCTGTTGCATCCATGCTACAAATCAGAATTACTTCCAACCTGCCAACAATGCTTTACTGTGCCAAAAGGTGGGATTAAGGTTGAAGCTTTCTCAAGGAGGCCTATAGAAAAGTTCAGTGCTCAAAATAAAGCAGAAATGTTGGCTTTTGCAAAAGCAGCAATTTACATTACAACCTATTTATGTACATCCTTAGCTATGGTTTGGGATTTGCTGTTAGCTTGAAGAATTCACACATACGTCTTGATTAATATACAGAAAAATATTTGGGGTATCATTGATGAACATTTATGTTTTACAATCTGGATTTTTCAATGACTTCTTTATACACCACTTACCTTTAAATCAAACTTTTATAATGCAGTTAACAAGGGGAAGTTACAGTTAACCCCTCTAAAAAATGACTGATTGGTCCTTCAAAATTTTGCTTTAAGCAAACATTCAAGACTAGTTTAGTACTTTTACTGTCCTTTTTTTCTCCCCTGAAAAAAGAGGGAAGTCTGTACTGCATTTGCAAATTAGGTGATATACTGACATGTTTTGGGCAAGGTTCCAAGTAAAATGTCATTACCATATGTCCTATCTAAATCTCCATCCAAACAGAGAAAGGTTCAGAGAGGTGGACAACAGGCCTTTAGAATGTGAAAAAAAAAAAGTTTCTGCATGTGCTGAGCCAAGGTGTTGTGTTTGTTTAGCTATGCTGCAGTTCAAAAATCCATGCTGGAAAAGGAGCACCTTTATACTGCACAGGGCACCACAGACAGACACAGCACAGTGCAAAGTAACAGCTCACTTACATGGCATGTCTAATTAGTTCCAGGATTCACTCACAAATGCCAGGGATTTAGTTATTAACACCAGGAAAAGGATGTAGCCCTGAGCAGGCAGAACAGCAAATATATGGGATTTTATCCAACATTCATATTTGCTAAAAATGTCCCCAGTCTACACACAGGTCCAAGTCTGTGACTCCACAACCAACCCCAAAAAAGTACAGTTAAAAATGTCCCTGACAACATGAGGCATTGGAGTGGCAGGATTGTTTCTCTGCAGCCATAGGGAACAGACTGGGATCTCAGAGAAAATAAATTAAACCCATTCAAAAAAGTAGGTTAGCTCTGAACCACAAGGCTATTTTAAACAACACTTGCTTGGATGAATACTCTGATTTGACCCAGGAATTGCTCTGCTCACACTGACATTACAGTGGCCCGTTGGAAGCCAATGTTTACTTAACTCACAATTGACTATTTACATGAGATTTAACATCTCAAAACCTGTTTACTGGGGACATGTATTCCACTGGAGAATAAGAAAAACAATCTTGTGATCCAAGAAGACTGCAACAAATGAGCACTGCAACATTTCAAATCAGAAATGGAGAATAATAAGCTTTTAAATTTTCTTGTCAAATGTACCTTTTTTTCCCCCATTAAAAATACAGTAGAAAATACCTAAGCCAATAAAAAGCTATTCAGGACTCTGCATCACAGGGATGCTATTAGTGAATCAAGCTTGACCTGTGCAAGGGGAAATTACTTCAGGCTATTGTTAGCTCTCCAGAGTCCACAGCCTGCCCAGAGTTTCTACACCTGCCTTGCTTTGTTTACATCAAATACAACTAAGGTCAAAGCTTGGCAAGGCCAAAAATATTAAGCTCATATTTATACTGGTTATAAATACAGAAAATCTTGATAAGGAAGTATTACCCCACCTTTAATGCCTGTTCCTTAAAGAACTGCAGAGCATAAGCAAATATCTCAAGTGCTTTGACTTTTTTGCCATTTGCTGCTGTCAGGTCTGTCTCCATGGTAAGATTCTACATGAAAGAAAATAACTGGAAGTTATTAAAAGAAAAAGGCAAACATCAAATTAATTCCCAGTACTTGAGGACAGTGAACTCTTCATTATTCACCTGATTAGGAAAAAGTGACAAAACTATTCTGAAGAGGATTTAACTCATCACTTGAATTTCCTGGATCATGACACTTTGCTGCTTATTTTAGACTTTGTTTTTAAACACTTACCATGCCTACAGATAATTGCAGGCAGAGAAAGAAATATGAACTAAATATTAAACAACTGCAATAGATACATCTGTAAGTAACTGCAATAAAGTTGCACATGCAAGATGCTTAATCCAAGTTAAAAGTATAGATTCTTGGTTTCCCACCAACAGATGAAACCAGAAAACACCTCAAAACAGAAAGTACTGGCCAATTCCCAAAGCTCTAAAATGGATTAAAGACAAAAACACAATCAGTAGGAATAATGTCAAACTAACAGCCCTACTGGCACTTGCAGTTCTGGCAATGAATTCTGGGTGAATTTGCTTGGCTGCTCTAGAGCTCAGTCTGGCTCTTATATCCCATTCCTGCGGACCAGATTTACTGAACAAACCAACCTCATGCAGACAGGACATGAAGATCTAAGCAAAGCAGATTCCGAACTTTTAAGATCTGCAAGAAAGGCTGGCAATATACAGCTGCCAAATGCAGTGAGAGACAAAAGGAATCATAATGCTAAGTGAAGAGTTTAATTTACTCTGCAAATGCAGAGATGCTTCACTTCCAGTTCACAAAAATTTAGTAATGTTCAGAGGAAAACAACTTGAGTAGCGAACACAGTTTGGGTGTTACTTACACCAGTGGTATGCAGCTTCATCTTAAACTTCTCAAAATACAACCAGTGCTTTGATTCAGTGGGATCCAAGTCATGGTAGAAGTCTCTTGCTGCATAGCCAAAGCTATGGAACTTTCTCTCTGGTGTGAGGAGGATTGTGGTTGGGGTCTTCTGGTTGGAAACACCTGGATCTCCACCTTCCCATCGTCTGGCCAAAAAGTGAAACAGCTCCAGTGAGTGATGCTCAAGGTTAGAGCAGCAGGAAAAAACAAGTGTATCATGAGAAAAAGCCATGAGGTGGCAAACTGCACAGACTGCTTTTCCCTCCAAAGATAGTAATTTCAAACTTTATAATACAAAAATCAAGTGGGTTTATTTCCACCTAAGAAAAAAGGAGTGCCATTTTCATTTCAGGTAATTTAACACATTTTTGTGGTTATGTATAATTCTTAAGGATACATCACACTCAGATAAGAACACAGGTTCCCTGAAGTAAGCCATACACAGTTAAGGAAACAGTTTCGTAATTGTAATTTCTACCTAAGCCAACACATGAAATAAATACTGTAGAGAAAAAAAAAAAAAACAGTAATTATCCAAGAACACTACTAATAAAAACCCAAACATGGCCTTTCCAATTGTGGTTCAGACTTCATGAACGGTTACTTGCAAGGGATACTTTTCCCATTTTGAATTAGGGACCTGCTTAAGTCATCTAACGTTCACCAGGGGGAGGTTGAGTAAATCCCCATTTCTGTCCCAGAGCATTCCCTGAAACAAGACAAGCCAGTTCAACCAACATCTGATCATGTGCTTCATTTCCTAGACACCTGAAACTCTGAAGGCATCCATGCCTGCAGATGCTGAGCTCTCTGCACTGCACTTTCTACTCATGTGAAGTTGATGGATTTTGTGTTTCAAATACCCAAAATGCTGTACAAGGTTTAAACTATCAAAAATGAGGCAGCCTTCCCCAACCTCCAAGGATGTTAAAGGCACCAAAATATTTCTGTCACTACTGGTGAATAAAACTACCCTATCTCATCAAGATTGTGATGGTATTTTTAGAGGATACCCATGAAAGTATTAAGGCAAAGGTAAACCCAAAGGTCAGACAGCAGAAAGTTGTAGAAACAGCTGTGAGCATTCCTTCTCCATCCCAAAAAAAGGCAGAATGGAAGAAACTCACATTACTGTTCCTCCCCCCACCATATACAAGTACTTTCTGTATGAGAAACAAACATTTACCAGAAAACATTTTCTTAAAAAGGCATCAGTGGAAAATCTGTTTATGCTCTCAGACATAATCATAACACAGCTCAAACAGGAGCCAAGTTAAGATCACACAGGCAACTGCATTCATTATTAAACTACACGTCAATTGCTTTTTCTAAAGATAGCAAAACGTACTTTCAGAACATACTCCTGCCAAAGCCCTCATTCTGAAGCACAAAAAGTCTGCCTTGCTCTGTGGTAGCTGTTTATGTGACATAGGAAGAGTATGCAGAAAAAATAATTTCCATTTCACTCTCAAAAACAGTTGACTCCATTGAACATTGATTGACCTCCAGACCAAGGCAGAAAACTGACATGGCAAACTGCAATCTAAGGGGTTGGTACTTGGCAAAGTAACAAGGAATGGGATCTTCTGAAAGGCTGAGACCCCTTCACATCATTCAACTGGATCAAACAGAGCAAAATCTCTCTTTTTAGCTCAAGCAGCAGAGAATAACACACCTGAACTTCCCTCAGTGCAGAGGACAATTCCACTGCCCTGAAAGCAGAAACAGCATGATGAGGAGTGGAATGACTTCACTTGAAAAAACTTCCCTAAATCTGCCCAGTTCCGCTGCACAGCCCCTGAGCCATCATCAGCTGGCAAGGGCTCTGCTCCAGATCATTGCTTCCAACCTCCTGCTAGAAATGCACTTGGTCAACTCCAAAACCTTTGAGTAGGTGTTACAGCAAACATATGGTTCCAATGTGAAGAAGCTGGGATCTCACAGCTCATGAACAGAAAACACTGCTATTCCAGCAGATTGTTAAATCCCACACACCCGCTGCAAGCAGAGAGGAGACAGACTGATATCGTTTTTGCTTGGAATCATTAATGATTCATTCTGAGTCACTGGTGGGAAATGCCATAAATAGGCTGTGGCTAATAACAATGCTTCTTTGTTTTTCATTATGACCAGGCACATTTTCTCTTTCTGGAATAAGCATGCTTAAGGTGCAGTTTAAATGAAGACAAATTTACGTTCAACGCCGCGGGATGAAATTTTCAAAGCCACCTGGAGAATTGGATGTTTGCTTCCTGATGAGTTTCTGATGGAAACTGGACACAGTAATTGCTCAGCACCTTCCAAAGCCCCCAGCTTGTATTATTGTTCAGTCACAGAAAGCACAGCAAGGAAAGACAAGGGGACGCAGGACTCTACCATCTGCAATCTGAGATTTAGAAATACTCGTGTGTGATGTTTTTCTAGAGAGAAGCAGATGCAAAAGCATGGGAATGGTAATTCCTGGCTGCAACACTCTTGCCAGGTGGAGCCCTGGCCTCCCTCCAGCTACAGGAGGATTTTCCTGCTGCTCTAACCTTTTAGTCAGTAGGACTAAGACAGCAATGCTTTCATTTGCAGTTTCCTTTCATGGTTCCAATACAGGCAAAATAATGGTAAAAATCAGGAAAAATAAAAAGGAAATGCCTATCAAAGGCATAAACCTATACAAGCCAGAACTGCTATAAATACATGTGAGGGATATTTTTGCAGTGCAGAATCACAGTTTAAAAAAAACTATTCAAATAGAAACAAGGTAGATTTCTTCCAAATGCAGACATATGAGTTCCTAGGATGACATAAAGTGAAGTATCTGAACAGAAATATAAACAACATAGACGTGTTTATAACCACAGAGCATCTAACTGTATACTAGAAGTGAAAATAGAAACAAGAGAGTCAGTGAGGAAGGAAGGACAAGATTATACAAAGGTTAGAGAAATGCTTTTACTTCCACTTCAATCTGGCTAAGACAGACCAGAGAGGGACTTGTGCAGAGTGATGGGAATTTGATCCAGAGCTGTAGCACCACAGGCAAGGAAATGAAACACTGGGGTCATCAAAAGGCAGCTGAATGCCACCAGCACGGTGTATGCAGAAAAAAGGCAGGTGTGTGCCTCCCAATAAATACAGTCAAACAGGGAAGAGAGGGAAAGGGCAAAAACCTGAAGTTGCACTGAAAAGAGACCACATTCTCCCTCCTTCCAAAGACAGACTGCCATTTGTTTCATAGCCACATGCATTTCTTCATTAATTTCCATTTGTGAAATACTCCCATTCAGCTACCCAGCCAGTAGCCAAAACATCTGTAACTTCATGTAAGCGCATATAACCCAAGAGGAGTTTTGCACAACTGTGTAATATCTCAATATTCCCTCCAAATGAGATGCTATTAACTCATTGTACAGCAGCAAATTTTCTGTGTGGCTCTGGCACTGCCCTGCTCACTGAAGTGCTGAGCTCATGGCCAGGCAGCTCAGATGCCTTTCCTCCAGTCTCAAATTATGCTGCAAAGAGCAGTCACTGTAACACATTCCCTCTGCAAAAAGAACCTGAACCACAGCTACCTGTAACAGAAGCTGGGGGCAACTATCAAGAGTTGTCAGTACTACCTAGAACTGATAAAACAGTACCAATGTTTTGCAATCAAAGTGAAGTCATTCACTGAACATTTACAAACCCACACCCAACTCCAAACACGCTGAGATGAGTGAGGCCACTCATACATTTAAAGATAAATATATGCTGAAAGAACTTTGTTCATTCAATGCTTATAAAATCTTTTTTTTTTAGCACTGAGCATCACAGCAAATAAACACACAGTCAAAAATGTGACTTTGTTTGCCTCCTAATTACATAACAAGAATCATGGCACTGCTGGCACTACACTCAAATCCGGAGCTAAAGCCCTGTGTGTTCACCCTTTTCCAAAGTAGGACCTTCTAAACAAACCCATCTTACCCTTTTAGAGAAAAGCAGCTTTGTTAAAAGGCAGTCAGAAACCTAAGTATCTGGAAAGAATCAACACTAAGGAGGGAAGGTGGAAAAAAAAGTTAGGAAGTAGAGAGGACCATGCATCACTGGTGTGCTTTATTTTAATGTAAACACTCTCGAGTGCCGGCGGGAAGCTACATTTACTCTGCTGAAATATTTGTAAGTCATCCTGCATGCAAGCCTCATTATATACAGCCCTTAATACCTTCTGAACTACTGCAGACTTACCTTAATGAATAGATCATTCTTTTGAATGGTTGAATTCATGATTGAATTTCATGATTTCATGAGTATTAATATATATAAATATATATAAAAATATTACATTTATTATTTAGCAAGTCTGTTTCAATTATATCTTGTCCAAATCCTTTCCAGAGAGAAATATCTATTTAAAAAATTAAGATAATTCTTGGTATTAAAATATTTGCCATTGATTGAAATACCTGTTGGAAATATGAATACACCCCCCCAAAAAAAGTTCCTCCCCTCTGGTTGGAAACACCAGAAGTAATGGAAACATGGTTTCCAACTTCATGGTTGGAAACACCATGAAGTAATTTATTTCATTTCTTTCAACTTGAGTATCTCATATCACAGCTACATAGCTCTGAAATCACAGTCAAGCTGCCATTACTGCATAAGGAGGAAAATGTCGTGTTTTGAACCACAAGCAGCCAAATGTCAGCTGAGATTTGCAATATAATCTCAGCACCTGGATTTCAATGTCCCAGTGACTGACAACAGGAAGCCCGGTAAGGAGAAGGGATTTCCCCAGGGAAGGAGAATCTAATCCATATTGTGAATCCAGCAGCAAAACCAGGTCCTAAGGTAAAACTTGAGCCCAAGGCACCTCAAGGACTTCCCCAGAAACACCAGTGATTCCACACAGTAAAACTTCCAGCATTTACAGGAGCAACACAGAGTTGTTCTAAACACAATTTAGGCTTGCTCAGATACAGCTTCTCTCTCGTTCCATCGAACTTCTTTAAGGACTTTAATTAACGAATTAATTGCTGCCAAAGACAGCAGGAATTGATAAACATGGGTTCCAGCCTGCCCACCCTGAGAGCTGTCTGAGGCAGCAACACAGGGTGTGTCCTTTGACTTCAGCCTTGTGCACCTTCCAGTGCTGCTCAAAGAACAAGACATGGCTGAAATGCAGAAAAGACCTGGAAAACATTACTTGTCCATCCTGCAAAAGGTAGATAGCTTTGCAACTGGATGGCAGACTACCATTTCTAAATTTACTTTCCTTCCGACAGTATTTTAAATCCCTCAGCTGCATTAGTGTGCAGCTATACACAAACCAACTATGCAGGCTGATTGCACAATCAATAGTGTCTGCTGAGATTTAGGGAGCTGCATTCAGCCACCACCTCTGCTTAGAAAAATGCAGTATATCACACTGGACTGCAGCAAATTATGCTTTTTGACCTTTTGTTCTCACAGTACCTACTTCTGCAACAGCAGCATCATTTACAAGAACAGCTATGGTTGAGCTTTCCATATAGAATTTTTTATGTTTAAAATTATCTACATCTTGCTCTCATTAGTAATTTTAAATATATTATGATAAGAATTAAATATGTTTTAAGTTATAAATAAAAATTTTAAAAATACTATAAAATATTATAGCAATGGCTTGCAGGGCAAACATCTCAGGTAGCTGCCATAACAGTTTTTGCATTTGTGACTGCATAGAGTTGTATTGTGCTGATTTAATAAAGAAATAAAAAATAAAAAACTCCCTACATCACAGCATCTAAACTCTGTCCTTTACACACATATAACACAGACAGATTTCACATCAAGCCTTCATTTTCATATTCATGCCTTTTGATTGCTTATTTCCCAACGTCAATGGATCACTGTCATAGATTTGATTCAGATTTAATACCACAAAGTTTACATCAGCCAAATGAACTCCCAGTGCAAGTAATCAAGTGTTGTACACCCAACTATACACAGTGTGATTCCAGGGGATGGGCAGCTCCTGGATGTCATGACTTTGGAAAATCAGTGTCTGAGATAAGGGCATCCTGACTTACTGATTAACTGTGCTCCCTGAACAATTCTGAATACTCAGATTCCTCCTTCTATTCTGTCATCTTGTAACCTCAGCAAAATAGGAAAGGGGATGTGCTCCCATGGACTGCTAAAGCAAATCAGAATACAATAAGATGCAATAAAAAGTCTTAACCATGAGAAATCTGCACACTGTGATAATGCCAGACAAATCCAGGCTCCTGCAGAAAATATCTATGGCTACTGCAGGCATCCCATGTTCTCAGAGTCACAAAGCAAATGCTGCATTGCAGCCCTTACCTCATTACATGAATACATTCTGGCTCCTTGGTGAAGCTGTAGGCGTAGCCACTGGAAGTTGTGCCAAAATCAATAGCCACAACAACAAGAAATAACTGTTCTACAGCATCCTCTGCATCAGAGTCCTTCTGTTAAGCAGCAGAAGCAAAACACACACAGTCACTGATCAGAATCTTTGTAACCTGCCACAAGTTCTGCTCTGCAAGACCTGCATATCTCTTCAGTGAACATGAGGACTTCTCTAAATTTACCCTTGTGACCAAAGTTGATACCAGAAGGCTGCACATTCCAATGGAATTGGAAATTCAGTGCATGACTCAAAATATATGCTAGAGCCTTTTATACATCATTTTCTATTCAAAGCTTCCTTCATACTCATTTCTGGAATACCTCTTATGCTGTATTATTAAAACTTTTGGGTTTGGGGCTGGTTTGCTTGATTTTTTCTTAAACTGATCAACTGAAGAGTTTGTCCATCAATGTGATATATTTGGGACCTACTTGGTGGTTTTAGGAGTTAACTATACCATAAGTATGAAAATGAAATACAATTACCATTCAAAAACAACAGAGACAAACCCACCCAAAACACAGGAAAATAAGGTTTACATCCCATGTTACAAAGAAGAATTTACATAACACCCATTTAGCCAGCACTACATGCTGCACTCCTCCTGCCTGTGCTGGGATGAGGGAAGCTGTTCAGCTGCTCATGATGAATTTGAATCCTTCTCCTGCCTTTCACCTGTAATCCTGCAATCCCTGCAAAGCACAGTCAAGGGCAATATGCTCCAGACCCTTCACCAGCCTTATTTCCCTAAATCCACCAGGACTGCTCAGCCTGTACTCCCAGAAACACTTGGAAGCAAGTGATGATACCTCTCACAGAGCAGCTGCCTCATGGCCTCACTCTCTGGGCAGTGCTCCACCACAGATCTCTGTTAATTCCACACCTCTCCCTTTCTGCACATTCCTGTTGTCTCCCTACATTTTCCAAGATCTCTCCATACACCTGCTACTTGAAATGGAGAAACAAGAGCAACAAGTTTTGGTCTCTAATCATAAGAGACTTGTTTGGATTCTCCTAATGAAAGTTTTTCAACTAAGGCAATGTCTTCTTCAAAGAGTTTAAGGAGCAAATTGAACTGAAATATGATGTAATTCATCAGTGTGACAGAAGTAAAAGAGGAATTTCAAGAGTATATAGAGAAAGAAGGGAATAAGAGCCAAAAACTATGGGAGAGAGCACTGGAAATCCTGAAGATGGATTTTTGCACAATTCTGAACTTGGATCAGAAAGCTACGGCAGTGTTCCACCATAGGCTGACAAGGATACAAATGTGCTCTGAACACAATCCCTTGCAATAACATAAAGCACACTGTGCATGTGTTACAAATCATACAAGTGATCTTAAAAAAGGGTGGGAGTTAGTTTTAATAAGAGTTTAGCAACAAAATTAGCACAATGTACAAGAGATTAAAACACACTACCTATGGGACATGCTCTTGGTTCTAAAAGCTTACAGAAGTGGCTATTTTCTTTAATAAATGAATCCAGTTATTTCTATTCAGAGCTTCTACATCTCTCTCTCTCTTTGGGCAGATTCTTTTCTCTGAGAATTTAGGTTTTACTGTTGAGTCCCATGTATATCCTCCATTTTTTTTTCCTGAAAGGAAGAAGACTTCTCAGGGGCTGCCTAAACCAATCAGTGATAAAGACAGGGAAAGACCTTGGGAACCCTGAGAATCAAGAAGCCCCTGTGTTTGATATAAAAATATGCAGGAGCAATTCTATGAGCTTAGCAAATGAAAACCAGCAAAACCAGGAGCCTAAGGAAAGGAATCAGAGCTCTGTCAACAACTCCACTGTGACCAAAATCTCACTTACTACTATGGATAACATAAAGGGGATCAGTATGGGGGAAATGACAACTCTAAAGAAATGATGTCCCACTATACAGGCAGGAGAAGGTGATGTAAGCATGCAGTATAATTCAAGAGTGCATTTCTTACCACAATGTGTGATGGAGACAGGGGAGTTATTCCAGGGTCTCCCAAGCTTTTGGCTGGTGATGAGTAAGCAGATGTGGAAACTGCATCTGAAAGGAAGCAAACACCCATCAGTGACAGCAAGCGGAATGAGTAAATAAAACAGTTACTTTGCACACTGCTAAACTGTTTTCCAGTTGTAAAGAATCTGCTAAAACACAAAGCAAATTCCACAGCTGCCATCTAAAACATGTTCTGCCTTTAAAACATGCTAAGACACAACTGTCGTTTTGGTTTTAAAATGTCTGTCTGACCTTCATGACTATTACCATCCCTTTATTACATTGTCATATACAATCTTAAAAGTCCTCCTAAACATATTCAAAAATCATAGTTGGTACAAGCAGCTTGAGCACCACAGACTGCCTAGAATTTAAATGCATGAATGCAGAAACTAAACACAAGCTGTGAGATCCAAAAAGACAGACCCATTTACAAGAAAAAGAGGAGCTGAGAGCAACTGGAGAAAGCAGGAAGAGTAAGCTGCAATTCGTCCATCCTGAGCATTTATTCTGAAACTTGCCCAATACTCTGTTTTTATCCTTCACTACACTCTGCACTGGAACATCCTGCAGCTGTTAATACTACTGCAGGACAGAATCCAGCTGGGAAAAAGGAAAGCATTATTAACAAGTCATCAAAGAAATATTTCTACCCGGCATACAATACTAAAACTTCATTTAAAGGCACAGACCAAATGAGTAACAAATACTGTAATGCACTAATTTTATTTTTCATTCTTTCATTTACATTGTTGATGACAGAAAAAGAAATGGCTTAAAACAAATTAAGCTTAGATGGATTTATATATAATCTGAAGAATGCAATAGTTTATCAAAATAGAATGTACAAAAGGTACCCACACCCTGTCCATGCTCATACCCCTCTGCTCCAAAATTTAAGCCCCGAGTGCTTACTGAATTCTCTTCCACAGAATACAAGCTATAATTAGATGTAAAGCAGAATGATGTAATAGGCCTCTGAACATGATTAATAATAATTAAATAATAAGTAATACATTTCAATGTATTTTTATCACCTACTTGGATGCATCACACGTTTATTCATAGCATGTAATGCCTAGACATGACTGACAATTCAGAGCATCAGTCCAAGATGACACTGGCTCTCCAAGACCTCAGAATTACATGGGGAAAAATGGCAATCAAATATATCTTGTTTCTCAGGGAAGATTCAAAAACCCTGCAGTGGGTAAGTATGAGAGAATTCGCCTGCAGCGAAAAAAAATCTTCCTCCAAATCTTAATTTTGGTCTTGAAACTTCATATATTTCTTGAAGATATAACATGCATGTTCAGCCTGATTTTTAGAAGCATTTGCAGAAGCACAGTATTTGCATTTTCTACACTAATTCTCCAGGAATATATTAAGTTACTCCTCTTGCAGTGAAGTACAAAAAGTCACAGGCCAAGTGTGACAAGCACAGAATCTGCTCTGTTCATTAAGACATCTTTGGAACAGATGCTGTTATCAGCCTCCTTTGTGCCATTTTTACCTCTTAATTTTTGCACCAGCAACATGGTATTTATTTTAGAATTGAGAAACAGTATCTCAACACAGAAAAAAAAAATTAAATAACTAACAAAATACATTCCTTGCATCCTGCTGTAATTCCTGGCTGGACCTGCACTACACTTCCTGAGCAGACCAGGACATTGCAACAGTGACTCAACATCTTTGGAAACCTGCACTTTACCCACATTTAGGATGCTGATTTGAAGCACAAAATGTAGACATCAATCCATGTGTTTTCAGTGTTTCACTTTGCCACCATGCTGATTTGAAGCACAAAATGTAGACATCAAGCCATGTGTTTTCAGTGTTTCACTTTGCCACTTTTTGGTTACCTGTTTCGGCACTCATGTTTCACAGATGAGCTGGGGCAGCTCCAGAGGAGGCCACAGAGATGATGACAGGGCTGGAGCACCTCTGCTGTGCAGACAGGCTGGGAGAGAAGGCTCCAGGGAGACCTCAGAGCACCTTCCAGTACCTAAAGGGGGCCTACAAAAGTCAGAAAGGGACATTTTACAAGGGCGGGTAATGACAGCACAAAGGGAAAGGGCTTTAAAATGAAAAAGGGTAAATTTCCATTAGACATCAGGGTGAAATTCTTTACTGTGACACTGGAGATGCACTGGCACAGGTTGTCCAGAGAAGCTGTGCAAGTGCTCAAAGCCAGGCTGGACAGAGCTTGGAGCAACCTGGCCCAGTGGAAAATGTCCCTGCCCATGGTTGAAACAAGATGATCTTCAAGGTCCTTTCCAACCCCCCAAACTACTCTGTGTTTCTAAGGTGCATTTTCCAACCTGTCTTCAGCTATCAGCCTTGAAAAGTTATTTTTATCTCTGTATGCAACTCAGAAAATTCTGTGTGACAGGATACACATTTTTGTATCTCAGAAAGCAGTGAATAAATATCCAGAGCAATACTGACATCCATCCAATGAAACCACTAACTTTGGTGGTGTGGTACCAAGAATTAATCCTAATTAATTAATAAAAAAGACCCCTCCAAACCCATGACCATCCAGCACTGCCTTCATGGCTCCTCCTGCAAATACCCAGCTAAATAAAATAATTCTACAATGCATCCTGGATCTAACGCCAAAACTTCTTAGCAGGCAGTGAAATGACTGTTAAAAGCAAATTAAATTAGGATATTTGTAACATTATATTATCTACCCCATCTGAACTGCAAGGTGTTAAAATATATTTGTCTGTGTGGGAGCTTTTGTATTTTGTTGAGTTAGTGTTTCCATGGTGAAAAAAATGTGCACGTGTAACAATTTTTACAGCTGTGTTCTGAAGAACAGTAAATGCATGGATATTCCAGGATGTTTAAAAATCCCTTATCTCTAAAGCACTGTGATTGGTTGATCTGACAGAAACAAAAGCATCTGTTCCAAGCCAGAGAATGGGAAAAGGGTTCCAAGGAACCTGATTTGCAATCAGGAAACTGAAAAATGATGCTTAGACTGTCCTGGATAGGATCAGGGTATTTGGAACAGTTCTTGGAATCAGAATGACTTAGAATGACTAATTATGGCTTCTGCAACAAAAAAACATAATCAAGTAATGTTCTACATAGCTCAAGTTCCAGCTTTATCTCCATGTTTACTAAGGATCTTTATCTCTGTCAAACTACATGCTATGACAAAAACACAGCTAAACAGTATGCACTAAATAAACACTTAAATTCTTGCCAATTTACACACCAAATTAAACTGAGGAATCTGATTTAGAATCCAAATTAAATAAGTCCTCAAACAAACCAGTATTTAAAATAATCTTTTTCTAAATATGATGTAAACTTCTTGAATAAAAATTCTTATATTTACTTCTGAGCTGAATATTAACCTGGAATATGGTTTGGATAATTTCAATAAATACGTATAGACTACATCTGAACACATTAGGATTTCTGACTTAAGTCCTAACCTAAGCAATTGGCAAAGAACACCTTGTGCATTTTTAAGGTGATCAGAAGTTGAAGGGAAAACAGAGAAGGCTCCCAAACCATTACAGAATTAGCAAAATTATGAGATCAGAAGATATTGTATTAATAATGAAATCATGTCCATTATCACATTAGCTCCAATTGCTGGTTTAGCAGACTTAATTTAAATTAATCCTTCTTTTCATCTAAACAGATGCAAGAGTTTATTTTCTGTGGTTTCCTGCAATGCCTAATCTGTTTAGCTCTTTCTGTTCTTCAGTAAATGATCAGCAACATTGTAGATTTTGACAAAATGCAACGAAGGATTAACCTTTAAGTGTCAAAGAATGCAGACTAAAAACAAAGTCCAGAGCATTTATAAAAACTTTGCTGATGCAGTGTGGATATTTCACTGATTGAGTGTTCAGCTGAATCTGATTTTCTGACAGATCTGGAGAGCAGGACCAAGCTCATTATTTAATTAGAAAAATCAGTTAATGGCAGCTGGAAGGCCATCAGTCTGTTCTGAATTTTTGAGAGCCCCTGCCAGACATTCCTACTCAGGACTGGATAAATGAACTTTAGGGAACTACTAAAAAAGCCAAACATGGACCAATACAGTCCCAGATAATCAGCCTCAAGCCAGCAGCTAAAGAAGGGCGAGTGCTGGACCTCCCAGTCACAAGCCACTAAGGTGGTACTCAAACAAACAAAAAAAAATATCAGCAGCCACACAAAATCTTCCCTTTTCTGTTCAACTTTTCATCTGTATGTAATTCAGCTACATAAGGCATCAGTAAAATTTTCTGCTTCACATATTATGAACCTTGTTTGTTTCCCCAGTGAAGGAGATGCCAGAGCAGTGGATTCTGTCTAACCCAGGTGCCATAAACAATGGATAAAGTAGAGTGGGCTTTGTCACCAGGGAGAATTTAACAGGACAAATAAATCAGGAACCTGGGAATCAGGGTGTGGGGCTGTGCAGCATGATGCCCAGAAATGCTGCCACACCAGGGAAGGGGGGACATTTCTGAATGTGCCTTGTGTCACCAGTTCTGTGTATGGAAAAGAAACAACTTTTTTAAAAAGAAGAAATAAGGATTCAAGCCCCAAGTCTGCCATCAGAAACCATTTCAGGTACATTCTGCACTACTTTGGAGTGATGGCTACAAAAGCAAAGGCTTCACCAGAGAAGCTGCACTTTCCAAATCTTCTCCGACCTCACTCCCACATGACTGGACCTCTCTCCTACAACTGTTTCACAAACCAAAGAATAAGCAAAGGAACATCTGTAAGAACATGCCTGGACACCTGTCTGTATTATATCCCAATCATAAGTAAATTTGTATTTCTGTCCTGAAAGAGTGCCCACAAACCCAGCACAAACTCTTCCCACAACTTTCTGAATCAACAACAGGATCAATACCATTCCCCACTTCAGATCAGAGTTCCAGTACTTTAGTAAGTGCTTTCACAATAAAGACATCAGTGAGTCCCAGCACAGCCTTTTCCAAACTCCCAGCTGAGAGTGGTGCAGGACACCACCCTGGCTCAAAAGGAAAGCTGCAATAACTCTTTTTGATTTGTGTAATGCACAGCCACTGCTCCAAATGCCAAATCATCCCAGCACTCAGATATTTGTAGACTCCTGAACCAGGTGCACAGGGGAAGTTGGGATGCATTAGACCTACTAAAAATGTCTCTATTGCAGCTGATCTTTGTGGCTCCAATAAATCCATGTTAACTGAACTCACCGTGAACACACTGAACATGTCACAAATCAAACATTGCAAGCATCTCATGGCCCTTTGTCTGCAATTTCCAGCCTCCAGCATGTGGTAAAGGTGAATGCTGCTGTGTGTATACACACTGCTCTGCTCTCAGTCAGGTTGTGGGTAATACCAAAATCTTAGCCAAATTCTTTATTTCCCATTCAGGCACTACATCTGGATTTAAAATTTAAGAAAAAAAGAAGGGAAAAAAAGGGAAAAATAAGGATGTACTGAACCAAACAGGGGTATAGATCAGCCATCAGGCAACAAAAGAATGGAATAAACCCATTATTTTTCATTCAAAATATTATAACCTTTTGAGCATCAAAATAATTTTGACCCAAGCAAACCTTCCTAATGATGTCTGCACAAGAAAAGAGGGGTTTACCATATTGCTATTAGCTGGCAACTGCTGCACTGATGAAGAAAACCTTATTCAGCTTTTCCTATTGCTGAGATTTTCCTTTGCATTAGGAACAAAATGCCAGAGCTTCCAAATGCAATGTGACAACCTAGAGCATTTTACTGTAAATACAAAGATGGCCTTTTAAAATAATTACAGAACAATAAAAAGAGAGATGGAGAGAAGCAAAAAAAAAGTCTTAAAATATTCTTATGCATAACAAAAGGATCCCATATTTCATAGCAGAAGTAAGAACCTTCTGTTCCTGCTGAAACCAATGGAACCACTGTTATGACCATCAATTAAAGTCCTTTGTTTTAAAATGCCAGCAGGCATCCAGCTGGTTTGCTGAAGACTGCAATACACTTCTCTTCCAAGAATACAGCCATAGCTAATCTCTGATACAAATCCAAGTTTCCTGATACCCTTTCATAATATCTAGTCCTCCAAAGAACTGGAATTCATTGCACTGATACCAATTAGAGCACGAGGATTTCCTAAGTAAAAATAAATAAATAAAAAATCTCCCAATACTTTGCACAGAATTCTAAAAATAAGACATGTTTGTCATTACAACTTTGACCTTTTCCATTTATTTCTTTTATATTGTCTCCCATCACAATTATGCTTTGACTAGAGGGATTACATTTTTACTACACTATGAATGCTTTCTAAGGTAATTTTAAGATTTTACCATTATTGTTAAGAGTATCAAAAACCAACCCCAGTTTCATCCCATCACTCGCTCTGTGGACAATATTCATTTTCCCGAGCCTCAGCAGCAATGGGAGACCAAAAGACGCCACCAATTTTCTGTGAACTTAATTTGAGGTGAAAGAAACACGCAAGAACTCGCAATAACCTCCTGAAAATGCCACATGGGTTATGTTCACTCCTCCTCTATCTGACAGGACATAAGCTAAAATACTTTACTTACAACTCATCTGATCTCTCTAATGCTTGGTAAGATGGACTAAAGCTGAGCAATCACACTCACTGGGTGTGTGATGCCCCAGCTCACCAACAGCTAAGGGTGTCCTTAAGCTGCCTTCAACTCAAACCCTTTCACCCTCTACACTGCAAGGTCCCAAATCCAGCTCCACCCTGAATGCCCTGAGAGATTTCCAGCTTCTGTGATCAGTCAGCTCCCTTTTCCCTCCCATTTCCTTCCCCACCCCCTGATGGGATTGCAGCGTGCTCAAAACCTGCTCACACCCCAGAGCCTGGGGTGAGGGGAACTCACCAGCAGTGCCCTGCAGGGATCCCTCTCTTCCCACATCCCAGCTCCTCCACAGCCATGCACTACTGCCAGGAGACACAACTCTGATCCTGGTTTACCTCCAGCAAAAGGCAGCAGGTGTTATGTTGTGATAAAGGTGGGTTAACAACAGATTTGGCTGCTCAGAGTGGTAAAAGACAATTCTCCGTGATTTCCCTAAATATTCCCTGACACAGATCTGTAAGAGACACCTTCAGTGCACACTAATTAAACTTCTCTCCCTTCAACAAGCTCTTCTTTGAACTTGCTTCCTTCACACTGCTTGCACTATTTGCAAGCACTGCCTTCCTGTACCTCTCACCCCCTCCCTCGCTGCTTCCAGGAACAGGTAAGGAACAGAAAACAAACCCCAAGATGTACAGAACTCAGGTGAAAAGAAACCTTCCTGGAAAAGGTTTCCTGCTGCTTCTCCTCCATCATCATGCCTGCCCTCATCCACCTCCTCCACTTGGCTCACTGCAAGGTTGTCAGGAATGGCACTACTGAGATTATGCTCTAATTCCCAGGACCATGCTCATAACATTTGTGATGTTAATCACTCTCTTTGAGAAAATCACCATTTCCCAGCTCAACTGGACTGGTTCAATGCTTTTTCTTTTTAAAAAACAAGATCAAAATATTACAGCTATAAACATGTTTTACTACAAGTTTCTATTTAAGAACCATGTCAAGATACAATTGTATCCTGAAAAGAATTCAATCCTACATTTCTCAATCAAGGTAGTCAAAGAATCACTGCTCAGCTTTTCAGACTGTGCATCCAGCACACAGGAATAAGAACATTTTGGGGGGAATTTGTTCACTTAGAAAGCAAAAAGGTTATTTAGTTTTCAAGCATTCCTAGATTCAGGAACAGCATCTTGCAGTGCATCAAGCTGGATGAATGTAGTGACACCTTTTTCTTAAAACATGAATTGGGAAAAAATTTGAATCTGTTTGTCTTCATTTTGACAATCTTCTGGAAGGCTTAACATGATTCACACATTTACACAGCCTTGACAAGAGAAAACCAACCACTCTCATCAATTCACAGGGAAAAAAAAAAGGATAAGCAGGGGGCAGGGTAAAAAGAAAAGCCAAACTAGAATAGCCATTACTTATAGTAGTCAGCATGAGTGATGCTGTATATAAATCCCTTCATATTCTTCAAGGCTATTAAACCCAATTTTGTTCAAAGATGGAAACATAAAGGAACAGCAACTATGACAAAATGTCAAATATAGCTATCCCATTTGAAAAGTCATTAGCAAAGTCATCTATGAAACCATAGTCTATGGCTATTGATTATCTCCTGAGCAATATTTCATTGCTGTATCAAAAACCAGATTTTCTTTCTTTTTATTTGATGGTCTGGAAAACACATAGTTACCAGGGTTAAAGAAAAGCTTAAAGAAAAAATACCTTATGAGAAAAGAAGAAATTACCTGATTATTATTTGCAGAGTAGATCACAAAATCACGGGGTCATCAACCAAAATCCACTTCCAGAGGTTTTTATGCTAACACCCATCAGGGTCATGCTCAAGTGCCATGACAGTGCATGCACAGACCACAGTGACCAGCCAGAAAACCACTGCAAATTTACACTGTCACGGTGAGAAGCCCCTGGCACAACCTCCAAAGGAGTTCTTGTGGCTAAAATCGTAACAGGAGCGTGGCTGAGTAAGCAAGAGAGCTCCACAAAAGGTGATTTTTGAATGCAGCACTTGCACAGTGCCAGCACTGAAAGCTGCTGGAAGTGGCATGCCCTGCCGTTCTGATTACTGTCAGGGCTCTGCTCAGGTATCCATGGAAACTTGAGAAATAGATGTTGAATTTGTTGGATCTGTTTGGCATCAGGGGATGGGACTAGTTGCCAGTCAGCCCAGTCTAATCACAGGTATTCTGATCTTTAATCATGGAGAAGGCATCAAGAGTCCTCAAATGATGGTAAAACTGACCACATGGTCACATTTCCCAAACAATGACAAAAGGAGGGGCGAGGATGCACTGAGAAACTGTTATTTTAATGGTGTTTGTATCTCTTGAGAGAGAAAAATATCCCAATCCCTGTAAGGAGGAAAGAGACGCCCAAATATTCACTCTTCAACCTCACACAGAACAGGGAAAAAAAAGAAAGCATGGATACAAATGCACAGAACCTCACAGGGACAGGTGGACACAGAGTACTCAGGACTGTAAAGCCCTTTGAGAGAAACTGCTTCAACCCTAGAGACTGGTCCTGAATAGCACTGAGAACCAGGGATGAATCCAGAAATGGACAAACTGAAGTTGTGTTCCCAGATCATTCCCTCTGGGGGAAGGAAGCAGCAAAGGGAGAATAATTTATCTCTGCTTCCTTGCCCAAGGAAACTAGTGCAGGTTGGGCAGGCTCCTGCAATAGGAACTGATTTTTTTTCAAAGAGAGAATGGGGATTAACTCCCTCAGATGACATGGAATTGCTATTATTGAACTACATTCACATCCACACTTTTCTGGACTCCAACTGGTAATGATTACTAGAAATCTCCCTCAATATTCCTCAGAAACTGCATCTGCAGAGCACAGCCTGAGAGTGCTGAGTTAAAAGCTAAAAGCAAAATCCTCTCCAGGTCTCCCATTCCTGCAGATGTAGGTACCCTTGGAACTGATCCATGTGCTCAGAGCCTGCAAATCTGTAACACCAGAGCTGCAGATGTGGGCCAGGGAGCACCCAGTGACTCACAGGGGAGGGGAGAGCAGTGAGCCAGGGCAGGGGAGCACCAGCCCAGCTCCCAAAGCCCCTCTGCTGCCCTTGACACACCCTCAGGCACTCCTGGGTGAAGAACAAAGCATTCTAGGCTTTCTGGCCACCATATTCTGAGGAGTTTTGTTTATTTATTTGCTTACTTCTTAGAAATGACTGCATTTCCCTCCTCATTTACATGAAAACGTTTCTCAAATCCCTCTGAGACGGCCTTTGAAGGAATTTCCTGTTTTAATACTGATTACTGACACAGATCACCACTGCCATGCTAATTTTAAAACACTGCAAAGTCGCTGTTTTAATAGCAGTTCTAGCAAAATTTTAAACTTGATTTTGTTTATTTTAAATGCATATCACTATGATTCTTAACAGCACAGCACACGGGCCAGAGCTGACACATTTTGGATAATGAGCGCTAAGGAATATATATCAATAAATATCAAAAATGTGCCTGGTCACTGAGAAAAGGCAGACTGGATGTAGTGACCCAGGAGCCAGGACACTTGTCACAGCGAGGGAGAGGAAGCCTGCGGATGTCACAGGCATTTCAGATCACCGAGGCTCAGCCTTGGCAGCAGCATCCCCTCAGTGCAACACCAACATCTGTGACCTTACAGCACCAAACAGCTGCACACTCTGCAGTGGAACATCTGAGAAGCAAGTGTACCATTTACTGCCACGGCCCGTGGAGCTCAGAGCTCATCCCTGAAACAGACTCCAAGCCCTCCTGGCACCTCTCTCACCACTGCAGAAACACCAACCTGAACCAACCTGGAGCTTCACCCATCCTCCTTTCCAACCAGCCAGGCTGTTTAATAGAAACGTGACAAGTGCCACACAAGAGCTGAGTAATTGTGTAAGAAGTCATCTATGGATGGACAAAGATCTCACTAAAGCTGCATAAAGAAAATATCAACAGCTAGTTCACCTAAGGAAAACAGCAAAAAAAAAGGAACAGATGCAAACTCCCCAAAAAGGTCATGCTGCTTCAAACCAAATTAAGGTCATGACTGTTCTCATCCTCCTAATTGAAAGTAGCATTGTTTACGTGCATTGTTTTTATTCCCTTCACGTTTTCCATTATCATTTACTGGGAGCCAGCACAGCTTTTTTAAAATCCAAAAAGGCAATTTGCTTCTTCACAATACCTACAGACTAAAACAGCCACAGGGAGAAGTTTCTGAAACCATAACTGGTGTGCTCTTTGAAGTCAAATACTTGTGAAATCCCATCTGACACATCGTCAAAAGGCAGAACCAATTCAGGTACAGAAAACTGACACAATGGGATCTTTAAATATTATTGTTTTAAAGTTAAAAGTATATTCTTGAGATTTTTTTTTAAGAAAGGGATGGTTGCTTTGTGAATTTATAGAGAGAACAGGTGAAATCATAATAGAGGGGAGAAAAAATTAATTAATCCCTTGGAACAGCTTAGAAGAATAAGTAACTGGAAATTTTAAAATATTTGACCAGATCTGTAACTTTAAAAGGAAAAAAGAAAAGAAATCCAGACTTAATTGCAACAGCAGATAGGATGTCCAGAAGGGGCCTAAAAAATTTCAACAGCATTGCCATGAAAGTGGGAAAAGTTGTCCATGGCAGGTCACATCAACTCAACCAACAAAAGAAGCATTGGCAGAAAAAAAGCACAAGTCAAGTCCCATATAACCCAAAGCAGCAGTGACACAGTTAGAAAACAAAACATGGCCTAGACCCTGACATGTTCATGAAGGGATCAGGTCTTTCATAGCAGAGGCAGCATTCTGGCCTCGCTGCACAGACCTGCCCTCCCAGAGGCTGCTCTAACTTGAGCTGACATCCAAGGCTGCAGCATCCTCTTCCAGCTCCTGGTGACAGTGGCATTCGTCAGAAACCCTGGTCACTCCCTGTGGACAAGGATAAAGCCCCTTTACCCAGAAATGCACCAGCTGAAAATGCCTCTGGACAGATCAGACCTCTTGGGGCCTCTCTACAGCTGCCTGAAGCTTTGGGGAGACTTTGCAGGGACAGAGCAGGGCAGATCTGTTGAGCACCAAGTGCTGTCCCCATGGGAGTGAACCAAACACTCAGACCCTGTAAGAAAGCTTACAGGGTGCCTGTCATGAAGGAAAACTTGTCAGCTCAACCAGCATTACCCAATTACCAGCCAAAGGCTTGAAAAATGCCAAAAATCAGTATAATTAGAAGCTTTACATGCAGTAGCTCCTGGGTATGAACAGTTTCACTAGGCAAGCTGCAGATACCGCAGTGCTGTGCTAAGTGGAGCTATAAAGATGATGGGCAGGCACTGCATACAGCACTCAGCTATTTTACATACAGACATTTCCTTTAAGCGTTGTACTGTGCTGCAAGAAGTGGCTGCAGCTTCAATACTGTCAATACAACACACACTAAATCACACTTTATCCCTCAAGCCTTTTTTTTCCCCTGACAGCCTCCGCATTCCAGCGCATGGAAAGAACATAAAGATTTCTGGCATCACAAATCATTGCTTTACTACCTGGTCTTCTGTCTTCTAACCAAATCCCTCCTGCACAGATTCTCCCTATGTCACAAGTTACTTCATTTCAGTATTGCATTGCACCAACCTTGCAACCCGGCAGAACACAAAACGTGATACCCTGTCATCTGAAAGACAAATGAACCTGTCAGTCTATTCTTCCCTTTGTCAGCTGCATGCTAGAAAATTGTTACAGGTTACTTCAAACCAAACAGACATCAGAGACTTCATTTAGGAAGCATTGAGAGAATATTTAGATGTAGGGAGGCAGAAGAGCCCAGTGGAGCATCTTGAAGATTCGACTAGTTTCTAAGTAGTGTTTGCTGGTTTAGTTTGGGGTTTTTTAATGGACACTTTGTGACTCTATTATTCCACTTACACTGAAATTAAGCTATGTCATTCTAAACGCTCCCCAAATCCTACTATAATCAAACTTAAAAGTTTAAGTTTCCCCATACATTTCTGCCAGGAGCGTTGGCTCAGCACTGCAGTTTCCTCTGCAGATTACAGTGAGGAAGAAGGCATGGAGAGATGGAATGAAATCAGGCTGAGTCTGCATTTCCCTTAGGGCTATTCACCCATATCATTTGTATCCTGGGAACCCTCTTCCCTCCCCCAGCTCCGTTCCCACACAAGGAGAGCCCACCCCGTCCTGCAAAGGCTGTGTTGCTCCTATCGGGCAGGGTAACCCCAAACGGATCAAACCCACAACATCCTTGTTCCAGGCAAAACACGATTCAGCTCAGCTCGAGTCAAGTCCGCAGAATCAGAGCCATGTGGCCCGCTTAACGTGGTAAAACGGCACCGGTGGGGGTTTCCCCACCCCTACACCTCGCCTGGTCCCCGGGGCTGCGCCAGGATGCTCAGGCGCTCAGCCAGACAGCGCCGTCTCTCCCACCCGGCTGCCAGGTCTTTCTTTCCCAGTGCATCAGGGTTCTCGCTATACAGGGGGGCTGCCTCTATGTCAGCAGCAGACCCCGAGCTCCAGTCCGAGCCCTCCTCCCTCTGGCCGCTGCTGGGAAATAGAGAGACCCCGACCCGCGGGGTTACGGAGCCATAAAGGCCCGTCCGGCGGGGATGCCGCGCCCGCCGCAGCGCCCGGCGCCGGCCAGGGCGCCCGCCCCGCCTCGCCTCGCCGCCGCCCGGCCGTGCCGCCGCATTGTTTTGTCACCTGGGTCCCCCCGCGGTGCGGCACCGGCTCCCCGGGCACCGCACGTGGAGGAGCGGCGGCGCTGCCCGGCTCCGGGCGGGGGTTCCGCACCGAGCCGCCGCCTCCCTCAGGCGGCCCTGCCCGCGGGGCATCCCCCGAGCCGGGCACCGCCGGCCCGGCCCGGCCCTGCCCTGCCCCGCCCGCGCGGCCACAGCCGGGACATTGTCTGCCACCTCCCGCCTCCCCTGCTCCGGACGGGGCTCCCTTCTCCTCCACACCGCTTCCCCCGTGAGCCGGGGAGAAGCCGGCAGCGCTCCTGCATTGCGGCGGGGCCCCTCACCTGCGGCACCGCTCTCCGCCTCCGACATGGCCCGCTCCCGCCGCGCTCGCCGGGGCACGGGCCGGCGGCGGAGCTGCGCTGCCCACCCCGGGGGAGGCTCCGCCGCTCGTGTAGTCCCCGCCCTGCTGCGCCTTCCTGCGGCCGGTGCGGAGCCGAGGGGGAGCGGCTGCGCGGCCGGGCCGGCGCTGACGGCTTCCCGCGCCGGCTGCGGGGCTGCGCCGCCCCTCCCCGCCCGCTCCGCAGCCGCACAAGGACGGCACCGGCAGGGGGGCCGCCTGTGAGGGCCGGCCGGCCCCAGATGCGGATTTCACGGCCAGCGAAGCGGAAAGCCCTCCGCGGTGACGGCCGCAGAAAGAGACCCCTGTCTGTGGCCGGGGGTGACAGCCCGGCTCGGTGCCGGGAATGGGTGCTGGGGTCCTGCAGGGATGGAGCGTGAGGAGGCTGCGGAGGTTACCCTAGCTGTTCCCCCGATCGTCAGGGGTGTGGGTGCAGCTAACCCGGACGGGCAGAAATCATGGACGGGTCCCCTGATATCATGTATTACGGGGTGGCTTATACGGCATGGGAATTCTTTATATTTGTCTTCAGAGTGAGCTCTCCCACATGGTTCTGCAGTGCTGTCAGGCCAAGAACTTCTTGTTTCCAGTGATTTTTAGGTACTTGTCTCCAGGACCTGGGAGAGAGACACCCCTACTGTCACTCGATCCAGGATGAAGTTTAAGAGTTATCCAAACTAAGTAACAAACCATTGCAAACACAAGAGAAGAAAAATAAGGCTGGTAACCTCCCACGAGCGATCCTCAAGCCGGAAAAGGTTTTTCCTCTTGTCCACCCGTGCTTCTTGGTGTAATTCTCCTTTACTTTCCAGCCTCAGCAGCCATTCATCTTTTGAAAGCAGTGCTAGTATTTCACGTGAAATAAACAAGGGCATTCACTGCAAGCACAGCCTCGGTCCTTGCTGACTCCTGGGCTCAGGAGCTCACTGATATCCAGGACAGTGTAAAATCCACCCAAAATTCTCCCAAGTCCCCTCACCAAAGCTTTTGCTCACACAAGGTGGGATCCCAGTGAAGCCCTTGAGGACCATGGAATTTTGAAGCAAAGCCCCAGCTCTGCAGGTGCCTCTCAGCACCTCCCTCTATTTTTCTCTGGTTTCTTGCTCTAATGGCATTTGCTGTGCTCCCTGTGAGCTTTATTGCCTCTGAGGACTGAAGGTGTGGCACAGAAGTTAAAGCTGTAAATATCTTCACATCTGCATACCTGAGTCATCTCAAAAGCCTTGACCCACCCTGCACACACTTAAAAGACTGTCTCAGCCTGAAATCCCATTGTCTCATCCGGGGAAAATGCAGAACTCATTTCTCCCGCCTCCCAAAATCAGCTGCACAGAAGGGATTTTCTAAATGCTGGGACAAGGGGACAGCAGCTCATTCCTCTGCTCACATGGGAGAAACCTTCTGTCCTTGGGGACACTCAGGAACTCCCACAATTTCCGAAGGCAAGGACAGCGAGCAGTGGGACAGGGGCGCTGGAATTGCAGCTTCCTGCTCTTCCCTCAGCTCCACAAAGCCAGGCAACAAAGGGGAACATCTGGCCAAGAGTCAGCTTTAATTACCTATTCAGAGTCAGGCTGAATATTTATGCTGTCATTAAACAGCCTCGGAAATAAGAAACCAAACAACTCTAATACTTGGTTTCCTGACAAGAGACTTAAATAGCAGAAACTTTTGCTTCAGATTAAATGCACTTCAATAGCAATTAATGGTAGGCTTTAAACAAGTATTGAGGTAATTAACAAAGGCAGAGGAAAAGAAAAGAAGCAACCAAGAAGCTTGTAAACACACACCCAAATAATATACTTTCTGGGAAATAAAACGTAGTACTCAGGCTAGTTTTTTGTGATCCCCCAAGCAACAAGACAACACACAAAAATAGCATTTACTGGGTACAGACATCTGAGTGCCACGGCAGTGACTACATTATTCAATATCAAGCCAGGTTGCCTAAGTTACACACTCAGCTGTAGGTGTTCTGAATAATGCAGAAGGAGAATATTTGAAGGCATGTGACTGACTGCTAGTTTCAGAAATTAGACCCTTTCCCAGAGAGCTTAGTATGTCCTTTTAAGACCTAATGAGAGGAACCACATTAAAAAAAAAAAAAAAAAAAAAAAGCATTTGAAGTAAAATTAGATTCTCAATCTGAAATATTAAATTAAGAACTAAAGCCTCTTTAATTTTGTTTTATAAAGGCAAAAAATCATAGAAAAATAAATTATAGAACAATAAAATACTGGAGTTTTTTTCTCTTGTTATCTCTCTCTCCTGGAAATGAAAGAAAAAGTACAAAGTACATTTCATGTGAAAGAAAAACACTTTCTGAAAAGGTCACTGTCTCAAGTGAGCCTGCCCTGGGGCTTCATTTTTATTATTTACTCCATAGGAAGTTTGTCATTCTTATGGTTCTTTTGCAAGGTTGTTTGGAATCTGTGATTTTAAAAGTTATCATATAAGCACCACAGAAAATGAGTCAAAATATAGTGATCAAAATGTAAAAATGGATGGTCAAATATTGAAAAGGAGCCACAAGTAGTCATCTACATGCTCTGAACACCTGTACTTACAGATTAACTTGTCCCTTGCCCAAGAGTCAGTGTTGGTGTGGGTCTGGAAAGAGCTCCTTTCCTTCTCAGGAAGCTGACATCAGCTGGCTTAGTGTACTGCAGAGGAGGAGCAGCAGAAAGGAAGAACCTTTTTTTGACCCTGAAACATCAAAGTGGTTTTGTGTCAGACAGCCAAGGCACCCACCAGTGTTCAACTCAAGCACCAGCTCAGTTGTTGTGGTGCCACTCTGACCATGGAGAAAAGCAAGATTTCTGCAGGAGCTTGGGGCAGTGTCTGCTGGTAATTTCCCCTTGTATCTATTGGGAATGAACACCTCTGAGGAGCAATCAAGCCGTGATTTAGTACACTGTACTTGTTGTCTGCAGCCTGGGTGATCCCCAGAAAGCTGCAGCCTCAATCTGTTCCATTCACCACACAAAGGGCTCAGATACACTGGCGTAAACTGACAGTACAAAGCAAACAGCTTCTTAACCTAGCCCTGATTTTAGCAGAGCTACCACATGCATGTTATCCATTAGCATCAATAAAAATTTCATGAGGGAATTGGAGATCAGCACAGTGTCCTCTCAGAGCCATTCCCACACGTGGCAAGAGCTGCACAAAACTGTGTCTGGTCAGTGAAAAGAGCTATGTGCTTCTCACTCCTGAGTACCAGAGTCTAAGTGATGGGGTAGCACTGAGAATCAGTGTGCCTGAACCAGGCACAGAGATCTGGAAGAAATAGAGTTATTTAAACATTGTTTGCAATGCACCTGGCAACAAGATGTCCAGACATTATCACAGACACAGAAACCAGTGAGCCACTGAAGCCCAACACCCAGTTCAGTCCTGGCACCAGGGAGAGTTGAATCTTTAAATAAACTACATCACATTTAAAACAAAAGAATAGAAGGCAGGTGAGCTCGCCTTGCATCTTGGCAGCTCAGGAACCCCTCATCAAGCACTGTGTTCATCTGCTCAATTAAAATTCCTAGAGTAATGGTTTCTGACTTCAAAATTTCCTCTTATGTAGTTTCTGGAGCATCACTAAACATACAATACCTGGTTTTTATTTATCACCTGTGTAACTGTTACTGCAGTCTCCTCCTTCATTCCAGCTGTTCAATTTTTCACCTTTACAGCACTTTAACCTCTCCAGTTCTGCTTATTCCTGGAATAAAAACTTAGAAATTATTTTTATTACAGAGCCAACTGGCAATCTGTTTCCCTAGATGCAATTTTATCTTCCCCCTCCCTAAAACCAGCCTTTTATTTTCATACTCAAGAAATCTCTATAAAGATGAAAAGAACAAAAAACTCTTCATCACTGTCACAGCCTTTCAATAAAGAAGCTTATTGTGCACTGAGGAACATGAAGGGTTTCTTCAAAAGGAGCAGGTTACATAATTTTCACCTGTCTTTTATACATTTCTCTTTTCCAATGTCCCAATATCTGTTGGAAGTGTATCACTGCCTGCAAAGAGTTCTCCTGCATTTCTCAGCAGGATGGTTTTCCAGGAAAACTGCTGGCCTGGAGACACTGAAGTGTGTTGTGCTCACAGATCTCTGGCTCACTTACTTATCTCGAGAGTACTTTCAAGTGTGACAGTTCTCACACTGTCTGGGTGTGAGCAGCACTCCAAAATATAAATGTTCTATAGTCTGCTCGTGCACCCAGTGGTCTGTGGTAGGTGCTGTGTGCACAGAACTAAAAGGTAAGTTCAGTCCAAAAAATCTCCACTCATGCTGTATGTCCTGAACACCATTTTTTCCTTAAATTCATTGCTCTTCCTCTATCGTGGATGTATTAAAGCCAAATTTTAAAAAAAACCAACCAACCAACCAAACAAACAAAAAAAACCCCACCAACCATCAAACCCACACAAACCTCAAACAAACAAACAAAATCCCAGCAGAAACAGATTTATTATATAACAACGTTGTCACCCCATCATTACTCTCCAAACAAGCACCCAACCATATACAGTAAAAAATGCTGTTCTGTCAAGGCATTTTTAAAATATCAGCCAGATTGTGCATCCATATTGGCTTGCTTCACGACTCATTTCTCATCACTTTAAAAGAAGCAAAGCTCTAAATGCATCAAACAATTAATTTAGTTTTGTGACATGGCTCTTTTGAACATGTACACTGCTCAAGTAAGTGATGAGCATGTTGGCTCCCACTGAAATCAATAAAAGTGGCAGATGGCTCAGCCACCTCTAAAACCAAGGAACTACAGAAAATTCTGCAAAATCATCTGCCTACTTTATGTCTTATTTCTCTGTCCCAGAGACAGTTGTACTCCTCAGGAGGCAGGTTTAGGTATTGTTCACACCCTTGCTGTGCAGACTGCTTCACTGAATTATACAGCATTAGAAAATTGCAGGGTTACTTCTGAAATAACAGATATATTCTGAAATAACTCTTCTGAGTTAAGAGTTCTGTCTCTTAAAATATCCTGCAGCAGCTCAAGAATATAAAATTTGCCAATGTAAAGGGGAAAGGACTCAGAAAATCATCAGACTCATCAAGGGACATGGGAGTCCATTCTCTCACTGTGCACCTGTGACAGATAAAAATGTCATCACAGAAATACACAGAACATAGGAGAGCTACCAGGCTCCTTCCTGACTGCTTCCTGAAGCTGCTGAAAGAAAAGGCAGCTTGCTGAAAGACAAGCAACACATGATTGACATGATACCCAAAACAAATTGAATCCAAGGGGGAAATCTGAATCTAGAATTATATGTAATCTCCACAGACTGATTGCTCATAAACAGACATTTAGGTTTTATGTAGGGACATATCAGCTTCATGGTTTTGGGGATTTTTCCCTAAGGTATTTAAGAAACTGTGTGGAGAATATCCAAACCTGATAAAAATGTCACCCAGATCCTCCAGATTGGAACAGAATAAAGTGGAAAAGTGGGAATTGGATGCACATCATATTTAATCCACCTCACCTCTGTCTAGGGGTTGGAAGAGATCCCACTGACACACACACACAGAGGAATGAAAGGACTTTAAAGGCCAACTGCAGAAATAGAGGTGAGCAAAGTCATGGAGTAAATGAGAAATAACAGCAGAAGCTACTTGCAGTATACAGAGGCATCTGTGGCTCCACCTAAGGCTGGACAAACTGATTACTTACTGAAGTAAATCTAAGGAATTCCATTGACCTCCTGCTTCCATCTGACATTTAAATGCAGCAGGGACATTTTAGATTTTCCAGGGAAATGAAAAATGACTCTTAAGAAGTGCCTGGTAAATATTTATTTTTTTTTATCCTTAAAAATATTTTTTGATAGGTTTTACAACCTTTAACATATCATATACATGAACATCATCTATATGACTATCTTATATTTTGAATTTTACTTCTAAGAATATTATCAAAAATAAAAGGCTAAGCTCTTGTAACAGATGTTTTCCAAACTATGTCTTAGGAATGCTCATGAAATATAAATCAGCAGATATAAGTGATGTTGAATATTTTCAGAGCATAACTTATTTTAAAAAGATATTTGGTAGAAAAATAAATTTAGAACATCAAATGGTACTATTTATTCAGTCCTGGGCAGAAATAGCACAGTAAATCACACACAGGAAGGAAAAATAGAAATGCTTCTAGACACAGTAGATATTTTAGCATGAATCTATTGGTTGAAGTATGTTCTCAGAAAACATTTGAGAAAATTCTGGTAACTAACACATTTGTAAAAATTAAAAGGCTAAATCATCAGTCAGTCACCACTGTGAGTCATTTATTTACTCTTGATTAAAATGAATGGTGTCCTGAGCATCATCAACATTTTCTCAAAGTCTTGATGTGCTGCTCCTCTCTGCTCATTCTCTTTTCATGCCACATAGTTCTATTTCTGGAATCTGTAATGAGGGCATACACATATAAATGGAATATATCCCAAATATCCCAAATGAACCCAGGGAGGTTTTCCACTCAGTGTCTAATTTATCTCACCACAGGTTGCACAGACCTATGATAATTTCTTTCCTCCCTAATCACTAAAGGCAAGGAAATCCCATAAAATTATACCATTCTATCACTTGCTTTAAAATCTCCCTGGGGAAAGACATCAGTACCATTTTTGTTACAATTTCTAAGCATGGAGTCTAGTGTGCTAAAATAAAGGCTATGAATCAATAAGCTGAGTTATTCCTGCAAAGATGAGAGAATGCCATGAGTAGTAGCAAGTAAGTAAAAAGTCAAATTATATAATAAGTAACAATCCAACAGTCATCTAACAAAGACATGATTATTTTTAGGAAAAGCACTTACAAGATTAGCATCACTGAAATATCCAATATATCTAGCTTCTATAAATGAATACTGAATTAATTACAACAGCTATATAAAAAATGGAAGCAAAAATAAGCAATTTCCTGTATTTACACAAATGTAAATGAGAGTACAATTTGTCTCTGACTTCAGAATTCAGTAATTAAAAAAAAGAAAAAAAGATAGCAGAGCTCTACTGCCTTAAAATGGCCTTGTAATCAGAAACCATCATCCAAATCTTGCTCTGGTGAAGCATAAAGCTGGGAGCTGGAGAAGTTATTTATTTTTTCATTCCCATTTAATTACAACAAACTGCACCAAAATCTTTAAATTGGCACATACAATGCAAGAAACATCCTTCCTCCTATTAAACCTGTTGGATTTGCTTGAGGTATTTTCAATAATGATTTGCTATTTTAGTCTTCTTTTCCAGCAGAAAATAATGTTGTTGACATTCCTCTAAGTGTTTAGCCTAAACTATTACTAAACTGCTCAGGTCTGGTAATTCAATAAACCAAGAATTTGTTCAGGAGAAAAACTAATACTTATTTAAATGTTGTCACTTTCTTAAACTTAACTACAAGAAAAATGATGCTTTAATTCCTTGAAGAAACATAATGAAATCATACTAATTTGCTTTTTCATTAATGAAAGAAGAATCCCATAACATTAACCCCATTAGCTGCAATAAAAGATCTGGTTTTTATTTCTTGGTGAAGATTGCCATTTAGAAAAAGACACGGATTATTATTTTACTACTCTGTGTATGCAGGTGCGCCTTATAAAGCCAGGATTTTCACTGAGCACAGGAATACTGCAGTACTTGAGATGTGAGGGCAAACCTTGGTTACAGCTTCTTCCTCTGCATCCAAAGTCTTTTTAAATCAATGGAAAATCTCCCAGTGATTTTTTTTTTTAATTGTTCATGTTAATAATTTTAAATCAGGTTAGGTGATAGCTGCCTTGGTGGTGCTGTCACACAGGAGCTGGGTGTACATCCCACAATGGCTGTCACAGAATTTGGATTCAGGCTTTTTAAGAAGGCTGTTACATATTAGGAATTTGGATTTTAAAACACAGGGGCAAATGACACATGCTGGAAAGGAGACTGGATTGCTTTCATAATCCTGCAGCACCAGCAGATCTCAGGAAGGATGTTTGGAAACCCAGACAGAGGAAATGCACTGAGATCAATGCATTCACACCTTGCGTTGTCCATCCAAGATCTCCTGGCTCTGAAACACAGGGCAATGAAGGTAAATGTAAATAAAAGCTTCTTTAAATCAGTTCTGCAAAAAGCATCTGTTGTATGGGCAGGGTGCAGGCACAACAAAAAAGCCATCACCACAGGAACCTGCATTTGGTTTGTTTAGAATGGCAGCATAACATTTCTTATAAAAAGAAATGCTTGACAGTGTTTATAAATAGTGAAATATGTGTAAAAATACTCTTCAAATCTATTTGACATCTCTCTTCCAAAGGACTGTATTTTTGGCTGAGTTGTATTTTCAATCTTTTGCCTTAAGCTTGCATATGACTGCTCTGTTATTTAGAAAGTAGTGACCTTCTTTTATTAATATAAAGAATGGGCAATTTTAAATTGAAATGTACAAAACTACTGCCATTAAATTATAATTTAGTGCAGTGCTCAATGCAGAAGCAGTCCTCCTCCTGGAATAGCCTTTTCCAAAGAAATGGAAAAGAAACAGCCAGAGACGACAAGTTTAAATCACATCAAGTGGCTCACTGACATAATTCTGGGGCTAGCATAAAAGTAGGCCTTCAGATTGCATGACTTAAACAAAAATGGGTAGTAAACAAAAAAATAACTATAAAAGTACTGCTGAAGAAACAGGAGGAGCACATGGTGAGGAATTTACAGCGAGGAGTCGTGGCCTGGAGAAGAATAAGCATGAGGAGATAAGAATAGTATTTTTGAAAACAAGGTCATTGCAGAAAAGGTTTCAGATTCCAGACAATGTTTATAGCCTTTGGTGTCAAGCTGCCTAAAAACAGATTCAGAAGGACTGACTTTGTAAAAGTAAATTTTCTCTGTCATCCTTTTTCTCACCCGAGGTGCTATCTGTCAAGGCCTATCAACCTCACTGTAGACAGATTATGTTAATAAGACATGAAATAATGTATATGGCTACAGGGAAAAATAGGGTGCTTGTATCAAATACATTTTCCTGTTCACCGATGCAAGATCTGAGGGGCCCTTTCTGCAGATAAATGGGCCTGGAATGATGCTAATTTAAAAGTGTGCTCCCAGTTATAAACAGATCATGCAGACAACGGACCTGTAAGCAATCTGAATGTGGCCATAAACAACTCTTCATAGCTACCCTTCCTTCTTGGAACTATTCAATACTGGATATCTAATCCATACTAGAGCAATACCCTTAACTCTCATCATCTCAATTTTGCACTTAAGGTGACTTAAACAAGGGCTTATAAAGTCAGTTTTTCCCAGGGATCTATAACTCATTTTCAGTAGCACTGCATGGGAGCTGTGAGGGTTCTGTACCCCTCAAGGTTGGGGCAACAATAGCTCAGAAGTGCTTACTAATTCTGAATGGTTACTTTTGGGTTTTCAAAGAGCCAAACTTACTGCTGCTTCCTCTGAGCTGCAGCTGCTGAACATCAGAAAGAGCATTTGGGGTCCTTGGATACAGCTAGGTTCCTGTCTTGATTTTCAAACCCACAGAGGCACCTAATCCTTTGTGAAAATCACAGGAGATAATTGTAAAATTGCTTTCCAAAGCTAGCTGTAAAGTCATCTCCATTTCCAGGTCCTTTGACAACTTTACTGGCACAAGTGTCTTTCCCTGTAAAAGATATTTCTGTGTACTCATGCATTTGTAAGATTTTAAAGTCTGTTAGCAATTACAAGGATTTTTGCTGGAAAGAAAATTAAGTTTGCCTTGAGGTAGAACTCTTAAATCTGTGACTTCCTGCAGGCATTTGCAATTTTAAGGACCTTGAATGTCTGGATACAAACAGCTATCACAGACAAAGAAGGGAAGCAGTTGTACTTACAGATGAAATCTTGTGTGTTATGCATGAACAGGTTTCATGTGGATACATACCATAATTTCCCATCAATGCGGTAAAGTTTATAGGAAAAAATACAATTTCAGATGAGCCATTCCAATCATTATTCCTTTCAATCCACTGCTAAGTCTCCTCTTTATGGACACTTTAGTTTGTAATATTTCTTTATGTGTGGCTGGCCCTTCTCTGAGCAGGAGCACCAGATAAGAGTGATGGCCTGGCCTCTTTGTAGGTCCCTTTGTTCACCAGACAGGGACCACTGCTCTCACCAAGTGCTGCTGCAGCATATTTCTGAGTCTGTAGGTACCTGAATTCCTGCCAGCTGGCAGCTGCTGGTACTCCTGCACAGCTAATAAGCTCCCTGCAGCTTCAGCTGCAGCTGAGGCCTCAGGAACAGAAGCAGGATTTTGAAAGTGTGGCTTTGTGTGTTTTCACTGCCTGTGCTTTCTGATCCTTTCAGGTGCTCTGAGCACACCCAAGCCAGAAGCTGTCCAGATGTGTGTGGTGGGGGAGAGAGGTGCCTGTCACACAGGTGTTCTAACACTGAGGCTTGAACTTGCTCTTGCTATCGAGATATTCAGGTTCAGGACCTTTCCAAATCATGCTGAGGAAATATCAGCATTCTGCAGGCATTTCTATCACTCCCTTCATGGCTCCTCTTCACACACTCAGGGTGTGCTCACACAATGTGATTCAGACCTACCCCTGGTTCTAGAAAATCCCCAGGTTTAGGAATCCAAATGGAAGTGTCTGCTTACTCCAAGACCATCTTAGTTCTCATCTCAGTTCCTGATGTAAATATCTTGTTCACTCAGATTTTCTCTCCATGCAGCTGACATATGTGGGGCTGCTATGGGTTACCCAGCTCTTCCCTATTGCTGGAGGGAATTCTGGAGCTGAGGACTTGGTTTAGCTACAAGGCTCACTGAAGACATGGAGAAAGGCAGTGCCAGGGACTCAAGTGTTCAAATACCTTTAAAGGTCTAGGTTGAAGCCAGCTGGATTTCTTTTTATCCCAGCAAGAGGTCTTTTAAATACCTTCATGTAAGTAATGTCGCTTGTCACAATAAATAAATCACAACAATAAGCCTGGAAAGCATTTTCAATTTTAAGTCTTTAAGGGAAAGATGACCTAAACTCTCTCTGAAATACAAAATTAATGAGAACTCAGAAGAGTTTGTTAGTGTCAATGTGAGACATCCACCGTGAACATGGAAAGAGAGGCAATACTGCGAATCCATTGAGGGGTGTATTTCTGCTCAGTATCTTTGTTTGCAGGTAACCAACAGGTAGACTCCAACCTCAGGCTTGTTTGCCTGACAACCATCCCCACAAACCAGCAGGCATTCCACCCCCACTAAACTAAAAACCTACAGAGCTCAGATAAAAAGATCCAATTTGAATTATTTGCAGATGCTCCTTGCTCCTTCCTACTGAAAACAATCATTCCTGCAGGAAAATCCACGAGAACAGAAAAATATTATGCTCGATATCAAAAGCTCAAAAGCTGCACAGAATGCAACTTAAACACATTCCGATTGGCTCAAAGTTCCCTAAATCCTTGTACCAAACTCCCTCGAGGTTTAAAGCAGGGAAAGGATGCACATGAGCCCCTAAGCCTGTACTCTTACTGCAACATCAGCTCCTGCAGTAAGAAGTAATCCAGACAGGTGACTCCAGAATCGTGCTGGATCCAAATCCTTCAGGACTTTGAACACTTAATAATTCTCTTTAAATAAGGCAGCCACCACTTTCCACAGCTGCCAAAGTTCCCAATGACTGCAGTGTGTTACTCCAGATACCATGTACTCCCCATATCCCCTCAGGAGGTGGTGGAGGCACAGAAAACCCTGTAGGGCCAACCTCTGAAAGGAAAGGTTGCAGACTCCTGGGCAAACAGGGATGATAAAAGCATTCCTGGCAGCTGTTGCTATCTAAGCATTCTGGAACAGTCAAGGACATCTTCAGAATGGCACAATATCATCTTCAGAAATCCACTCCCATTATCTATTTTGTTTGTGCAGTGCTTGTTTTGCCCCTCAGCACCCTTGCATGACCCTATTTAAAGCTAATGGATGTTAAACATACTCAGGCAAGAACAAAATGTAAATCAACTCCTTGCAAAACATACATACATAATCTTTGGGCTACAGGCAAACCTGAATCCAGTAACATTTTTGGATAAACATCACTTTGATTTGCCCCTCCAGACCCAAACATGTAACAGAGAATCAAAACCACAATTGCCAACATATTGGCAATGGACTGAACATATGCTAAAAACAGAAACAAAACCACACATAAAATCCAAATTCAAGATCAACAAAAATCTGAACCAATCTGAGAGAGCATAAGTTTGAGATCATGTCCTTACATTTCACAAAAGCCACAATGCTCAGACCAAACTCCTCCCAAGGCCTGAATTTTACAATAAATTTGTATCCTTAGGTTACCTTTTCTTCTCCGGCATAAATGAAGCAGCCTGGAGGTTTCATTCAAAAATCTGTAAGCACTCAACCACTGACGAAAACACTCATGCCACATTTCAGTGTCATTCTCACTGTATCTGCTTTTGGGCATCCCCATGCATGGCATTAAACATGCCCAAAAAATGCTATGACAGGAGCTGCAGAAACACAGAGCCAGGGCTTTCTTGATAGCCCATGACACTGTTCCAGCTGATTATTCTGTGTCCTATGATGTGATCTTTTTCTTTCAGCCAAGTTTTTATGCAAGCTTAATTTTGTGGAGGAAATCAGTCAAGTTCTGCTTACAATTCCAGCAGTGAAGGCAGTTCACTGTTCCATTCCCAGTGTTGCATTTTAGACCTACAGCACTGTGAAAGGTGATGCATATCTAGAATCAGACACTGGTAATGCAGAGAGATTACATTTTAGATAAGCAGCAATGTCCCAGTGGTGCACAAGGAATGCAATGCAAGGAAGCTTCAGGAAGAATAATTTGAATATCCTGTACATACAGTAAATTCCAAATGAAAGGTGTTGAGCTCTTCTATCACCTGCAAACTCTGAGCAGTCAGAGTCAATGAGAAAGGAATTCTCAAACAATGTAGTGAACAGCTTTCAGCGGCACATCAGTGGGACAAGTCTGACCTTTCCTTTCCCAAACTGACCCAAAAGATCTCATGTATCTAATACATAAATATGTGCATAAACATGTGTCTGATACATAAACATGTGCATAAACACACACCATTTAAGAACTGTGTTGATTGCTTCTTGCTGTCTTTTCACATAGAAAAGATTTTCAGAAGCAAAAGAGCAGAGGAGCCCCAAATTCTCACCTTCTTTTGAAAAATCTCTGCTGAAATATCATCATGGAAAGTCCATACTTTTATCACATATTTTTTTTGCATATCTTGTTAACTATCCCATAGATTTAGCTTGTTGAAAATTCTTAATGCCATTTTGGTGCTATGAAACACATTAGCACTGGTGTTTTCTCTGGATGGCTCCTTTAATCTTTTCCTAGTGGCCCTTCAGTTTTATTTTTCTAAAGAAGTTCCAGCTTATTCAGAATCATGCTGCTCTTTTAATCTCTTGCTGAACCTGCTGTTCTCTTTGTGATAACTATGTTATGTCTTGAGCTACATTAAAATGACTTGAAAACTGAGAAACGGGATTAAATCTTTGTTGCTAATCTTCATGACTGTAACAAAGCCTAATGGGAAATTGGAAGGGATTCAGATAAGAGTGAAAATTATGAAGGTGCTTGGGTAGTACATATTTAATTACCTTCAGAAGGCAGCAGCTCACTAACATGGGTGTAACCAGTGTTACCCAATCTCCAACACAAATCCGAGGAATATGAGGTCAGACTCACAGTAATGGGAGGTAAATTTTTTACTGTTAAAAAACTGTAGTGGGATAAAAGGATGAAAGTTGTTTGTACTAAACACCAGAAAGTATTTAAAAACTTTAAATCTGATGTCTTGAACAGATGATGTCACCGAGGAAATGGTTTGAAGGTGGAAGTGGGTGGCTGTTGTCAACTGCCCACCCAGGCTGCAGCCTGTCCCCAAGGCACTCTCAAGAAAGGCATGGCCCAGCAGCTCCTGGACTTTGTGACCTGCTCTGCTGCACAGCTGGAGTCCCACTGGCTGGGAATCAGCCCTCGTGCTCTCTGTCAGGTGCTGCACATACTGGCTGCACCTGTGCAAGTTCTTCTTAATGGCTCTCTTTGCATAATTGCCTGTAAACCCACAGAGCTGGGATTCTTCTACAGCTCCTTAAAAAAGCTGGGCTACACAACCCAGCAGAGTTTAAAACGCAAACATTTTGCCCACTTTTGAAAATCCAGCCCAAATGCCCAGTTTGGTTTCCTCAGAAACAGCCCCTCTCAGCAGTCTGGGTAACAGCAAAGATTCATCAGGCCTTAAGCTGCAACACTTCTCCATTCAGAACTGTCTAGGGTAAGGGAAGGAGCCTTAATTCTGGAGTTTGCTTTGCCTCTAATCTAGCAGAACTCAGCTATCAAACCACACTGTGACACTCCTTCATTACACATTGGAAGAAAGTTAAATTTCAACAAATGTGAGAGGAGGGAGGGATGGGCTGTTCCCCACTGAAAACTCTGCCACGCTTTTTGCATGCTCTATTTTGCAATTGTTTTAAAACTATGCTGAGGATTATGGATAAGAGTATTTTAGGCCAAATAAATAAATGGGACAGAGCAATTCTGCAGTGTCATTCTCCCCACTCTCCTTTTTCTGTGCTTTGAACAGCTAAGCCCTCTGCAGAGAGTATTTGACTTGGCAGTCAATCACCAAGGCAAAAGGTCATGTACAAAATCTCAGCTTCCAAGAAACACTCAGTTTAGCAGTTGCCACTAATTGACACCAAGAAAAGATCAGACTCCAAGCACTCAGACACTCCATTTCTCCCCATCAGCAAGTTAATTGCTGCCTCTTTCTCCACCTCAGGAGAGGCACTGGCCTCTGCAACCAGAGTGCCCAGCTTTTGAAGGGAGTCACACACAGTGACCCAGACTTTTGCAAATGGCCCTTCAAAAGCCCTTCTCTGGTGCTTCTTACAAAACACATTAAAATTGTGATCTTTCCTTGCTGTCCCTAATTATAAGGCTAATCTAATTCTCACTAAATGTTACAGCAGTTTTAATACTGGCCCTAGCAGGAGCGGAAACATGGAGTTATATTTAGCATCCAAAGATGATCCAGTGTTCACAAGGTCACAGAGCCTGGAACTGGGAAGAAGCTGCCACTTCTTGAAGTTACTCTCGTGCTGTAGGGTTTATTGGAAAGAAATAAACCGCTGTTTTTCAGAGATTCTTTGTGGATATTTTTAACCAGATCCCTGGGAAAATCCTCCTAGGGCTAAAATGAGGATTCGATAAGCCTAAAAACCAAAAGTTTCAGTGACCCTAGGTAAAAGTACATTCAGCAGAGTTGGTGTTCAGCCCAGTTCAGCAGTCCTTGTCTTTAGCCAACAGCACACTGCCATCGTGTGGTTCAGGCTCTCACCGACAACTGGCGGAATATCGGGATGTTTTAATTTTAATTATGTTAATAATAAAAATTAAACCAGCTTGTACCAACTGTATACTTTCAGGGTATTTATTGAAAGATTTTTTTAATGAAGCAATTAATTTGATTCCCTCTTCGGGCTAGAAGAGTCAAAAATGTTCAGTAGAATTATTCAAAATGAACTGTATTTTGTTTGCTTTACTTTAATAGTGGGCTATTTCTAATGCAGAACAATGCCATCCTTCCATTTCCTTCAGTTGGTCCAAAATTTATAGGTTATTGAAATAATTACATTATTTTTTATATATGTGTCTTCATGCACATAACTTCAGTGATCTGTTCAGATGCTCTTCTAAACTGAGAATGAACTTTCCAGTCATTCCCTCAATCAATTTGGATAAGTTTTTTAATTATAACTTGCCACTCCTCTCCCAGTTTATATTCGTGCCTGGTTTTACTCCATCCTGGGAGTCCTGGGATTGTCAAATTTCATCCCATTAATTATTGCCCAATGTTCCAACCTATCAAGATCCCTCTATAGGATGTCTTGTCCCTCAAGAGACTCAATAACATCTCCCAGTCTGGTATCAGCAAATCTGCTCGTGGTGCCTTCCACTCCTACATCCAGATCATTGAACAGAAATGGCCCTAAAATTGAGCTCTGAGGAACACTGATGATATTCTGGTGTGGTATTTTTTAGGAATTTGACTGTCAGCAGTGGTCACTCATAGCTGTTACTGCAACAGCTCACTCTAAAAGGCTGGCTTTATTTTATTCACAAGGATTGCAGCAGCATCTCCAAGGGACACCCATTGTTACTATCAAATAAACAACTTGCTTGGAGAAGATAGCATTCAAAGCTCATACTAGGTATTTGTTATTGCATGTCCATGGGAAAATGTCTTCCTGACTCAGCCCCTACCACGATTCCATGACATCCTGGCTATTTTTCTAAGCTGGAGTTAATAAAAAGTCAGATTTGCTTTCCTTCTGGCACTTCTATATTCAAACATTTAAAACTCATTTACATCCATACAGTTATGTATATATAAACATACGCATTTACATCACCTTTATATATTCAATAAACATACACATTTACATCACCTTTATATATTCAGTTTCCTTTTATTATAGTGTATCCTTTAGCTGTTGTACTGGGAGGCCAGATACACTGGAATATCCCACAGGTATGTCATGCCATGCATTATTTTCCGTTCAGTTCCAGAAAACAGAGTTTATAAAGAAGTCTTTCACAGACCCTTGTCTGTTTCTTGTCTTGTTCGTTTCCAAACTACACACCCATAATTCCATTTTGGAAGCCTTCTCCACTGCCTCAGGTGAAATGCAGTGTTCCCTTGGGGGTCTGTGCCTCTGAGCGCAGCAAGCCCAAATCTCTCAGTGTCAGGGTTCCAGCAGGGGCTGCTCCCATGGATGTCTCCGTTCGCTCCCCGTGTGCTCAGGACGTGCCCTGGACACGGCGATCCAGAGGAGGGCGTGCTGTGGCTTCGGAAAGTGACCGTGTCCCCGGATCCCGGCACAAAGCGGGGCAAACAGCCCGAACCCAGCGTGGGGAGCGGCTCTGGGTGTGAGGGGAGGCAGGAGAGTGCGGGACAGTGCATTTCCCACCCCGGGCAGAATGCTCTGTGTGCCCGCCTCTGGAGGATGCTGCCCGCCCGCATCCCTGCGCTCCCAGCCTTGCCCTTGCTCTTCCTTGTTTTTCTCTCTCTCATCACACAACGACCCTTAGAATTCAAGAAGTTTTGTAGCGTGGGAGATCTGCAGTGAAAGGTGAAGATTTTAAACCTGGTCAGTTTTCTGAGCTGCTAAACACCAATGGCTTCTCAGAATTTTAGGCTGAACTCACAGCAAAATACATGAAAAAACATATTTAATATTGAACCTGAGCTCTTTTCCTACCAGAAAAAAGAGTGTGCAGGTATTTCCTTTGGAATTCAGAGATCCAAATCCTCTGATAAGCTTTTTATGTTGGTTCATGTTGCAAAATTTCATAATATTTTGCAGAAAATATTCTGAGTTGGAAGTAACCCAAGGAAAAGAGTTGCCATGATTTCATAACTTTTTACAGAAAATATTCTGTAAAATATTTTTATAGAATAAAATTTCATAATATTTTACAGAAAATGTTCTGAGTTGGAAGTAACCTACCAGAAAAGAGCTGCCATATCCCTTTATGAGAAAGACTGTTCAAAATTGGACACTTAGCAGGCCGTACCGCCATTAAAAATAACTAATTTGTAAACAGATAGCAGAAGGGACACCCCAAAGACGAGCTCAGGTGGTCAGAGCATGGTGTTGGTAACACCAAGGTTGTGGTTCCATCCCTGTAGGGGCCATTCACTTAAGAGTTGGACTTGATGATCCTTGTTTTACTTGATGATCCTTGGGTTACTTCCGACTCAGAATATTTTCTGCAAAATACTATGAAATTTTGGGACAAGAACCAACATAAAAGGCTTATCAGAGGATTTGGATCTCTGAATTCCAAAGGAAATACCTGCACACTCTGCCCTCCCCAACAATTTATGAGATTTACTTTATCAATCCTATGCCTTTGGAAACCCTTAAGGATCATGAAGGAAAGAAATCCTGCCTTTGAATAAAAGTTATCTTTCAAATTTAACATCTTTCCTACAGTACAAGAATATTTTTCAATAGGAGAAGCTAGACTTCTTAAAAATATTTCACCAACAGCTGGCTCCTGCCTTTTTGCTTCAAACAGCAAATATATTTCAAACCATTCAGTGATGAAAATAAAAGAAAATGTATAGGAATAATATATTTAAAGAAAATTATAATGTAGATGAATGTCGCATTTTTTAAAGCATGAAGTATTTTTACCACTATCAACTTTCATATTATTATGCAGAAATAACTACTACAGGCATTTTAAACATTTAAATTCTATTGCTTTTCAATTATTTGATTTGTTAAGGATTTTTACCAAATGAAAGCTAGGATAGCTTTCATGTCTTCTAATGCATTCTGTTGTTGTATTACTGAAGTCAAGGGCAGCTTTTCCATGGACTTGAGTAAGAATTGAACTTTACAGTTACAGTCAGAGGGAGGGATCTTAGTTCATCTTGATCAAAAGCGGGTACTTTGAATTGCTAAACATAGTTTTTGATAACTTTTGGACAAATTAATATCTTGAGGCACTTATCAAAAGACTAGACAATGTCATATTCTGCTGCCCTGGAAATATGCACTTTCACTTTTTCAAGGTCCTTTAAACCTGAATTTCCTGTCCTGACCTGTGAACTGTTATGATACACAGTTAAACAGTTACAACCTTTTATTTCTGTGACGTTTCATTCCACAAGACCTGCATTTCAACACCTCACATGCTGGTGCTGTGTCTGCAGGACAGTTTGCAAAATGCTCTGAGGTCCTTTCAAACATAGTGTGGATTTAAGATGGTCAAGCTGACCACTGTAGTACATCAGAGAGCTGGCATAGTCCCTGATATCTGACCAATGGAAAATCCTCATTCTTTCCACAATATTCAGCGGGTCCTGCAATTTTTCTCTCAACAGAAGACAAAATGTTAGGTTACAGAACCCTTAAAATTCCCTGCTGGATCTCACAGAATCTGCAAATCCCACCCTGTGGAGAATGCCACTTTGTGGCAGTCTCTGCACATTCCCTGAAAGAGTTCAAATTCTTTACACCAATTGAGTTCATTTCTGTCTCCTTTGAATGGCAGAGTGAATGGGGACACTTGAGAGTTCTTGGTCGCAGACATTCTAATTGATCTCCTGGCTGCAGTATACTGTAATTTGTATGGAAATATGCATTTCTCTCTGGAGGCTGTCCTGCAGTGGACTAAGCATAGCCATGTCACCTAACAAGAGCACTTTATGAACCATAATTTTCTCTGTTCAAATTATATCTCTCAACTTAGGACGTGCATGAAGAACCTTTCCACATACACACACACAGGAGAGAACCTGTCAAAACATGTAGCTCTGATAACATTGACTCAAAACCTGAAGGCTTAACAGGAGCTCTCTATGAAATAAATGGAGAAGAGGCTAAAAATCATGTTCTCTTAGGCTAAACTGCTTTCCACACTATCCACAAGACAGCCTCAGCTGTGGTGTCCGTGGTGCAAATCTCATTAGATAGGCATGCAGAAACTCACTTCTAAGGAGGGCTCTGCCAGGAGGGGGAATTGGCAGCACACAGAGCACTTCCCCTTCCCATGCTGTGGGATCTGGTGAGTCCCCAGCTGTTCTCTGGGGCAGAGCTGTCAGGTCTCATGCCCTGGCCGACTCCTTTGTACCCCCTCTGCCACCAGCAGCGCCGCACGTTTCCTCCCGGCCGGAGCGCGGCTTCGCTCCCGCTTTGGGGTCCCACACAGCTGCAGGTGCTCGGTGATTATCTGACCAGCTGCACTGCTCCCAGGGTCAAGGAGCAGCAGAAAGGTCACAGCCCTGCCTCTGCAGCTGGGGAATGTGCGCTTTAGCAGGGCCCAGTGCTGACAGGAGCCCTGCTAGAAGGAGTGCTCCCCTCTCAGAGCTGCAGGATTTGGCTCTGTAATGACTGGACAGATGCTTGTCACCTAACCTTGCACTGGAATCTGTGCCCCAGCACATGGAATCTCATGTCTGAAGACCAGAGACTTCAGAGGTTTGTTTCATAGGCTTATCTTTCCCATGAAATTTCTGCAAGAGACGCGAAGAGACCTCAGAGACCTGGCTGGTATTTCCACAAGAAACCTTTTGTTGACCTTACCTTTACCCCTGTGCTATTACTGATCAGCTATTGGAGACACAGAAACAACAACATGAATTATGATTTTTTTTTTTTTTTATTTACAGAATAAAGAAGTACTTATGGTGAAGGTAACAGTTGTGGACTGATTTATGCTTATTTCTGAGTCTCTCTTGGTGGCAATCAAAAATTACATTTCATAAATACATGTTTGTATACAGTTACTTAAAATGAAAAAGGCAAGTTTTTCATTGCTGAGATTTTAAATGTCATCCACCCAAAAAAAGAACTGTTAACATTTTAGCTGCCCTCAGTAGAGGAGGCCAGTGACTGGCATATTAAAAGCCTCAAGGCTGTAGTTATTTACAAATTTTGATTTTCTAGATTCTTCCACATGTTTAATTCTGCTCCTCACCATAAACCTTCCCACTCTATTTAATTGACTGGCATTTTAACAATAATTGTATTTATTCCTAACATTTCTTTTTCTGGCCTGATCTTTCATCACCTTCAGTACCATGCCAAGGAAATATCTTTATGCAGAAAACTTCCATTTCGTCTTGTGTACCATTTATTCCACACTGATGGATGCAGCAAGTTTTCACTGCTGCACATGACCCTCTGTGGTATTTCCATAAAACAGGAATAGCACTGCCCTAAACAGAGGCATAATAAATTAGCAGAATTTAACAATTTTCCTCACAAATGTAGCCCTGAAATCCAGTAAAATAAGACTGAGGAAAAAATCAGATAAGCTGTACTTTATATTAATTAGAATCTTATGGTTTATTTGTCAGAAGAACTTCCTATGGCACAGTCTCCACTGACAACCACATTTTGTTTAGGGTATCATATTTGTTGGAACATAAATATCGGTTCTTTAAGGCATTAAATCTTTCATTATACAAAAACACACAGGCATCACATGTAAGGAGAATTTCTGATCCTAAAAATTTATAATTTATATTTCCTGAATCTCAATTAGCAGTGTGCAATTGCATTTATTTTATGTCCTGAGCCCTAAATATCTGCGAGGCTGGAAAATCTTAGTGCATTTTAAAATTTCATTTCATCTAGAGATGCAAAACCAAAAAAAAACCCCATAAGAAACAATATACATGCCACCCTGTCCAAATAATCCAATCCAATTAAAATAATAATGTTATTTTGTATGAAAATCCCAGTCAGAGAGTCTTTTAAAAAGTTAAAAATAGTAGTTCACAGTAAAAAAACTTTTAAATGGAATATGTAAGTTTGCCATCCATCTTATAAGATAACAAACAGTGGCAAAGCAACACAGAAAAGATATAAAAATTAAGTATTACTTGAAGAATTTAGAGTATGTTTCAAAGGTGTATTAATAACCCCCTCAGTGTGTAAGGAATCTGTATCCATATTCAGAGGAGTCATTAATTATGCTTAACCTTCAACAGCAGTCTGCCCACAATACTGTTCTGCAGAATTAATGTGTATCTGCTTTCTCTAAGCATTTTCCTCCTAGTTGTAGCATTTTCAGCTGCCACTGTTGACTGCTGTATCTGATCAAAGTGAAATAAATATTAGCCACTGCAGATATCATCCACCCTCCTTTTTCCTATGGTCAAATGAAGCCAGGTACTCAGGAGGAAAACCAGCAATCAGAATTCCACACAAGATCTAAACCCTCAGTTTTCAGGTTCCAAGAACTTGACAATCCTGTTCCCATAACTTTATTTGCTATATTTCACCCATTATATTCCACTTGCTGTCTTTCCATGTGCTACTACCAGCTACAAGTGGGTTTGCTGTTGTCATTTCACCAACACTGAAGAAATTTAATTCGGTCTTCAAAGTCCTTGTACAGGTGGAGTCTGAGGCACCCCCCACAATGTGTAAAATAAAGCAGAAGCAGGTGGGAACTTGCTGGGCATTTTTTTCTGTGGCTAAAGTTGTAATCTGCATGCAAGAATATCTCAAGAAACCTTAAATTCTCCAGAGCCAAGCACCCCTTCTAAAAACATTCCCACCAGTTCACTTCTTCTTTCTTAATTTTTCTCACAGTTCTAACAATAGTTCATCGTACACATCTGCTTTAACACCAGTGGAAGAAAGAATGGGATCTACATTTCCTGGGCATTATTCAGCTTTGAGCAATGCACCCCCATGCCTCCACTCAGAAAGGAAAATGTTATTGGGAAGGTTTGGCAGATGAGCCACCTCGTGCAAAAGTCAAAGTTTCAAATATCTGGTTGCTTTGGTTCCCTGCACCGCACATGTTGGAACCAAGCCCAAAGGAACAGCCTCGCTTCCCAGTCCTCAGCAATCTTCTCTCCCCTTCCTCCCTTCTCCCCCCAGTATCCCCAGTGAGCTAATCAGTTCTTCCACAGCTGCACAAAGGGCAGCTTTTAAAAACTCTCATTATTACACCATGCAGTACATTACAATGGTGACAAAAGGGGCATCTCTATTTAGCCTTACCTGGCTTCTAGGTTTCAGTCAAAAAAAGGCTTAATTTTAAAGACGACTCTTGCTACTTTCTCATTATTACGTAAGATTCAGATATTACATTTCCATCTTTATTAATTGATAATCCATGCTGCTCTAGATGTACTTTATTTACTTAGTTTCCTGAAGAGAGAATAAACAATTTGATCCCTGAAAGCTTTGTGATTTTTCCCTCCCCCCTTTTTTTTTGTTTAATTCTGCTATTGAACGTAAAACAGATGGACAAGAAAAAAACAAGGGTGGAAAGAGTGTTCTAATGGACAGGATTAACTAATCAAAGAAAGATGAGAATAATGTTTCCTCCTGGCAGGTTTGCAACTCTGTATTTTGCTATTTTGCTTCAGCAGATCCTTAGCAAAATCTAGACTTAAACACAGGACAAGGAAGTGAAAAGAATGCAGAAGCTGCTCTGTGTTTGGGATTGATTCTACTTCCTCCTATTCCTTTCCTCCACTATTTGAAAATAAAGAAAGAAAAGATACACATCCCATGACTATATTTATTTCCAGTTAAAAGAAGATTCATGCTTCCTTTTTTTTAGATACTGTAAAGGCTGAACACTCAACTAACCCCCTGTGTTTAGGTTTCCCTGAGTGCTTCACAGAGATTTGTTAAAGATATAAAATAGCACACCAAACAATGAAAGAGCTTGTTTCCCCAACCATTTCTGTTGAAAGCTACTTTGTATTTGTTCCTATGCAACAAAAATTAACTTTATGTGTAGGTGTTCCATGTTTTTACAAACTCTACACTCCTTAGTTGTTATAAGATTAAAACAATTTTCTCCCTCAGTAAATGCTTCCCTTGAAAACCGCTGGAAGCACATAATTCATCTGTCCATTTATAGCTTCTATTTTCTTCCAGCACTGAGAAACTACTGATTGTGATTGTTGTTTTCCCTTTTAAGAAGCTGATGTTGAACAAGTGACAGATAAGACAATTTAATGTTTTGGTGACCATACAGATCGATTTTTCATTTATTCTGAAGTTTAAAAGACAAAAAAGACAAGCAACTAAGGTATGATTGCAGAGATTTTGTTTAGCAAATTACTCTTCTATACCCAGAAAATTTAACAAGGCACTCTCATTAAACCTGCAGGGAGTTTTAAGGTAGCTTTAGTACCAATATTTTTCAAAAAATGCATTCAAAGATTTTTTCCCCTGAACCATTTTCTTCTCTATGGAATCTATCAGAACAGTTTAGAGATACAGTATGAGTCTTCGGGTGTGAATAATAGAAAAAGAGGGGGAAAAAGAGAAATTTATTGCCACAGGCTGCAGAAGGTCTCAATAAAAAGATAAGTGAAAAGGGAACATTGTGGGATTTCTGAATTGGACAGAGAAATGGAAAAACCTTACAAATTTGGGAAAATGTTTGTATGGAAAAGGTAAGGATTGGTGTCGCACTTTACAGGAAGACACTAAACACTGCTGAAATTTGCTGTTCTGCATAAAGAAATCCTTCTGGGGAGAGCAGGGGGCTTTGGGTATCTGACCTGGCTGTCCTCAAGAAGTTTAAGGATGAAGAACACCTAAGACAAAATATTCTTTCCATTAATTCTTCAGGAGTCTAAACTTGGATGCCAGAACTTTTAATCTGTACCCAGTCCCGATGCCAGGTAAGGTGCCACTTGCAAGGAATTTATGCAGTTTTCATGATATTACACAAAAATAAAAACTGAGATGACTGATCAACTCTGAGTAGTCAACAGAGACATTTACATTGCTTTCAGTATTATCCTAAATAGCTTTCAGTCATGTTTCAGTCATATCCACCATTTTCAGCTTACTGGATATTTGCAAGAAATTTAAAAATTATGTCAAGGATTTGACAGTGATATCTCAAGCAATCCTAGAAATGTCCTGGAGATACTGTGTTGTTTTATATTCACAAATCTTACTGCATTCACAATGTTAAACATCACAGAATCACTAGAAAAAACCCAGAATTTTAGGTTCAGAAACTCCAGAAGTAATTCCAGAGATAAGCCTGGTTCCATCTATCTCTAGATAGATAGATATAAAAAACATGAGGCTACTAAAAATAGCAGAAAATTCTCATCTTTGTTCTTACGAAGCAATTTTTTTTCTGCCTGCTCATTCTACTGATGGAAATTTTACATCCCAGGGATCAATATCTGTGAAAATAATTTAGAACATGTGTCTGTAGATAGTAATTTGGCACTGGTATTCACAATGAGATTTTTCCATGGGCTCAACTGTTATTCTCATTATTAAAAATACTACAAATCTTAAGCCATATTAATGAACATGTTTCTATGCAAGTTTTGCAGTACAATAGAATTACATCACTATCAGTATCCTAAAAATAACCATTGGCTCTGCTAAATGCTAGAAGCAGATTTTATTGCCTCATATACTACTCTTGACCACTTAATTAACTACCACAAAAGCTAATTAATTAGACATCACAGTCTCTAATCATTCTGGAATTTGCTCTATTATGTTCAGCTGGAATATCCTCTTTCCTCAACAGACCCCCTAAAGTTTAGATGAACACAATAAAGCACTATGGGGTTTTTATTTTCATCTTTCCAGATACTCAAGATCAGGATTGATTCTTTTTTTTAAGATTTTCCCTATTTAACTCTGTCTTTAATTCAGTGGATGTTTTTGTGAGCTTTAAAGCCTTCAGCCTGTCTGGTGTTAGTGTTCCAGCATTTAAACCTAACATTGCCAAAAAAATCATTCTTGAGAAGGCAAGAATTTCACCAGATTAACTCAATGACTGCCTACTGCTGCTCTATCACAACATGCATGTCACATGCACAGGTATTTTATCAAGTGACTTATCAATTAAACTCAAAAGCTGCGCTTCCACCATTCTAAAGTGTTTTGTCAACAAGATGCAGCCGCTCTGTAAAGTCAGCCAGTGTATCGTGGTGGAATGAAAGTACCAATGAGAAACAAGCTGATAAATTGGTTTGACTAATCATTAAAACCCATCCAGTATAATCGTTTTAGCTGATCTTGTTTAAGTCATTCCGAGGAGCTGCCAAGAGAGTTCAGGGACAGGTCGATCTTCTATTCGCATCATGCAAGGATCAGGCAGATAAAATCCGATCAGTTACCTGACCATTCTTGCATTTATATGTAATTATTCCCTGTTGTTTTAAAGCTTCCATCTGGAGGAAAGAAATCTGTTCTGCTCCTGACCTTTTCAGACCTCATGTCACTGTATTTAGCTTTAACAGATGGATTCTACTGATCTGATATGAAAATAGAAATAAAAGATTGAAAACATGAAAAGAGCGGAAAAATATAGAATCATTAAAGCCCTGATTCACTGCTAAGTGCAGGTCAGCGGGTGAATCTTCACTGGATTCATGGGTCATTGGTCAGGCCTCACAGCTTGTTCCTGCCCTAAACTGCAAAAGAATTAAAGAGACTCTATTAAGAAGCTGACTGGCACTACCTTCCTCTGAGTGGGAGAGAGCAGCAAGGCCTGCTAGCACACACTGTATCCCCAAGGTCATGACTACTCCAACACACAGCTCCAGTCTAAAGTGCCCCCTCTGAACAACACTCACATCTACCTTGTGGCAGCGAGAGCAATTGCTCTGAGCACAGCAGATTTCTGCACAAAAGTAGAATTCTTCCAGCCTGTGCACGTCTTTTTGTCAATTTATTCAATTTCTTATTCAATTTCGCTGAATGCAACAGAAGAGTATTTGTTGTCTCCAGAGTGGAATGTTTTTTGAGTAGTCTCTTGGATCAGAGATAAGAGCAAACAAAATAAATATTTTTTTTAAAAAAAGGAAGTGTTCAACATCATTAATAAGAAGGGATGCAACTGTTTCCTACTTTAGTCTTCCTGTTTAAAAAAACCCTACACATCCTATCATTACAATATAGCTACAACTATCAAGTGATATAATTTCCTTTATTGTTTCCTGCCCTTAATACTATTGAGTATTATTAACCAGTTGTCTGTAATTCTCCAACTGCTGCCTTTTACTGCATTCCATAGAGGCCAGAGCAATTCCTGCACATAGTGACTTTTATGTAAATGGGGAATGGTTAAATTCACCAGCCTAAATTTAGGAGTCACAAGTCTTGGTTGTAAGTTCTAGAAACCAGACACCTTCTGAAAATTGCATTCACCTTACATTAAAGAAATCCAGTAAATTATTTCACCCTTCATCAGTCTAATGCTTTGTGCCATTTCTGGGTAAACAAGTTTGAAAATCCTGACTTACTTTTACAATGGTCAGCAATGTGTTTATGTTTTTAGGGCTATTTTCTCAGTTAACATAACTCAGCTGAAGTCAAAGTGCTATCAGCTAAGTGAGAATTTGTGTTTTAAAAGCCAATTCTCCAATAAGTTTTTAATGCAATTTTCAAGACTCCTAAAACTGGCCAACTGTTCCAAAGCATGTGGCCACATATGAAGACAGTCAGTGTGCCACTAAAAAACAGGTGAGGTCAAAGGAAAACTTTATGTATTCTATTGTTCTTGCTATTTTTAAGAAACTATTTTTTCTACATTTTTAAACAGGTTCTAGGCTTTTTATTGTGACTGCAGAAGCATTTTATATTTTTAAGTGTTACCCAGGGTGTTTATTTAATATACATTAATAATAAGGAATAGGTTTGCAACAAAGAAGTAGGAGGGATATTATTTATGCAAGGATCTACATTTATTTCTTTTCTTTTCCATATCGGGACTGCCCAGCGCCTGGCTCCTGGAACCTGTGCTGTTTCTGCACCAGTGCCTAAGGTTTATTTGGGAAGGGGAGGGAGAAGGGCTGCTAATGATCTCGCAGAGATAAATGAAATTGCTGATTTAGTCAAGCTCATTCTTGACCTTGACACAAGATGGGACAGGCAAAGGGAAGAGCTCAAAATAGAGCAAGTGTAAGAAAGGAAGATCAAACGAATGCTCAGGTCTGGCCAAGACCCCCCCTACATTCAGCTAACACCTGGCTGAGTTAGAAAACATGACCAGCCCAACCTTCCTGTAGGAGCCGATTGAAGCTGTCAGCTCCCGGCTTGTCACCCACTGCATCAGGAGGCCCCTGGGCTGCCACAAGAGCCCTAATTAGGCAGAAATGGCACTTGGGCAACTGACCCGCCAGGACCTTTGGCAAAGCATTTAACATCATTAGTTAACATTTTTATTAAAAAAAGTGTGAATGTAAATGAACAGCCAATGCATTTCAATAGGGTTTGTCGGTGGCATTGCACGCCCCCCCCACTCTCCCAACCACACACACACTTTTTTGCATGAATAGTTCACTTGTTTTCTCTAAAGGGGGATGGGGAGGTAGAGACTGTTTTTCAAAGGGAACAAGACATGTTCAAAGCAGAAACAAGGTCTTAAACAATCAGACACAAACTCTTGCCTTTTGGGAAGCGTGTTGGGGAGCGAACAAACAGCCAAATGCAATCCTACCTGCAACATGCCTAAGGGGATGTCTGAAAGGGAAGGCAGGCATAACCCACACCTGAGCACAGAGATACAAAATCACATGTTCATCTGATTGTTCCAAGGGTATTCATTGTGCTCTTGTTCTTTTCTGTTACATCCAAGAATAGGTGCCTAATCCAGTAAGCCTGCAACCCTTTGCCACAGCTATCAAATACTACAGCAGTGGAAAAGAATGAACATCTAAGAATATACTGTCCTCCTCTTTCTTTGTAATTCCTTTATTCATTGCACATTACCTTTGACAGAAGATTACCAAAAAATACCACTCAAGCATATTAGCAACCTACCTTAATTAAGTCTCCACTAGCAGCAGTTTATCTGTGAAAAGTTATTTATTCATACAGAAGAGTATGCAGCCTGGAGGCACTTTATTAGTACTCCATTTTTCTGCAGGTTATTTAACTGAAGAGTTTCCATAATTTATCAATACCTGCCCAAAATCCTGGGGGAGATTTTGGAAATAAGAGATACATGAAAATTAAACTATTACAAATATACTTCCCAATAAAGAACAGGAAAGGGCTTAGAAACGTGTACTGCCCTGTGATATTTTATGTCTGCTTCCTAGGAATATTCCCCAGTCCAGGTAACTTTTATTTTCTTTGAACCCATTATCTCCTTCTTCCTCCAATGGAAGCTACAAAATTCAGTACTAGGGCTGATTCCTTAGGCCAGATAAAGCCCATATTACCCCAGATTTTGGAATTTCCTCCCTCAGTCTATAAGAGCCATAAGTTACCAGCAACACTTTTTTCCCACCAAAGAAAAGATTTTTTTCATTCCATAACATTCTACATACATTCCATTACGTTCTATCTACATTCTAGCTATATGGCCTATCACTTTTGCTTTCTAAATAAAGTACAAATGTAAGAAGAAAATAAAATAGATCTCCCACAATTTGGGACTCTTCTGGTACTGAAGGTATTGGTTCAAAACCCAACTCATCAGTCTTGCTCTGAAGCCCATAGAAGTTTATCCTTTTTCTCAGAACCATGTTTAAAAAAATGAAATAATAATATTATCATTTTATCATACATTGGCTTACCCAGAGATTCCAGTCCCTGACTGTTTCCAAGTCATGTACATGCCATATCAGGGAAAAAAAACCCCAAACCCAAAACTTGGCTATGCATCTCTCCTGGTTTGGGCTGGGACAGAGCTCATTTTCTTCCTAGTATCTGGCACAGTGCTGTGTTTTGGATTTAGCAAGAGAATCATGCTGATAATGCACTGATGTGTTTAGCTGTTGCTAAGTAGTGTTTACTCTAAGTCAAGGACTTTCAGTTTCCCATGCTCTGCCAGCGAGGAGGTGATCAAGAAGTTGTGAGGAAACAGGGCCAGGATATGAGCCCAGCTTGCCAATGGGATATTCCACACCACAGAACTGGAGGGAGCTGGCCAGGAGCCACTGGTCACTGCAGGAGGACGGGTTGGGTACGGCTCAGTGGATGGCAAGCAGCTGCATTGAGTATCACTTGTTTTTCTTTCACAAATGCTCTGGAATCTACAAATTATGTCACGTAAATTCTTACTCTCTTTGTGTGTGTATGTATACACACACAAGAGTTTGCATTCTCTTTTTAAACAAGTTTGTGTAGCCTTTGAAACAACATGGAATTCTAGATATACATTTTTAAAGCACCATACTAAGTCTTGAAATCCATGTAAGAAGTCTGGCTTGATCTCTTGACTCAGCTGTTGACATCAAGAGTCATTACAATTACAGCAGGTAATTTTGGCAGCGCCGAAATAATTTTTAATCAGTGAATTAAAAAAATTTTTAATAAGTGAATTTCTGCACTTCTTTCTAGAGCAGAAATAAGATGAGATAGATATTTTTAAGAATTTATTTGCTAATGATACTCATCTGGTGACTTGTCTATCCCCATGATGCAGGTTTTTGCCTTGTAAGCAGTAATAGGAAAAAAAAATCCTTGGGAACTGCCCAAAAGCAGAATCATCCAAGGCTCAGAAAGTTGGTAACTGTAAAGAGTCTATATGTGATCCCTTTTCCCATCACATGACTATTTTCCAGTCTGGTTCTTCAGTATGGCTGCTCCTCTCCCGCTGGGAGCTCGAGGGGTGGGTGAAGGGAGAGAGAGGTGACAGCCCATTGAAAAGCCACTGCTCCCTGCCTAGTTTTGGCACATTTTCTGCAGGTGCCTCGCACTATAGCCACAATAGGCTCTGGAAGAGAGGATTCAGACCTGTCAACAGCTACAGGAGGCAACTGCACAGCTTTGTCTTACAGGCTAACTGCATTGTCTGCTGCTGTGAACCCTGCAGCACAGGCACCCGTTAATGAGATGAGCCCCTTTTCCCTCCATTTGTTCCTCCCTCTGCTTCTCCTGCCTTTCTGTAATGATTTCACTCGATCACATTGGTTGCTTTCTAGTGGGGATCGCTCCAACAATCAGATAAGATAATTGCCTGTAGAATACTGCTCAGCAACAACTATTACTTCCTTTGCTGAAAATGTCAGAGCAATTGAAAGCTCTTAGTGAAGTTCAAGAACAAGGAGGCAGAGAAGAGGCAGCTCCTCTATAGGTACCTATCTGTGTATATTTAGCAAGTTTGCAGTGGCCAGCTCTCCTGGGTGAGAGCTTTATAAGCAACATTTTGAGCAGACTTTATATTTCCATGACTTTTAAAACAACTTTAAAAATGTAAACATACATACCAAGTATTTCTCACATTTACTTCAGCCTTGGAAGACAATATTATAGAATTGCTTGATTTGCATTTCCCCCAATTCCCATTTCATTTCTACAGACCAAATTAATGCAATTTCTTTTTAATCTTAATCTTAGAATACTGTCTTCATACAAAAGTTTCTGAGGTGAAATGACAGCTGATAGAAAAGTGACATACCAAGAGAAGATCATTTACATATTGTACTCCAAATGTAAGTACAATTAAAATACCAGAAATAGTTTCGGCCACTATTTAATTCACTCCTTCACCTGAAATATACGCTGCCACTGCCAAAACCACGTGATGTTACACCCTGATGAACAATTCAAGAGCAAACCCACAGACATAATGTTTTTATCACTAAAGTATACAGGCTCTGGAGATTTTGTATGACATCAAGATCTCCATTTATTTGACAGACAGGGCAAATAAGCAAGAAAAAAAACCACACATGCAAAAATTTACTCAGAGCACAATTGGAAAAACTGCACAAAACCTCATCCTTTATCCTTTTCCATTTCCCATTTTCCTGTACTGTATATGCACTGTCAACAATAACACACCATCACATAGCCATAGCCATCAATTCTTTTTACTGGGAATTTCATAAAGAATAAATAGCTTTTGAAAGCTTCTTAGAGTTCTGTGAAAAGAGCAGAGAGTCGAATCAGCAGCTGGATCACTACAGGCTATTCATATGCTGAGTTACTGAGGAACCAACACAGGGAAATTCCTTATTCTTTGGAGAGGAACTCCAACATAGGCAACCATATGACAATTGGTTTTTGCAGCATCGTGGGATTACAGCACCTAAATCAGTGACTGATATCTGGAGAGATATAGGCCCCAGTCTTACAATATTATTCAGCCAGACTTACACTAGTTTAACTATGTAGAGAGCCAGATGTACAGCTTGTTTATACATTGGATGTTTCAGAAACTGAACACTATTTGAGAGTTAATTTCATGGTTATGTTTTGCTATATAAAGCTATGTGCAGTAGGACTTGCTCCTCAAAAACCTGAATTAATCATAGTGTGGGTATCCAATTAAACCAAGCACCGATTTCTGAAATCTATTTTAACTTCTTCTCAGTTACTTAGAGGCTTTTGCTGGATGATAAGTTTTGCAGAACTAAAAGGATTCTGTAGACATATTAAATATAATTTCCTCATATTCTTTTAATGAATATAGTTTGATCATTGCAATAGGCACATTTTTTTTAAATAGTGACATAACTTGTTTGTCAAAATTAAAGTTGAAATTCTGCCTAAAACTTCAACATGAAGAACTGTCATGCAGAAAACTGAGAGTAAGCGATCTCTCTTTGTGTCTGAAGCTGAGGCTAGCAGTCTGACTCTGGAGCCCTCGACAAAAACTCACACTTCTGGAGAAAAGCTGGAAGTGGTAATTGCTACTGATGCTTGTCCTGAAACAACTTGGCCTTTGAATGAACTCCCATTACAGGGCAGACTGGTGCAGGAGCTTCACAAACACTTCATGACAGCCCTGAAAAAATGACCCTTTAGAAGCAGGAAACACAAAAGAAAAGCTCTGCTATCTTCTAACAAGGAGCCAGGGAATTTAAGATGTTCCTGTGCTCTTTTTCTTGATTTTAATCCTCACAAAATGTGGGTAGAATTAAAACAAAATTGAGAGCCATGCTGTTTATTAAGATGTTTTGCTGCAAGCAGGCAATAATCCAGCTCAGATTTAAGCCTAAAAGCCTTTCAACTTGTAGATCATATTCTTGATATACACAGGAGGTGAGGAGTGGATGATCCAACAGCCCTTTGTGGATTTCAGCTAGTAAGTGCCAGGATACCATTTAACTTTTACAACAGAGCAATAGCGAGCACTTCTTAAAATAATTTCATTGTGTCACCTACTTATACACAGAATGTTCTAGTCTGTGTGTGATGGGCTGCTTCTCTCCCCATGGAGCAGGTGTCTGAGAATTATTAAACTGGCACAGTCAAAAAACCTGAAAGTTTTACACTCTGACAAAGACAAGTGTGTACACTTGGTACTACTCGGCTTAACCATTAAGCATCAGCAATTGACAAAAAATTCATCCTCTTTCTTTGCTGAGGAACATGATGAATTTTATGATGGATGTTTGGGCACATTAGGTGTAGTGATTGTTTTCTGGTTGAAGCCTCATGAGTTTTACACACAGTCATTCTCATTGCTTTAGGTGCATTTCACAAAACACACAAATGCAAATTTACTATTTCTTCCTGTTCTACAGAGTCTTCTGTCAAAAACCTCTTTTTCTCACTCCTCCCCTCATGTTGCTACATTAGCTATTTGTAAGAAATGGAGATTAGAAAAAAGTTAAAGGTACACTCCTATCAGTGTAACAGACAGCAAGTAGACAATATTTTGAGTGGATAACAAGCATAGTTTCTAATAAATAATACATCCTGGCAGAAATCTGACACTGAATTCTGTTCTTCAGCACAATTCCAGTTACGCTCCATTGAGCCATGACTTTTCTTACACTAACATAATGAAATACACCATATCAATACACCACAACCAAAGAGGGTTGTGCAAGTCCATCAGTGCAATTAATGCAAGAAAGAGAAGGACTTACTGGAGTGAGTCCTGTGCAGGGCACAAGGAGGATTAAAGGGCTGCAGAGTCTTTCATAATGGGAGAAGCTGAGACAGCTGGAACTCCTCAGTCAGGGAAGGGGAAGGCTCAGGGGGCTCTCATCAGTGTGTATAAATACTTGATGGGAGGGAATGAAGAGGAGAAAGACAGACTCCTCTCAGCAGATCCCATTGGCAAAACAAGCAATAGGAAAAATTTAAAAATAGCACATTTAGTGTAAGACAAGAATAGAATTTTTGCCATGAGTGCAGTCAAACACTGGAGCAGGTGGCCCAGAGAGGTTATGGAGTCTCCCTCTGGGGACATTCCAAACCTGAGTGCACATGGTCCTGGGCAACCTGCTGGGTGGACCCTGCCTGAGCAGGTGAGATGGAGTAGATGATTTCAGAAGAGCTCTTCCAACCTAAATTTTTGTGAGTATGTAATTTACATCATAGGATAGCTTCAGGAAAGAAAGATCAAATTTTGTGAAAATTCATTTGAAAGCTGCACCCTTGTGCTCTAGGAATCTGAAATGCTGTGTTAATATTAAACAGCAGTTTCTTCTAAAAGTCATCATGTTAATTACCTTATTTATTTCATAAAGTTTTCAATTGTTCAGTTGAACCAAAAATGTTTTCCAAAACCAAGCCACAATCAGAAGTAGAATATTTCTACATTGGTCCATATGTGTTTGAATTTTGAAGCATTTTTATCAGAGTCTGAAGATAATGAATGCAGGGTTTGTATTAGAAACATTCACTATCTCTATATTTATATCAGCCACTGCTTAATTTTAGAAAACAGAGATATTTGAAGTCTGAACTAATTCCTTCTGTGCAAATGCACCAAGCCTGGTTATTGCTCCAAAAGTCACATCGCTTCCCAAACACTACAAACCCAGCAGACTGACCTCATGGCCATGGAACTCTTTAATTTCCAGCCTTTCTGTCAGAAATGCTATGCATTTACAAGTGTCATCGATTTTCAATGGAAGTCAAAGGTGCACAGGCTCACTCAAAATCTTCTGCTTTGAGACAAGCCACACAACAAGCTTCTAATGGGATTCTCTCCGTACAAAAAATTTATATAAATAGTATTTCATGGATCAGTACACCCCTGAGCACTAATGCCAGTCAATGGATTCTTTTCCTACAAAATAAGGTATATTTCATTGCAGAAGCTGGATGCCATTCAAACATGTCTGAGTGTCTTATATGGAACTGTTAATATTATGTATTCTTCAGAAGTCAGACTTTGAAAAGCTTTTCAGTTTACAATACCATCTCACTTCAAAAAATGTGCATTGAGTATGTAAGATTATTATTTCCTTTTTTCTTTTTTTTTTAATTAAATTAGTCTTGAAGTGAAGAAACAATTAATGGTAACGACAGAAATAGGGGAACATTGGGAATTTTGCCTCCACACCTCACACAGCATTTCCCTAGCCCCAGGGGAACTATTTAAAACTTGTTTGTAACAAAAAAGGGATCAAAATGGTTATAAATGGCACAACTTTCATAAAAGATCTGAAAATTTTGCGGAGTTGGGTAAAAATACTACAACAGGAAGCAATATTTTTTTAAAAAGCCCACATTTTTGAATTAAATAAACCTAAATTAGTGAAATGGAAGAAATGAAGTCAGTTATAAATTCATATGATCTTATGGGCTTATCACAAAATGATAGTCAAGCTTTTGCTCCAGATGGTGCAATAGTGCTTGTGACATCCACTTTGAACTGCAATCTAGTTATGTGTCAGGCAGGAGAGTCCATTATTCACTGCATCAGTGCTGGGGAAAGAAGGTTAAAAGTTCAAGACATGCCCCAAGTGATTAAGGTTGTAAAAATCAGGAGATATACCATGGGGAAAAAATGCCACTCTTCCTTTTCTTCCATACTCAGTTTGTTCCCCAAAAAAATGTGCTCAAGAAAAAAAAAAACCAAATCCAAACAAAACACCAAAATCCCAAACCAACAAAAAAAAAAAAAAATAGGATGCAGGAATACTATAATTCCCTACAGTAATGTACAAATTATCTTTTTATTTTAACTCCTTAAACCATTCTGCCACCAGCTTCATTTCACCTAGAAAGAAACAAAAAGGCTTCTCTTAAAATCTGTCCACAAGGACTTGAGAACTGAGTTAACACTTTCTCACTCGTTGTGATCTTCTTCTCAGCTATTACATATAACTCAGATTTCAAACTTTATTTTTCAGGTACCCCACAGATCACCAGTTCATCTGCACAAGTCAGGCTTCACTTATCAGCCTTTGCTCTGCTGATCAGTAACACAACCTACAAATTGCTTCCCACCACCCCAAAAGTTTCTGCATTTGGAACTCCAAGTGCTACTTCTCCAATACTTAAGCAAATTTAGATTTCTAATTCAATATAAAAAGAAGATTAAATACCTAAATGGTGCAGCTAAAAACATTCCAATTAAAAAAATATCTTCTGCAAAATTCTTCATAGTGAGAGTAATGTATGGAAAGTATTGGGAAAAAAAGGTGCTTTAGTGCTCAGAACCTTTGCAAAGGAAGGAAGTAATTATTTTCAGGAAGGTGTCATCTTTCAACAAACAGGTAGAAGAGAATAATTCCATTGTAATAATTTTTCTCTCTGCCGTTTTGTAACTCTCTGTTTATCTCTCAGCTTGACTGCACACTTGTATCAATTCTATTATGTATTATGCACTATAAATGTATTATGGCCATGTTGCTGCATCCTCATTGAAATTACCTCATATGCAGTAACTGATGTATTAGCACACATTTCATGTAAAGGAAAACACTGAATATGAATCTCACAAAGCCTGATAACATTCCAACTGTATATATTTGTAAGTGTGTTAACATTTCAGAGTAGCATATAGACAATGCAGACAAAAATCCCTGTAATCCATCACATCAGGGTCCTTGAACTATGTAGGATTTAGTAATGCCCTAACGTTCACAACAGTCAAAATGCACACAAAAAGAAATCCTGTAGCAAACTCCTGATATCCAAGACTAAACCTAGCACCCATCAATAACCCATGCATTACATAAAAAACCCTACACACTACAAAACTATATCTAAATTTGAGGACAGCCTTCTGTAAACTCAAAACTCAGCTCAAAAACTTGTCTTTAAATACTGTGTGTACCAAATCACCTTTGGAGCTAGGATGATAAATCAAAGCCTGTGATCAGCAGGCTCCTGCAGACAAGGCCAGGCTCACCCTCGCACAGCAGGAGCTGAGCAGACCCACAGGAAGGATCCTCAAAGTTTAGAAAGAAATTAGTACTAAAGCCCACTCAACTTGAAGTAACCATTGGAGCGGAGAATGATTACTCAAGGCGAATGAACTCACATAGGAGTACTTGGGAAATTAAAATAATAGTGCTGGGGGAGCTGGGGGAAGTCTTAAATAATTATTAGAAATTTCCAAACATGCCATATATATGTCACTTAAGTCCCTGCAAGTTTTTATCTAGACTAAAAGTCTAATCTAAATGTTGTGTTCAGCCACATCCTAGGACAGAATCTTTTGTTTAATCTTATACATAAAGTTATATTTAGCTTTGTTATTGGAGTTTTTTCTTTAGAGGATCTAGAATATTAAGAACAAAAAGAAACACTACAGAAGCATTTTATGTAAAAAAGTCATTTTAAAAAAGCCTTTAAGAAAATTAAAATGTGTCAAACAGCAGTAATATATCTGTAGAAGAGAATTTGTATCACCAGGCTGAAAAGACAATCCCGATTTTATTGGAAACATCATGCAGTTTTTATGTACTGAGAGCTGACTTCAAAGAAGCCCTTGTCAGTGGAATGAGCACACATTACTCCTCTGTGAAATCCTACAAGAACACAGATGGCAGTGAGACCATGATCTTAATTGATTCAAGGGTCAAGTTTATATCTTTAAAGAAGCATTTTAGAACAGCAAAAAGCAAATCCTTCATACAACCCTTAAGCATGTGGTTTTATATTTGGGTTTAGAGCATTAGCACCACGTATTTGTACCCAAAGGAGATGCAGGTGTAAAAGGGAACACACACAACACAGTATCACAAAAAAGGAAAACCTGATTGTCATTTCTTTCCTGGCACAAGAGTTATAATAATAAAGGCTTGAGGTGAGATAAAACTGTACAGTTGCTCTCAAAAGGAACATGACCCATTTGTCTCTGAAACCAAAATAAGAGGCAATCTAGAAGATTTGGGGCAAAATCAGCTGAGAAGAAACTAAAATATGATGCTACCCCTAGGAATGTCATGATTGCAATTACACAGATGGGGTTTTAATGTCTGTGTTGATATAAGTGAAGTATCTTCACTGTTTAAAAACAACAAAAAGAAAAACTACTGCAGGGTGTCATTTGTACCCAGTCATTTTTCAAAGGCCAGAGTTACACCAATCACAGGCTTTTCCTCACTGGGCTTGTTCCTTGGCTCTTGCTACATATACTTTGATTAGAGAGTTTTTAATTACACTTTAGCCTGTTAGCACCATGGGGCCAATAAAACTAAGAGAAATAGAACTAAATTCTTTTCATTCAACACAACTGGTAACTAAACACCAATTAATTACACCCACACAAGCCTAATGAAGATAATGGGGTTGCAGAGAGTTCACGGATGGTATGAAGTGGCTTGTGGTATCCTAACCTTAATCAGTTAACTACTTTGTAATAGGGAGGATCACAGGATAAGCCACCCTCTTTCTACATGCTTACAATTACTATTACTGTTAATGGAAATTACATGGCCATACAGATAATTCATGTAACATTCACTTGATCAGGAAAGAAAAATGATAAATACTTGAGGGACTCCCTAGTAGTATTTCCAAGAGTTTATTGAAAACAAGAGTGTAGTATCATTCTTTTTCATCTCATTGCTTCACTTAAGGCAAACCTGATGAATTTCTTCTTTTCCAGGGAGGGGACATCCATAGCATCACTGGGAAAGCTGTGCCAATGCCTCACCAGCCCCACAGTAAAGAATTTTTTCCTAATATTTAATCTGTGTCTGTTTCAGTTTGAGGTCATTGCCCTTTCTTCTGTCACTGCATACCCTTGTAAAAAGTCTCTCCCCATCATCCTTGTAGGGGGCCTTTTTAGATACTGGCTCTAAAGTTCCCCTGGAGTCTTCTCTTCTCTTCTCTAGGCTAAACAATGCCAACACCCTCAGCCTGTTCCTCAAAGCAGAGGTTCTCCAGCCCTCTGAGGATGCCAGCTGCTCTCCTCTGAACTCATTCTAACATTCCACATCCTCCTTATTCTGTACCCCCAGATATGGCCATAGTGCCCCAGGGGGGTCTCAAACAATGGACCCCAGGGTCACAATCACCTCCTGACCTGCTGCTCCTCACCCCTTTCATGCAGTGCCCAAGGAGCACAGACTGCTGACTCAGGCTCAGCTTCTCCTCCATCCACAGCCCAAGTGCTCCTGCTCAGCCCCTGCCCTGCCCAGCTCCCTGTCCCCTGCAAACACCATGCTCAGGGGGAGCTCCATCCGCTCCCTGTGCCACTGGCAAAAGCCATTCAAGAGCCCGGGGGCCAAGGGCAGAGCCCTGAGGGACACCCTTCATCCCTGGCCTCCACTTGGACATGGAGCCAAGTGGTCCATCCATCAAATCCAACTCTCCAGTTTAGAGAAAAGGATGTCATGCTGGCAATGTCAAATGCTTTGCACAGGTACAGGCAGATGACATCAGTTACTCTTCCCTCAGGTACCAGCACTGTTACCCCTTTGTTCCCTTAACTTTTCTTTTGCAACTTGGGTGGCGTAGCTGCAGCACTTGCCAGTGAATGGCAGCACAATAGCCATTGAGTGTATCAGCCTTCCTCATAATCCTGAGCAATCAGTTCTCCAACTTCCTTCTTCCAGAGAAGTCTGACATTTTCCCAGGTCTCCCTTTTATCTCCAACATGTTCCTTCACTGTCATTCTGAGTTTTTAAGATTTTCTAAGCCTTCTGATGTTTACATTCTTGTAGCAAACTTTCTCACACACTTTTTGTAAATAACTTATTGTTTTGCATTCTTTTATGGAAGAGGAGAAATTCAACGGACTATTGGTTTGTCCAGTGTAATTGGAGAGGTGGCACTTTCAGCCTCGAATCCACTGTCATTTTTGGAAAACTATAAATGTTGGAGTCAGAAAATAAACTTCCCTTTTTCTTCGCCTTGAGAGCAGCAGTGTGTGTGCTTGTGTCGTTTTGTGTCCTATAGTGACACTTCACATTTTGTTTAGAGCCTGTGAAAGGACAGAAGGTGGGAAACTGATCGAGAGAGGCACTTAAACATATCACAAGGCACAGCTCTCACATGGGGTGGTATTACACAGTGTATGACCATGCTCAGAGACCGCCAGATCATCACCATTTACCTCCAGAAGCCTTTTCTTCCAGGAATATTTAATTAAACTGGAGCTTTCTGGGGCAAGCCTGTGCATGTGACAAATCTCTGGCACTATGTCACTACTGCCACCCAGGCCTCTGACTGCACAAGCCCCTCCTGAGGCAGTTGTGTGCCCAAAGGAGCAGCCACCCACCAGACCAACTCCTCCAGAAGTAAGAAAATCTAATGAGGCTTTCGCTACCCACTCTCCTCAAGAACAGGTAGTGTCAGTTTAGAAACTTTTTCAGAGGAAACAGCTTTAAAAATAAGAGGGTTTAAATCTCTGGAGAGGTACCATAGTGTTTCTAAGGGATGTGAAAGGAAAAGAAAATTATTCCTTGGGGATTTTTCTTCATTATCACCCCACCTGGAGAAGTGAGCACACAATGGGCAAAGGTCCACACATATTGATTTTAGAGCTGAGGAAGTGTGCAGCTAACAGCTTTTAAGTATCTCCATTTTCAGTTACTTCAACAAAATTACCAGTGAACAGTGTAAGAAAGTGAAAGTTTTTGTAGGAAATTGCAGGCTAAAAATGATCATTTAGGTCGCGAAATGCTTCCTTTCATTGAAAATGGAGGGCTTTCAAACGTAGGAGTTACTGCGGGCATATTGCAGCATCGTCTCCACCAAACATTTCCCAAACCACAGCCTGTCCCTCTCTCAGAACCACAATATTACAGAGTTTTGCTGCTCGGATGCTTTTAAAACCGAGGAGCGCTTGGTCGGGGCCCGACTCGGGAGGCAGTGACCGGGCTCTGAGGGAAGTGCGAGCACCACGCGGCTCTGAGGAACCAAACCCAGACCGAACCAGCTCTGCCCCAACCCTGGGTGCTCCCTGAGGGAGCAGAGCCTCGGGAGCAGAGCCTCGGGAACGTGGAGCCGGGCACAGCGCCCTGAGGTGCCGCTGTCCCGCCTTGGGGCTGACGGGGAGCGGGGGAAGGGGCGGGCGCTCCCTGGCTCCGTTGCCCGGCAGCGGCCGCGGCACCGCGATGGAGGCGGGCGAGCGGCGGCGGCTGCGGCAGGAGGCAGCTGAATATTACCGAGGGCTCCGGGTGCCGGAGCGGATGGAGGAAGTGCTGAACGCCCTGTTCCCGCTGCCCCCCCAGGATCTCTACGGGGAGCTGGTAGCGCGGGGCGGGGAAGCAGCAGGGCGGGAGCGGGGCGGCCTCTCGGAGGGGCCGTGTGGGTGCCCGCCGTGCCCGTCCCTTTGCGGTGCCCGTGCCTTTGCGGTGCCCGTGCCTTTGCCGTGCCCGTGGCTTTGCCGTGCCCGTGCCCCCTCACGGCCCTTGCCCTCAGCCAGGGCGTGCAGCGAGGAGCTCGGCGTCTCTGTGGTGGCAGTTCAGTGGTTTGTCCCCTGGCCCGGGCGAGCATTGCCATGGTTCTGTGTTTGTGGCCCGTGGCAGCTGGGTGCTGTGCATGTCCGCAGCAGCCGGGATTCTTGTCTCGACACAAAAACAAAATAGTCCACAGGTGGACTAATGTTTGTCCCTATCAAAGCTGCTACTCAGCAGGGATGGCTCCCGGGCCAGCGGTGACAAGAGGCTGGGTGCTGTTCACACTGCAGCTGCTCGTGAAAGGCAAACGGGCCCCCATGGAAGGGTCAAGAATCAGACCAATTTTATCTGTTCCCACTTGGCAAAATACTGTTGACAATAGTAATAATGAAACTTCAATTAGTGGTGATACTGGAATTGCTGGTACTAGAACAGTGAGCAGCTCTGGAAACAAAAAAAAAAAGATTTCTAGTATGGTCTTTGATGGGAGAGTGGCTGTGGGATGGAAATATTTCATTCAATCTTACACTGTTTCCCATCTCCAAGTGTTTTGCCATCATCAGTGGAAGGGACTGGAACTGGTAACATCTTTCCTTGCTTTGCTTGGTAGTTGGCATGTTCCTCTTCTTCGTAGCCCTAAGTACTTCATACTTTTCCCACTTGATAACCCATGGTTTGGTGCCTCTCCAATACTGGATTAAATAATGAAACTAGTAAGGAAGTATGTAGTAAATGTTACAAGTAAAAATGCAATCCTTTTTCTAAACCAACATTAGTGTTTATTAACTACGAACTCAGACCCAAGTGTATTGAGTTATGATATTTCATCAGGCCCAATAAAGATCATGTTGGAAGAAGAATGAGGACTCTGCCTACCAAAAGTCATGGTTTCCACTTTCTCACAGGGCTCAAAGTTTGCTGGAACATATAAATCATGGAATAATAGAATATGCTGGGTTGGAAGAGACCTGCAATGGATTTGTTTAGTGGTGGATTTGATTTTAAGGTATTTCATGGAATAAAAGCCTCTTTGCCTGGAAATTGACTTTTTTAATTGAGTTCTTTCTCTTTCATTTAAGGCTAACTACTTTTCTAAATTTTCAAAAGCTCCAGTAATATGCAAATTAGTTGGAAGAAAAGTTATTGATGGAGTTGGTGAGCCAACATTAGAAGTGGAAATATATTGTACAGTTAAAAACTATGAGAAGGTATGAGCTGTTTCTTCTTGTTTTATTTATTTTACTAGGACAGTATCTGAGAAAGTTACTATTCTTCTCACATCCCAATGTATGTTTTATTTTCCATCTTTATGACAAGACATAAATCCCAGTTGAGTGTTGTAACTTGGAGAAAAAGGTGTAATGAAAAGTTAGACAGTGGCAGCAGCTATGAAAACTTTATTTTCCAGGAATTAGACAATATTTTGTGAGTGGGACCTGATAGTGTATCTCTGTATGTTAGTTTTTTTTTCTATCTTAATGATCATGTAGGTTTTCCTTACACGTGTACTAACCTTATACATTCACTTTCATTTCACCTCTTCCTTTAATTTTCAGATCTTTATATTTCTCTTTGTGTGACACTTTCAGAAAAATACAGCACAGCTGAAAAACAGTATGGATAGAGGCTCTTCTTTTACATTGAGCTAATAGGTTGATGTGGGTGACAGTAAAGTCAAACATACCCATTTAGCACCTGCAGTGCAGAATTGATGGCTCATCTCTTCCCCAACCTGAAATATTCAAACTACATCTTTGCAGCTCTAGCTATTGTGGAGTAATTATTTCTACTTTCCCTCAGTTGAACTCTGGTTCACTTAATTCTTGAATTACATGTAACCTCATAGATATTCACAGGATATGAAGTTAATACTGTTAATGCAGGCAACTGTGGGAAATTTGTAAATTGTGTCTTCCTTTAAGTGAATTTTCCTAATATCATTTGTTGTTCATCAGTACAGAAAGATAGGTTTGAATTATCTAAGTAGGACAAAAGTAATTGATCATGAGGGATGGCATTAATGCTGATGAATCACGGTACAACAGGCTACCAACAGCTGCAATAAAAGGTGTCCTAATGACTGTGTGGTCCTTAAAATAACTCCATTCTATTCTGATAGCATAAGGCAGATCTGTCAAGAGGGGTTTTGACTATGTAGTTATAATTTTAGGTCAAAAAGCTTGAGTAATGTCTGCAATTACCAAAGTATGAGAGTCTAAAAAGAAGGTGCTGGATGAGAAAAGACAAGTGGAGCAAATAGATTTGGAGATAAGTACTTATAGAGTTGGTAAGGAGATACCTCTTAGTATTTCAAAGGACATTTCCAAGATAGAAATTAAACAGTGTTTTAACCCTTTTACATTGTTTTGGTGGGTTTTGTTTTTTTTTCCCAGAGGATTTGTTCCAGTGTAATGGCTACTCATTCTCAAATACCTGAAAATGCTTTACCTGAAACAATTGAAGCTGATGAGAGAGAAAGAAATGAGTCTGTTTATACTGCTGCGGAATGGGTCTGTGACTCACTGAACACAATGTTAAGGGACTTGGACCCTACTGACCAGTGTCAAGCTGATAAGATGCTTGGGTAGGTCTTGCATATTATGAAAATTATTGCATGTGAATATTTGAAATATTCACCATTAATTTATATTGCAATGAAAGACATGTAGGATATTCAGTGTTTTCTACTTTTTAAAAAATATTTTTAGGATATAAGGTCTGTCTCAGACCCATTTCACTACATTATTGCCTGCTTTTCATAATTATGATATAAAAAGCATGCTGGTTTGGGTTGCAACACTGAACACAGGCTGTAGCAAGCAGACCTAATTGCCTTCCATGTGCATTTGGGCAAACCTTGATAAAGGGAATAAGGACTCAGTTGGAAAATGAGTCAAAATAAGATTTTAATGCATTGTTTACACTACTTTATGTATCTCACATACTCAGTTTGCCTGAATTGGCTTTCTGTGACCCTTGGGTGAAGATTTCACTTCATGCATGTAATTGAAATTCATTTCACCTCACTGTCCTAACCTAGGCCAGGCTGATGGATGTCATGAAGTCATGACAGGATCTGTTCCTACCCATGCAAAGGAAATAAATCCTTCATGCTCAGTCTGCTCAGAGCTGACTTTCAAACCTGAGTGATTTACAAAGCTTGTCCTAAGGTTTGCAATCCTTGTGGTCCTTTTTTGTTTAATCAGTGCTACAGATGGCTACCAAAAAAGAATGATATAATAAATTTATGGGCTTCTCCAGCTTCCCACAAGGAATCTATGGCAGCAGCTCAAATACAAGCACTTTTCCTCTTAGCATGTTCTTTACCCTGCATCACATCTGTCTACATGTCACATGTCTAACGAAATTTTGACCCAGTCATTTTTATGCATCCTCCCTCAGTGAGTACTTTGCAGAGAAGGTAGAAGAAAGAAAGGAAATTGAAAGGCAAGAAAAAGAAATAAGAGAGGAAGAAGAATCAGCAAAAGTCACTACTTCCCCTGCTTCAGGCCATTCAGGCGCGACGCCTAAGCAAAAAAAGGGACGAAAATCAGGTTGTACTTTATTTAATTTTAATATTTTCTGCAACACAGATATTGAAAAAGGTCCTAAAAGACACCCTGTCTCATGTTCAGAGGGGTTGGTTACTCTCTCCTGACCTTTTTGATCACAGCAGTTTCTGCAGTAAAATGAGGGAGGGGAAAATACAGTTTCCTCATCATTCACATGCATTGGTTGAACAGTTTCTGCCTTTGTTTTACTGTTGGTTTAGACAGGAGGTTATTATTCTTCAGAGTGAGGAATAAGAATGGAGGAGGATGCAAATGAAGAATGAAAATGATAAGGAAAGAAAAGGAAATCACAGAACTGAGTAGTAAAAAGGAAATAGAATTAAGATAGAAGCTGAAAACAATTGAAAGAGGAAGGAAAGTTTCCTTCTAACACTGAGAAAAGGAGGAAATACAGAGAAAAGCAAAAGAGAAAGAGAGAAGAGGGTGAGACAGGAATGAAGGGTAGTATAGAGTAAAAGGAAGTAAGCAAACATCCTACTAGAAGAAAAAGGAAAAAAATATGTGAGACTAGAAAAACAAGGTAAAAATACACAGCCAAAATGAGACAACCCAAAGAAAAAACCACCACATGTTATCTCCATCTATACATTAAACTCAGACAAAAAAGGGTTGTAGTCATTTGTTGGAAGGGCAGAAAAATTTGGCAAATTATTATTTCTTATCAGTTTACTTGCAAGTATCATATACTGTCAGTAAAAAAAACCTCCCACTTCATATGGGGAGGTATTTCACACTTCATATTGGATGTGTGCACAGTAAGTTCACCTTTCACCTGAGATTTAACTTCTGCAGTTGTCAGGTCCATCCAGATATCATCGTGGTGTATTTGATATTTGAGTCAAGCTCCTGCTGATACATCTATTATGTGTTTTCACTAATTGTGGCATTAATTGTAATGTTATTGTCAGACTCAGTGCATGACTATTTGGAGCCAATATCAAACAGTTCCCAATGCAGTGATTCTTGGGAATCATCACTTATTGCAGCTTCTGAAGGTGCTCCCTCTAAGTGTTCATGTAAGCAGTGTAGGCAATAAATAAATAAAATGTAATGGGAACTGCTTGGTTTAAAGTTTTGGACAAAGTTATTGTATCTGAAAGGGAAATAAATTCTTATGAAAATTTAGTGTGTAATATTTAAAAGACCTGTTTTCTCTTTGGGAATTCCAATTGTAATAGGCCTGAAATTTTTCTCACAGTCATTACTAGGTGAAATCAAGTGTTTGTAATCCCAATCAGGTTATAATGTAATCTGCAATTTTATTGCCAAATCTGAGTATTTCAGGAACACAATAAAGAAGACTGAAAACAGTGCTTTTGAAAGGAACCTGAAAAACGATATAATGTTATTAGATTCAAACACAGATAAATAAAAATACATATTTCAGTGGCTGAAAGATCTCCAAAAGAAACAGACTTGAAATGCATTTGAAACCAGAGTGAGGACAGGTACTCTTCTTATTTGTAAGGTCATTCCATGTAAAACAGCTGACAAAATTAAGTTTTTAAAAAATAAATTATTGTTTTTTAGTGCATTGAGTACACAGTGAATATTTACTCACATAGCTCTGATCCACAAGCGTATATTTAGCACCAAGAAAATGTTTAGATACTCTTCTCTGTGTTGTAGGAAAGAAGGTGTCAGAAGACACTCCCATCCCACCTGCAGAGCCTGCTGAGCCAGGGCTGTGTGGCAGCTTGGCCATTGGGGGAGCATCCCTTGCCATAGCCAAGGCTGGGGCCACCATCAGCCGTGTCCCATTGTACTTGTACACTGCACTGCTGAAACACAAGGTACATGGGGCTTTGGTCATTTGCTTTATTTCATCCCAGTTGTCATAATTATTGCAGTTGTGACAGTGTTATTCAATCTGCCTCATAGAATGCACCCTTAACACCATTGCCCGTGTTTGAATCCTGTACCATAACTCAAATATGTAAGAAATTATTCTGATTTTTACATTTTTATTTTCACCTGGCACTCCCAATTACAGGAGACACCTAAAGAAATTACTTTACCACTCCCAATGGTTACTGTGTTGTACTGTGAAAAAAATTCACCTACAAAACTGAAGTTAGTCAAAGAAGTTATGCTTATACCACCAGTTGAGTTATTACTCCATCAGGTACTGTTTCTTTTTTTTAATAAGTGTATTCTATAGACATCATACTGACTACATATGTACATAAATATATAGGTCTTTTCAATATAGTCCTTACAAATTATAATTTTCATTTTTTCTTAGCTTAGAAGGCCAAAGTTTTAACAGATGTTAGTGCAGAATTCTAACACTAATAACATTAAATTAAGTAAAAAGATGATTTAAAAGAAGAACCATTAAGATTTAAGTTAAAAATGGATGTTTGTATAGAGGAGAAGATCAGTGCATTGAAGAAGATGTCAAGGAATTGTGTTACACAATAATAGATTTTGCATTAGTGGATTATAAATATTACCAGTTGTTTGATATAGAATACAAAACAGCAAAACCCATAACAAATTCACAGGAAAGCAGGAAATATTTGGGAATAAGTTGCTTTAAAATGAAATTGTGACACTAGAAGGGAATACAAAGAGCAAGAAAGATGGGTGAGACAGATGGGATCAGCCCTCTCTCTTTTTGTTTAGCCATGTGTTGCATTAAAGAATGCATCTGCACAAGATGCCTCCATCAGGGCTGTGATTTCTACTTTGTGTGCTGCTGACCTGAACAAATAGCTGAGCTCGATTCTCTTTCTTTTTGCTTTTCCTTTGACTTTTCTGGATTGTCCCCCAGAGCTGATAACAAGGTCCCTGATCCTGCCGCATTCAAAGGCAGGATGGCTCCCAGTGCCCGTGGCAGAGCAGGAAGGTGTTTGCTGCACTGCAGAGCTCCGAGCTGTTTGCCCTGTGTTGGTGCCAGCTGTGACTGACTTCTGCCCCCTTCAGTATTCCTGTACTGGCACTGTTGGGGAAAATCTGAAATGTCCTTTACAAAGTTCACACTCAGCATTTACAAGCTCAGCTGAAAAGGAAAAAGAGCCTTGCGTGAAAAACAATGAATTCATTTAATTGGAGTGTTTAAAATCCAGACAGTGATTTTTTTCTTTTCCTGCTCCTTGGAAGTATTCTGAAGGTAAATGCACTCAGTTCTTGTCAGAGTTTAGGAAGTCTCAAGCAGAGTCACAGTTGGGAGCAGGGTTTATCACCTTCCCACTTCTCAGATAGAAATGCACACCCAGATGTTTTTTACTTGTTAGATATCTGAAGGGCTGCTTTTGGGGAGGAGAGTGCTTTCCTTGACATCCCATAATCAAATATTCCTGCTCATTCCACTGCTGCTAACCCTTTATCGTTGGACATGGCTGCATTTTGTGAATGGAGAGATTGTGTTGAGGAGTCTGAACTTTTTTGAAGACTTTATATTAAAATTTGCATTTAGAATGAGTGTTTTCTCTCTTCTGATTTAAGCTGCTAAAATGAATTAATATAACTTTCTTTTGAAGATTACTGTTGTTTCATTTCAGGGCATAGAAATAGTTCTGGAAATTCAGAAAGAAATTACAAGAAAGATAGAGTCTCCAGGCAAAACGGTACAATAAAAAATGTGTTCCTACAGTGAGGTGTCCTTCATCTGATCTTTTACTACCCTTGTCCTTTCAAACGTCCTCATGGAACACTTTGCCTGTTACAGGCCTGTGACACAGAATGGAGGATGTTTTTCTCTGACAGATGAATAAAACACTGCCCATTTGATGATACTCAATTAAAATTTAGAACAAATCATTGTTCTAAGCATAAGGCTTTCTGTTTATCTGAAGAAATATACTGGGAATGAATGGTATCAGAGGGCATATAAAATATATATTCTGATCTTGCTACACCTCTCACACAGAACATAATTTATTTTACTACTGTAGCACCAAATCAGACTCAGTGTGTGCATGTGCTTTTTGGAAAGCAATGTTGTGTTTCTCCAAGTACAGAGTCTAGATTCTCATTTTTGATGGACTGGGTGAGAAAGTCTTGAAAAACAAATGATGGTTGGACAGATGTCCACCTAGAAATAAATATTTTAAATTAGTAACCACTGCAAAATAAAACTATTAAACTATTGAATAAAGCTATTTCCTAACTGAAATATTTGGTCTCTTTTGACCAAAATTCAGTCAATTCCTTTCCTTTCCTTTCCTTTCCTTTCCTTTCCTTTCCTTTCCTTTCCTTTCCTTTCCTTTCCTTTCCTTTCCTTTCCTTTCCTTTCCTTTCCTTTTTCTTTGCATTTTTCCATGGAATTGATTTTATCTCCTTTCACTCCCAACAGCCTGCTTCACGAGCAGAGAGCAGGAGAGGAAGAGGACACAAAGCTCAGGTAAGAAAAGAGATTTTATCTCTAAGCCTTCAACGAGGTATTAACAGCAGCAGGGAACTTAAAATGTTCTTAAGAAAGGAAGCATTAATCTACATCACCATTTTGGAAAGGTCAAGGCAAGACTTAAGTATTCCAAATGCTCATATTTTACATAAAAATTTAAATTCTTCTGACTACACCTTCCCTTTGGGGGCAGTAGAGGAAATAGGGAGAAACTTCTGGAATCTGGTAATTTTTCTCAGATAGAAATCCTGGTAATTTATCCAAATGAGCATTTTGCAGGCCTGTGGCACCAGCAGAGAACTTTTGATTGTGTAGGCCATAAAACTGTTTTCTGTAAGATTGTGGATTGTGCTGTTTCCCAGCCCTGGGAGCATCACTCCCCTCTTTATCCTGCTGCATTCAGTGCCCAGTCCAGTCTGAGGTTATAGATAATGGCAGATACAAACCAGTAGCTAAAGGGCAGCACTCACAATATTCCACAGGACATTATTTTATATGGCTCAAATGATCTTTTTTATCCCTTCAAAACTGGTGGTTTGTTGATGAGTTTTCCAAATAGTGGGATGGAAATGCCATGCAGGTTTTGCTCTTCATTCTGAGATGATTAAATATTATCAGGTGAGAGGCATTACTGTTGTGAACTTAGAAAGAAAGGATCAACAAAAGCTTTCTTATTTTATTGTTGCTAAAACAAAAAACTCATCATCATGAAGTGCTGGCCAATGTCTTTCTGGTGGGTAGTTTCCATATCAGTACCACAATATGTACAGCAATCATAAGGTGGAATATTTCTGTAAGATATACACAAGGAAACAATGCATTAGATTCTCTGAAAAAAATTCCATTCATTTCAGTAGGAGAAAACTAAAGGAGACAGTAGTGAAACTGAATTTAAAGCTGATGAAGGCACCATGTTAGTTTGAACTTTTTGTGAGGGGAAAAAAGGAGAAATTACAAACTAGGCAGTGAAGAAGAACTTATTTAGGTTAAGAAGGCGAAAACTAGACAGAGAAAAATGTTTTTATAGAGATAAACAATGCTTTTAATACATGTAACTAGGCACAGCATATGGGCATCTTGAAAACCACATGAAATTGCAGATTTAACCTCCATCTGAAGTGCAGGAAAACTGAGGCATCTTTTGCTGTCTATTGCTGCATCTTTATAATCCAAAATTCCCCAGACTTGAAAGTTAAAAATCAACGTTTGGAAAACTACAGAAAAACTGACAACAGAGGGAAATACATGAAATATTTGCTCAATACTTGCAAACGTGGCTGATGTCCAGCAATACTGTCCCTGAAGCAGACAAGTGTGTGCAGCTGGGCTGGAGGTATTTCCCCTCTATGAAATTTGTTCCTTCTAGAACTCTTGGGAGATTCTTGAGGTTTCTTGAACACTCTCCAGAGTCAATGTCAATGTTGTAGTTGAGGATTAATGAGTAAAAGCTTTTAAAATTGGAGGATATGGTTTTTTTGGAAAAGGGTTGGTCTATAGCACCAGAGCATTTATGGCAACCCAGTGGTTGTTAAGAGTGCCTTTAAGATAATCTTTTAAACCAGTGCTGGCCATACAAGACTGAGATCTGCATGAGTAGAAATATTTCCAAGGACTGTTGCCCTCTACTCATTAGCACTTGATAATCCCTCTTTCCTAGAGAATTGTCCTTAAAAGCCACTAAGGAGATTTGTGAGAACAAATCTATAATTTGATGACTAAATGCAGACTGAAATGACAATGAAAAAAAGCCCATAAATATGTATAATAACTATGTGTGTAAACAAAATGATTATTTTTGTTTTGCTTTCAGCCAGGACCCTTAAAAAGATTTTCACACTTAGGCTGCCTGATAACAGGATATGATAGTCTGGAACAACTGCTACTCCAACTGCAAGCAGCTTGCAACAGTTTAGGTCTGGAGCTGGGAACAGACTTGTACTTAGCAATAAATTGTGCTGCTCATGAATTAATGGATTATGTAAGTTATTTTTCAATTTCAATTTTCTTGGGTTTTAAAATAAATGTAGCTTTGTTAACATTATTATTATGTTGCAGACTCACCTACAAGCTCCTAACTCCCTTTTTTTAAGATAGCAATCAAGCAAACAGAAAGAATTATCTCTGCATTTATGAATTCTGGCTGAATCTGCTTGTTTTTCCATTATATTAAGCCACATCTCTTGTTTGCTTCAAACTGTCCTAACATTTGCTTGTATTTTTACTATGGTATGTTTATATACACATTAGTGCCCATCTCATTGTGCATCAACATTAATGTTTTAATATCAGTTTTTTTATATTTTTATTTGACAAAATCTGTTTATCTCCTGATAAAGTCTCACAGTTCTTGCCCCTTATTCCAGGATCAATCAGATTTTTTTCCAAGCAGAAAAAGAAACTACCAATTCCTTTTAGTACCTTATAAGCTTTTGTGTGTTTGGGTGTTCTGTAGTGCCAAAGCTTCCATTACCAATATCTTTTGTGAAAGCAAAAGATATCACCTGGTTGTGATATTTGTATCCTACACCAGAATGTGCAAAATCTTAACCATTGAATTACCAGTAATTCTGTAACTTTCTGTTATTGAACTGTCAAAGCCACTAGAGCAGTGGATATCCTGGCACAGTTTTACAGGGTGCCCCTAAAATTCCTCCCAGGCTGCAGTTTGTGCTTCCCAGAATGATGAGACTGGTTTTAAGTGAGGCTATTTTTTTTTTTTTTGAAAGGGGAAAGAAGCAGGGAAGGGCAGTATCTTGGTTTTGGGCACTGAGAGTGCAGTCCTTGCCCCAGCAATATTTTCTTCATGAAAATGAGAAGGAAAATCACCTTTTTTTTTTTTTTTAAGAGAAAAATGAGATTTTTTTTCACACAAGATTCAATAAAAATGTCAAATATTGCTAACTTCATGCTGCAGTTGTGTCAGACTGGCAGTGTTGCCTAGAAAATGCTGAAATAGATCTCTCTTCCTTTGGCATTGTTCAGAGCCTTTGGCATGGGCCCGCTGGAACCCACAGTGTCACTTGAGGCAGAGTTTTCTGTACCAATGTGCTGACAGCTCAGGCACAGGGTGAGGCAGATGAGGGAATGCCTCCTGACTGAAGCACACACAGAGATGGGTGCACTCTGCTCTTCAGGGTCCTCATTCCTCATCTTTCATGCTTTTTACTTTGCTTTCTAGGATAGAGGGAAATACGAAATACTCACTGGAACATTCAAAAGTCCTGATGAAATGGTTGCCATGTATGTGGAAATGATTAAGAATTTTCCTTTTATTACTGCATTAATAGATCCCTTAAGAAAAGAGGTAAGATACCACAGTGCAGTCCTTTAAAAACTGGTGGTACTGTTCAGAGCGTATCACTGAGCTTTTCTCATTTTTACAAAACATGTAAAATACAAAACTTCTGATTTTCAAGTTTTTAAGCACAAAAATATTCCTGGAAAACGCATCTAACAATTTATTTGAATATATTTTATTAGCAATATCCAAATTTTTCTATACTTTTAACATAATTTCTGATGGAAAATCCTGACAGAATACAGTCAGTACACATACCTTAAAGAATTACAAGAATTTGCTTTTTTGAAATCTGATTCTACTTGCTGAACCACTGTTATTTTGATTACATTTTCCTCTTTATGTACACTATTCAAATTATAAGGTGAAATTGTAAAATTTAAGTGTATTACAAAAAATTGATGTGTAATGCAATGTTATATTAAGCTGGAGAATCAAACATTCGAATGTTATTGTATATTCAGCCCAAAAAACACCAGATGTTATTGCTGCAGTACATTGTGATGGATATTTATAACCAAAGTCCTTTCACTGGCAGCATTGCTCAGCAGAATATTTCAGGTGGGAGTCAGACACCTCTGTTATCAAAGTTTGAGGAGTTAATTAATGTGGCAAATCAAATACAACAATAAAGCACAATAATATTAAGCATGTTATCAAGCTGTAGATGGATAAAAGAGATTGTGTAACTTAAAATATTCACATTTATACATGAGGTTAAATTTCCATGTGTTAAAAAAAGAATAAAAACTTAATTGCTGCAGAATCTACAGTTGTAGACTGAGATTCTGCAGTTGCCCAGCTTAATACAAAATTTGCTCTGGGTGTCAAATTTCACTTTATCTTCTTAAAAATAAATATAGGGAGTTCATTTTCATGAACAAAACACAAAGACTGTGATTGAAGGGAGAAGCAAAGTGATGTTGGCTCTGTGAATCTGCCCAGTGCCTGAATCAATAATTCTAAAACTGATCAACTGCAAAATCCATCTGATTTTGTCCTCAACTGGAACTTTAAAAGTTCATTTTTTGAATAACTGTGTTTAGGATTACCTCACTCTGGTTAGCCTTGCCTCCCTGTGTTGTTTCAGTCTGACTCCCTGAATTACCACGTTCCAAAACACCAGGTCACTCCCCACTCCTGCCAGGGCTGCAAACTCCCTGGGGAATTCTTATGAAGGAAAATCTGTGCAAGATGAGAATCAGCAGGAGAATTACAGCACACAGAATTACAGTGAAGGGCAGAGTCCAGAGTTAAGGGAAATGCCTCTCCTCCTCCTCCTCCTCCTCCTCCTCCTCCTCCTCCTCCTCCTCCCAAATCTCCAAGGTTTACCCATGCCACATCTTTGCCCCTGATAATCAGATCCTTCAGGATTAGCTCTGGTACCAATTCAATAATTCATTGCCAGACACCAGACCACTTTGGTGTTAAAATTTAAAACTTTTGTTCATGTGTCAAAAACTTCATTTTCTCTTATGCACAGGCTTGAAATCCATGCAGGAATGGCACCTGATGTTGATTGCAAGTACATAAGTGCAAAAAACTGATCCACAGACCAAGAATGGCAGAATTATGAAATAGGAATGTTTCTAATGTGAGAACTTTGCATTCTGTGGACACAAAGCAAGCAAATTAATTAGTAAATTTCTTCTTTCAAATTCTTTACATATCCTTGTCCTTTATTTAGCCTGGACCATGTAGCATGTGGACAATGCATTAAAATAAAGAAACAAAGACCCTGCAAAATGGAGCTTTGCTAGAAAAGAGAGCATTGTATTCTTCTGTTCCCTATGGGTCCTGCCATTGAGTCTATGTCTCCTGTTCATTATTTTATGTTCAAACAACTATGACACTTGAAATATAACACAAAAATGAGTCATTTGAATAAAACAATAAAAAATTATTTTATGTTCCATCAAAATGAAATAAATTTCAGTAGGGAAATCAAAATAGCAGACCCGTACACTTAATTTAATTTAAATATTTTCACTATATTTTGTGCAAATAGTGTTGATTAATTTCAGATTAAAATTTATGTTTTCTAGCAAAATCTTAAAACCCAAGGAAAATCCAAGTGGTATGTTTTTCTTAGGCAGAGGATTTAAAATACAGTATAAAATGTAGTATGTTTATATGAAGGGCATATTTAGGATTAAACCCAGATTATTATTTGATTTTTAGAGTTTCCATTCAGTTTAGTTTTTTAAACTGCAGTTGTTTGTTCAATTTGTTTGTGCAGGACAGGGAACAGTGGAGCAGCATCTGTCGTGCCCTTGGTTCCAAATGCTTCCTGATTGCTGAGGATGCTGCCACACAAATTTCCAAACTCAAAACTGACCAAAACATAAACATAGCAATGTGCAGTGGTGTTGTCCTGAAATACATTAACCAGACCACGGTGTCAGACCTCATAGAACTGACTGGAATTCTGGATGGTGAGTAGAGGGGGGAAAGGCTGAAACCAAACCCTGCAAGCCACACCTGTAAATATGACGTGTTTTTATTTAATTATTCTAATTAATAAATTCTAATTTAGAAGGCACTTGTCAGAACAAACTGAAATTCGAGTTTTGATTCAAAAATCCCTGTCAAGGGTCTTAAAACAGCAGTAAAGGTTTCAACTATTGCCTGTTAATACACTGTGAATGTTTTGAACGTGGGTGCCCTTTGACACTGCAGCTAAGTGTCATGCAGTTAGATACCAGAATTAAAGAAAATAAGAGAGATGTGGTCAGTTCATCTAAATTTTGAATAATTTTAGCATTAATAATTTAAAAATTCAGACACGTGAAAACCGTTTAAAATTGCATTTAGGTAGATTATTGACTACATATTATTGAGCCTTTGTGGTAAGTATTAAGAAACTGTGCAGCTTCACATGTAAGATTTCTCTTTGTATCAGATTTCCTTTATTAATTTTATACCTAAGGAACAGTGAACAAATTTAATATAGCTTACTTTTTTTCTTATTCCTTAAAAAACACCCAGAATCACTGTATCAGAGTGAGTAAATAGCAACTAAAAGCTTCCATTCAGTCAGGATGGTAAAGTCTTTTTTGAATCGAAGAAAAATAATTACTATAGTGAGGAACACATTTAAAATAAATAGCACAGCCTGATCAGACAGATCAGTGAGAGGCAGAGACCCGGACAGGATGTTAAATGTTCCCTTATCTATCTGAAAATAAAACAGAATGTTAATGTAGCAAACAGCAAATATAGCAATGCAGTTTACATTTTTGTCAGGTGGGGTTTACTCCTGTTAAAGCTTGCATAGCCCAAGGGTAAAAAAAAAAAAAAAGAACTCCAAACAATTTCTGTGTCAAATATATAAAATATACTCTAATGAAGGCGTTCCCTCCTGTTATATACAGGTCAAAGACATATTTCCATATTAGGAAGTCCAGATAGAGAATCTTCAGATGAGAGCCTTGTGGATCTGGTAAGTACTGAAAGCTGTTCAATTGCAGAATTGCAAAAATACTGCTTTTAACATGCACTATTTTTTAAGGAGAAAGCCTTTTTGTGCTTGAGAAAGAAACAACATTTTACAAAATGGGCTTTTTCTAGGGGGTTGGGTTTTTTTTTTTGTCCCACAGAGAATGGTTATTCTTCTGAGTGTAAAGAGAGCACACAGGAAATTTGCCAAAGCAGGGAGTATATTCAAAAGTGTGTATGATCCATTTGCTTGCATTAGTTTATAAAAAACTATGAATTACTTACAACATTCCAGCGTAGTAACAACACTTTAAGCAAATATCCTTAACACTACTATATTTAATCTTTTGCACATAAAATTTCCCTTCATATGCCAGCTAAAATTACTGTTTGCATCGGGCAGATCTTTCACGGGGAGGTTTTATTTCCCCGTTTTTCTCAGCAGAGAGACGGGGGTGTTCAGTTAGACTGAGGATACGGTGTTTAATTTTTGGGAATGGCTTCACTCGGCCAAGTGAGGATTTTCTCGTTGCAGGCTGTGGGCCTGGGTGCCCGGTTCCTCAAGTTGGGAGGTCTGTCCCGCGGAGAAAGGGTGGCCAAATACAACCGGCTGCTGGCTATAGAGGAGGAACTGGCCGCGAATGGAGCGCTGCGTACGAGCTTCTTTCTTACTTTGTTTTCAGCCTGCCATGAATACGGGCACAAAGATTGGAGGGAGAATGATTGAAACTGCACCCCAGGAGGGAAGCGGAATCAAAAGGCTATAAATAAGGGCTGACAAAAAAAGCCTAGGATAGCACTTGCCACAATGTATATTGTTGTCCTAATGGATTATCTGTTTACTGAATGTTAAAATAGACCCCTTCTTGAGGAGTAGCCTACATTAAGCTTTTTTTCCCCCAGAATTAATTGGTTGGAGTCTTGAAGCCCACGGTGCAAAAAGGAACAAAACAAAAAACCGTGCATATAATGTGTCGAAAAGCTGCCAAAATGGAATTTTAGGCCAAATACCCCACCTCCCTCGAGGCCCGAAACATATATTGCTAACAAAACTTCATTTCACAACCCTCTTTTGTACGTTACATTTCCAGCAAAATGTGTTTGGAAAGCCACAATTGCGTGGGTAAGCCTCAAATAAAACCCAAGAAAACCCCAAGTTGACGATGCACATTCAGCCTTAGCCACTTGTATGCATCTGCCTGCCTGCTCCAGGACCTGCATCTTCTTTTTACACTGTACCAAGGCACTGTTAAATGCTTAGCAGTTCATTAGAGCCACTTCTCACTTGCTCAGGTATCAATCAAGCCAGAATAAAGACATGCAGTCTAAAGGGGAGGCAGAGAGACAAGGAGAGGAAGAATGGAAGGAAAGGATTTGCAGGAATTGTATAATGCCTAAGAAAAGGAAACACGAAGCAGAATTAAGTCATTTTACCCTCTTGTTGGTAATAATTTCCAGTGTTCTACACATAGGGTAGCAGCACTTGACATGTACGCTATAGAACAAAGTTTTAATTTTTTTTTTTTAATTGAGAATATGTTGAGTTTTTTCAAAGCTCCCCCTTGCTCATAAATAACCATTGTAAAAAACAGAAACATAGAAATTTTTTTTTTTTGCTGATAGTTTCACAGAGTGCACTTTTCAAAGATAAGATAGGTAATTCTAGAACTGTGAATTTTAACTGCATCAGCAGTATTAATATATTGCCTCCTCAAATAGTATAGTCTCAGCAAAGGCTCTCGAGTCTGACAAACATTTAGACCTGTATCTGGTGAAATGAAGCAGCAGCAATCCCCGACACCGTTCATCACTGGGCAGAAATAAGATCCAGTCGCTAAATCAACAGCAGGGCAGGAGTGGAGCAGGTCTGAGCTGCATCCCAAGCTCCTCATTTGCTGGGAATGCCCAGGAGAGCGCAGGCAGGGCACTCCAGCGGCTGCGAGGTGGCTCTGGGTGACACCAGGAGCTGTGAGGAGCCTGCTCGGGGCTCAGGAGCACCGAGCCCGGCTCTGCCATGGCCTGGCCCTGTCCCGGGGTGCTCAGAGCAGCCCCGGGGCTGCTGGGCCACCACAGCTCCGGGAGCTGCTCCAGCCTGGCCAGGGCACAGCAGCGTCCCCTCCCTCGCTGGCACTGCCCCTCCTGCAGGGACACCGGCAGGGCTGGGGAAAGCAGGGAGCTGAACTGCTGCTGGCTGAGCTGCCAGTGATGGGAGCAGCACTGGGACAGGGCTTTGTGAGCACTCAGCTGGTGGGAACCGGGCAAGAGCAGCAGTGCAGGGGAGAACAGAAGGCAGCAAGGTGAGAGATCGGTGAGGAAAGGAATGCAGTGAAAATCCCAGCTCAGGATGCAGTGCACCATGGCCTGGTCCTGTAATCAAACTGTTCCTCCTTTCTAAGGAAGGCCCAGACTTCTAAAGGGGTGTCCAGTCTTGTCAGCATCATGTGGCATTTCCAAAAGAACATTACAACAATCCCCATTACAGCAAACATGAGCTGCCTTTTTCTTTTTCTTCTATTTCAGGTAAACCAAAACTTGAATTTGTTGATTTTGCTGAAGAAAAGCCAGCACAACTTCCTAATGTGCTTCCTGCCCCACAGAAGATTTAGTTGCCTCCACAGCTCTCAGCCAGCCCTGCAGATTCACAGCCTGCCTGCTCAGCTCCCAGAGAACAGCACACTAACCTAGGCTGTCAGCACTAACTTTGGGACAAATTTCTAAGAAAAAACATTTGCTAAGAAACTTGCATATTAACTATTCCTAAATCCATTTAATTTTGAGCAGTTCAGCCAGATATCTCTAAAAGATTTCAAATACTGGCTTCTCTTTTCCCAGGGACCATTGCCTTCAGCTGAAACCAAATTAACTGAGCAGTGACTGTAGTCACTGAAAATACCACAAAATTCTGTGCTGCATTTACAAATTGACAAAACAAATACTGCTGTGTTAAGTCCAAAACGAAATGTTTGTTTTGAGAAAATCAGAATCTCCCTCCATACAAAGAGCAAGCTGTTGACAAACAGTAAAAAAAACCCCAAACACAAACAGAACACCACATTTTACAAAAAAACAAAGGCCTTGAGTGTTCTGCTGCTCCATCCTCCCCACCCCCTCAGTGCTGCTCTGAGATCCAGCCTGCAAAGAAGATTTTGCTCCACTTGTAGCTCTCAAGACAAGTGCAAACCCCAAATGCTGGGCACAGAGCTGGGACTGGCATCAGTAGGAAGCCTGCTCCAGCTGGCAGCAGTGAGTAACAAGTCAATTCCACAAGGTCTGGGAAACTTGTCAGGAGTCTTTTTAATAAGCAACAATGAAAAGTTAAAGAAATAATTTATGTTCTAGGTAACAAAACAGTTTAAGTAAAAGAAATGCTTCTTGAAAAACTTCTGGGTTTTGCATAATTTGAAAATCTGAACATATAATACAGCAGCAATAATTTGAGGAAAAAATACATATATGAAATTTTGCATTTTAAGTTCAATGTAACAGACAACTAAGTAAAAAATTAACAACCAGAACCAACTCCCCCCAAGAAATGAAAATATCAGTGAGAGACAAATTCCTGCAAGTTTATGAACTGTATGTAATTCAGTCATTAGATCAAGTCCAAGATTTTCGTAGCAAACATGCAAAAACCACCAAAATAGATGTGAAACCACCACACTCATTACTATCATTTTATTTTTAGGAAAAGCACCAGACAGTTGCATGCAGAGCCAAACCAACAAACTCAGAACATTCATCCTTTCGATACTATCACTGTTTCAAATAATTAAATAAAAAAGAATCCAAGTGCATTCAAGTACGTGCCCACCCAATTTCAGTTACACCAATCTTTAGGTAAATCCCTGATTCCATTTGTTCATTATAAAAGAATGAGATACTGTGCTGAATTTAAAGAGACCACAATGGAATGTGAATTGGCAGTGGAGCAAATCAATGATGTTCCTATCTCACCCTTGCCATAGAAATAAGGGCTGAGGGAAACTGGGATTTGTTATCAAATACAGACACCTGAAGTGTCACCTAATAAAGAAATTAATGCCACCAGTGTGTGCCAGGTTCAAAGCAAGGGCTCATTTGTGAGCACTGTGAGCTTTCAGCTGGGAGTTCTCAGAATGTTGATGATTCCCAATAACTTGCAGTCCTAGAATGAATCCCAACTGCAGCCCATACCCACTGGAGCCTAAGGCAAGTTATTTTTGTGCAGCAGTAAAAACAGACTCCAGCTGCAGCAGTTCCAAAAGCTGCTGTGTAACATTGAAACAAAACTCAGGAACAAGTCTTTCTTTGCAAAGCTTTCAACCCAACTGAGAGCAACCAGTCCCAGCCCACAAAGCCCTGACCCTGGCTATCACTGCCAGAAATCCTGGTACCACAGTGAGATGCTGCACTGCCTCTGCATTTCAGTCTCTGTCCCCTGGCAATCTGAGACAGAAGGGTTGTGCTTGTGCTTTTCATTTCCTGCCTGTGTGGGGACAGCAGGCAGGGGACCAACAAGATCTTGGTTTAAGTGGGTATCTTTAGAGCAATGTGTCTAAACACATTTTTATTCATAATCAGTAACACCCCCATACTGAAGCTGATGAGGGTGTGTAATCACTTCCAGGGCCTAACCCAAACCTGTCCAGCTCAAGAGGGATGCAAGGGGCTTCTGGCAAGCTTTGGAACAGACCTTCAACAAGGCATCTTCTCAATAAAAGAAGAGTTTAAAAAGCCTCTTCAAATCCATTTTTAAAGGTAACTGACACAATCTAAGAAATTAATAACCATACCTGCAAAATTAAAATGGGAAAGGGATTTTGAATGACACACAGTTATTTAACACTTCAGTGCATGTAACAAAAGCTGCATACAAAAGACCATTTCAATCTGTATTATTTCTGTCTGGAGTACAGACCGTGGCCCCTAGTAACACACCTAAGCAATTCACATGTCCAGATAATGATTCCCAAAAGGTACAGCCTTGCAGAGTAACAATTAACAGCTAGAACTATCTGTTTCTTTCATTTTCCCAACGTTAGTTTCTTTATGCAGTGGCTTGCTTTTTTCCTCTTTCACTTTGTTCTGGTTCAGGGCATTTTCAGACACTTGATCCCCACTGGTGGACACAGGATCTAAAACTACCACGGATTCTGTCTCTTTTTCACTGCTAGAAGCTTTTCTTGTCAATTCTGTGTGACTAGTTGATCTAGAAGAAAAAGAATAAATATATAAATACAAATGACAGTTCACATATTCAGAAGTGCATAAAAACACAGAAAAGCATTTCTATTAGTAGCACATACAACCAAGACAGGTCTGCTAAGCTAATAAATAGATTTATGGATTTAACAGCTGTTATGAACAGACAGCAATGCACAAAGTGCAACAGTCACATTCCCTCTCCTGAATCATTTGTTAAGTCAGGCATAGAAGATGAAAAATGAACTCACAAGGCACTGAAAAGTGGTTTCTGCACACCTTTAGCCCAGAGCCACCTGCCTGGGGGCTGCACTGCATGACTGAGGCACAGCATTATCAGGTGTTCCCTTGGCTGCTGCTGGTCTCACTGGGAGCAAGCACTGAGGATTTCTGGAAATTCACCTACTGGCTTTGCTGAACTGTCAAGGGTGTTTGACCCACGCTCTGTGCTGCAGAAATGGGGTTACACCACCATTGTTTGCAGTGCAAGGATTCATGGGGATAAAAAGCCTCTGAGCAGGGAGGAAGGAAAGGTCAGAGACACCTGGGTTATTTGTCAAAGCTGGCATCAGCCTATAAACACTAAAAGCACTTGTGTGTATTCAGAAGCTTTGTACTGATGTTGAAAACATGCAGGCAAATCCTTAGATTAGCTGGAATGCACCAGCAGAGAACGTGGCAAACACTGGGAATTCTCAGCCTGAACAAGTGGCAGACTGGGGTGTTCCCGCTGCCACCTTAACCCTGCTGGGTGGGCAGACAGAGAGCCTGAGAGCACGGGCTGTGCCTCCTGCACCCTGCATTGCAGAGCCTGAGCATTGCAGAGCCTGAGCCCCCAAAGCCTGGGCATTGCAGAGCCTGAGCCCCCAGAGCCTGGGCACTGCAGAGCCTGAGCCCCCAAAGCCTGAGCATTGCAGAGCCTGAGCCCCCAGAGCCTGGGCATTGAAGAGCCTGAGCCCCCAGAGCCTGGGCACTGCAGAGCCTGAGCCCCCAAAGCCTGAGCATTGCAGAGCCTGAGCATTGCAGAGCCTGAGCATTGCAGAGCCTGAGCCCCCAAAGCCTGGGCATTGCAGAGCCTGAGCCCCCAAAGCCTGAGCATTGCAGAGCCTGAGCCCCCAAAGCCTGAGCATTGCAGAGCCTGAGCCCCCAGAGCCTGGGCACTGCAGAGCCTGAGCCCCCAAAGCCTGAGCATTGCAGAGCCTGAGGCCCCCAAAGCCTGAGCATTGCAGAGCCTGAGGCCCCCAAAGCCTGAGCATTGCAGAGCCTGAGCCCCCAAAGCCTGAGCCCCCAAAGCCTGAGCATTGCAGAGCCTGAGGCCCCCAAAGCCTGAGCCCCCAAAGCCTGAGCATTGCAGAGCCTGAGGCCCCCAAAGCCTGAGCCCCCAAAGCCTGAGCATTGCAGAGCCTGAGCCCCCAAAGCCTGAGCCCCCAAAGCCTGGGCATTGCAGAGCCTGAGCCCCCAAAGCCTGAGCCCCCAAAGCCTTGAGCATTGCAGAGCCTGAAGCCCCTAGAACCCAATGCCCCAGAGCCTGAGCACCCCAGAGCCTGATGCCCCCAAAGCCTGAGCATTCCAGAACCAGATCCCCCAGAGCCAGTTCCCCCATAGCCTGAGCCCCACAGAACCAGATCCCCCAAAGCCTGAGCCTTCCAGAGCATGAGCACCCCAGAGCCTGAGCCCCCAGATTCTGAGTCCCCCGAGCCCCCAGCCCAGTGCCTGTGGGCAGGGAGCTGGGCAGGCTCAGGGATGGCAGCCACATTGCACTGGCTCAGCCTTACAGGCCACTTTGGGTGCACCATCCACACCCACACAGCCTAAACTGGGCAGGTGCTGAAATCCTTCAAGCTGCAAGGTCCTACATGCACTGTAGGCTTCTCCTTTTTTCCTCTAAATTTTCATGTTTATTTTTAAGGAACATTCTTCCTTTCTTCCATTCTGGCAAGGTAACATCCTTGAGAGGAAAAGGTAGACTGGGTAAACTGGAGGCCAGAGAAAGAAATTCAGCTACAGGATCCATCTGCCATGAACTGTCCTTTATTGTGACAGTCTTTGTCCTAAAGAAAATGACAAAGAAGAAAGAGGTCACCCCACTCAAAAATCAGAACACTGGGTGGGGACTGCACCAGCTCCCATGTGATGGGGAGAGGGTAAATGAACAGTTAAAAACAAAAAATAACCACAGAAACAACAGTTGCTGCACTTTCCATTTCAGAAAGAATTTACTCAGCTTGCTGCTGCAGCACTGGATAGAACAAACGAAATTCCATGTTCAAGCTTTAATTACAAGAATTGTCTCTAACATTAGAATTTTGGTATAAGTTAATTAATGCAGAAATTGGCACTAATAGATACAGTTTCAGACTCATTTGATTATCATCAGAAGCTAGTGATTTCAAAAGGAAAATAATGCTTATTTTATGCAAAAGTTGTCAATCATTCCAGAAAAATACAAGGCGGGGTATTTTGAATGTTACAGCAAATTAAACTTTTTAAAGCTGTGTTACCAGAAGAGGGTTATTTTAAAAAGTGCTACTTTTGAAAAGCTGATTGCCCAACACTATAAAAATGGTCAAAGCCATAAATGCCAAGTTCATTTTTACTTCACTTTGGAGGTAACTATCCTTCAAATCCCAACAGCTGGACTATTTAATACAATCTGGTGAATCAAAGTATAATTCTTCACTGGGCTCACAGTGGGGAGTCTGCATTAGTGTATGGCAGCATTCCAACAACTGATGCACAGCCAAACGCTCTGAAGTCTGTTTCATTTATAACAAAAATGGATAAAATGGCAATCATATTTACCACCTTCAAAGGACAGAAAAATGAAAGATGTCGATATAAAGTAGTTTAATGGAGAAAACCGGTGATTAAATCAGTGTTTGCAGCATAAAAATAAGAATTACTATCCGACTTTGTTGTACCAGTATTGCCTTCTTCAAATCCTTCACACTGGTGCAGCACCAGCCTGACAATGCTGCTGTTACAGCTGAGGCATTGTTAAAAATTATTAACCCTATTTATCAGTTATTCACAGCTTACTTTCAACAGTCTGCCAAGAGCAGAATGTTTCAGTGGGAAGAATGAACATAATTTTGGTGCTCCTTTTCAAAAAACAGCATCTACTTGTACAAATAAAACTGGGAAAAGCAATGAGCAAAGACAGAGTTTGCTACAGTTCTGAAAAACCCAATTTTGTCCAGCCAAGGTATTTGCATTCAGTTCTGTGCAAAGCTTTTCCCTCACTGAGATTATTAATGCTGTTATCAATATTCCTGTTATTTGTCCAGCTTTATATTTAAACCAGAAATTGAGACCCTAGTTCTATTGTACTCATTCACACACAGTTGCTCACAAGTCTGCATGTATTTTTTAATGACTAAACACATCAAATCTGTATGGATTTAGATGAGAAATGCATTTGAGATTAATTCTCTGGGATATGCAATGTTCCATGCTTTTTAATGTAAGAATATCAGAAGCAATCTGTTCTGTTTATATAGTTACAGAACCTACAGAAAGTGTAAATACTAAAGGGTTACTAAAGCCTGTGACGTAGCACTGCTGTGACCTTTGCATAAAATTTACAGTAGGAGTACAAAAGGACAAACTAAGGATCAGATTGTCAACTGAGACTTGGATTTTCTTTGTTTCCTCTGGTAATATTAGAACCTTGGCATTATTTAACCTGGGTCGGTGTTCTATTCATGAAATCATTGTAAAATCATTGTAATATGTATCCATTAGAAAACAGAATTTTATGCCAGTATTCATTGAGAATAAAAGCAAAAAAATGCACATGTGGCTATTATTTCAGAATTCTTAACAAGGTAGGCGAATAAACCAGAGAAGAGCACAGGCTAATACTGAGCAACAGTAATAACACCAATTCCAAGTTTTGAAAGTCTGAGATGAACAAAGAATTCCCTCACAGCACTACCAGTATTTGCCCAGCAGTGATTACAGGGAATATTCACAGTGACAGTGGTGAATGAGCCCTCTGCTCCCTGCTGAAGTACCAGTGCCACCAGACATCTGTGAGGGAAGGGCAGGAAACCTTCTCCATTTCAGAATGCCCCTGCTAAACCCAGCTGAGTGCCAAGGGGGTCAGCACAGCAGCCAGCAGGACAGAACTGCAGACAATCTTTAGCATGGACATTGGTCCCACTTTCAGGTGCTTCTTTTGGAAAAGATCAAGATGATCAGAAAATTTACTTCAATGAAGAATCCTGGAGAGCTTCTGCCTGCACTGAGAGGGCACACAAAGAGTACAAGCTAAGAAAAATGCCTCAGTAGCTTTTAAAACAGTTAACACTGAGGAGACCTCCAACTTCCAGAACATCCCATTGTTTTCTTCATCTGTTGTTTGAACTAAATTGCCACGTTCAAGCTGCACGGGAAAACCTTTGCAGTTCATTCCAGCTGAGGCTGAGCTGCTCCCTGCAGAGCTGGTAGATGATTTGGGGTACTAAGATTACAGCTGGGAGAGGGAGGACAAATCCTTTAATTGTATAAAATCATCAGATTAAGACTAACCCTCTCTGTAGTGCACTCTGTCAGCAGAGAACTCTGCACCCCAGAAACACAATGTTTACCAAGTGCTGAAAAAAACCCCCACCAAAAAACCCAAACCCCAGGGGCAGGGCCAGACACACCTTCCCCTTCTGTGCCCACACACTGCAGGGGGTCATGGGAACTGGCTTGGCTGCCAAGGAAAGCAAATTGTCACCTCTTCTGAGCAGCTGTCCCAAAATTACACCCGTGCTGGGTTAAACACTGGGGAAGAGATCTGCAGAGGGAGTTACCTGCACACTCAGGTGAGGCCTCAGTTTCTCTACAGGACACAATTACTGACGTCTCCCCCCTAAGCACCCCTCAGCAAAATTTCACACATTCCAAACCATCTCCTTGATGGCTTCAGACACACAAGAACCTCTTGCACTGAAATAACACCTCACCTAGGGGCTCTGAACTCTTTCTATAGCAAGTTGTACATTAAAATCTAGATGAAGAGAAAAGAATAAACCCTGCCCTGCAAGAGACACCTGGCAATGATGAGACATGCAGTGCTCCCTGTGATGGGAAAGGTTTGCTCAGCTGCAGCAAACACATTAACAAGTCACACCTTGGTTAGGTTGCAAGGAATTGCAAATGATGGGAGCTGCATCTTTTAATCTCAGGTGGGAAAAAGGAGAAGAGGATTTCTCCTGCAGGGTATCCAGTCCAGGCAGGGCAGTGTTTGTCCTTTAGGGAATGGAGTGGTGCAACAGGAGCAGAGTGTGGAGGGAGCAGCCCCTGTGCAGGGCACACAGCTCAGGGTGATTCACTGTGTGCCCCCCAGGACATCCAAAACCATGGATGGATCACATGCCCTGGTTTAGCTTCACTCCTGCCATGAATCCAGGATGCACTAGGGGCACTCCAGATTACAAATCAAAGCACGGCAAGCACAGACAATAGTGAGATTCGCTTCAGAAGTGCTCTGCAGATCCAAGCTAAGCTGCTTGCAGGGAAGCCCAGAAAACTGCCTGGTTACAGAGCTGAGTTGTGAGACCTGCTGGCCAGAGGAACTGCCCTCTGCTGCCTGCTTCCAAGGAGCCCTGCTTCCAACAGCTTTCACACCTCAGAGTCTGGAGGCTGCTTCTACCAACCTCTGCTGCAAACAGCCCCCAAGAGAGAAAAGCAAAGCATTTGCTCTGTCCTGTGGTGTGGGGCCTGCAGGTTATCCCTGCTCCTCCTGCCAGCCTGGCACACAAGAGGAGGAGAGCCCCAGCACCTCCTCTCTCCTGGAAATCCATCCCCAAGGATGAGTGCTCCCAATTCAGCAGGTTTACACCAGTGACTCAGAGCAAGGAAGCCCTGCAGCACTAAGGATTCTGGCCCACCACATTTGTTTTAATGCTTTAAACAGATAAATTCAAGTGAAATGTGTCTTTTGGGATGTCACTGAATAGGCAAGCTGAGAAATAGAGCTTCACATATGCTTTTCTAACACATAACAACTGTGACTGTCAGCACAAGATCCTTTCCACAGCCAATTCACCACGCATTCTGAGAGACCTTGGGGCCTGCAATTATTTCATTTCCTTTCTTGTAAATGCAATTTCCACTTAGTTCGTTGAAATAAAGGTACACAAAAGGTGGCAGGAGTTGTCTTGTGTTTTCTGGTTTGTTCCAAATCACAGAAATCCACAAACTACAAACACAATTTTCAGGATCAACCTCACCTTTCTGTCAAGGGTAGCTGCTCAAGAAAATGCAATGGCATTATTCATGCCTAAACAACTGCTGAAAATATCTTCATCTTTCTGATTAAATTAAAATGAAGATCATTTTTCTTCTAAGAATACTTAAATGGGGAAAATACATATGATTGAAAATTGCATTCTGCTTTTAATTCTCTGTGGGAATTAAATACAACTGTAGAGCACAAAAGGAAATTGGGTTCTTTATCCACTCAAAAATAAATGATGAAAGTACCTGCATGAGAGTGAAGTATCAGTTCATAAAAATAGATGTAAACTGAATATTCAGCTCATTTGTCATGATTTCTTCCTCTGAACAAAACAATGAAGACTTGCTAGAATAGGTACTGGTGGCATTTTCTAACTGACAGAGCAGGAAATCAGGAGTTTAATTACCCATAACTACAATATTTTGCCAATCTGATTTGTCTCATCTCTTTCCTTTTCTTGAAATGACAAACTGACAAGCGACCTGGCAAGGCAGCAGAAGCAAGTGCACAGCCCAATTCCAAAAGGAGCCTGGTTTGTTGGAGAGCAAACCAAACCTGCAGGGAATCTGAAATAAATATTGCTGATGCTGGTTTCACCCTGATGCTGGTTTCAGGTCTCCAGTTTGCTGTGATGAAAGATTCTGCTGCCTATCTGTGCAAATGCAGCACCTTTTTTTTTTTTAACTTGAGATTTCAAGGTAATTCAACCTTTTCACCAACAAATTTTTAAGAGTAATAGTCAGGACTTGTTTTGGTTCAACAGAATCTGCCCTGCACACCAGCATATAGACCAAGATGACTCACATGATTTTATTTTTTTGGAATATTTGCCAGAACAACTTTTAATCAAGAGTTAACAATATAACTATCATCCCTCTTCAGGATATGGAAAAAACCTTCAACCTTGTTATTGTTCAAAATCTCTTGAGGGTTTTTTTTTACAAAAATGAACATTTTTTGAAGAATGTTTTCAGGTTTTAGAGAAAAAGAACTTCATTAAAGAGAAATTAATTTCTCCTTTCACATGAGATGCAAATTATCTGGGGAGTCGGTGGTAAACAGCTGCAGACTGTGCATTTATCTTCTTAACTAAAACTGATATTAAATCACTTCCCAAACACATCTTGTACTACAATATATCTAGAAATCCATATTCTACTTACTGTAGAGTAGGCTTGGAGCCTGTAGCACCCTTAGGCTGGCTGGGGACAGGACCTGAGTTGGGTACTTTGGAAGTGAAATCTGTCTCCACATCTTTCTGGTTCAGTGCTGCCTGTGGGGCACTGGCTCCTGAACCCAGCACAGGCAGAGACTTTGATTCTGATGTGGCCAGGATTCCAGTGGGACCTAAAATCCAAAGAAAGTTTAATGCTTCTGTTTCCCAGACTGGTCAGGAAACAACACAAGAGCAGAGCAGAATTCAACTAACTGCAGAAATCAAAATGGAATTTTAACGAACAGCATCCAGTGCAAGAGAATGTCAAAATACTGCATTTCCAGCTCCTGCTCTCCCTTCCCTGTACCACAGGCATCACTGGCTGTGTTGATCCTCCTGCCTTCTGGGGGGACAGGTCCTGCTGCCCACCCAGCCCCACCCAGGCATAGCTTTGGTGCTCTCCCAGCCTGACTGCAGAAAAGCTGCTCCCAGTACTAATGAGGAGCCAGTGAGCTGTCTGCAAATCCAAGATAAAGCTCTACAGTGACATTCAAACCAGCCACAGACTCACATTTGTACAAATTGTGTTTGCAGCCAAGCAGAACATCAACAGTTTCTTAAAGAAGATGACAGTAAAGCACAGCATAAAAGCTGGAGACCCCTGGTCTGCAGAGGAGGTTAATTCAAATCACCACTCCTAAATCTCATTTCTCTGGCTAGCATTACTCTCCAGAGTATTTTCACAGTAGGTCTGTCATGTTTTGATGCTGGTGCAATGCCAGTGCCTCCAAGAAAATACATTCTCCCTAGTGTGTACTGTGAGATGTGACCAGAAATAGAGCAAAGCAGAGACAAGGTTCAAGCAAATAACATCTGAGCTCCAGGATGGAAAGAGGAATTTATGTGTCTGTGTGCGCATAAAATCCTGACAGAAGCATCTCTTGGAGAAAATGGGATGAAAAGCAACAGGTGAGACAGGGAAGAAGAAGAAGAAGGTGAAGTTCTCATGGTGGCTGCAATGGCAGTGGTCTGGAAGAGCATGTGAAGGTTCAGGAGTCCCTGATGCAGGGAGAGGAGGGGACTCCTGGAGGGCAGCACTCACTGCCACTGTCCTGCTCAGTGGTCACTTTCCGGCGCCGCAGGACTCGCTCCAGCTCCGTTTCACCACTGTCTGTCTCCAGGGACTTCAGGCTCCGGGAACTGGTGGATTTATTCAGGGTTTCCTACAGCAAGAGAAAGGCAGGAGAAGCTCTCTGAGGACAGATGATGCCAAGCAGCTCATGTGCACAGCTTCAGAATCTTTCACACTGCAGCTCCAGAGCAGCTGCCAGGCTCTGCCATTGGTACAGCAGGAGCAGCTGGGATCCACTCCCCACAGCTCATCTTGCCTGGATTCATGATGCAGGGACAAACCACACTCACTACACAAGAGGGGAGTGATGTCAGGCTGAAGAGAGATGCCCTGGCCCTGCCACTGATGAACAAATTCTGATGTTTGTGGGAAACTGCCAACTTCCTCCATCTTAACGTGTGAAGGATCTTAAGAAACTGCTGGAGAGTCATCATGCACATAATTAACCTCTGCTAACAAAGAGCCAAAGATCCATCTTTTACTGCTCCAGTGGCTTTTATATTTTAACACTGTCCTGTGTTGCTGCATCCTGGTGTATACATGTGCAGAAGCCAGTATTTACCAGCTACAACTGCAGCAGATTATATCCTATAATGTAGCTGATCTGCCATAAACCTGACTCTATGTCTGTATACTTCAAGGTTTCTCTTTCACACAGAGTTAGATCTCAAGTTAAAACAGTTTTTTATACATACAGAACATAAATAAATGATATTAATAAATATTACTAAATAAATGCTATTAATAAATACATAAATAAATGCTATTACTGCCTTATACCAAGGCTAGCATGTAGTATCAGTGAAGCTGCAAGTGCAGGAGCGATTTTCTTAAAGTTAGCTTCTTCTTAAAGCCTGAAACCTCACAACCTTGCCTACAGGAATTTAAACACACATTTGGTGCATACTGCATGCATTTCCCCCCTCCCAAAAATCAGTTGTTGGATCAGGACATACTTGATTGTAAAATTTGCCCAAAATGTTTATAATGCAACTGGAAATTTGGTGCCCATATACTATTTCATTTTCCCTCTGAGTCTTTCCATAAATCTTATTTATTCAGCCTTCCAAAACATGTCAGATTCATACAGCATTTTACCAGATCATAAATAACATTCTATTGACATCTTTTGTTGATAAGCACATAACCTTTGATCAGAAACAGCCAAGGAAGTAACACTGAAAGTTGCAAAAGCTGTCCTATTTTCAGGAGCCCTGCAGAGAAGCCCTTAATTCTTCACTCCTGCCTAGAAGTTAAAAAATTTTCTTTCAAAACTATTTGAAATTTAACTGAGCAGGTTATTCATTAGTAGTATGCCCCAGATCTGTACAAATGTACATGTACAAAAGCAACTTAAAAAAGGGGAGTCACTCAAACTCTGGAATCTGCACAACATAAATGTGTTTTGTTTGTAACAATTATATGGAGGTCTACACAAAATGCATAATTAGCATAGTAACAACAAATGTTTACTCCGTCACATTCCACCCCCATGTTTGTTGTCTGACTGTGCATAATCACTGCTCTCAAGAACAGACTGGAGCTGCATTTTATCCAGTTTGTCTTGCACTGCAAATACCCTGAGAGGCTCAGAGGCAAGGAGCCTGACACAGACATGCAGGGCCTGCAGGATTCTCCCTGCTCCCCCTGAGTGCACAATCCAGCTTCCCTGGTGTCAGTGACACAGTGCTGGAGAAATAAAACAGATATTAGAGAAAGGAGCCTGGGCAGGACAGCCCTGTCCAACCCTCACTACTGTGCAAACAGCACACCACATCCCAGCACTCCTGTAATTATGGAATTCTGCTTAAAGAACACTCTCACTGTTGCATTTTATTCCTTTCCTATTTACTGCCACATTTAATTAAGTGTCCCTCTAATTAGGGCTCAGCATTAGGGTCTGGTGACTCTCTAGACCATTTCTTCCCTTCTTCCCCTGCTTTCACATGACTGGAGAACAGCAACTTTAACCCATCACTGGTGATTTTAAATCCCACTCTGCTGTACTGCCTTGCATCCCCCAAAACACCACTGAACTGTTTTTTGTATGGGCTGTTTAACCACAGGGTGGTGAGAATGATTAGCTTCACCTTCTAGAGTGGAAGTGAAGCATTTTGCTTCAAAACTGGCAGAATTTCACCTGCCAAAGTGGCACCTCAAAAGTTTCAGGGTTACAAAGTCAGGGAGCAAGAACTACAGCTCCTTCTGAGTGACACAATTGTAGTTCTTGTGCAAAAGAAGCAACAAGCAATGACTTGAGTAAAGGACACAAAAAGAGCACATTGCTCTCAGCTGGGCCAAACATTCCTAATGTTTTTATTTTGTGATAAGGGGTTATATGGACAGCTATTCATTTATTCTACAAATAAATACAGACAGACCAGAGCTATTGCTTTATTTAAACCTCACCTATGCTAACAAGAAATCTGGTGCCACAAGAAGGAGACCAGTTGATGAGGACAACTCTACTCTATGTGCAGTCCAGGGGCTTTACTTTGGACTAGGTATCCTCCATCCTTAAGCATCCCCACTGTGAGTATTTAGAATTTTTCCAAAGAATCTATGGCAGACACAGACCACAAAATCCCCTCTAGTGGCAGGAGCACACAAACCCAGAGAAGAGTGCAAAAACAAATTCTCCTTAAGTCAAATGGTGGAATTGGGGGATTTGCTTCTGTGGCTTCAACCCAAAGTGCAGAAGTTTCACAGTTTGCACAGAAGGCCCTGCCAGCTCAATGAGAAGAAAATGAAATTTAATATGAAAGTTTCCTCTTACCAGAATCCCTTTTAGTTCTTTCATTGCACTTTCAGAGGGCTTTGGTGTTTCTGGCTGTAAGCAAACACAAGACACAAATGTTAAAAGTCACATGAAGTGGCCCAGGACAGACTCTGTACCTGCAGACAGACCTCACCCAGGGGCTGTGTGACATTCCTGTCCCCTCCTCTCCTGGGCACAGGGCTAACATTCTGTCTATTTCCTTACTCAGATGAAGAGAAGAGCCTCAGCTCTCAGCACTGTGAACCACAGACTCAAATAAAGATTATGCTTTTGTGAAGGAGGTAAGCAATGTTCTACAGTAACCACATTCTGGTATAAGTTGTGTTGCATAAAAGAAAAAAAAATGTGTTAATGCAGCCCACTTGTTGATCATCCCCTTTAACCACTTCAGGCATTCTCTCTGTGCTTTTTGTTTCTTACCAGCTGTTTGTTTACAAGCTTCTTTTCTGTGTCAAAGAAACTGACCTTTATTTACTTACTGCTGCCTTCATTTGCATTGTTTTTTGGTTTTTGGGGTTTTTTTTGCTTTCTCTTTTTTTTTTTTTTTTTTTGTTCTTCAGGTATATGCTGCTCTAATCCATGTTATCCAAAACCAAGCAAAGTAAATAAATGAGGGGAGGAAAACGTATTTTTCTGAATATATAACAGAAAAGTTTATTTTCAGTGTAAATTACTGTACTTAGCTAAAATTATTGGTCTTATTCCAAACCTTTGTTTTAGGCCTGCTTGACTGGTTGACTGGTCTCAGGTGAACTCCTTTTTTAATCCTGTCCATCATTTCTTCCACAGCTTGCCTCTTCAGATCTGTAACTTCTTCACCTGCTACAAAAGGCCAAAGAACAGATCACATTTCAGACAGGAGCTGCAGAGAAATGGTACAAAGTGAAAACCATGTTCTCATTCTGGATACAGGGATCTCTGCTATCAGCTCAGCTGCCCCCAGCTCCTCAAGGATAAAATTCCACCCTGCACTGAGCATCCTGACTTTGCAATTGCCCAGCTGCAGAAGTTTGGACAGATGCAGGGCCCTCATCCTGACAAACACAAAGCTCCAGGACTGTCTGGGAATTGCACAAGCTCAGTGCTCAGGATGAAGCAGCAGGGGCTGGAAGAACCCAGCTCTGCTTCCACTGGGGCTCAGCAGAAATCTCCACAGCTGCAGTGACACAGGAGAAGCTGATGATGCCCCAGGACAGGGACTCCCCCATTTCTCATGGGTTTGAGGGGCTGGCAGGAACAACACACCAACACCTCAGCCTGGCCTAAACCCACCCCTCCTAAAAACCCTGCGTCACGTTAAAGGGAAAAACTGAAATACCACGGAAGGAAATGGCTGCTCTCTCAAGAGATTTGGTATCAGGACTGCAAATTACTGAGATGACATAGGAAGCTCTGTGATGAACCTAAATAATGCCTGTTAACTTATTCTGGATAACAAAAGGAAAGACCCTTAACATACCAGAAAGGGGAGGGGGGGAAGAGCACTTAAATACTTGGAGAAATAGGGTTGATGCTATTCCAAGCTGCCAACCTTGTACCTTATGTAACAGGAGTTTTTTAAAAAGACTTCTGCTCTCTCACTTGTCAGGGTACTCTTGATGATTCATAGAAATGTGGTTTATGTATTCTAAGCTGATTTAATGTCAGCCTTTAATTTCACAAACAGCCTGTTTCAAATATAAAAGCTTAATTGGTGGTATGGGATAGAAACCACTCATTCTAAGTCCTTAACAGGGGTCAAAACAAGACTCAAGTTTGATATAATAACTAGATAAAGAAAGAACTTTCTCCCTTTTTTATTTTAAGGACAGCTCAACTATTAAGAGGAAAAGCAGTTTATATATAATTGAAGAAAGGTCAGAACTGTTAGTTTCCTAATAAATAATGAAAGAATGAGGAGTTGAGAACTTAAGAGTGAATTTCAGAGTATTTCATGCAATCACTGCTTGTGACAGTCTCAACAAAAAGTTGTAATCAAAACATCTAGGATGCTTCAAGGAACCCTGACAAATCAAGGCACCATAATTGGACTTCTACTGAAAGATAAGACTGACCCTTCATCAGAGATCTCAGACAAGGTCATCTCTCTAACTATTCTATCCAGACCAACAACCTTGTTTCTCTCAGACTGGTAACCAGTTCCCAGAAATTCCCCCAGGGACCTGCCCAAGTCACTCCACTCCTCAGTTCCTCACCTGAGAATGGGAGGAGTAAAATTCTCTTTCCCCGACTTCCTTCCTGTTGGTTCCATGCAACAATCCAGCCTGACTTACATACCATTAGTCTGCTAACAGCAGGGGTCTTTTTAACAGTTATATCCTATAATTTCAGCCAGGTTCCCTTCTTTGTTTAAGTGGCAGCAAATGAGTTAAGCAGTTCACTAAAAACAAACTCCTGCTGCTTCAGAAGGAAGAGAGAAACAGCAAGAAAACCCTTGGTTATTTAACTGGCAATGCCTGTCTAACTAGCCCTGACTCCTCAGGCACTCACAGTCATTTGCAAATCTGTACTTAACTCCTGTTCTCAACCTACTAAGTTTCCAGCTTCCATTAACAACAATAAAATGCAATTTCAGCTGTTACTTTGCATGCAGAGCCACCTTAGTGCAAGACTGTTTTGTTTTAGGTTTTCAGTGTTATTAAAGGATTAGAATTACAGTCAACTCTGAGTGGTAATTTCACAAGATACGAATTGAGGGATGAAAACTGAAGTATTTAACGAACAAGCTCTGTGGAGAGGCTCTGGACAGAAGAAATTGCCATGTGGAAATTCAGAAATTTCCCTGTATTATGCTGAATAGAACCTGCTCTCTGTTTAATGCTTGTAGGTTTGGTCTTCTGCCTCTTGCAGGTAACCTATGGAAGCACAAAGCCCTGCACGTGCTGCAGCTCAAGCAGGAAGGTTACAACTTTTCTCCAGTTACAGCAAATGTCAGGTGTTCCCTGGAGGTTTTTGACCTCAGCCTCAAAGGCTGTTCACACTCAAATCCTTTTGGAAGAAGTAAATTGGAGGCTGATGACCATTTCAGTTGTGGAGGCAGAGGTGCCTATGAGGGCCTCACAAATTTACTTGGGATCTCAAGGAAATTTGGAGTAGAATACAACAAAATGTTTCAGCTGTGACCATCTGTTCTAACAGCCACTTCAGGGCTGAACAAAAGTTACAGCCTCAAAACCTTACAAGCTTGGGGCACCAGCCACCTCTCTGGGAAGCCTTTTCTAGTGTCTGACCATTCTCACCATAAATAAAATTTTCCTTATGTCCAGTCTAAGCATTCCTTGATGCAGTTTTAAACACTCCCATGTGTTCTGTCACTGGATCCCAGGGAGAAGAGCTCAGCACTTCCTTCTCCCTGTCCCTTCCTCAGGAGCTGTAGAGAGCAATAAAGTCACTCCTCAGCCTCCTTTTCTCTGAACCAGACAAGCCCAGAGTCCTGATTTATTATTTGATGATATATATTATATTAAAACTATACTAAAAGAATAGAAGAAAGGATTTAATCAGAAGGCTGGCTAAGAATAGAAAAAGAAAGAATGAATAACAAAGGTTTGTGTCTCAGCTCTCTGTCCAAGTCAGCAGACTGTGATTGGCCATTAATTAGAAACAACCAATATGAGCCCAATCACAGATGCACCTGTTGCATTCCACAGCAGCAGATAACCATTGTTTACATTTTGTTCCTGAGGCCTCTCAGCTTCTCAAGAGAAAAAATCCTAAGGAAAGGATTTTTCAGAAAATGTGTCTGTAACACACATATTCCTGGGCTGCAATCCCATTTCTGGACTGCAAGGCAGAGGATTGTGCTGGACATGGACAGCTGTTGATAATGCTGACAATCTGAACCACCATCTTTATGCCCAGCTCCTTTCCTGCAGCCCCAGAGGATAACCCACACAGCCTGAGAAGGGATGAGCCATACCTGACTCCTGCTGAGGAGGTTTCTCCTTCTTGCTCACGTTGGTGTTGGAGTGAGATCTCTTGCGAATCATGGACATGAGAGACCTTGGGGGGAAATGAAACTGCACATTGTCATTCTGTCCAGGGTCCCCACTGTCATTCTGTCCTGGGTCCCCCCACTGTCAGAATGAGCCTGAACACGACACACCAGCAGCCTGCTTACACCTGATTATACAGCCACTCACAAAAGACTCATTTAATGGTTCTTGAATGCAGATGCACTGAATTACCCCCCACAATGCCTCCCATCAAAATGCACCAGAGAAATTTATTTCTTTTTAACAGGCATTAGGCACAAATCAAAATACTCCAGATTTGAATATTAAAAGCCAGGGTGTCATTGTGACACATGACAAACAGAAGCTGCTCTGGCATAATAAACAGAAAGAAGAGCTGTAGATGTTGAAGTATTGTTCTCCAGAGGACACTTAAATATGGTGATCAGTATCTCCTCACCATTTCCAAGTTTGTAATCTCTTACAGTGTCAAATAATTATCCCCTCACTATATTCAAAATGTATAAGTCCACACCAGCAAATGATTCATCTTCAAGAACAATACAGGCTCCTGTGCACATCTGATGTGTCAGTGAGGCCAGTCACTCCCTACTGAACATCATTCCTTACCCAGCAGTGACATCCCAGCCTAAAAGGTCAAAACTCTGTCCCAGAAAAATGCAGCAGCCAGTGCCTATGTCCTGAAACAACTTCTATTCACATGCACATCACAGTGCATGAGGGAATAGTCTGACTTTGCTATGACAGGGCTTAAAATTAATATCCAAACAGTAAAGGGCACAAATTTGAACAGAAAAATCCCACAACACTCCTACACAGTTAATTCATGCTATCCATCAGAGAAAGGAGCAAGCAGGCCAAGTGAGTTAATGGACATAAAAGAAGCAAAAGGCCAAACACAATCTGCCTGAATATGTTTAATTTCTAAAAACAATGCAAGATGCACAAAGGGATGAATTGTCCCCAGTAATCAGATCTATTCATAAGTTTAACACAGTAGTTAACAAGACTCCTGGATGTCATTTCTATTACAGAGGGTTGCAAATTGTCATCCAAGTCCATTTATTTTTAAAACCAAGCAGACAATGTGAAGATTAGCAGTTTTTAAAATTAACTAAGTGCCTTTTAATGTTTTGTCAATTAATTTGGGTCTAATGCCTGATACATCAGCAGAGACTGGTCATCCTCTTTTATAGTCCTTTGTAGAAATCAAGCCAAATTTTGATATTTTTGCCCAAAAATGCTTGATGACTGGGTGGTGATTTTCATTTGTTATTTTTTCCTCCTTTTTAACTTATGAAAGCAATTGTGAGAACTCAACAGAGTCTGCATTTTCATCATCAGTATCTGACATGAAGGGACACACAATAATCCAACATATCCTTTGGTTCAAAGGAGTTTTCTTGGCAATAGAAAGCATTTCACAAGTCTATAATTACAGCGATCAGGTGAATAGGAAAAAAAATAATCTCCTAAATTTAGAGGAGACAGGTATCCCTCCTCCTCCAAAATCACAGTCGAGACAATCTGTGAGGCTTGGCAAGGCAGGCACTGCTCAGAATTGGCCTGGCTGTTAAGTCTGGGGGCAGGTGGGGCACTGAGCATGTCCTGCAGTAATACAGTAAATAGTAAGTATAGTAAATACAGTGCAACCCCGATGACAAAGGGAGAAAATGATGCATCTGACTCCACTGGTATCAGAAGGCTAATTAATTACTTTACTATACTATATTATTCTATATTATATTACTATATAACTATATTACACTGAATCTGCTCAAGCACTCAACTCCACTCAGCTGAACTGCACAGAATCTTGTGACTGACTGCTGACCAACAGCCTGGACACAAAACCCCCTCACTCAGGGTAAACAATCTCCATATTGCATTCCACTTCTGCACACAGGCACAGCCAATGAGATAAGATTTTTTTTTTCCATTCTCTGAGTTTCCCCGCTGAGATTCCCACAAATCTCCTTGGGAAGGTGTGCCTTGCTTTTCTCTGGGAGGGGAAATGCGGCCACACTGCAGCTCAGGAGCACCACACAGGTGGAGAAAGGCTTTTTCCTTTGAACACACCATTCTGCCTGGATGCCAGCTGTCTCTGCCCTGCCCTGGCTGCAGCACTCACCGGATGGGGTTGGGAGGAGGAGGAGGAGGGAGAGGAGGCGGAGGAGGAGGCGGCGGAGGCGGGGCAGGATTTTCAGACTGCTGGATTCGCTTCTGGAGCTCATCAACTGCACGGGGGCGAAGAAACAAACCACAGTCAGCTCTCTCATCCCCTCTGCAAACCAGCTTTGAGAAAAAAAACTCTACTAATTGACTAAAGAACAAACAAGAGTAAACCACACAACTGCCCAACGTCAATTTTTTGACATTTTCTACCAAGAACAACACACAAGATTCCCATTAAGGCAGCTGCCTCCAACCTGAGTTACCACTGAAACTCTCCCTCACACAGGACTCTCCAAATAAAATGACAGAGCAGGGAAAACTTGGTCCCATTTCTGCAACAGTGTATCGGAGGTTGTATTTGAGAATGAACTAACAGGAGATCAAAGAAATTGACAATTTCAACCTCCAGACCTGTCTCTGTCTTGCTGGTGGTGTGGACTTTCCTCATAAAAATGGGTGAAATTGGGTCGTGGTAAAATGGATTTTTTTCTCTCCTGTTTTCATGTCAGACCTAAAACGCAGAAATTACTTTTCTGTGCTTGAAATGCTGTCAAATATAATTAACTGGGGAGGGGCAGAAACAGAGAAAAAAAAAATCCTGAATTTCTTTTAGTTACAAAAATCCTTAGCAACTGTTTTATGTGCAGTAGGTTATGGGAGAAGTAAGAATATGATTTCCAAAGTGGATATGGTTCTTTGTTCTTGCAATGATGGACTCAAATTAAAATTGCAGTATTTTAAGCTTGCTGTTAAATTTTAAAAGGTAAAAAAAATTAAAAATCAACTGAATGACTTTAAAGTCCAGGTATAATCTTTTGTGTCCTTCACACAGACACCTATTCCCATATATTTATCCATCCGTAAGACTCAGGGCAAGCTAACCACAGGATTTTTGTTCCTTTACAGAAGTTTTACAGGGTTATTCCTTCACACACATTTTGGACAGAGTTTTCTGCAGATGAAGGCAGTTGCTGTACTTTGTCTAATGAAGCAAAGGTCTGGGTCACAGCTACACAAAAGCTTTTAGGGTCTCAAATGTAGATGTGCACCAACCACACACACACCTTACCCCTAAAATCAAAGTTATTACACAGTTTTACCTGAGTGCTTGAGGTCCCTAGCTTTTTCTTCTGCATGCTGACACTTCTGCTCCAGTTCTTTTTTATCTTCTTCCAGAAGTTCTAGCTGCTGTTTAAGGCGACCAATCTCCTTGTGCAGTGACTGATTCTCTAGCTGCTCTTCTAATTCTTTAATCTGCAGTTGGCAAACAAGAGCATTCATCACAATAAAAAATATTTTCTGTCCCTCCTGTTGGCAAATAACCCACTAGGCACAGTTATGCCTGAAAACATCATGTTATAGTACAGGAGTGAAGCAAAAGTCCCAGAAAAAATTTGAATGAAAGCTGGAAAGATTTTTCTGAGAGATGTCAGAATTTTCTTTTTGATTCCAACTTGCTTTAACTCTTCTTTAAAATATGTATTTAGCTCCAAAGTACTTAAGCTTTACATTGTTCCCTTTTCTTTTTATAGAGTTTTTATCACATAATTAATTTCAGAACATTTCCTCATTTGAAGCATGAGAACGTTGACATTTTTGTTCTTTTACTGCTTCCACTGACAGGCTCATTATTTAAACTCCCTTGTCTCAACTCATGCAGATGCCAGTGGGGAAATTATGGAATATCTGAATCAGAGGCAGCATTCAGATGCAGAGCAGCAGTAACTTCACAGCTCCCCAAATATATACATTTTGTTCTAGACTTCAAAGTAGCCAAAGATGCAGAGGTTTTCTATTAACTGGAAATGATTCTTCCAAAATATTCATTCAGAGCATTTGAGAATGCAGTCTTAGTATTGCTGCATTGATGAAAGAACAGGAATTGTTTACCTATCCCTACTCTTACTCTACTAACAGAGTTTTAGGAGAAGGCCTCAGGGCTAAAGCAAAGCTCATTTTCAGGCTTTCCTGGGAAGCAATGGTGATTTCTCCCAGTAAAGAGATTAATCTAGTCTAGTTTCAGAGAATAAATTTGTTTATATCCTATCAGTTTAGATCTTCTCACAGCACTTTGCAGATTCACCTTACACTTCCCTGCTCCAGTGTGTCTGTCTGGCTTTCCCCCATCCATTTTTTCAGCAAGAACCAAACCACTGCCCACCTCTCACCTCCTGTTCTTTCCTTATACCCCCAAGGCACCCTTTGTATTACTCAATGTCCAAAATATGCTCTTGCCATCTCTTCACTTAATGGAACCTGACTCACTGCTTGTAACTGCACTTCACTGGCACCCAGAATAAAATACTTGCCTAAACCTGAGCCTCTTCAGGCTCAGGAGCCTCTGAGCTCTGTACTCGCATCTGAACAGTGACTCAGAAAAAGGGAATCACAACCTTCTCTGAAATTTAGTTTTTAAACTCAAAGCTCTTACAGGGGATATGATTTCAAGTAATTCTGAATGTAATTAAGACACAGCACTCCTTAAATTCAGGAGGTTTTCAAAGACTTCCCGATGAGATGAAAAGAAGTTCTGTTTTACCTTTTGCTGGTGTTGAAGCCTCTCTTCTTCTAATGTGTGGGTTAGCTTAGCATTGTCATCCAAAGCCTTCAAAAGCTGTTGATCAGGAGCAAAATTTTGCAGAAGCAACTGACTCTGCCTTTTCATCTTGTTTTGTTCAATATACATCTGCCAAAACAAGCCCACACCCGAGAAAAACAACAGTCAGGCAAGCACAGTCTGATGCTAAAATGGCAACTGGAAAAAAAATGAGATACTAACATCGTGTTAATGTGGAAGAAATAATGAAGAAGAACCTGAGAAGGAAGGGGAAAGGAAGTTTGAGAGCAAAATTCACAAGAGCTAAGCTCACACTGAAAGGAACCAGGTGTTTGCTCAGAACCACCCACTGCTACACCTCAATTACCCACATGTTGGCAGCATTCAGAATTTAAACACATCTCTCAATTCTGTTTCCTGGAAATGGGAACAATCTGAGCCCCATTCTGGGAGCTCTGGAAAGACTAAAAGAACTCTAGGTGGAAGATAAAATGTCTATGAATAAAGCTATCTCCTCAAACATCTTGCAACATCTGCAAGCCTCGGCATAAAGCCACTGACTTGAGGGTGAGCTGGGTATGTGAATGATGGAAACTCATTTCTTCAGGAAACAAATTTCAGTCCATGGCTGTGTAATCAGTGTAGGCACTTGCCCTGGGAAAAGGCTTTTTAGGACAATTTCAGCCTTTTAGTTCTGATCATTGTGTTCCTTCCTCTTCCCAAGTTATATTTTTGATTTGGCAAATGAATATATTGTGGGGGGCAGGCAAAAATCAAAAGGTCTGGAGACCTGACATTGATAAAAAAAATCCCACACATCTCCAGGCTTCACTTAAGAGGTGCAGAAGCTGTCAGCATATGCAGTTTCCCTGACAGATCTGTTCCTCCCAGACTGTTTAGGAACTAGGAAAAAAAAAAGATTGCTTCCCAACAACAAAAAATTCCTAGTGAATTTGTTCTGCACCTTGACATCTCTTTCAGGTGGATGTTTGCCCTCAGGCCACGAGGGCTTCCACTCGACAAGCTCAGCTGTGCCTGTTCTTAGAGCAGAAACAGGGACTGGGTCATGCTGAGGTTTCAGGTGAGTGTGCACAGGTCAGCAGAGCCACTTCTGGCAGCAGAACAGAGAACAGCCTGAGAATGCAGGTACTCCCCCAGACTGCAAAAACACTGTTGTAGAGCTCAGCAAAAGCAAGGACATATTTTAAGAACAAAGTATTAGAAATACAAAAGTGCTGTGACATCTTTTCAGATTCCCATTCTGTTTATTCACAAACCAGAATTACAGAAACAACACATGGTTTCTTCCCCTCTGGTGCCACTGCAGTGCTCTGTGATTTATTTATTTAATACAATTAGATATTAAGTATGAGCTGATGCTTGTGGCAAGCATTCTTTGCACAGACACTTCAGCTGAGCCTTCCCAGCAAGCAGCTCTGTGCAGACAGGCTGAGAAAATCACTGAACTTTTCCCTGCCCTGGCAGCCTGTGTGACCCTGCATGCCAGGAGGAGTCAACTGATGCAGCCCTAACACCAAAAACCTGCAGTGAACACTCCACTGGGCAAAGCTGTGCTGGGGGGCAGGCAGCAAAGCACTGGAAGCATTTGATGGAGAGGAAATGATGAACGTGGGCGCTGGTGCTGCAATTTGTTATACAGCAAACAGGAAAGAAATGCTGACAGTGCAAAGTCAAATGTGCACTGGACATCAGCTCTCTGTCCCCACATTCTGCCAGTCAAACCAATTTATGCTTATGCTATCCTTTACTAGTAGGGCTGGGGCAAAAACAATTCAAGGGCAAGAGAATTTCAGAATCAAAGCTACCCACAACAATCCATGAAGGTTTGCCTTTGCACTGCAACAAATTCATTTAACACTTGGGAGTATTCTTAAAAGAAACAGCATCTTTGAACCTTATACTTAAGAAAGGCCTCTAAATCACTGCAAAAACTCAATACTGTCTCTGAGTTTTCTGTGTTCCTGTCAAGTCACTCACAGAAGTTATTTACTCCTGACAGAAAACAACCTCTCTCCAAAAGTCAACTTCAGCAAACATCACAGTTTACACACTGTGAACTTTCAAAGCAAAGCGAAACCTGGATTTTTTTTTTTGAATCTGAAAAATACTTCAAGGTGATCAATTTCAGATTTTTATTCACCAAGTTTCTGCCACTAAATCCAACCAGAGTTGTTCCAGCCTGAGGGAGCAGAAAGCTGCCAAAACAAGAAGAAATCAAGTAGAGCAACTTGATTTCTTCAACTTGAGCAGATACTTCACCAAGTGTAGAAAATTCATATTCACTTTGTTTCATGTTCTGCAACAGAATGATAAAAATCCTTTTGAAGACCTGGATGAAAACCTTTTCAATCAGAAGCTTTCACATCAAGTCCTGCATTTTCAATTAGCTTTATAAACTGCTTTAGTGATATTGCAAATATTTTCCTGCTCACAAATATGAAAGTATCTTCAACATCACAAAAGAATAATTTTGATTATAAGGTAATGTTGCAATCAGACACATGGGAACCAAATTCTCACGGGGAGTCCCATCCATCTCAGAAGTTACTTACATAATTTCAGCAAGTGCCAATATATTCTAAGTGGAAAGGACAAAACCATACAGAACAGTTGTGTCAGGCAAGCTGGTGGTACTGATTCCAAGTTTTTGAGAGGCTTCACTGTTTGACATAGGACAAAAAAGACCCTTGCAAATTAATTTTAACTTAAAATTTTAAAAAATCAATTCCTGCTTTAGCAGGGTAGAAACCTGCTGTCTGCACAACCCTGAATATTAATTAAAGTGACTGCTGAAAGGGCAAAACAGCTACTAACAAGATTATTTGGACTAGGTGGAATTTAACCAATTGATGGATTAGTTCCGACTTTGCCACCTGCTAGACAATTATCTGCAGAGCATCCCAATCAATGCTGGAAACACAAGTCAATGATGCAGGAATCTGCTGAAAACCACACCTGCAGCTGAAGGCAGACCACAAAGAAAATCAGCCTGCTTACACCTATCAGTCTCATTTTTAAAATCACCCATTGTTGTGCAAACCAGTTATGCATCTTCCTCTCCCTGAGTTTACAAAGAGAAGCTGCAAAGTACAGGCAATCTGGGAGCTGGCCACTTTCTATCAGCAGAGTTTTCACAAGAGCTGGGGAGGTGGAAAGAAGGGGGTGAAAATAACAGAAGGTTTTCCCTCAGCCTCAGTGAGGCCACAGCTCATGCTCAGCCCCTTGCCCGACAGAGCGTTCACTGCAGCTGGTTTTTGTTTACAGCAGGGCTGAAAAAGGAATTCTTCCTCATTAAAAACGTTAGAAGGCAACTCTGTTAGTGTCAAATCCCTGGGAACACCAAGCCTTGTTCAAGTAAGGTTCAGGATAAAACTGGATACTTTCCAACCAACCCTTCTCCCAGGGGCAAAACAACGACAAAGGGAATTCTTTAATATCCATGTGAGGCTGCACTTCCATCTATGCATCCTTTGGGTATTTGAGCAATAACCTTTTTGTCTTAGTTACAGTTTAAGGGAGAAAGATGTCCTAATACAGCAGGTGTTGTTCTAATAAGGTAATCAATGGTTGCATAAACTAAAATAAAAATCAGTGGCATGATGTCCATTATAAATAGAGGAAAAAAAGGTAAGTAGTAAGGCAGAGTCAAACTTGGGAGAGTCAAACAGAAGAGAAGATCACTCAGCTGAGCAGCTGGTCCTTTTTTCAATCCTCAGCAGCACTGCTCCATCCCCTCCACAACCCAGTGAGTCACAGAGGGGTAACCCATCCACATCTGTCACCGTTTACAGGAGCTGATGCCTTTTGCATTATGTGTACCCCAAAGCCCCAGAGCTTGTGTTCACACCTCAGCTAAGTCCCAAGAGAACTAGGTTCTAGGTATTTGTATCTCCCCAAAAGAAGAGGCTGAAGGATTTTATGTGATGGGGAGGACAGAGTGATCATGTCTAATTATGGTTTGATAGGACACTAAGTGTCTTTAAAATCAGGATTAAAATACAACTCTAGGTATGGTTTTTAGTTCAATGGCTAATCAGGAAAAAAACTCCTTTAGAGGAGTCAAAGCCTGATCTAGCTGTATTAAGTGAGCAGGGTGACCATGAGACAGCCAAGAGTCACTCATAGATGATTCATAATATTTCTGACCAATAAAGATAAAATCCAGTTGATTTTAGTTACCTGGCTAATTGCCAGACAGCTTCTGAAGGGACTGTTTAAAGAGCTACAACTGCAGCAACAGTAAGTTTTGTGGCTTAAAAGGAGAGATCTAATTCATTCAGAATGGGAGAACTGGAGTAGATGAGTTAAGCCTATTTTCTGTCCATCGTTTGCTTCTCAGCACAGAGGTGCTTGGAGCATAAACTTTGGAGTGTGAGCAGACTGTACTCCCATCAACAATGTGACCTCCTTAAAAACAGAGCATTATTTATAAATTTATAATAAACATTATTTATGTTACCAGCCTTCTCTGTACAAAAGGGCTTCTCAAACTACAGTACTCATTCTTCACTTATGAGGCATTACTGCACAAAACACAGGGGAAATACAATCTCTATTGTTATTTATTTCTTCATTTCCTGCAGTTTTCTTTTTGTCATGGTAGAAGCATAGTGATACATTCAATAATGCTCACAGCCTTAGAGCATTTAGACACCATCTAACAGATTCACAAGTAGATCATACACCACATGAAAAAGGAGGAAACATCTTCACTTTTTTCCCCCATAGACTAATTGCCTGAACAAAAAGAGATGGGAGGAAAAGAGACCAAAGATTTTTCTGGAGCATACATCTGTTACCATTCCCCAAGCCTCTTACTGGGAAAAAGCTTGATGAAACAAATTAGCATTACATCATGCTTCAAAAGTGGTAACATCCAAGCTCAGGAGAATTCATGTACTAACTACTTATGTCTCTTTAATTATTAAATCCAACTCAGTCAGCTGGACTGCAAATTAATTATCTCCAGATACCAGTTGCAGTTGAACTATATCTGGGTAAAGCACAGAGAGTGGCACTGGCAAGCACAGAGTTGCTTCTCCAGTGCTGCTTTCGCAGTATCCACTCACAGATGCAATACGTTAATGCAAAAGTCCTCACAAATTAACCCAAAAGGTCACAAATGCATCTCAGGAAGAGGTCTTTGGGAGCTCATGTCATCAAGATAACCAAACCCATTGCATTCACCCTTCTGAGTAGTGCAGACACCTGCCAAGAGTGACAATGATTTTCCCCAAGCTGACAGCCACCTTTTATCCTTCAAAATGGGAAGATTCAGTCCCAGAGTAAGAAAAGTCAGCTGTGCACTGGCCCAGGTATGGGATGCAGGTATTTTGAGGCAAACAAGTTAAATACACACATTTTGTTGTGCAGTAGTTACTTAAAAGCACAACAGCTGCAGGATGGTGAAGGCATTGAGGAGGGAAAGTCAATGAAAAAATGAATGATGCACATCAGAGATTCACTGAGTTGTTTTAATTCATCTGGATCATATTTCCTCTCAATGCAGCCTTTCAACTTCCTAACTGCAAACTGTTTTACAGGTTACCATAAACACTTGGGAAACCTTTCTTTTCTTTTTCCAGTTGTGCGTTTTGAGCAAAAACCCTGTGTGAGCCTCAGAAGTGAAAGGAACCCCAACAAACTGCTCAGCAGTTTCACACTTCATTTCTATTTGTCCAAAACACAGAGGGCAGGGAAAAATCAGCTCAATGTCATCTCTGAGAGCACACTGCTCCTTCTCCATGAGGTTTCCAGAGCACTTTAGGTGCAGGGATATCTCTCCACCAGCATACTAATAATAAACCGTTCACTTCTGCTGGTTTAGGCTGGAAGAGTTAATTTTTGTCACAGTAGCTGGTGTGAGGCTGTGCTTTGGATTTGATAACAGAAAGATACTTTCATTATTGCATGGAGTCAAGGCCTTTTCTGCTCCTGACCCCACAGTGAGTGAGCTGGGGGGGCACAGGGAGGGGACACAGCCAGGACAACTGAGCCCAAATGCCCACAGGGACAGGTGCCACGTGGCACCACGCTCTGCATCTGAAGCTGGGGGAAGAAGAAGGAAGAGGGGGACACTCAGAGTGATTGGTGTCTGCCTTCTCCAGTGGCTGTTGTACCTAAGGGAGCCTGGCTTTCCTGGAGAAGGCTGAGCACCTGTCTGCCCATAGGAAGCAGTGCATGAATTTCTTGTTTTGCTTTGCTTTTGGGTGCAGCAGCTTTAGCTTTACTTAGGACACTGTCTTTATCACAACCCATGAGTTATCTCATTTTTAACTTCCAATCTGGTCCCCCATCCTGCTGGGGGAAGGTGAGCAGGCAGCTGTGTGGGGCTGAGTTGCCAAGCTGGGCTTCAACCCCAACATCACTTTACAAAATATTGTTGCAGGGCAGGATGTATGTTTAATAAACAACTTATGCAAGATTATTTTGTTAAACTCAGGAGATTTTTGCATATCTAAGAGTTTCAATTTGCTTCTCACACCATGTTCTTCTGCTTTTGGCTGCATGTACTGTATTTTGCTCATCTTTGTGGGAGAGTGCTTTTCAGGGCTACCTCTATATTATTGCAATGGCCTTCAAGATACTCTCTGCCTTCCTTTGTTTTCTTATAAACTGCTTCACAAACAGCTGAGAGATCTTCAAGTGTCTCTTAAAACCTGACACTAGAATTCTGGTTAAGCTTGCCAAGATTCCTGTGTTAACAACCCTGTTTTATTCAGGTAGGTACAGATTTTTCCATGCCTCCGCCCCTTACACACTCTATTTATTTAGTTCTTTTATGCAGATTCCTGTACCTTTCACAATGGATTGTGACTCACTTCAAAACCTCTCTCCTTTTCCTTCCCCCTCTCCACACCACGGCTGACAATATTTACTCAGTTTCTTTAGAACCTCTAAAGAGCACGAATTCTAATGTTTGAAGTTGGATCACTGTTGATTAATTAAATATATATTATGGTGGTGCCAGCAGCATGACTATAATTAAAGCTGTATTGGGCTTTTTTTTTTTTTTATTTTAATCAAAAGCTCTGATTTTCAAGTGTTGCCTCACTCCTATATGTGCCTGCTCCCTCCATGTCTCTGCTCTCCCCCATCTGTGCTGGCTTCTGCACACAGCTCACCTGCCCTTCCCTCTCACACCTGCACTCCCCAGTGCTCCTGTTCTGGGAACAGAATCCTCCTCACCTGCCACAAGGGCAGGTGGCCAAGGGCACCCCTTTGAAAAGCAGCCACAATGCAAAGAGAGAAGATGAAGCCATGAAACAGAGAGAGGGAAAGGGCTGAGTCTGAGTGCATGGGCTGACCACACCATAAAGGCAAACTTAAGGTGCTTCAGCCCCTTGGACAGACAATGTGCCCACCACCACACAGGCACCTCTATGGGATGTAGTTCTCAATTTCACTGAGCTAAAACACACATTTGGCTGTTTGAGACATACAAAAATACAAGACACTAAGATGTGCTATTTTTCAGCTGCAGTGACAGCCACGTTACCTGGAGACTTTTTCCCTTCTCCAAGTGCTCCATGCAAATCAAGAACAAGGCACTGCACATGCAGTGTTGTCCTTTACCCAAAGCTCTTCCTTCTGTTGACACTGCACAGCTTAACACAACCAGCTACTGTGGCTTTTGCAAAATCCAAGCAAAATCCAGCAGAAATTTTGAGGTTTAAAAGAAACATTTTACAGAGACAGAGAAAACAGGCTAATGCAAGCAGGCAGAAAATCCCTGAACATCCTTACCATAATCCAAACATAGCTCCTGTAAGCACATCCTAGAAAACTTAGCTCTGCAAACACAGCTGTGACCTTGCAGCATGATCCCTGTGAGAGGAGGCTGACACAGCCTCACTCGAGCAGAAAGCTGTGCTGCTGTGGATGCAGTTGTGGCCAGAGCCTCTCTGATGCCTCAGGTCACTCAAGGGACACCATCAGTGTGAAACTAGGCCAATGATAACAGGTTTTTAAAGTCATTTTAAATATTGGTTCCCCAAACATGAATCAGCAATGCCTTTGTTGTCATGTGGTCATGTATTTTAAGAACTGTTCTAAAAATCATTCTGAGCAGCACAATACCACAGGAAGACAAGCAGGTACAGAAAGGGAAGAATAATACAGGCCTAAAGTTCACTGTTATAGTGATCCCATTTTGGATAAGGGAACTTTATGGAATGAAAACCCTGAAGTGAACAGCTACTCTGACAGTCTGCACCAACAGGGGCCCATAGTCTGGAAGTGGCAACAACTAAATAATGACAAAACCCAAGAAATAGCTGTTTAAAAATAATCAGCATTTTTCTGGCATTGTACCTAAGTTGCCTGTCAACTCATCAGTCAATTACAGAAATTACTTTCAACATAATCTTTCAAAACGTGTCTCTCAATTGATACTGTAGTTTTGCAATGTCTTTTTTAGGAGTCTACATATTTTTCAGGAAAAAAAACAGCCCTTCAAATTATATCACTAGAAAGACAGCTAATTCCTCCCAGCTCCAACCACTACATATTATTCCACACTGGGATGTTGTAGCAAACTAAGCCCATAATAAATTTAAAACCCTGCCTTGAAAGGGGACATAGGTAAGACTGCATGAATAATTCCAAAGTGCTTTATAAATGCTTGTTGAAACAGTAAACTCGTTTTTATGGATGAAATACAGATGTTACCTAAGCAGAATGGATGAGAGCTGGGAATTGAAATCAAGTCATCCAAGCTGGCAAGGTTCTGCCCACTTGCAATGTCTTAATTTTTCCTTTGACTACTCACCTCCTGTGCAAATGACTCTGCCTTCTTCCGCAGGTTCTTTTCCAGCTCAAAGTTTTCATGAAGCTCTTCATATTCCTCTACTGCCAGCACAGACACTGTTTACACGAATTAAACAAGATCAGAAGGAAAAGTGGAACAGATCAAAAGAAGAAGTACTGTTTGATTTTCACAGATAAGCTGCTATTCCCTAGCACCATGGAGCCCTGACTGACAGCATGACCTAGTTTTACATTTTCATATACAATCTTCTTTGCAGTATTTGTCCTAAACCTCACCACACATATGCACAATTACTAATCTTCTGAACAGAGAAATAGTCCTCCTTTTCAGACTCAAAATCTCCAGTAACAGGCATCAAGTACCACAGACCAGATTTTGCCTCTCTTTGCCTCAAAAGAGCTTTACTGAATCTATCAAAGATTATGTTATTCTTGAGAAATCCGTATCTGTTTACCTGGTTTGGAGATGAGCATAACAGTTTTCAAAGTGGTAATTTAGTTAATTTAATTTAATTAAAAGTAAGTGGTCATTTAGACAGTGGGATACACATCCCAGCCTACCTGACTCTCAAAGTGATTCTAACTTTAAAAAGCAAATAAACAAAAACCAACCACATACACAAAAAATACCCAACAAACAACCCACATATTTAGAAAGATTTAAGATCAGTTCATCAACTCTGACTGAAATGCACTGAGTGCACAGCTCCAACACAGTGCCACATAAACACAGGACATAGAGGTATTGAATACTTTGGTAGCTCATTTTAAGCATTAAAAAAACCCCCCTTGCTTTAATTTAATGCTTCCTTCCAGGAAAACAGGCAAATGTGAAACTAGGGCTTGTTCTTTCCATAATGCTTAGAAAAAAGAAACAAATATAAGAAAATTTTCATCTGTCATATTATCCCATCAAAATCTTCAAGCTAATCTGTTTAATCAGCTGTTCTGAAGTTTGGTGTTTTGAGAGCCTTCAAGTACTGCCTGTTATGGGTTAAGAAATGCAGACACATGGAGGGGGGTAAGAGATGGACACCTGGAGAAAGCTTACAGGATATGCCCTACTACATCTCAGCCACTTCAGGAAAATGGGAAACACCCAATGAGGCTTTGTACCAAACAATTTTTCATTTTTTATGGCTTAGTAAGCAGCAAGAGGAAAGGGGAGAGTAATCTAAAAACTAAAACCTTTTCCCTCTCCTCTAAACTTCTTTGGAATCAACTATTACTTATGTAGAAGCATGCACCTTCATTAAGCAAAAGCTTTCTTTTTTTGAGCTATATCTCTTTTTAGTCTTTCCCTGCCCTGGTTTTACCTCTCTTCTCTTTCCAGTAAAGTATTATTTTCTTCCATAACTTGGAAATCTTATTTCTCATATTCTAGCACTCCTGCCTTTTTCTCACCATCCTCTGAACATAAAACAAGTTGTTACCAGAACCTCAGACATTCAGAATGAGAAGCTGCATCCCAGTGAAAGGAAGACTGGTGTAATGATTTAGGAAAGCAGGAGATTAAGATTCAAACCCCATCTCTGTGAAGGATGGTGCCCCTGCCCTGGTTTCCCACTTGTGGCACACAGGAAAAGATTTCCCTATTCTCACATAACACCTGCTATTCACTTTGTCACATTTTCCTGGAGTACAGAGAGTCTGGAACAGTCCGTGAGTTGGTGTAATACCTGCAGCAATCAGGTCAGGTGTCAGATCTGAACCACAGTCACTGTGCTGCAACCTACTCTGTACTGCAGCAGAAAAGCTCTGCACTTCTGCAAAGCATGCAGCAAACTCTTAGAGATACAGTTCTCTTAGAGAACCTGCTGAGACTACACACCTCTGTTACATTTCTCCAACAGCTTTTGTTGCTTATTAACTTCGGTCGTCAAAACAGCCTTTTCTTCTTTCAACTTATTTACCTAGAAAAGTATAAAGAACACATCAAAACCAAGAGCATTTCAGCCAATGGCACAAGGCATACAGCACATACAGAATTCAAGCAGTATTTTGCTGTCAGTAGCTCTGTTTCCTAGGTTTGGCTGGATGCTGGGGTTTCCAGTGGGATGGAAAGCATTTTTACTCCACCTTACAGATGTTGTAACAGATGTCACAAAAGGGTTATGAACTAATCCTCCCATGGCACATTCCAGTCACAGCTGCAAATACATGATCTTTGGAACCTTTCAGGATCAGGTGCCACAGCACCTGGTTGGAAAGTTACTTGACTCTTTGCATTTTAATATGGTCAGAGCCCTGTTTTGGTTGTTTTTTCTCCTGGGCTCTGTTTATTGTCCAAGTGCTGTCAGCTGTGTCTTTCTGAATGCAAGTGCTGCATAGACAGGAAGAGCCACTAAGTCCTGATTTGCATCAGTACATGGCTTATCCAGTTTTCAAGCAGGAATGAAACTCTGCTGGCTTAAAAAGCCAATTTGCTGGTCTAATTATGATGACACAGCACTGCCAATGGCTGAACTTAAGGATATACTCAAAGAAGTGATTAAACTATGTGTACTTCAAAAGTATTACTGACACATCTATGGGTTTAAGGAAATCCAGAAAACCCTGCAGGCTGTGATGGGTGAGGGGCTGTCAGGAAGGGGACCTGACAGCTGTAATATGGGCTTAGATCCAACAGGTAAGGAGAAGTCATGTGCCAGCTACAGTGGCACTGGACTGTGATGCAGAGGATCCCTTCCAGGGACATGCCCTAAGTGATCCATCACTGGCAGGACTTGAGATTAGACAGTATTCAATTAACTTCACAACTGTTTTCAGCAAAATAAGCTAAAAGTTACAGAAAGGACAGACTCCAGGCTAACATGGTCTCGCCTTCCATGGTACAATACATACTTCTTCAATTACTTCTGCAAGTTTGCACCTCAGGTTTTCCAGTTCAATGGCCAAGGTCTTCTTTTCCTCATGAACAGATATGATTTGATCTCGCAGCTCTAGGGTTTGAGGAAGGAAATGAAGAATATATTTCATTGGAAAAACAACAACAAAGGAAATGTCACAGCAATGCAAGTACAGTTGAGTATGAAACACCTGAACTACGTATCAAGCATCAGTTGTAACCAAGGAACATCCTCAATAATTTATGAGCTTTGCATAAGTGTCAAGTAACAGATCTATAACTGGGTCACAGTTTCAGATTTACTCTGTTGAGGTAAGCTCCTTGTTCAGGCCTGCTGCCTTTATTTGCATTTTGAATGAATAATTTCCTGCTATAACATGGCCAATCCTGCCACCACAGAGGGTCCTAAGTCCTGTTCTTGAGACTGTCACATCACAGACACTCTGGTATGGAGGCAGCAGAAAGCAATTTTTAAGAAGCATCCTTTAAAACAAATTAATACACTTCAATTCTTTTTGGATCGTGAGCTCTTGTCACAAGGGAAATAAACAAAACAACAGGCAGTTAATACTTGGGAGGTTTTCACAGAAGAAATTGTCCTGAACAGCTGCCAATTTATAGCCTTTGTAACATTATGTGAACAGAGTCAGAATATAACCTTTACTGATGGAAGAGCTAATGCTTGTAATTTTCCCCTCAGAATTTTTGTTCCTTAATTATTAAAATATGAAATAAATTAAACTCACAATGGAATAAAACACTTGATTATAATCACTTCTAAACAGGAGATCAGTTTGCATACATAATATATCAAGGTTTAGGTTAACATAAAATCACCACAAAAATCAAAATTTATTGATATATATTAGCTTTCAGTAAGTGCTCTCATTCCCCACCTGCTTCCAGTATTTCACAGCACTGCTGTTCATTGAACACCAGCCATGAGTTGAGAAAATTGTGGCTAATCAATTGCAGATGATGATGATAACATGCTGGATGTCATTCTGGTAGGTCTCGCATCTTGAAAATGTCCATTCTACACCAGCATCCCCCCTCCCAGTTCTGAGGCCTCAGATTTATTTTCCTCCAAATTAAAAGCCTACACTTTTTAAAGTAAATAAAAAGACCTGTTTTCCCAGAAGATTTTTGATACAGCTTGTCCATTTTATGGATTTGTGCTCTCCAGAGAAATTAATGGAGAAAAAAGTCTCAGTGAAATTTATGAGACTTGGATTAATTCTGGTTTTACAATGCATGTATCAACCTCACTATGCAGAGAAGAAAACATATCCACAGACCACAGAGAGCCTCAGGTTTTACTACCTTATTTGTGTATCCTTACAGAAAAGTGGTGGGAGAGAAGGAATCACTCCAAGAAACATCCAGTACTTTCTGGAATGGTGAGAAGGCTAAAGGACTTAGTAGATCCCCAAAATACCACTTTTCATCCTTTAATGAATTGTTCATCAAGACAGAAAGCAGATACATCAAAACCTTTCTTCAGTATTTCTCTAATTTGACCTTGCTACACTCCCATCTGATTTGCAGCCAGTATTTATTCTCTAAATGTATTCTAGACACCTTTCTCCAGTACAAAAGTCTCATTTCCCATTCAGATGGGCTTCATGGTGTGCATCACACCATTTGCTGCCTTTTCCTACATCTAGAGGATGGAAAACTGATTACAGAAGGGTACTATGACACCCTATTTCTTCAGTGGGACTGTTTCACAAGCATTTTTACAACACACACTCCATTTTTCTTCAGTGATACTTTGCACCACTCCTTATAGCTGCTGCATTCAAAAAGACAACAGTTAACAAAGTTCAAAAAAGTTGTACTTAAACATCATGTGCTGCTCCAAGTTACAAAAAAAAAAAAACTGAAAGCCTTTTTTTAAAGAAGTTAAACACTTAATCTTGTCACAAAATCCAAAATGCTGGCATTCCCCTTTTTTGGATACTATGCCACAACAATATAGAAAACCATGATGATCACAGGGATGAGAAATAAGGCTTATTTTGGTCAAGGGAAATATTAACTGCCTTTCAAAAAAGAACCAGAAATTTCTGGGAAAAAACCCCACAGATCTGTCTTATCAATGTATTTCCATGTTCTCCAGCTGTGCTGTTTTACTCAGTACAACAGTCCCTCTTTAGGCTGCTTGTTTGGTAATAGCTCTGGAACATGAGTGAAGTTTGTGCATAGAAAGGCACAAAATGGAAACAGAGTTCTGTCTGACAAGCTCTGAAATTATGACATTGCAGCTGAAGGTGACCTTGTCCTTCTACTTAACTTTTATTTTTTTAAGAGTTTTAAGAAATTTTTCTTTTACTGATTCAGTAGCATTGAACTCTCAGAACAAGACCAGTCTCTGGTCCACACCAACACTGCTGTTCTTGAGACAACTTCTGCCCTGCAGGTGGTGCAGGATCAGCAGCAAGGCTCACCTTTTATTTGCTGCTGACAGTGCACAGAATTGCATGATCCAGAGGTAGCTTCTGTATCCGTGGATGATTCATCCTCATCAATGTTGATCTCTTCAGTGATAATTTCTGGGCCCAGTTTGGCCATACAAAGCATACTAATTCTTTTCAAGGTTTTATTTTCCTTGTTCAGCTGAAAGGTGAGAAGTACAAACAGTAAGGACCTAGTTAGTCTGTCTTTAAGCTGCTGGGCAAGAAAAAAAAATTCAACTGTTTTTTGTCCTTTATCATTAAAAGATCTATCAAAGAAGTCAAAAGTAACATTAGATTAAGTTCCACTGAACATGAGAATGGTCTGAAGATGAGTGGTTATCCACTTTTTCCTCTGAGAGGTTTCAGTTCAACATGATGCTTTATCCATGCCTTTTTTTCCTCTCTGGTATTTCTGTTTAATAAATACTGTGTAGGTTTAAATCAATCAAATCAACTATCAAGCTGACTTAATGCTACACAGGCTTTGGGACAGCTGCTCACCTTTAAACATGTACCAGGAGTCCCAACTGAATGACCTCAACAAGAGTTTGTGCCCCTGAAAGCTCATCTGGTTTTTCAAGTTGGATTAATTGGTTAAATAAAAATCCTTGCTTCTCCTATATATAAACTACAAATTATATAATAAAATATAAACTATAATAATAAATAATATAACAAACTATATTATCTATTATATAATTATATATATTATAGATATTATCTCTCTCTATATATATAATAACTGTAATATATATATTCTACGAATACTACTACTACTATATTCCTAGTCACAAAAGAATTATCTCAAAATTCTTTGGAGCTATTACTGTAGAGTCAACATACATAAGATGAGAGCCATTTCATGAACCAATTCTTTATGGGTCAGACCACAAGTCAGAAACCACTTTGGGCTGGATGCCTGAACACATGGCTGGTTAGTGGATGGTACAGAAGAGATTCTACATGGTATCTCTGTCTTAATCAACAAAAACTGAACAGGAATCACTGCAAATGTCTAATTCTCTTTCACTGTCCTGCATCCAGACACCCCAGGAGTGTTCAGGTAAATGTCAGGGTGACTGCCCACCCATCAGCCAAGAATTCCCTGTGCTCAGGTTTAAGAATGAAACTCAATTTTCTACTATTGATACACCATGTGCCAAAGTCAACACAGACTTCAGAACTCCAGTATGCATCTTCAAAGAAAATATACACTATACTGTTCATCTGACCCCAAATTTTCACCTAAACAATCATCTCTGATCCCCCTTATCCTCAGCCCTTCAGTTATGGAAGATTTATTCAAGACTTTATCTCCTTCCTAAGGAATGAAAGTGAGACAGTGGGGAGAGAGGTGTGAGGAGCCCTACATGGTACAGCCAGCTCACAAACAGCCCCATGGAGCAGAGGGAGTCTTTGAACTGCCCTTGTCTCTGCATTACAGGCAAAGTGCAGAGAAGAAGACAAGTTGCATAAATGTGTTCATTTTCTTACTTATATGCTGATTGTCTATCTTATGAATTCTAATATAGTGTCATTATGCAAACAATTAAGTAAATACCTCCAGAAAGTACATTGCTAATGCATCTAAATTAAAGTGATTTCTTGCTGGTGTGATTTTTACCATAACTAAGGATGTACTTTGGGCAGGGAATGGGGAGGGAGGGGAAAAAAAAAAAGGGAAAAAAAAGGCAGTCAGCATTGCTAATGAAATTTGGTTCAAAATTGCTGTAATCCATTTTCTGATGAAGTGGCTCAGATGCATTTTACACAACCAAAAATATATAAGAGAGATAAAAACATTCTTTAATAATAATGCACTTCTGATGAGATGGAATATAGAAAATTACACACTTGCTAAATTCATCAGACTAGACGCAATCAACAGAGCAGTGGAGGTCACCTTTCCCCTGCCCTTGCTTTGCTTTCATAAACAATCACCTGAAATGTAATGCAGTGGTTGACTTTTTCCATTTGATTTAGACACTGAAATGCTCATTATTGTTTTCACACAGAGGAGTTCTAAAACTTATTTTCCATTTAACCTAAATGCATATGAAAGCTAGAGATCAGGATGCTGGTCCATGAAAATAGAAACAACATTAAAATGGTTTTTATTCCTTTAAAGGCAGGAATGGTGTTTTACATCTGGCTGTTAGTTTTTTGCCACTTCTGAACTATTTCACAGCTCCACAAGATTATACAGAAATATATAAGGGTCATGCATACATTCTCAAGATTTAAATAAATAAATAGATAAACAGGTGAATAAATAGATTAAAAAAAAAAACAAACCCCAGCATCACCATAATTCTTCTCACCTTAGAAGCCAAAGCCTCAGCACTTTCACGGCATGTCTTCTCAATTTCAAGATGGTTCTGAATACAGTTCACTTCCTCAATAACCATGTGAGAAACTAAGGGAAGAGTTCAAAAATTAGTCAGTATTTTCCTGAGATTGACACATGCTTCCCATGATCAGAAACAGCATATCTTCCTTTGCTAACTTTTATTGTGAGCATTTCAAACACAGGGAAGTACATACTTAGATATCTCCATGGATAGGAACTGTTCTGAGCATTGGATATTTGGGTTGTTCCTTTAAACAGTTCTCCCAAGCCATGTTTGCAGCATTAGAGGGTCAACTGCAGAACTGAGTATAAACTTATGGAAGAAGAGGACGAGCAGGAGCCTCCTTCACAAATCTCATTCATCATCTTTATTTCACTAACACTCAAGGAATCAGAATGACACCTTTAGGATAATCCCTTAGGAGATGTTTACAAAGTTCCTTTTCACTTTCTGGTCTGTTTCTCATTGCCAGTCTCTCTGTGCTTGAGCAGGCCCCAAAATGAGCACCATGGTCTCACCTACCTCCACTGTTCACAACACAGATTTCAACACACTCCCAAAATCTTCCCTGAAACCAAGACTGGGCTGTCTGACTGCAGCTGGAATGCATGGCTGTACATTTGATGTCACAGCTGGAGGAGCAAGTGCCACATCTGTCCTCTGCACTTAGAAAATTCCTATTACAACTGTAGGTACACATCACTCTACCAAAGACAGGCAAAAGAGTGACCAAAAAGTTCTGGAACAAATCTTGTTTTATAACATAGGAGACCAATGTGAATCAGAAAGAATTTAAAAGCACAGATACATTTTGGCCTGCAATTCTACTCATCTCCCAGCAGTACACCTGTACTTTAGTAGTGTTCAAAGTCTTAAGGGACAGGTTTCAGGTTGCACAGGGGAGCAAAGCAGAAAACTCAACAATAGTTTTCCATTTCTCAGGCTCATTGATGCAATTCCCTCTTGGCTTCTGGCACCCTCATCCGATCCCAAACAGCAGCCTGGACCCTAATTCTGCAAGTCATTGCAAGGCACAAATTCCTCTTCAGCAGTGTCATGATTCCAGTGCACAGAAAACTTGCAAAAATGCACAGGTTACTTGCAGCTGAATAACATTTTAAGCAGGAACAAGGCTGGAAAATATGGTGTAAACACAGAGGAATTTTTTCCTAGTATTTCTTCCCCTTTTCATCAAGACAAAATTTAAAATCTAGGGATTTCATACCACTGGGTAGAAAACCCTCCTTGCCCTATTCCAAGAGTTTTGACTAAAGACTGAAGAGAGATATTTAAGTCATCTTTGATATACAGAGGTCATCTTAATAACTACAAAACAGAACTTCATGCTAGGAAAAAGAAGGTCATTAACAAATGTTATTTATGCAGCTTTATACTTAACATCCCCTGAAGCTTTCATTTTTGAAGTTTTGATGTTGTCAGAGGAAACTAGCAACACATTGGTTTGCTGAGTAGCTGCATGAAAGACCCAAAATCTACAAAAATGAAAAGGCAGGGCAGTGTACTGGTAAATCTTGGTCTAAAAACTATATTCACATGAAGTCTTCTACCAGGAGTGCAACCAGACCTCTTTCTTTGAATGTCTTTTGATTTTCATTTCTCCTGGAGAAATTATCTTAGTTTTATTTTATTTTCATTTCTCTATGGAGAAATTATTGGCTCCAAATGTGTCCTACCAGCTGCTACATTTGAGAGAAATACAATAGATACAATCAGAGAGAGGAAAAGTTTCAGGCAGTACATCTCCCTGTCTCCTCTGGTTTTATTCGTCTGAGCCCTGGGAGCTTTGAGCAGTGAGATGCTTTGGGCTGGATGAAGGAGCAGTGGAGATACAGAGTTGCTCCCATTTTACAGACAGGAATCCAAGGGCCTCAAGCAAGGCTAAAGTTGGGAAACAAGGATCGGGCTCTCATGGCAGAACTAGGGATTACTCTTGGTTCATTTAAACTTAATTAACCTGCAATTATGATTAACTCAGGGGAAAAAAGTCTTTCCAAATTAAATACAAAAAATATATTATTTCCTAAGTCTGTCCAAAGTTCTTATTATGTTAATATTAATATTCATAAAGAAGCACTAAGTGGCCTGAAACATCTCTAACCTTGACAGTTTTTTTCAGGGGTAATAATAATCCGCAGCAAATGCAGGCCAACCAAAAACCACTTAACTAATTAGTAGTTGCAGTCACCGAGAAAACATGAATCAACACTGTTATTACAAGTGGCACATTTGAGTGGCATCTAATTATGACTTGATGAGCACGATACTTGCATTATCAACATTACTACTGCATCCCATCAGGGACTAAAAGCCGCTGATGGCATTGACTGCGAGAAACTCCCCCTCAATGGTCCCGCAGCACCCAACAATCTCCTTGGCAGGGGCACCCTCACTAAATGACATGTTAAGCATAATTACTGGTAGACATTGTAAATAAACAGGATTGGAAGTGAAAATTGTACCAAGTGCATAAGACACAATCTGACACATTGGAAGTGGCAGCCTTAATTGAGAGTTTCTTTGACTGCTCAAGATCATTTCAACTGCATTTCTCGGAGGACAGTGATTATAACTGTGGAGACAGACGGCATAATGGTATCAGCACTGCTGACAGAGCAGTGAATTAAATTGTATCTGCTGTTGTGTGAAAGCCTTGATGAGAGGTACAGATCCTTAGTGGTCTTATCATTATAACACAATGGTCATGTTGTCATCAACCTTGCTGGCTCCAATTGAAAAGAAATGATTGTGTGTTGAAGCTTTCCCCCCCACCACCACCTTCTATCTCTTGTGCTCAATAGAACCAATTTTCAGAGAGCTATGAAATCACGCAATAGGGCCTAAAATGCAGCTGCTTGGCATACAAACGGGGCCCCATTAAACTGGAATCACACACAATATGTGTTTATGCCAGGAGAACAAATAGAAGCTGAGTACAGGCCAAGTTTATTCACAGACACAAAGCCAATGTAGCTCTTCATCAATATAATTGCCTTTTATATTGTCGTTTAAATAATGGGCTCTATTATTGCTTTAAAATCCTAATATTCCTGGCATTTTATCACTATGTTTACAAGGTATGTCCTTTAAAAACGTGAAAGGAAGATAAAAGAAACCTATAAAATCTTACAACATCAAATATTACCTCAAATTTTAAGTCTTAACTACTTGACATTTTCTGCCACACTCCAGTATTCCTGGTATCATAACAAAAACAAAACAGGCAGCCGTTTTTCCTCAGGAATTGTACTTCTTAGAGAACATTCTTGGTTACCTAAGATCATTCAAGGCCGTAGACAATTCCTGTTGATTTCAGATTATTTTCCATAATTGTACCACACGAACTATTATAAAACAGAAGTGAGCAAATTCCTCTTTAACACAGTCACACAAAAGTACAGACCATGTGATTTCCTCCTCCTGCATTAACTTCATCCACATTTCTGATGCTTCACCATGCAGTTCACTGTACTGGCACAAACCAGATGTAACAGACCACAATCCCATTGTAATTGTCTCTTCTAAGGAGCTATTCCACTAGGATACTTCCACTCCCATTAGATGTGCTTTGTTGCTTCCAGACACCACACAGTTTCAATAGAACCATTACCATAAAAGTGCAAAACTGAATATTGAGGTTCTCACAGCCCAGACGAGATAGAACTTGCTCTAAAAATTAGCACCTGAGAGCAGTTCGTCCTAAAAACCTTTCCTGGTGTGTCTATGCTTAAAGTAGTATTAGTCCTTCATTAAAAAATGGCTATTATTATTATTATTATTATTATTATTATTATCATTATTATTATTAATCTCAGCATCAAATCACTTCAAGCATGCATCATTCCAAAAGTCACTTGCAGGATCCAGGTGAGATAGAGCCACCTTTGCACCACTGTATTTTCACCACTTTGCACCTTGAGAGTGACTACCCGTGCCAGAGAGTACAAATGCTGTAACAGCATTTATTCTGACAACTGTGGGCAAAGTCTCACTGGATTAGCTCCTTAAACTCAGCTTGCAAGAAGAAACAGCAAGTGGACCTGAATCTCAGCATTGTTAACGCTGCTGTAGAGTGTGCAGAACTATGTTCATAATTGTCTACGTCAAGAAAATCCCACTGACATTGTCAGCTTACTTTTCTGAAACTCCTCCAGCTTTTTGACAGCCTCATCTCGTTCTTGCTTGATTTTGTCACACTGTAGGAAAAGAGAAAATTGAAATGAAACACTGATCCCAGTTATTTAATTAGCAGTCAGTCACAACATGCAAAATCAACCAGGATCAATTGCCAGCACAATAATGTACAGAAGCCTATCAAAGCATTTCTTTTTCCTTTCAGCCATGTAAGATCAATGGAAATTATGCATAAAAAATTCATTACTCAGAGTACTTCCCAGCCAAACTGGCACACTGTACTTGATTTAGGTTCTGATTCAGAGCTACTCTGAAAATATTTTAAAGAGACATATTATCCCAAACTGAAATAAGCAGTTATCCACGTTACACCAACAGCAGAAGCAATACTCTGCATGTCAAAAACAGGCTTTAGGTCTAGTTTCTTTAACACAAATAGACTCAGAAAAGAGGCCTACATTTCTATACCCACCATGTGCAGGGAAAACCTCAAAGCCAACCATCAGGGACATGCTGCATTATTTCATTACATCATGAGCAAAGTTTCAGCTTTGTAGAGAGAAAGGCACTCATGTTCATGCTTTAAGGAGTTCCCATCACCTCAGTTTTATTAATTTTGTGGTTATTGCTAACACTACACAGGCTTGCAATCACTGATCTTATGATGGAACGGGTTCCTCACAAAGCAAGAATAAAACATGTGAAATAGAGTTCTCTAAGAAAACCCATTCTGTAAGTAAATGAAAGAACTCAAAGAAATGAGTAAAATTCACAAGAGACACAGTCAGTGATTAACCACAGTGTGAAAAACACATGACCCAGGGGGAAGTATGACTGGCACACAAGGTGCCTTACACACACATCCTTCCTCTCATGCAGCTGGGCATGTTCACAGCAATAGATCAACCTAAAACCATGAGTTAACTTCTGGAAGAGGTCTGTGTGACTGAGCTCCTTACAGTGCAACTCCAATTACAAGGATGCTGGCCACTGGAACAGAACTAGGTAAAAAAAAAAAAAAAAAAAAAAAAAAAAAAAAAAAAAAAAAGACAAAGACAAAAAAAAACCCTGAAATGATTTTGCTCGATTTTCTGTTTTTCCACATGAGGAGCCACTTTGAGTTAGCTAGGAAAGGAGCCTGCTGTTAAGAAACAAGAACGGGGAGAGTCTGATTCAAAGGCAGCCAAATTCAACAGAAAACTTCTATCAGCTACAGAGGACCCTGGATGAGACCCAAAGAAGGATCTGCTCTCGGGCAAGGCGAGGATGCCGCTGGTGCTGGCTTGGGGCAGATCGTGGCTATCTGTGGGAGCAAAAGGAGCTGCACTCAACAACAATCTCCCTTCTCACGGCACTGGGGTGTTGAGGCTTCAAAGGACAGGGCTGAGTAGGGGGACAGCTCAGTCCCAGCTGCTGTAAGGACTGTGAAACAAGGCAGAGCTGCAGAAGGAGCAAAGACACGCTGAGCCAACAGCGCTGGACGAGGACTCACCATTTCCTGGGGCCCTGTTAACAAAGAACCTGTGGAGAGAATCTTGCAGAGGAGACGTGGGGAAGGGAAATCTCTGCATGAATCTTGCTGCCCTCCCTCCGTTTCCTCAGAAAAAATCTGGGTTACCTTTGTGGCAGAAGTGCAGTCTAAGAGCAGAAGGCAGGAAAAGATGCAGAAGATGTTTCTGGCTGTTCTGCAGAGCACAGTTCTGCCACAAAAGGGAACTGGTGGGAGCTGTTGCCTCCTTGGATTTCCCAAGAAAGACCCTGGAGCCACAATGACATATTTCACCCACACATGATTTTTCTGCACACTGCAAGCTTTCAGCCCACTGCACATTAAATAAGCAATTTAAAAACCAGAACCATTAACATTTTAAGGATCTGATCTGTTGCCTGTAGAAGTCAACAAGTTTCCTACCGATGGAAACCTTGATGTAGAGGACATAGCACACTCCCTTATCCCAACGACAGGAAAAACTCCTTTTAAAATCCTCCAGACAGCAAAAACTCCTTTTAAAATCCTCCAGGCAGCAGGCTGTAAGGCAAAGCAGCTTTCCCTGTGCAGTGAAAGGGGAAGTTAAATGACCTATTCCACTTCACCTCGAGTGCTATTTGCAGAGAGAGCTCCATTTGGACCACGGCAAGCTGACTATTCTCCTCATAACTGCCACATTTCTCTGCACAATCAGGGTCTCTAGGCTTGGGTCTCTGCAGAGCAATTCCTGCTCCCAGTTGCAGTTTTCTCAATACCTTCCTTTTGCTGCTACTGTGCTTCAGAATGAAAGAAGAAGAAGAAAAGGAGAGTGGGAGATTGCTGCCCTTGCTGAAATGATCAATGGAAAGCACTTTGCCTTCTGTCTTGCAATCAGAGCCATGCAAGCAGAGCTGTTACAGGTCCTTCCAAAAAATACCCTAGTTTATCTTCTAAGAATTAGGAAAAATTTGAGATTTTCTTTAACTACTTAAACTGTTTCAATTTTGAAATTTACACAAAAATAAAAAGACTATAAACTATGTTTCATAATAAAAAAATACTGCCACCCTTTAAAATAAATTGACCTTACCTTTAAAATTGAAAAGTTTAAAAATCAAAATTTAGACATCTGAGCTGCTCCTAAAATGCTCCAGAGAAGTCTTAAAAGTTCATAACCATCTCACTTTTCAATAATGCAGTTTTAAGCATACACAATAGAATCATTAATGGACAAAAGTATCACTATTCCTAAATATTAAAAGGCAAATATCATAACATGACTATAAAATCTTCACTTTCCACATTCAAGCACATGGAACTGCTAAGGAGAAAGTCTCCATGTATTTACTAAGCTTTCCCTTTTCAGTGTTAAGGGATAGCTCCAAACTAAAGAGTAACCTTGAATAAAAATTAAAGTTTGTAGTTCCTAGATTGCCAATTTTCTCTTTTTAACTTAATTAAGGGTTTCAGCTTCTCTGCAAAGTAAAATAAGCATTTATTCTATTTTATTTAATATATCTAGTATTGTATTAGTAATCTAATATTTATACCACCATTATCTCACCTATAAAACCCTAACAATGTAAACAGAAAATACTGCAGTGCTGGACTGGCTACAGTGAAAAGCTCCTTGCAGTAAAAATACATAGCATCTGTATTTTTAGAAATTAACAGTCTAGTTGCCACAGTTAATTTTGTGAATAACTCCATATATGCTTCATCTTTGCAGGCACAAGTTCAGAAGATTTGTCAATCCCACTCCTTTCAGATTTTAGCCTTCTAGGCAGCCATTACACAAAGCAATATTTTAATTTCTAGTTTCTTAACAGGCTTCTTTTTTGCCAACTATTTTGCACATAAGCTCCTACAGACTTCAGTAAAAGGCCTTCAAAGGGCAAAGACAACAGGGAGATTGTTCAGCCCAGATATTAAGATGCAAAAAGTTCACATAGTAGTCATATAGTCAATTAAACCATTGCTAAGCAACACAAGACACAATTCTTCCCCATTTACACAGATTGTGAAATGTATGCAGATTTAATGCCTGTTCTGAAATTGTGAGTTTGGTGCAGTGCTCAACAGCATCCAATGATATTTGCAGTGCTCTGCTCAGAGAAACAATGAGTATGTGAGCAAGGCAGAGTCCCTTCCCCATTCCCACTTGGTGATAAAACATATAATCCACTCCATGCCTGTGCTTTAGCAGAGCAAACACCATGAATGATGTATCAGAGATACAGAATTACACCTACTGTTTTGGATAGCTGTCTTGCTTTTTTTTCCCCCTACTGGCAGCATGACAAAACACTGTCAAAACCAGCGTTCAGAGTCATTTCTGTCTGATTAGCAAGTAGTCAAATATTTATTCATGATCTGACTCTGAATATGTCAGAACTGCATATTAAGTTACCCACATTTGTGTGCAGCTGAACATTTGTTATCCATTTTTGGGGGGCTGGTATGACTGTTTTGTTGGCTGCATCAATAAAAAAAGGTGACCTAAGAGACTTAATCTGACAATATAATTTTGCCTCCATTGTTTCTAAAAGTATTTAAAAACACTAACAAAAAATGTCTGGGGAAATGTTGTCAGAGACTCCACCAGTGGTCTCCAAATTGGCAGTTTTGCAAGGCAACGAGGAAGAGACATTGTGGATGAAAGATCTTGTCTTTTACTCCTGATTTTTCATGGTTATTAGCATCCCTTTCAAAGCAGCAGTGCTTTGAACAAAGTAACCCACTTAAAAGTCAACTTACTTCCTAATTTTAAGGAAAAATATGGAACAAAGAGGATAAATTTTCAAAAATTAAAAATATATCTTAAGTTACCTGCCCATTATCCACTAAGTTCCACATGTCTAATGGAAACTAGGACGATTTCTGCATGCACAGCTCATCTTTCAGAGCCACACAAGCACAGCAGTGACCCAGGAAAGTATTCCAAGTGTACCAAGAGCACATACACACACACTGCTATTTAATTCCTCTGTGGCACTTTCCACACACAGTCTGCAAGTCACCTGCTAAAAGAATTAACATCTCATTCTCCTCTCCGCGCAATTATGTGACCACAACTGATACAGAGGAAGCCACTTACTGACATCCACAGTGACAGATGTGGCAGAAAAAGGAACAGAAGTCACCCACAACTTCCCAGACCCACAGGCAGAGAAAGTCTGTGCTACATTTTTCCAGCAGCAGGTTTGATCCTGCAAAGCACAAACAGATACAAAGCAAGAGATGCTAAGGACCTTTAGGATTACTCTGCCCAGCCATAACACAGGGAATAGTTTCTTTCAGTATTGGCCCTGGAAGCAAATATAGCCATGAACTCAGTATCAGTAGATTTTTTTTTTTTTTGTGGAAGAAAAGCACTCAGAGCCTTACACTTAACCACTTGAGTCCAAGCACTTGAACAATGAACCATGACTGCTTACACAAGCACACCAATTTGCAGGATGGAGATTTTGGAGGTAGAAAACTTGCCTAACAACTGAAAATCCAGCCCTGAGCACGTGTTTAACTGTTTGCTCAGCTGGGAATGTAATCCCCATAGGCTCAGACTTGGGGGATTTTTGGGTGTTATGCAAGAATTCTGCAAAAGTTCTAAGCAGCCTCCAGATGAAACACACAAGAGTAGCTAGAGATATGCAGCTGTAGTAAAGAACTCATGTGAGAAAGAGGAGCAAGGAGACAAGAAGAGCAGAATGGAAAAAACAACCTCAGAACACCTCATTCCATCTCAATTTCAGAAATAAATTTTTTCATTGACATTCCCTTTGAAGAAAAAAAAATAAATAAAAATGTAGCTCAAGGGAAGTCTCCCCATTCCTCCCTTCTCAAGCTAAACAAAGTTTTGCTGAAGAAACACCAAAGCTGATGTAACTTGGGTTCAGGGCAAGCTGGGGAGCCTGTTTTTCATGAGGTGTACTCATGTCCTGGCACAGCACTCCCCACATGTGCAGAAGCCAACAGCCAGCATGGGACAAACTAAAGGCAAGAAGCAGTGCAGGGCAGGATGCTGAAACCACTCCCAGGCTGAAAATGGTTTGGAGACTGCAAGAGAAACCTGCCCAGGTATTAAACACGCTCCTACATGCTTCCCTTTCTGCTGTCAGAGACAGCATTCTGGGCTGGAAGGAGTCTTGGTCCAAGTCAGAAAATTCTCATTTTCTTCTGTGCATTTCCTCCAAACAGCAAAGAGAGAGGACAGATTTCCTGGGATGAGCTCAGCAGAACAGGAATGCAGCAACAACCAAAGTGAAAAGGACAAGGAGGTCAGAGCATAGAGGGAACGAAGCACATTGTGCTGACCTCAGTAGAAATACAAATAATCTTTGCTGAATCATAAGTGTACATAAGTATCAAATTTTCTTCAGCAATAAGAAAAGAGTTAAGGCCAAGGTCTTCTCAATACAGCCTTGAATTGAAACATTTGTAACTAAAAATGACCATTCCAAAATGACTTCAAAAGAAGCTGAATTAAACCTACATGACTTGGCAGCTAACAGGGATTTAAAAACTAACAGATTTCTTCTTACATCTTCAGCTCACTCATACTGGAGAAGGAGAATTGTGCTTACAATAGCACTGACTCCCCTGCATGCCTCCCTACTGTCAGAAATCATATTCCTACATTATGAAAGTTCAGAAGCTGAGGGAAGGTCTTCTCTTTTTTTGCTTCTTTTCAGTAATTAATTCCCCTGTGCAAATGAAGTCATAATAAAACAAGACTTAGATCAAAGAGAAACAATTTTATCTGAACACGTGACTTGGTCTATGCTCCCACTGTTATCACATGCAAATCTAGTAAAGCAGCAATCACTTAAAATATATTCACAGGAACTTTTCTGGAGTGGGACACCCAGACTAGTTGTGAAAGCTGCATTTATTGCTCCATAAAACACAAAGGTACAAGTAATATTTATTATTGTTATTATTAATATTATGTAACACTGAATTCAAAAAAAGCACTCAATAATCTGTCACAGTTCACAAAGCATTCTGGTATTCAGCATTTCAGTATTAAATGAATAATTGATTCATACAAACCTCTTCCTTCGTTTTCTTATTTTCTGCTCTAAGCTCTTCATATTCGCCAATAGCTACACAAGGAGGAAAAAAGAAAAAAAGTTAATATAGCAGTACCTCTTTCCAAATTAGTTCTCCAATTGATTAAATTGAAAACTCTTCTTTTGTCTATGAAGACTTCTTAAATAACATGGGTCATAAACTTCATTAATAGCCTGTTAATATCCTTTGAACTGGATAGACCTCTAGAATTGAAGCAATTAGGAAGTGTCTGAAAAAGATGGTAGTTCCCAAAACAATCAATTTTTGATCAATGTAGAGTTAAACAATTTTATTGATTGAGTTCAAAAATTACAAAGTGGATATACTGGTTTGCAGTGACCATTTTAAACCCACAATGGCTCAGGTTACAGATCAAGCCCATAAAGAATGGTTGGTGTGATACAAGGGTACTTGCAGAGCAGCTGATCCCTGCACCAGTAAAACCAGGGTCTCCCATCCATCCCTTTACTTTGTCCCCACTTCTCCTTATGTACCCCAAATTCCATGCCCAAGAAGAAGGAAAAACAAACAACAAAACAAAACAAAACAAAAAAAAAAAACAAAAAAACCCAAAAAACCCAAAAAACAAAACAAAAAAAACCCCAACAGGTAGATGAACAAACAAGAAACCATAAAACAATGTATTTCCTATACAGGAGCACAAAGGCTCCTCTTGGTCACTGCTCCACTGCCAAGCTATTCCCTGTTCCCCTCAGGAGACCTCTACCATCCAGATACATGAAAAGGAATGCAAACTGTACCAAGAGATGCAATCCAAGTTTCCTCATACTTGAAAACTACTGGTGTTTGCTCACCTTTAAGGCAAAATCATTCTTGACATTCAATACTTTACAAATGACTGAAAAATGTAAATATAGATTTGCTCCACCCTCAACAGCTCCCTTCACACACTCCATGAACAGAGAACTCTGACTCATTAGCCCTGAAGGAGAAAATAACAGAATATTCTGGGCTACAGCTCTTAACCCACCCAAACTATTCACAGCCAACCCTGCTCTTTCTTACAGTAAAAGAGTAAAACCCCAAAAGAGCCAACATGAGTGAACACAGCACATTCCTCCACAACAGTGACCTCACTTCTTCACCAACTACTCACTCCACAGCTCAGCTGGCCAGAAGGGACTGTCCCGGAAACATATCAATACCCTTTATCAGTATTAAATTAAGCAGGTAACTTTGTATGCAGAAGCTCCTTTAATTATAACTTAGTCTTTTGATTTTCAGTTGGCAACCTGTGTCTCCTGAACCCGAATTTGCTAACAAAATATGAGTATTATCTAATTTAGATGTTTTACATACTAGATACTTACTATGGCTGAATAGGACTTATTACTAAAACAAGGCCATAAGGGTAAAAGTATATAATGACTACAATTCACAATGAACAACAGGAAAGACACCTTCATTTACACAGAGTGAGGTGGTGACTCTTCCTACTCTTTTTATTAAAAAAATAATCAATCCCTTTCCTAAAGCTGCATATTAAAAAACACAAGTTAAAGAAAAAAAACCCCAAACTTTAAAAATGCTACATGCATATACTTCAGTATTTATACTGCAAACCAGGGCAGCCTTCCAGTCAATTGAGAGCAATTCCATGCCACATCAATAAGTAATGGATTTAAAATCTATTTATTTACTCAGAAAATAAGTAGAGCTGTCAAATGAAGCAAGTGTCACTCCACTTTTTTTGCTTCCATACTATGGACCAGGCATGTCTTTACTGGCAGAGGCAGGAGAAAGAGCTGATGGTGCAAGAAGTGCTCTGCTCCAGATGAAACAGACTATCCCAATTAAGTCATATTTTATTTGTAGAAGTAAACTAAACACCTGGCTTTTTGGATATATCATCAGAGACAGAATTACCCCTGTCAGCACCAGAAGCTTTAATGGAATTGCTGCCACCACATTGCTCCTCCCAGTGTACATGGAACAGGAAAAATCAGGCCAAGAGTGCTGTGAAAACTCTTGAACAACAATGGCCTCCTACATGTACAGCATGCACAAGACTGTGAAGTGCTGTTAGAAGGATTAAAAAAAAGCCAAAAGAGATCAATTTTTCCCTTGTTCACCATTTTAGGTTCAAAGATTCCTCCTGCTAAATCCAAGTTACCAGTACTGCAACAGGATGCAGTAAGGCACCAGCAGCACCAGCCAGGTGCACACTATTTTCAAATAAAGCCTGGGTGGCATTTTCAACACCTCCTTCTGTTCAGGGCAATCTATGGGACAGCATTTCACCCAGCCCCTTACAATGACTCCGAATCCTGACTCACAAACCTGTTAGCAGGCCTAAAGCTTACATGGGCAAACCAAGCTTTGGGTCAGGTATCAGTTGCATTGGCTGAAACCTACACGGCTCAATTACCTTACAGTTCTTTAAAAAATAAATAAAAAGTACCTGTGTAAGTACACAAAGATAAGTGTTAGGTACAAATACTACTACAAATACTCATCTCCTGTATCTGTGTTCCCATATGCCTGGATTTTACTCAAATCTGTGAAAGTGTGTACAAGTAAATTTAATAAACCTCAAATTTGCATCTTGCAGTCTTACACCTTCCTTGAAAAAACAGAGCAGGAAAACTAAACACACCACTGCCTGATAAAGACCAAGCACTAAGTTCACACCAAAAGATTTGCCTTCACAAGTTTCTGGAAAAAAAAAAAAAGATAGGGTTCAACACAAGAAACTGAAGTGGAAAAACATCTGAACTTTAATACATTCAAGCAGGATGGGTTCTGCTGGGGAATTAATGCTGTGTATTGAGATATACACACAACTACACAGGGAAAAAATAAATTATAGAGCAGGTGACTATAGAATGGAAGACAGCAGCCAAGAAGGTGTCCCAAGAAATTCTTCTGGCCATAAAAATTACCCATGTGACACAAAGTAGAATGAATTTGTCAGGCCACATTAGGAGCTTGTCAATAGTATACATTTAAAAGGTACTCCTATGAGATATTGTTGTCAGACTGGCACTCTAGTCTGTTCCTAAGAAGATATATATAAGATGCTCCCTTATTCAAAGGTACTGACGTTATAAGAAAAAGTTTAAAGAGATGAAATAGATCATAATTAAAAAAAAAATGTATACAGAGCCACAGTTCTTGGGACTAGAGATTGGAAATCATCACACTTCATCAAATCCAGCCAAAAAACGCAGAGCAAAGCTAGACCATTCAGAAATGAAGAAAAAAATCCAGGCAATACAAATACCTTTAGTATATGTGTGGTTAGAACAGTTGTTAACTACTGTAATGGTTAATGTAAAAAAATTTAGCAAAGTGACCAGAAATGTAGCTATGACAATGCTGAAGTGAAGTTTCACCTAGTTTGTAACTCCAGACACTTTGATCACTGACTCCTGTTTTCAGCTGGACAAAAAATGGACTATTGCAGAAGATGACTCTGTCTTTAAGGGCAAGGTTCCAGCAGTGCCAGTAAAACCAAAGACAAACAAGGCAATCTTCCAGGCAGGTAATCAATTACTGTTATGATTCAGCTGTTAGTCAAGTTTGCTACCATTCCTCAGGTTCTACAACCAACCAAAGTTTTGCCAATCTGCTTTTTTTTGTTTGTTTTAAATCTTACCCACAGAAATATAAGGGCCAGTTGAATAGAATGTACATCACTGAAAACATCACTTAAAGTACAGTGAGGCAATAGTAATATTTATAGTGAAACTGCTGTATTAAACCATGACATTTCAGAAAACTATTTGAGGGTTAAAACTCAAACAACACTTTGAAGTCCAAAATATCATCAATACAGAGATCTTGTTTCTTCACGATGCTCACCTTAAACTTAGTAATGGAGCAAGCTGAAGAATGATCAGTATCAGGTATCTGAGTCTAACACACAGGGCTTGGAAAATTCAGCATGGGTGAGAGATAAGAGTATCTTACACACAGACGGCTTCAGTGTCCTCGTTACTGCTCAGAGCTCTGCCAAACAACCAAGCAAATTTGCCCCCAAGCCCCAGAGAGCTTCACAGCTGCCACTGAGAATTGAGTGGGCAGCTACAACACACCTGCCTCAGGTTCAGTCTCCTGACCTTGGTGAGGAGCAGTAAGAGCAGCGGCTGAAATGTGACAGCAGTCAGCCACAGACGCTGCTATGGCACCGCTCCGCAGACATTCCATTTACCTGGTGCCAGGCAAGCCTCTCAAGAGCAGAAAAACACATCCTGGAAAAGAAACCAAGCCAACAGCTACTGAATGAATGTTTTTCTGAAACCTTTCCAAACCCATTTGCATTTTCCAGAAATCTGACTACGCATCAAAATGTTACAAAAACCCGGAGCCGTACACTGCTCTGAACAAAATAAAGATAGGACAAGTCTGTGTACTCATTGCCCCAAATATTCATATCCAGCAGATCCTTCCACCAACTGCATGTATTCCCAAAATAATACTGTTATCTGCATTTGGAAGCAATAAACAAGAAAATTAAGAGACTCTGTTCAACAGACCATCCTAAAATTACTTGAGGGAAGTTGGTAGTATCTAAAATAGTCTTGTTTTGCTATCAATAAGAATGGAGGGGACACTATATATTCCAAATTACAATATATAAAGAGTTAGCAAATTTACTTATCTACAGTAAAATGTATTTTATTTTACTATTAGACTAATTTCATTTATCTCATTACCTTTTCACTGCTTGAGTTTTTCACTCTAGGAACCAGACTCATCAGTCAACACAACTTAACTACTGATTTAACTATGTGGGCTACCATTTTTTTGCATAATGTAAGATGCAAAACAGAAGAGTGTTTTAATTTTTTTCCCCCACTGGCTAACTTTTTGCCTACTAAAAACAACATGTTAGCCTAACAACAACACACCAAAACTCCTGTGTTTAAGGATGAACATCCACCGAGAACAGGACTGGGTCTGCCAAGTGCAGCTTCTGTTTCAGCTCAGGTGGATCTGGGACAGCCAGTCCTCAAGTTACAGTAACTTTCCCTTGAACTAGTTCTTCTAGTCCTGTGAAATTTCCTTAGACATTAAACGATACCCAGTCCACTGGAGGAGAAGACTTTCAAAGAGCAGAACTGAAGCCCTGCTCTAAACAATTTCAACAGACTCAATTTTCTCTAAAGAATAACACAAACTTGTCTTTTTTGCAATTGATCATTGTCATTTTAACAAATGCTGTCTTGGAGGCAACAGTACTGGAGGGAAGCAGTCAGTCAGCACAAGAACCAGATTTTGAGCCCTATTTTTTGGTCTCAGATTACCTAAACACTCAGCTGTAAGACTATCACTTTACACCTAATGAATCCTTCCAAGGCAGAATGTATCTTGTGCTGATGGTAATAATGAATGTCCAAAGCTGACCATACAGGAAAAACTCAAAAAGTGACAAAGTAGGTCATAAATAGCCCATTAATATTCACATGAAACTTGGTTAGGAAAAGCTTCTGCTAAACACAAAAGTGATGGAGCACATTTATGGTCAGAATGAATGACAGAAAGATGGGCACTGATCACACCCCTGTAATTCACTCCTTTACACAACTTTGCCCAATAGTTCCTTTCCAAATTGCCCCTCCCCAGCTTGCGGGAGACCAGGCGAGCTCAGTAGTGGGAAATACCAGATGCGAATTCCAGCGTGGCTCCTTCACACCTCCTGCACATGCAGGAGGCAACACCGACCGCTTGGTGCACGAGAAGATGTTCACAGTTCAAACAGTTTGGTGCATGGGAAGATGTTCACAATTCAAACAGATCTTCACACGTTTCAATGTGCCCACCTGACTAACTAAGGCTGCAGCTTTGCTGGATCAACCTGGCTCAGGGACACACTGACCACAGGGGAGTTAAAAATGGATCATGAGCACCCCAACTCCTTTCCATGTGCCTTCTTGCAGAGGATTAAGCATTACAGTGTTCTAGTTTCTGAGTCAGACTACGATGAAATCATATGAAACTCAATGAAACTGAACATGCTGAAATTCTGGCCTTTCCTACTAAAGCACCGAAAGTGACTCATACACACCCAAAGCAGCCCAGGGTGGAAGTACTGAGGTGCTACAGAAACCGACAGCGCATCAGGACAGCCCTGAGCGACCAGCGGGAAGTTTGATCGCTGATGGGGACAGGGATGCCAGGAGCTCCATGGCTCAGGCCAGGACCGGACCCTGCAGCACGGAGCGGGACATGGGACACTGAAAGCACACCACGGCCTGGCTCAGCTCCACGCGAGGCTGAGCTCCTCGGAGGGACAGGGACAGCGAGGAGAGCAGACTGTCCCCCCTGGAGCCCTGGAGCTGTCAGGTGCTGCGGGCTCCGAGCTCCCCGCCAGGGCAGCACTGGGCACCCGGTACGGCCCATGTGCGGCACCGCCGCCTCCCGCCACCGCCATCGGCCCCCGCGACGGCCGCGCTGGCAGAGCCGCTCCGTTGTGGGGCGGGAAAAGCCCGCAGAGATCATCGGCTCCAAGCCACCGTCGGCCACAGCGGGCACCTGCGGGGCGGCGAGGCGGCCGCGGCGGGCGCCCACATGGGGAAGAGCCAACACGTTCCACTGCCCTGCTTTATTTCATTAAGGCTTTTATTATTTCGCTCCGCACGGGCAGAGCAAGGGGCCTGGGAGCGGGGCCGGGGGACGCCCAGGCCGCGCCAGCCCCGCCGCGCCCCGTTCCCCCAGCGGGCGCAGAGCCCTCGCCCCGCGGCGGCCCTGCTCCCGCCGGCAGAGCCCGGGCCCGCGGCGGAGCGGGGGGAGCCGCTTTCTCCGGCGCCGGAGGCGGCGCCGCCCGCCCCTACCTTGGTCCTTCAGGCTGGCGAGGAGCTCCAGCTGCTTCTCCTCGTCGGAGCTGTTCATCCTGCCCCGCCGCCGCCGCCACGGGCCGGCGGCTGTCCCGCTGCGCTCCGCCCCGGCGAGCGCGGCTTCACCTGGCAGCGGGCGGGCGGCGGCGGCCGCAGCCCCGGGGCGCGGCGGGCGCGGCGAGCGGCCCGGCCCGCTCCGCTCTGCACATGCCCAGACTCCCGCGGCGCCCCAGTGAGCATGTGCGGGTGCGGGCACGGCGGGCCCGGCCCGGGGCGGGGGTCCCGGCTGCGGGAGCGGAGTGGCACAGCGGTTCGGCCGGAATGGGCTGCGGAGTCATCGAGCCCAACCTGTGAGCGAGCACATCCGTGTCGGCCGCACCATGGCACCAAGCGCCACAGTCAGACTTCGAGCATCTCCAGGGATGGTGACTCCACTACATCCCTGGGCAGCGCATTCCAATGTCTAAGACCCTTTCTGTGAAGAAATTCTTCCTAATGTCCAACCTAAACCTCTCCTGCCTTAAAACTGTGCCCTCTTGTCCTGTCTGATTTCTGCGGAGAGAACCTGACCCCCATCTGGCTCCAACCTCTTTTCAGGGAATTGTAGAGTGAGGCGATCTCCCCGGAGCATCCTCCAGGCTGAATCACCCTGCTCCCTCAACTTCTTATAGGACATCTGCTCCAGACATTCCACCAGCTTTGTGGTGTGTCTGAAGCAGATGTCCTACAATGTCCTACAGCCCTTCCCTAGACTCGCTCCAGCACTTCAGTGTCCTTCCTGAACTGAGGGGCTCAGAACAGCACTTAAGCTGTGGCCTCACCAGAGCCGGGTACAGGGGAAGCATCACTTCCCTGGGCCTGCTGCCACGCTGTTCCTGATCCAGACCTGGATGCCTTTTTGGCTGCAGACCAGCACCCCCAGGTCCATTTCCACCGGGCTGCTTGCCAGCTGCTCTCCCCCAGCGTGTGCTGCTGTTGGTGTGGCCAAAGTGCAGCACTCTGCCCTTGGCCTTGCTCAGCCTCGTGCTGCTGGCCTTGCCCCATCGATCCGGCCTGTTCGGGTCCTGCTGCAGACCCCAGGCAGGGTCTCCCACAGCATCAGTGCCCCATGAACTGGGATTAACCCTACTGATCCATTCCCACACTGCTGCCCGTGTGTTGCTGCAGTTTTAATGGGCCCTTTTGCACAGCTTGCATAGCTCAGCTTTCCACTGAGGAGCCCTTGCCCAGAGGAGTGGGGAGACATAAAATGCTTGTTTGAGTGCTTTGGTACAAAGAAAGCTAAAAGGTTTTAAAAGAACCCTGGAAGCTTGCATTACTGTTTGTGAGAATCCAAGGGAAAACAACTGCATGCCAGTGTCTTTAAGGAAACTTTGGTACAACAGAGGGCTTTGACAGAGACCTGCTGTGTTCTCCTCAGAAGAACACACTTCTTCTCTCTGCTATTCTCTGATGATCCCTTTCTGAAAAAAGGAGGGGATCCAGTCATAATCTCTGTATTGAAATGGTTACTTTACCCAGCTTACCCCAAGGCTGACAGTAAGTGCAATGCAGAGTTTGCTCCTGTTTATACATTTTGCTGAGCTCCAGCAGCAGGGAGCTGAGCAGCAGCTATCTCCAGACTGACATGGGCAAAGGTACAGTTCATTTCCCTCCCTCCCTCCTTCTTTGGCAAACACCCATCAACCCCTGTGGCAGGCAGGTCAGAACACACCAACTACGTGGCAAAATTAGTTAGAAATACCAGAGAGTGAAAGGAAAAACTGCTACAAATAGTTGCTCAGTCCTCCTGCCTCCTTGCTCCCATACTGTATCCTCTAGTTTTCCCATTTTTACCTAGTAAACCTTTAAAACACGAAGAGACTCTATCTGGATGATTTACAGCATTTTCTGTCCTACAGGTAGTTAATGACACGTGTAACATCCTGGAGAGAAGCCATAAGAACCATGTGAGCTGTGCTCATGTCTCAGAGGCATGATATGCCCCAAGGCAGAGGCAAGTTCATAGGCTAGTCAGCTTATTTTGAGCTCGTCAGCACAAACACCTTTAACTGTACCAAATGCAAAGTTATGGATTTGTGCTCCTAGTCATATGCAAAGAATGGGAAATGACCTTGGAAAACGAAGGCTCTGTAGAGGAAGTGGGAGGCAAAGTGCAAGCAATTATGTAAGCGCTGTCAGAAAGTTACTGCTGTAAAAGAATGGGGGTATGCTGACAGCAGGGTAAAAAAGTTTCTTCTGCAACACTAACAGGACCAAAATAAATTTTCTGTATCCAGTTCTTTAAAAAATGGTACCAAAAATTTAAAGCAAAAGCACAAGAGAACAAAAAAGACCTAAGTTTTGAGGAGAGTGCTTTGCAATGAGAGACCTTAAACCCTTGATCTTTTTAATGGAGCAAAAAGGGAACAAATTATTTGGTTATGGCAGTTTCAATACTTGAGGTCTTTTCAGCCTAGTGGAAAAGAGTCAACCAGAATCCCTGTAACCAGAAGCTGAATGTAAAAGCTACAAATAAAGCCACACATCAATAAATGCCTCCGTTTGAAGGAACACAGAGGTCCTTTTTAGGTCCTTGGAGTTCTGGGATGACCTTGGTTTTGAATAGCCCCCACTTTAAGTCAGAGCAGTTTTGCCAGTGTTTTACTTTTTAGTGTCCTTTCTTGGGCTGCCTTATTGGCTTCCCTTCAGCCACAAGTCTCCTTCCAAGTCCCTCTTCCCACTGCCGATATCATTCCCTTTCATTTCCAAACCAATTTCCTTTATGCAGTGCAACAGCAGGATCTGCAAAAGAGTCATTGTAGAGTAGCTTGTCCCTGCACAGTGCCAAGGCACTGGACATTTTCATCCTCCAACAATGTTCTGTCTGTTGTATGCAGCCAGAACAGGGCATAAAATCCCTTTGATATCTGCAAAGGCTGCAAGTCAATTCTTCCATTATTTTATTTGTTTACTCAAGTTAAAGTGATATGTCCACAGCAAAAGGATTCACTTCCATAGTTTCTATATTAGGGCTTCATAATTTTTCTTTTTATTCACTTATGTTTACATCCAGTTACAATACTTTGAAAAGTCAGCATTTTAAAACAAGGATCTCCTTGTTTCAGACCATGCTGGTTGTAAGAATAGGATGGCTGTCACTGCAGTAGTATTATTTACTATTACTATAGTAAGGATAATAATAATATATTAATCAATTGTTGCTAATATTTTTCTAAGTTAGGAGATAGCTGAAAAGTTAACTCTATTGCTGATAACTGATGTCCTTTGGGAGACCAAAATTCAGATGGATTCATCATAGCTCTAAATTCTGCCAACTCATGGTTGCAATGGATGAGAATCTGTCTGATATTCTCAATTACACAGTAGCCATCCGTCATATAAAGTAGGCTAATTGCAGGGGAAAAAAAGAAAGAAAATAAAAGATACTGGAAGTTCTAACTTTGTCTTATTTTGGGATAGATCTTAGTGAGGTGTTGGACACCTCCTGTTATTCTACTGCTTGAACCTGATGCAAATGATCAGTTCCCAACAGGTGTGTGTAACTCAAGCTGATGTACCTGCTTGCATATAATTTTTTCAACTTTTTCCATGGTTCCCCTATTGGATGGGACTTTGATGAACAGTCAAATGATGGACTTGGCAAGTTGAAAATATTACCATATGACAAACTGGAGCAGGTTGCAGTGATTAGTCACATAACTCCGAAATTCATTCTAGGATCTAGAGTGAAGACCTAGGAATTCATAGCCTAATAGAATTTTTGAATTTTGAAATTTTGAAATTTTGAAATTTTGAATAAAGAAATTTGATAATAAATTAAATTTGATAATTGAAACCATTATCATGCGTATGAACAACTTTGTCCTGGGACCGCCTAGAAACAGTAAAGTGTGAAGTTTATCTTTAAATCCTTAGAATTTTTTTTTTCTCATATATTAGCTGTTTAGCATAACAACACTCATAACTCGGCATGCAGAAGTAAAGATTTTGATACCCTATCAAGTAGGTCGGGAAGTTGATGTGGTTGCTATCTATCTATCATCTATCTATCTATCTATCTATCTATCAATTATCTATCTATCTATCTTACTATCTATCTATCTATCTAAAATATGCATATTCCCATTCCTCATTTTGGGATAAAATTTACTCAGACCTTCTAATGGATACCAAGGCAGCCTCACCTCTCTCACATAAATAAACCCCCAGCATCTCCAAGAACAAAGAGCAAGGAAGGGAGCAGGGGACCCCTCTGGCTGGGAGAGAAAGGCGTTCCCTTCGGAAGCAGTGCAGCCCATCAGTCCCTGCAAAGCCTGAATTGACTCCTGAGGGTTCATCACCCTCCTGTTGAGGAGAGCTACCTGGTGGAAAGAGCCGTGACTGCAGGCTGAGCACACCCCCAGGGCACCACTACAGCCGTGTGTGTTTGCTACTTCCACAGCACACAGGTTTCATCAGAAGTGGGGGGACAAGGTAAAATAAACTACATAATCACTGCACAGATAAACAACTATCAATAAACTGAAAAAAAATAAATGGCAGTAGCTATTTGAACATCTAATTAACAGGATGAATAAGACTAAGCAGCTTGTCTTGCTGAGGTAATGTATATTTTTCCATCAAACCAATCAGTGCTGAATAATGACCGGCATAATATATTAGGGTAAATATAAGCACTTCTTGTCTCCCTAGGACAAAAACTAACTAATCAGCACACATTCAAACTGGAATATAAGTATGATTAAAGATTAAAAAAAAACCCTCAGATAATACAGATTCATTTGAAAAACTTTAACCATTTGATTAGAGACACTAGCATGATCTTTGCTAGTCATCTCCATCTAGGATGGCAAACATGTTTGTCTCTGCACAGCAAAAAGGCACAAATTGATTGGGGGATAAATCAGAGGAAGATTAAGTATTTATCATGGCATTTTTAAATGCTCTAATTGTACCATAATTGACAATCCTGGATATTAAATCTGCAACTGTAAACTATAACTAGGCAAATTAAATCTACTCACCTTTCCTAGCAGTTCACTGTACTTTATGGATGCTCACCTGGTACAATTTGGTTGCTCCATCTTCAAGCACAGACAGGTGGTGGATTTCACCCACTGAGGTGTGAACATCTGCCAACACCTGTGAGGAGACATATTTAGAGATAACAAATAGCTCACTAGTGAGATCTCCCATGCTTCCAGCCTGTCAGAGACAAATACCACACTTTTGGAGAGTTAGAAATTTAGTCACTTTTCAGACCCCTTTCCTGAAGTGGGAAACCCTGTTTCACTGAGGAGGCTGTTGTTGCAGTGGCTTTTATGAGCTCCTCTGGGGTTCTTTACTTTGTTCTGCAACCATTTGGATAACTGGGCTGCCAGAGTAAAGGAGAAGAGAGGTTGTATAGGAATCTTTAAACCACTAGGTGTTATGCGATGGTAAATGACAATAGCAAAAAATTTTGGCTTTTTTTCCTTAGGAGGAAGGGATGATCTGTTAAAAAAAAGGGGGGAAAAAAACCACCTTAGCCATATAAGATCAAATATATCTGTGCTCATAATTTCATGGTCACACATGGACATAATCTGATTTTGGTGTGGACAGATGTTTATGATGGGAGAAATCTTAGGGAAATAGCACACTGCAAGCTGATGAAGTGTCATTGAATACAAAAACTTGTTCCTTAGTAAGTTATTCCTGTAGCTTGCAGTGCTGTTTCATACCTTGTTCTTTAATAAACAACTAACATCACGTCAAACTAAATAATAAAATCAGTTAGTTGGGAACTTAAATACATTGCTATACAACAGTCAAGGTCTTTTGGTACTGATCATAAGCATCTTAAAAGACCATTCATTATGCATAGCTTTTGAATTCAATGCCACTCTTATTTTGCCTACATCTTTATTATGCTGATCTACAAAGTTGCCATCATAATTAATTTCTACAGAAAGGGCAAGTCATTTTACTTTTATTAAGCAATTTTGCGGCTTATGAAAAATAACCCATTGCCCTGCTTCCTCAACACACTTTCCATCTAGTATTTATGTGCAACTGGAGCCACTTTGTCTGTCTCTCTCTCCCTCTCAGTTGAACTTTGCATACAGCTCAACAGCAGTTGATGCTTTTGTTCCTGTTGCAGACTTGTCCCTTTTCTGGTGCTTGCACTACCTCCATTTTTCCACATAATTAGGGTCAGATGCTAGTTCCCTGAATTAAAAGGCATTTGGGCTCTCCTTCCAACAAGCCTTTCTACTCCCTTCTTGCAAAACAAAGCTGTCACATGCATTCTTTAGCTGGTGTTGGATTACATTACACCACTTGACCACACTTACTACATTAAGATAATTATGCCAGGTATTTTGCTGATAAAAATCACCATGGCATTATTGTGTGCCGTGGAACTCTATCAGTTCATGTCAGCAGAAAATTGGGTTCTTTGTAAGAATTTAGGGACAAACCTCAAAGTTGCCATAAGGATTTTCATCAGCTTAAGCAGCATTTCTGGAAGTCCTTCAAGGATTCAGAAGTAAAGTGGAAGTAAAGAGACCAAGGAGTAAGCAAATTTATTTCCATAAAAATACCCCACAAACTTTCTACCACTTGCCCAACTGTACATCATCAGGTGGCAGAGAAATTCATCCGTTGCAACACTTGATTTTGCTGATTTGCAGTGCCACAGGCCAGCTCCTACAGCTCACACAAGCACTGCTCCTGGCTGTGCTATAAACAGAGATAAAGAAATTCTGTAATGAACCTTGAACTAGAAAGTCTGAGAGGATTATAAAGGGCTGTTCAGGAAGGATAAAAAGCTGCTCTCAGTGGAGTTTTACTGGTACTAAGCTTGGCCCAGAATGTTAAAATTTAAGAGAACTCCTTGCTTTGCCCTGTGGCTTCTCAGCATTAAATGGCCTTTCAAGAAGCTGCAAGTTCCCACCAGAGTTTGAAACCAAGAATCACAGACAGTGAAAATGGAATACAGTGTGCCCACTAGGGATTGCTGCCATGGAGCCTTTTGGTCAACAGGACACTGCAGTGTGTCTTCTCTATCAGAGCAGGTCATACAATGCCTCCTAAGAGTGACATTGAGGGGGAAAATCCTGCCTGTCATGCTGGTTCCCAGTAGCCATCTTCAGTTTAAAATTATTCTCAGTCCACCCCATTTTATCAAAACAAATTCCTTGGATGAGAGTATATACTATTTCTATCACCGGAAGTAGTATATATGATATTCTCACTCTGCCAGTGCTTTTGGTTTGTATTATTTTTTTACATTAAGGTTTTTTAATTAAAATAGATGACAAATCAGGCATTAGCCACATCTCTGGGTCTGATCAGTCAGTTATGTGCTGGCTTAATTGCATTACTTTTAGCTGACTTGCTTCACATTCCAAATATCAAGCATATCATTACTCATATATAATAAATATACAGTAAGTATAATAAAATACCCTAAAGCTATGTGAAAATGCTTCTTTTATGCAAAAAAATTGAGGTATTCTCAGAGAAGAAAGCTATTTCCTACATTGTACAGAACTAGTGCAATGAAACAATCTAATAAATGAGAGTGTTCTCACAAGGTGAGTTGTTTTGTCAGTTGAGTGCTTGAAATGCTATCTAATGTCTCTGTGGAAATGGCTGAAAGAAACAACAGATGTCTCAGATTTTTGCCTTTCATGTCTTATTAAAATCAAGGAAAGATGGAAAGGCAAACAAAGGGTTACTCATCATTTTTCTCTCCCTGGAAGAAGTTCCTGTGAACACCACCTACAAGAAGAGGCAGTGATAACTGAAAGACAAATAGCAATTTAGATAATGATGAACATTTGTAAAAGAAAAGATTCATTAGGAACACTGTTCCCAAGGATAAAAGGTGGAAAGGAGACAAGAAATTCTGCAAGCAGCTGATGAGAAGAGCGTGGCAGTGCCACTGCAGCCTTCAGCAGAGCCATCTTGTGTTCTTCCCTGCCACTCACATCCACTGAATGAGACGCTTCTGATCTGATTTGTGCCGCATATTTTCGACTTCACTCCCTCATTCAGACTCGCAGCTCTGGCCTCTGAGGCACATCCCTGCTCTGCAGGGACTGAGAAGCTCTTGCCTAAGTAAGGCTCAGGGATTTGGGGCGTCTTGCTGGATGTTTGCATCAGGCTGTTCCACTGTCACCACCTGAGATATCCCCAGCTCCTGCTTTCATCCGCTCCCCACGCTGCCTTACATGTGAAGCAGCAATATTTGCCATTGTTCATTATCTGCTAAACTACAGGAATTATTAAAATCTGCTTCACATTGCTATGGTAGCCACTTACACTTTGCACTAGAAGCCAAAGCAAACACCCAATCCCTCATTGTGTTATTTTCTCCTTCTGTTGCTGCAGGAAGATGAGTATGTAATTTGCGTTGGCCATACCAAGCATCTCCTGATAAGATGAGGATCTTATCAGGCTATCTTAGACAAAATGCACATGCAAAATGTGACCCAAGCAGTATTTCTGACCCACATTTCAGCACAGCCTGAGGAGCACATGTCCAACCACCATGCTGTGTGTGTGTGTCACTGTGTGCTGGGTGTCACACAGCCCACCTGGATGGCTGGAGATCCTGACAGTCCCTGAGGACACCTCTCCTGCCACTCCCACACCTCCACAGGCAAAGTTCTGAGTCCATCCAGGCTCTGGTTGGCAGCACTCGATGAAGCTTTAGAGAAAAGGTGCCAGAGAAGAGATCAGACTGTTCTGCAGTAAAAGCCACTTAGAGGAGACGTGCAGAAATCCAGCTGAAATACTTAAAAAAATAAAATAACAATCCTGCTTTTGCATTCCTGAGCCAAAATATTGCAGAGGAGTTCACACAGAATAAGTTGGCTTTGATCTTAAAAATTTTACACTTCAAATAAGGAAACTGAAGAGACAGTGCTTCTTTCCTTAGTTATTTTCATTTAAGGCCTGAATCCCAAGATGCTGATACCAATGGGATGTGCTGATGCTAAGTGCCACTGAAAATTGAGAAAAAACAGTTTTTAAAGCATTCAATGAATGATATCATACATAATGCCAAAGGCTCAGGCACTGGAAAAGATTGGGCTGATGGGTGATATTTGTGAATTTGTCTTTAGACAAGGCTGTCCTCAAATAGAGAGCCATAGAACATTTCAAAAAACCCCAAAACCCCTAATTAATTAATTTTTGGACTCCCTACAAAGATTTAGACCTTTTATTTATGTACAGATGCATGAGAATCAAAACACTTCTGTACCTACTGTAAAAGTTTTTAGACTAACTGTAGAGCTCTGTTGTAGACATGTCTTTTTAAGGTTTACTTTTGTTTGTAGAATTGCCAAAATTTAATTATGTGGACTAAAGCATTCAGTGGCAAGTTTCTGAGTAAAACCAAATTTGGGGTTTGTTTCAGTGATGCCTGACACTAATTTTTTGTCCTTTAAGGAAAAAAAAAAATCAGACCTAAACCAAAACAAATTACTGCTGCTTGGCTGGGAAGCTGTAGCACCTCTCCACCTTGTGGCAGCTCTAAAAACCCAGTCAGGGATCCCTGTGGTGGCTGGGAGACTTCTTGGCTGCAGAGTTTGGTTTTGTCAAAGCAGAACACATGAGAGATGGGGCAGGAGCATCCTGGAGAGCACAGCCTCTGCTCTACCTGGGTCAGAGATCCAGGAAAATCCATCCTAAATGATCACTCATGTAAGGGTGAAGGTGAACAGTATCCTTACCTGCCTCCTGTCCTTCCTCTCCCTAGGTTTAATATGCTATAAATTAGGAAATACCTCCAGGTGATGTTATAAGGCAAACCCAGAACAACTACCCTTTTGAAGATGACCTGTCAGGTGTTCCACTTTCCAAAGAAAAGATTTGGGCACGTGTGCCCTAAACAAAGGTTCTAATCTTGACAATTCTTGGCTGGAGCAGGAATTTACAGCTGCAGGTGCAGGATGAGGGAAGGGAAAAGGGAATGCTGTGAAGGGGCACTAACCCCTCTATTAGGCCAGGCTGCCGTCACATGCATTCCTGTCTCAGGACAGGATTACAGCTGCAAGTCCAAGCAGCTGCATCCCCTCCAGAGAGGGGGAGATACAGAGCCATTTCACTGTCTGCTGGGATTGAAATCAAGTCTCCAATGCCTGTGGCACAGCTCATGTGAGACAAGAGATTCATCCCTACAACACCACCAGCTCCAAGATGTTTCCAGACCAGCTGTTGAAAAAGGTATGGAGTGGTTTAGGTATTGAAAATAAATATAGAATGGCTTTGTAGCAAAAATGTCACACCAACACACTTCCACCCTGGCTCTGGGTGCTCGCCCTAAGTGAACTGACCTACAGCCACAGCAGCATTTGAAGAAACCCTCCCTTCCACCAAACCCATCCACAGCCCTCCAAGCCACTCCAGAGACATCAGAAGAGCCAAAACCAGGCAGTCTGTATTGAACAGCAGATTTCTTTGGAACAAATGCTTGGCAAAAAAAAAGCTTTTACATTTTTGCTTCCTGCGGTGCCTCAGAATGGTGTCTGTTTAACTAGCATGTGCTTATTAATCTGGTAAGGAAGGCATTCTGGTGTGGTTAGTGAAAAACATAGGCAATTGTGTTTTGTGTGGCAGACAGTCCAGCTTGCCAAGCTTGTCTCGACAGCCTGTTCTTCCCTATCATTTATGAATAACTATTTTACTTCTCTAAAGGAACCAGCTCTATTTTATGGAAGTAAGGGTGATCCTGTGACCAAATCCATTGGTAGAAAGGGTCTGAAAATGAAGGCAGCTTGCAGAAGTGAGAATTGCTGCCCATCTGGGGAGAGCTGGCATTGTGGGTCTATGAGATCTCCAGCCCTGGCTCTGGTGCCAGCATCAGGGTCAGTAATGAGTCTCAGGCCCATCCAGATCTGATAAAGTCCTTGGCAGGCACCACTGGCCATTTAGTCTCCCTTCTTTCTGCTGAAGAACAACAGACTGCAGCCAAAAAACACTCCAAATTGTCCCACTCACAAGTCATTCATACAATTTACCCATGCTGGCAGATGCTAGTACCTTTCTGTCTCTTTCTAGAAGCTAGATTTATTTTATCAACAAATAAATCTTGAGCCAGTCTGAGTTGGCAACCTAAAGATGAACAGTTTGAATTTCAATTTCCTCTCTTATGCAGTCTCACCAGAACACATTCCTGTGTGTCCAGAACTACTGAGAGCCAGCCACACTTTCAGTAAATATAAATTTTCTAACTCTGCTGCTTCTAATGCTCTACTGTCTTTGTCTCTAGTGTCCTAGAATCTCAGTAACACTTTTGAAATATGTCTTAGCTTTGAGTTTCAGGTTAAGAACCAACTGGATTTTATCAAACAACAAAAAATCATCCTCCCATCAGAAGCTCAGGAGGAAATATCTTGAAAATACCAATTGCTTTCCAGTTCTCTGATATGTGGGGGAAGCCAGCTGCAAATGGTAATGGAAGCTGGACAGAAATGTATGAAAAAGGGAGTAGCAGGGGAAATATCAAACAAAGAGTAGGTCAAATCCTAGTTAGAATGAGAGTACAGTGAGGTGGGCAGTATTTAGCATAGGAAATCAACGTTCTGGTGTGCACTTTGTCTTCCCCTGCATTTCTGCCCTCTTATTTCTTTCAGCTGCTCAGCCAATGGAAAACATTGCACTGATCAGGTATTTTCCATGTCCCTTGAGGTTGCAGTTCCCTCTGCTCACGAAGCCCACCAGCCACCCTTTGGAGCTGTGGGATTTCATACCTGGAGTTGCTCAGGGCTCTATTCAGTCTGTCTGCACTGCAGTGGCACCTGAGCAACCCTGGCTGGACCCTGTGCTCATCATCCCAACTGCTATAAAAACTCTTGCAGGCACTGCACCAGCTGAACCTCTGCACCCCAATCCCTCCCCCCACCCCAAAAATAGTCAGCTTCAGTAGATAATGCACAGACTGGTACAAAGGAGGCAGTACCAGTGCTGTCATTAGACTGCCTCTGTTGCTGTTTTTTTCCCATTTCCTTTTGCCTGTCAGCAGACCTTGAGCTCATGACTCTGGCCCTTTTGTCCTTGCTTTGGCACATTCAACATGTGGGATTCATCACCCTCATAAGGGTAGCATCTGCTTTTAGCTATGCAGGAATTCTATAAAGCATTGTTGTCATTGGGCCAAGAGAGGAGAGCTATCAGCACAAATATCACAGATGAACTGAAATAAGATTTTCAGGATATATAGGTCTGAAATATTTCTGACAGGTCAGCTAAAAGATGCATTAAGGCAGAATATAACACACATCAATCTCAAGAAATGCTTTTCTTTCCTTGACTTCTACCCATTGGAGCAAATCCTGAGCCTCTGAGTCAGCTTGTTGACATACTGGGGCAGGAATGACTGAAAAACACTTGTGAAAAAAACATTGCAAAAGCTCTGTAATAAGCCTCTATATCTTAACTCAACATTATTGATATATACAGCAGTCACTCTTCATAGGTTTGCTCAGTGTCCTGGGCAGCCAGGAACCACACTCATTTTAGATTATTAAAGTACAAGTGCATCTCTATTGACATAAACCTGGAGAAATACATCAAGGGAACAAAAGTCAGGTCTTGCCTCCCATGAGATTAAATCAAGAGAGATTAGTGCAGGAAGGACAGTGACAGAGAGAGAGCCTGCCATTGAAATTGTGGTGTTATAACCAGCTCAGTTGCCTTCCCTCTTGGTTTTGTCGGGACAGAATCCAGCACCGTGCTTTCAGGGGGTTAGTGGACACCTTGGAGCAGCCACCAAGAAGTTCAACACAGCCAGCAGTGGTGGAGGGATTGTTCACAGCTCCTGGATTGTGTGGATCAGGGAGGTTTGGGCCCTCAGCCCCTGAGCTGCAGGGCTGCCTAAAGAGGCTGGAGCAAAGCAGCCCCAGGAGCGGCTTTTGGGCTGGTGGAGTCTGGCTGGACTGGAGCCAGATCTGTCTGATTGATTAAATAAATTCTGATTGATTAAATAAAGGGCATCTTTATGTCTGTAGACCAGCAGGGATGTCTGAGTGGGAGATCTTCCTACCTGGGAACAGGGAATGACCCAAAAATGCCTAAATTCAGACAAACGTGTGTCAGCAACTCAGAGCTGAGAGCAGGAACCCCCTCTTAGCAGGTGTCTCTGGGTGCAGGGACACTGCATTGCTCCATCCTCCCTTTGCTCACAGACAGACCACAGGGAGGTTCTCAGTACTTCAGCTGCCCTAAATATCATTTATCCCATTCAGTCAAGTTTACTGTTATGGAATTATGGAATTATGGAATTATGGACACTTATAAATATGAAGACTGCATTGACTAATGCCTCAGCCAATATTACATGAAAATAGTTTAAATTTAACTGCATTACTGATTCTTACTGAAGGATGGCCTAACCCATCCCAGGGATAAATGTAATTCTGCAAAAACTCACTTAGCTGCCAAATACAAACTGGAATATTTGTTCTTATATGAATAAGATACCAACTGCCTCCCATGATGGTAAACAGGAGCAATATTTAAAGGATCTAAAGTACATGATGAGCAGTCTCAACCATTTTACAAAAGCAAATGTAATAATAGAGAAAAAAGGGGTGTTATAAAAATATTATAATGAAAATGGCATTCAGAAATCCATTAGCTGTGCTTCATCACAGCACCAGGAAAGTATTTCAAGTGTAAGCAAGGATCTTTGCTTTTAAAATCCTTAATTAAGATGTAAAGTACTAAAAGCCACTGGGAAATCTTAAAAAATGAAAGCAGGACCGTGCAGCAAAGCGAACACCTTGTTTCATAATGGATTACAAGTCAATACTGTTGTTCTTGCATACATTACTGCAGGCTGCCATTATCTGAGTGAATGAAACTGCAAAACTCACCTACTTTTTTTTCCTTGGCCTCCTTATTTCTACTAAGATTTGCTTCATTTATTGATCTCCCTGATGGTACCATAGCAATGGACGAAACAGGGCCATTTATTGAAAATTCCTTTTATTAAGTTAAACAAAATGCACTCAGGTGAAAATTGAATGGAAAGATAAAATGGACACTGAAAACAGGTAAGGGGAGTACTTGTGGAGGATTGGGTTTTGAAGCACAGCTAAAGTTTGTTCTTTTGGTAGGAAATTCAGTGCAATCTGTACAGTGCAAAGATCCCAATGGTTTTCAAGGAGAACTTTAGGATTTATTAGGTGTAGAAGCTCCTAGTTTCTGTATCCTGCAGCAACGTCTGGGGATCAGGGCCTCGCGAAGCAGATGGTGAAGACACTGCTAAAGACTTCTTTAAAATGTCCTGCACTAATAGGGACCTTTTTCCTGTAGATGTACACTTCAGACAAAACCTGTGATTTTTTTATGGCCACATTTTTTCCAAGTGCTCACCCCCTGTCATTTTGTTGTCAGGTATGGCTACAGCAGGGTGTGTTGTGCAGCCACTGAATGTCTCTGAAGAGAGCAAGGGTAGTTTATAAGGGCATAATTTCACTTCAAACAAGTCATTCAGTAGTACATTGCTCACCCTGCCAGGACAAGGAAGAGAAAATGCCCTGGAAGCTGCAAAACCCTGGAGTTTATCCTTTACCAGTAAAAGAATTGAGGAAAACCAAGCTGATACTTCACATTTGTTAATGTAAACCACAATTAATGGAATCCTGGCTTCCAAGGCAGGTGATATCTGAGAAAAGGATTATTGGAATATGTTCTGCAGCAAGAACAAATGCTGTGCCTGGGCCAGTAATGCTGGGCAGCTCTGCTCAGTGAGCTGGTGCCCACGGCTGTGCTGTAAGCAGTGCATTTGTGCTGCAGGCCCTGCTCATCCCGTTTGCTGTGGCACACAGGGAGGGAGCACTGGGGATGTCCCATGGCTGGCCAGCAAGGCACATCCCTCCAGATGGGCCTCTGCTCTATCACAAGTTCCAGCTCTCATATCCCTGTAGTTCCAACTGCAACAATATCTGAAAATTACCTGCTTGGCTACGACTGAACTCCAGCACATTATAATGAGCGAAAAACCCCAAATCCCTGAATATAATCAGCTGTAGAACCATCCCCAAGGTCTCACCTTTGGCTGTCGTTCCATCAGAAGTCAAACAAGCCCTGGACTCATTGGTCACTTTCTGCTACAGGCAGGATCTGCTCCTGGTTTGCACTCTCTGAGTAGCTCTGTGAGTAGCACAGCCTCCTTGCATCCTCCTTGCAGTGCAGGAAGGGTTAATGTTCAACCCTAGATTGAAGGAATCTGGCTTTGAGCTCCCAATTATCTTAAATACAACCAAGCACACTTTTTTTTTTTTAAAAAGATGCTTTAAAAGCTCACAGCTGCATGAAGGATGAATGATTCACTTCCTCATGCCTGATGGAAAAGAGAAGTCAATGTCTTAAGTGTAATAAAGTTGATGAATTATGGGCTTTAAGAGGCAGATCTTGCATTGGAATAAAGAGAATGCAGCAGGCAATCAGTGTCGTGAAACTACTGTTTATGCACTTCACTGCTTAACAAATAACATAACAATACATAGAGATTGATTTTATAATATAACATAATGATTTCATGCACAGTGGCTGTTCTAAAGTGATGTATTGTTTATTGGTTCTGTCAGTGCCCAGCAGTAACTGGTTATTTGTCTCCCTGTGCAAGAAGGGAGTTGGCAGAATCTTACCTTGAAGGCAGTGCTGTTTTCCAGTGGTTGACCATTCAGAAGGTGTTACAAAGGCTGAATCTGTGCTCATAAACAAAGGAAGTCCAGGAATAAATCACTGTCCCCAGGGTCAGCAGGCTCAGCCTGGCTTATAAGCTTGCTGCTCAGGGCTAGGTCGTCTTGATGGGCCATGGATGTGGCCCTTGGTGTTTCTTAGGTACACTGTGGCTTGAGGCAGAAACAATTGCAGTTTTAGGGCTTCTCTTTAACTTTCAAAATACATGAAACAACACAAGGACTCTGGTGCATCTCTCTAGTTTGGTGGTTTTGGGGTTGTATTTGGTTTTCTTTTTAAAATTAGTGCGAACCATCCTATGTGTTGGGCAGTGGGAGTGAGACATGGGTGTCACCCAGCTGTCACCCAGCCCCCTGCTCTCTCCTGCACTGAGATTTTAGGCACTCAGTATTGCTTTGCTGATATAGGTTTTTCAAGTGGTTGTGCCTGATGATTTGGGGCCAGAGGTGAGAAAGAAACTACTCCCTGCAAAATCAAGGCGGGCACTGAGGGATGGGAAAGCAAAGCAAAGCTCATTCTGAGCACGAGAGTCTGGACCTGCATCTTTTGAACCCTTCACAGGGATTTACCACACTGCCACGTGTTCAGGCCTGGTGAGGTAGCTGCTGGTTTCTCGTGGTCCATGGGTATCAGACCCAGTTCTCTCCTGAGCTGGGTTCTGCAAGGTCCCAGCACATGGTGAAAGTTGTGCAGCTCTCTGGCTGTGGGGTGGGACAAAGACAAAGGAGAGATGTTAGGAAAACAAACATCCAAAGAATAAAATGGCTTGTGCAGACAGACACAGTGAGCCTGTGTGTGCAGGTGTGTGCAGCACCTCTGTGGGCACATGCACCACTTGGGTTCTCTGTTGCATTTGATGGTTTGGGTCACACCTGTCAAACCCCAGGCCTGAACCTTCTTCTTTCTTTGGACCACCTATTTCCTTTTTTCTTAATTTTGCAAAAACCCCCTACTAGTTCTGGACAGTGGCAGAGAGGATTCACTGTTCCAAAGCATCTTTATTTGTATGATTTACTCTCTTTCATATCAAGCTGCCTGCTCTTGTGGACACTGGTAGAATCAGAGCTGTGTCTGTGCTTCTTCTGCAGGATTTCTATGTAAGATCTCAGAGCCAAAAGGCTTCTAGCCATGCTGGTACCAGTGCAGATATTGAATATTTGGTCTGATATTATTGGGTCAGCAAAGAGTTTGATGTTGCGTCCTCAATGGACACTTTTTATTCTCATTATTCTTTCTGCGAGAAAATAAAGCTTTGAAACTACTCAAATGTTGTTGGCCTTGCCTTATTGAATGTAATTTTGAAGCATTTGTTCCAGGCACACTACAATTTTTGCCATTTAGTGATTACCTTTAAATTCCACGAAGCCTTTTCTCATGTGCCCTTGTGCAGTGCTTTGGGAGATTGTCTGATGTGAAAGGCACTATTACACATTGAACTGATTATTGTTGTTTGTTGCTGTTAACACAGACAAGAAACCCTCCTGGCAGGGAAACAACTTCTTTGCTAATAAGTATTCATAATTTGTATCTCAGCAAAAGATGTAAACATATATTATCATTAAATAGGCTGTAATTTTAATTGCCTATAAATGTTATTAATTCTGATTGTGATTATTCAATAGGTAATAAAGATAAAGGCTGTCAAAATTAATTAAGTACATATTCATTAAATTCAAGGTAGCTTCAGTTTCTTTATTGCACAAATACAATTAACACTTAATCTGAATCTCAGTAAGTTACATAATCATGTGACTCAAAATAAAGGGAGGATACAACCTTGGCCTTTTACTTTTTACATGGGAAAACATTAATGATGCTGACATTGGAGACAATTAGACAGTGTCGGCCAATTGTTTTTAGTCAGCTTTCTCTCACATCTGTGGTGTCTACAAGCAAGAAGGGCCATTGTTTCTGCAGGCCTCCGTCGCGCTTTGGCTCTTTGTGCTAACCGTCAATCTCTTGCTGAATATCAAAGCTGTGAGGAAATTAGAACAGACCAGCTCTACTGCACCACACTAAAGCTTAGCAGGGTGCATCCACTATGCTACTAATTAGGCAGTGGCCAACAAAATAACCTGTCAATGTGTGCTTGCCATTTCCCACACACCTGCATTTCATACACTAATAAGCGTACAGCCGCGGAGAGAAAGGAATAACTGCTGAAGTGTGAAAAATGAACAAAATATAACAATGTTTCTCTCCCCACCTATACTACTGCCAATTACCATTTAACATGAGGTAGAATCAACATGTCGGAAGAAATACAATACAGTATCTGAAACTAAAGAGGGGGTAGGAAGGAGCAAAGCCACACATAGCGAGTGTATTAATGTTTGCTGCAGAACATCGCGCTAAGTGGAATCTCCCTTTATTTGTATAAACCAGGAGGTTGAAAATGATCGTGATTAGGGTTTTTCTGTTCACGTCAGCCCAGAGAGAAATCCATATTTTTGTTGCTTACCAAAAATATGTGAATAAAAAGCAGAGGCAAAGGACTCTGTTCTAGCAGTCTGCAACCTTCATGTGCAGCAGTGCGGCCAAGCCAGCACAGGCTGGCTGAAGTTCTCATCTCCTTTTCATTTACTTTCTGCCAGCCAGTTGCAAGCCTCTCAAAAGCTTCTGTGCGCCATCCTTTCACCTTACAATTCCTTCATTTGAAATCATATCAGCCAGGACGTCAGTACCCGCTTGCCCAGTGAACTTATCACATTTGTGCTGTTATTTCCTGCCATGAATCTTTCCCCAACCGTACACACAGTTAGAAAACTCCTGGAAATTACTTTTCTGTCCGAGTGCTGAAAGTACACAGAAGTGTCCTATTATTACTATTTTGCTACGAAAGTGGGAGGAGGAATGCTTGTGCAGTGATTAGAAATATTGTGTTTGAAAGCAGCTCATCCCCAAAATACAGAAATCAGTTTTATTACCAGCGTTGCGGCATCGCTGCGAGCTCACACAACTCCCACTTACGAGCCCTTGTAAATTGCTAGGTTCTGTACCACAGTAATTCTCACACCATATATTTCTTTCCCTTTCCCTTTGCTTTAATGCCTGATCAGATTTCAGGAGTGATGATTTAGAAGTGATATGCACCGAAAACAAAGCAGAGCAGAAGTAAAGATATTAAGTCAGGTGCAAAGCACCCAGGGCCAGGCTGCTAAGGCCATTACCTTTGCTAAGGGTCTGACTCAGCTGAATTCAGCACTTCAGACTTGGAGCTCTTTATTTTTTTTTTTCCCTTTGCACAAACCCAAGGGTTATAAATGCAAATTTACTCATATGAAACACTGTGATTCCGTGTAGAACTCCCTCCTCCTCCATCCTGATGCATATACTTAAACTCTCTTTTTTTGTTCTCTTCCGTGGACTTGAGATTTGTTGGATCACGTAAATTAAGGGCAGAATTCTCTTCAAAGATTTATGGAAATATATCACTCCTGAGTAGCCATCCTACCAGGCATCTTCAATATAAAGCTGAATTTAAAACATGAAATGAAAACCAGAAGGGCCGACACTACGTGTGGATGAAGCTGTTTTCCTCTACAAGAAAAATCACTTCATCTCAACATGTAGGAGAAATGACTATATTGTTATGCTATCCTTGATGGAAATCATACAATAAAGGCCAATATTCAAATGGTATTTGTTAGATACTTTTGAACACCACTCTGCCTTTCATTAGACTTTATCCAGGAGCAGCATTTTCAATTATAAATAAAAACTTTCTCCGCCTCTTCCCACTTGAGCTCAAGTACAGAAGGCCCCTATTTAAAATGCAGCTCCCGAGCAGGCCACCAGGCCGCCTGTTCAGCTGCCAGTGGCTTTTGTGTACAAAGATGTTAATTGGTCCTAATCCCCTCCTAGAAGCTGTTTTGGTAGCCTGACCTGGCACCCCAAAGGACACCTTGGTGTGAAAAACTAAAGGGCCCATTGAAAAGAGAGTGAAAAGCAGCACTGAGCATTCCAACACATTTTAATTTCAGGAATTAAAAAAAAAAAAAAAAAAAAAAAAGGAGAAAAAAAAAAGAAAAAGAGAGGAGAGGGGAGGGTGTAGCCAGAGGGGTTAGGGCAGAGGGGGGGATGGCAGAATCTTGCTGATTCTGAATTGGTCATACAAAGCTTTAGCAACCATGAAGTAAGCTCTACAAACACCCTTTACACACACACACACATCCAAAAAGGAAAAAAAAAAAACAAACCAAGATATTGTTATATTTCATCTTCAGGTTTGGATCTTTCTTCCATTTTGTTGTTCCCAAAGCACAAACTCTGCTTCGGAGAGCTGAAGGAACCCAAATGCAACCCAAGGGTCTGACGTCCCTTTTTCTGTCCTCCCCTGGAGGAGCTGGCTAAATCCAGCCCAAAGTTAGTTTCCCTATGAATTCTGCTGGCCCATTATGTGGCACAAATAAGCATCCAGGACCTGAAGGAGAGAGGACATTTTTTATTAGGGACTTCCAGAGCAACCAGGGCAGGGGCAGGGGCGGAGGGGGAGGACGGGAAGGACAGGGAGAGGGAAAAAAGGCAGCTATTATGGCAAACTTATAATCAAATGTACACAAGAAATGTTAGATATAAACACTCCCCCTTAGGAAGTTGTAAAATGCTATCTGTCCAGCACGCCATTGTGCAAAATGTACATTTACAGCTTGGGTGGTAAATTATGCTAATAGAATGCACAAACCTCAACCGTGAGGTTTTGAATTTTTTGACGCAGTTCACAGATCAACTTCATAGGTCAAAGGAGTTTGCCTCCCACAGCCTGATAAAGTAGAGAGATATACAGTCTGTGTGTATTATTATAATTTTGCTGAAGGCAAGTTTCTGGGTAGGATATATTTGGTACATTTTCGTCTCCGAATTCGCTCATAATGATTGTTTTTCATTAGACACTGCTCTAGGCAAGGACAAAACACTTAGGAGACTCTTTTCATGGAAGTGTTTCAAGGTGTTGAATGCAAAAACCCAGTAATAAAAGCTTCCATAGCACACCAATGTACACAGAAAAAAAGCTACAGTAGCAATTCTTTCACCAAAGAACAACTGCTCAGATGTACTTTTTCATGAGCTTTTGCAGTGCAAGGGGGGGAAAAAAAGGCGTATAAAATGTTGGATTCCTTAATCAGCAGAGATTTTCTGCTCAAAGAACAGGGGCCCGTGGTTAGAGTTGGAAGGTAAGACAAAGCCACGATTCTTGCACAATTATTGTAAAACAAACAAACCAAGCCCCCGAACACAAAGCGCCTCAGAAATGTGGAGTATCCATTTGGAGAGAACAGCAAAAAGTGCTGCATTCTCCTGCCGACCTCCTAAAGCACTTCTGGGCAGCTAAAGTTTGCAAATCGCACTGTTGGCATTTTCTGGACTCATAGAAAAATATAAATATATTTTAATGCCAAATTAGGAAAGGGTAGCTGTCAGAATTTCATCTTGGTCAGTTATCTCAAGGTGCCTTTTTGATTTGAATGCCAAATTCACTGCTCTCATCATGATAAAATTGCTCTGTCTCTGGCATGGCATTTTCTAGATCAGCTGCTTAGAAATGTTATGGTAAGGTATATCTCAGAAATATATATATCAGAAATAAAGTGGCACCACAAAAGCACCTTAAAAATGGATAAAAATGAAGATGATCAAGCTAAAAATAATTTCCCTTGGAAGCTGAAAAGTTAAATGAAGGGAAATTTTAAAACCTCAATATAGAGTTAAAATTCTGATAACGTCCCTTTTCCCCTTATGTAATTTGACGTATTTTAATAATTTTGGATGTTTTATGGGTTTATTTCTGTTTCAAATAACTACTTTGCAATGAAAGCAAAGGCAGGAAGGAACTCAAAGGGATTCAGGGAGACAGGGTTTGGGTGAGGTTTCCATGTGCACCCCCTAAGATGTGCTGCAGGAGTTGCTCAGCAAGCACAGAGCATCTGCTGGTTGAAAAGGTGGCATGTTTGAGGAGTTTTAATGTAAAAAATCAGTCAGAGTCAGACCTAGACCTCAGTCTGTGAGTGATCTGCAGGTGAATAATGCTCTGTCTCCTGAACTGAACTGATTATTCACGTGAGTAAGGTGAGCAGGGCTTGTTCCAGGGTCATCCATGTGAGTCCTCATTATAGAACAGCCCTCAAGCTGCCTGAAGTGAGGCAGCAGAATTGGCTGGACAAACTAACCCAAAAAATCCTGCTGCAAACCCCTCTGTGTCTCCCCCAGCTCTGCAAGCTTCTCTGGCACTGCACAGGGTCAGACCTTACCTCAAAGCTGTCCCTGGAAACCAGAGCAGGTCATGAGAAACGTTGAAAAATAGTATTTATTTTTCAAGGGAATTTAAAATCAACTGCTCCAGGGCACCAAATGGTTCTTGTTTTTCATTGGGCTGCTCAGAGAAAGCTTTCAGATGAAGTCTGGCTTATGAGCTGCTGCTGGTGTGTGTGGATCTGTACTTCTCCTCTCAGTATACCTGCACTTAAAAAAACATATAAAAGGGAGAGAAGCAGCCTCTGAAAACCACTCCTTCCTCTTTTGGGAGGTGAGTGTATGGTGAATATGTCAAACTTTTTTTTTCTCCCCATTCCAATCATTTCTCTCCACTCCCCCTCACATTTACAGCTCTAGTGGTACTTCAATCCAGTTAATGTTGTAATCCAGTGTTGTAAATGTCACAGGGGTTAATCTCCACCAAGCTTTTAAGAAAATAAATCAGCATTTTGACTGATTTCATACTTTAAAAAAAGTTTCCACCCACTCCTCCTTTCTTTTCCTGATGTGGCAGGAGGGGTATTAAACTCTGGGTGAGCCCATAAGACACTGTTGGATATTTTCTGTTATCCCTGCCAGGTGGCAGAGAACCACAAGAGTGTACAACTGCTTTTTGCAGGAGATTAGTAAAATAGAAGGATTCCTAAATGAGGGCCTGATCCTGATGGGCACCCGTCTGTCCCCCTTGAATTCTGTAATAACTGGGAAAAAAAAGAAACTAAACAAAGAATTTGAACAAAAGGGGGGAAAATGAAAAATGAGTGAGAGCATGAGGTGGCATTGTTGCTTCACCCACAAAACTTTGAGCTGTCTGCTGCAGAGCTTCCAGGAATTTCCAAAATTGCAGCTTTTGCTTTTGAATTTACATCTGATGCTCTTGAGGGGCATTGGTGGAAATCACACTCACACCTGTTTACATTGGCATTCAAAGGATGCTGCTCACTCCACACACCTCTGTGGCCAGAGGCTCCAGCAGAGCAGAGCTGGGGAGGGCAGCACGATTCCAGGGTGTAGGAAATGCCCTTGTTCCCCTTTTTGTCAATGCCAGCAAGCAGCAAACGCCGGGCCGGCAAGGAGGGGCCGTGCTGAGCGAGGTGCCAGCTGCTGTGCTGAGGGAAGAAAGGCACCCCAGGAGCAGCAGCAGCAGAGAATCAGCGAGCTCAGAGCCCCCAGGGGCCTCCCCCAGCCCCAGGCAGGCACTCAGGGACCCCCAGAGCCCCCATCCCCAGTGAGGGCCTTGGGCCAGCTCTGGAGAGCAGGGCCAGGAACCACAACAGGGGCAGCAGGACTGCACAGCTGACCTGATCTCCTCAGAAAGATGCAGAATGTTACTGCCATCATTTTATTTAGAAATACCCAGAAGGATGAAGCAATAGAATATTCCAGGTATTCTCTGCACACTCTGGGTGTGTCAAGATAAACTTCTACCACCTTACTCCAAATGGGAAACACTTGTATCTGTGTTTTAGAAATGAGGAGGTTCAATACAAAGCTGGCACATGGCTTTCGGAGAAAATCTGTCACTTAATCAGGAACAGAACACAAACGTAATGTTTAAAATCTCAGAGGGCTGTTGGGGAGGCTTGACCCTACAGCACACCCTCTGAAACCTGCAGGCCTTGAACCCAGGGCTGAGGAACCTCCTAAAGGAGGTCTCACAAAACTCCAGAATGTTTAACCTCTCACATGGGATACACCATCCCCCAGCTCAGATTCAGATGATAGCAGTGGATTTGTGAATCAATTAATTCCTTCTCCAAAAATCTCTATTCTTTTTCTGCAAAAGTCTGGCAGCATCAAAACGTGTAGTTTTTCTAAATCTGCTAAACAATGAAGTACCAAAAAACCCACCCTTGTTCTCTCTAAATAACCTACATGCCTAGAAAACAGTGAATACCCAGTGAATGCACAATTTAGGGAAAATCAATCTACATCTGTCCCCCAAAAGCACAGCAAAGGTAGCGGATGTGGATTGGCTTCCTGTATTTGCATTTCCTTCACACAATGAGTGGATCTAGTTACATTTGTTTCACCTTTCAGCTATTTCTCCAATTTTCCTTCCTGAATGGAGGAATTTATCCCTTTTTTTTTCTCCCCGAGTCAATGCTGGGGAGGGAAGCAAGGAAGTTATCAAAGGGGGGAGGGTGGGGAGAACAGCCTAGGCAGAGCTAAGGCTGTAATTACCTTAGAAACATAAAGGTCTATTCTCTCATTGCTGAAAAAGGGGAATTACACACATAACTTCCATTAACATTAATGGGGCTCACCTACATAAATCCCTGGCACATCAATGGGAGAATAGATCCTGTATAACTATAGGTACTGTTTACTCAAAGGAAGTGTGTACCAAAGCATGCTGCCTAAATCAGGATAGAGTGGGTGAAAGCTCTACCTTACTCATTTCATTGTCATTTGCTCTTGAAGGGCAATTATCAAGAAATTATTAGGTAGTGGCATCTTAATATCATGCTCTCCTGCCTTTTTACTTCTTCCCTGACAAAGGCAAAAGCTGACAGAATGTAAAATATTTTCATAATGGATTTTTTCCTAGTTGTTTTTCTGGTACTCCCCCTTTCCTACAAACAGAGACACACATCACTTGTGTTTATCCCTCTCTGCTCTGTCTCTGTGTGTGATTATGAAGGCTGGGCTGGTTTATAGCCAGCAACATGAAATAAAAGGACTTCATCTCCCTTTCTTTTCATGGATATAGGAAAGAAAGTATTTGCCTTTCTTTTTTTTTCAAGTTGATCTGCTGTTCAGAATGGCCATTGCATGAATGTCACTCCAGATACTGGAGTGGCAGGGGATTTAGTGCTCACCAGCACTGTTAAACACAGTGCCACAACATCTCATTGAGTCACTGCAATCATAAGGAGGGAAACTGGGAGCTCCAGCTACCTGCTATGCTTTGAATTGCTCCAGATTTTGGAGTGGTAGGACAAGAATAAAGAATATTTAGAGCAATCCTGGAACTGCAAATCACCATCTGACACTTTATGGCTGCAAAAGTTAAGCTCCAGTAATTGTGCAGCCTTACCTTGGCAGGCTGTCTCAAGGCACAGCCAGCACAGTGACAGGGGTGAAATGCTGGCTCCAGGCAGCCCTGGTACTCAACTCAGTGTCCTTTTCCCTGTATTCCTAAAATCAGCCCTCAAAGTAGCAAATGGTTAGTTCTTATTTAAATTTTACATCATTTACTCTTGGTTCTGGAAGGGTTTTATAGTTTGGGGTTTTTGTTTGTTTGTGGTTTTGTTTGGATTAGTTTGTTTGTTTTGTTTTGTTGGGTTCTTTTGTTTTGGTTTGGGTATTTTTTTTTGTTTGTTTTGGGGATGTTTTTGTATTTTTTTGTTTGTTTAGTTTTTTTTTTTAATTCAGAAAGTGTAAAATTCATCCACAGAAGAGCATTGATCTTTGGATGGGGCAGATACCATCCTCATGGAGGAACTGAGTGAAAGGGAAATATCCTCCAGGCCATGCAGAGCAGGACCCAGACCTGCCACTGACCTGCCTGGTTTGATCCATTCCTTCCTTGTTTGCTCTTCAATGGTTTTTAGGAGGCTCCGTGGTTTTTAGGAGGTTTTTAGGTTTTTTGTATGGCTTTGGGAGGGAATGCCTTCCCTACTGTTCCAAGGGGAAATTCTCTTTTTAAGGGGCTCTTTAGGCAGCTTGTGGTGCTCTACATCCCCTGCATTGCCAACAAAAAATCCAGAATGAAAGCAAAATATTGTGTAGCAGAATGTAACTGTGAAAAATGTAGGTGGTGTTTAAAACAGAACCCCCAGCTTAAAGTCTGGAAGCACTGTATCAAAGTCATCCTTTGGTCTGGGAGTTGTCAGTGTCTATTCTAAATGCAAGGATAAATGGAGGAGCAGAAAATAAAATCCAGACCTATTCATGTCTGATCTATATACCAGGGACATAAAATGGGAAGATTGGATTTGTGAAGAAGCACAGTTGATGTGAGTGGCATGAGTCTGCTCAATGTATCATACTCAGAGAGGGAAATCATTTGTGATGGTCCTGCAGCTCTTCTAGGCATCTGCAGAGATCATATCAAATCTATTTAAAATGTGAAATTTCTGGTTCTGTATGTCAGAGTCAATTATGTGCCTGGCTTTGAAGAGGGCAGAGTTTCACTCCCTGTAAACACAGACGGAGTGAAGTTCTCATTGTTGGCTTCTTTGGAGCAGCTCCTTCAGTGATCCCCCTTTTAATGAGCCATATTACTCTGGCTGTGAGGGAAGGCCAGGTTCTGCAGACCTTGTTTCTGTGAGGTGTGGGTGAGCCAATGTGAGTTTTTCTTAAGCAGGGGCTGCAGATGTGCCCCTGTGCTTTGATGGCCCCCAGGAGAATTGTTTTATAAGCAGCAAAGGCAGGCAGAGCAGGACCAGGGAATAATTTTGGAAAACTTGTGAAAACAGGGGAGAGATTTTAAAACCAAAAAGCTGTTTTAGTTATAAACTGGTGTCCTGTAAAGCTCTTAAAATTTACCTGCTCAGCACAGTATGCAACAGTTGAAGTATAATGCATTGACTTTTCTTGGAAAAAATAACTTCCCTCTTGTATTTAGCTGCCAATTTTTATGCTGAACTTTTGCCTTTCCTGGAAGTTCCTCACATGAGCACCTGTGACCAGATTTTCCCTACCTGTGTAATGACCAGGCAGGAGGAATACACTAACATGCTCTTCTCATCTTCTCATGGCTGAAGCATGGGAGACTCCTGCATCAGTCAAGCCTGATAATGGGCCCTGAATACAAAATAAACTAAAGTAACTAACTCAGCATCACCCAAATGTACCTCCTCATAAAAAAGCAGCAGTGCCCTGGACCACTTGGCCTGCCTGACCTGCTGCCATCTATCAAACCCTATTGATAGAAATAAACCTTGAATAGAGCAGCTAGCACATCTCTTCTCTGAGAATGGCTCCTGACACCACACTTATCATGGTGCCAGCTTGGGGCTTTAGATTCCTCCTCAAGATGCATGTTTGCACCCTGTGCATGCTATTCCCTTCTTACTCTTTCTTCCCAGAGAGCACAACCACCTTGATTTGGGGGTTTAACTTGTGCAGGCAAAGAAATGCTGCCACATTTCAGCAACAAAGACTGTGATGCCAGTTCCTGATCTCAGCCATAATTATTGAACAATTTTTTTCTTTGGAAACACACAATTATTGAGTTCATTGTAGACATACTGTATGCACTAACTTAATTTTAGCTGTATAATCTTATAATGGACATCAATGAATAGAGGATTAGCCAAAACCTATTAATAAAGAGATAAAAGAGGCCCTCAGATATTTTCTTTCAAAAGGCACAGTAAGGTTCAAGTTCTGCTTCTAGAGCCCATCTTGCACAGTGGGCAGCACAGTAGGGCAAGAGGGAGAAATCACTCCCTTTAAATTGTGGATTAAAAGCAAATCTACCTTGCAGGTCTGACTTTAGTTTTCATTTAGCAGTAAATGCTGTGTCTCAGTGTCTGTCTCCTTTAAGGTCCCTGAGAACCCCTCAAGGGGTGGTAGTCTGCACAGTGCCCCAAGCCCATGAGTATTCCTGGTTGCTTTTGCATAAAAATATAGGCTCTTTTGAATAAAAATCTAAGGTTGCAAGGCCTGTGATGGTGTGGGGCTGAGCTGGGGCTGGCAAAGCAAAGAACCAGCAAAGGGAGCAGCAGGACAGCCTCATTCCCACACTGCTTCAGCTCTGAGCTGGCAGCAGAGCAAGGAGAGCCCAAAATATCCAAGTGTGATTTGTTCTAAGGTGGATCAGACAGAAGATTCTTTTTTCTGTATCTATGAACACAGACTTATGTGTTTCAAACCTTAGGAGGAATAGAAGCTCCAAGTGCTTCACACGGCGGCAACTTCCTGCAGCTGGCCTGATTCCACGCATCCGAAGTTGAAAGAAACTCCAGCAGTGCAGGCTGGAGTGAAGTTTAGGTGAGCTGTATTTAAAAATTTATTTCAACACACATTGGAAAATGGTTTGGAAAATGTGGACTATGAACAGAGGAGTAACTAGAAGGAGAGGTTAGCTGAACATCATCTCTGTGCCACTGGGAGTATTTAAGCTGCCTGGCTTTTAGAAATTTGGTAAGGAGAGAGTGGCACATCCTGAGAACCATCAAGTACAATAGATCATTGTCATTTCTTTTACTGCCTGGAGAGCAGACTATCCCCAGGCTGTTCCTGCAGCGTTTGTAATTTCCTTCTCAGAACCCAGAGAGGTAAAGGACAATGTCACCAAAAAAACCCACAATTATTACCATTCCTCCCCCAGAAAACCCCTAAACCATGAGATGGCTGGGATATAATACTACCATGGTAGTCCTATGCCTGTATTGTCTGAGGCTTCTCAGCTAAAAAATTTCAAGGACATTTTTCACCAAAGGACACCAAATTCCACCTTTTAGCACCATTTTCCATTTCAAAGCTCTGTCAAAGTATTCCTCTCCTGAAAAAGGTGTGAGCACACCAGGATTGTGCTATTTATTACTGCTGTGGTTGCTTTCATGTTACAACAGCTCATAGTGAGACTGGAGACAGGAATCCTAAAACCAGCCTGCATGGTGTTAGAGCAGATGGACTGTGCTGTTCTCCAGAGTCCAGGGGCAGTGTAGCACCAAGAAGTGCTGGCTGGACCTTAAGGACTGCTGGCAGAGCTGAGGGGCGATAGCTGTCACTTTATTCTGCACACTTAACTCCTATTAGTATTAATGGAGCAGCACATAAACAGTTGAGAGCAGATCATGGCCTGCAGCTATTTATGTATTTCTGTCTCATGTCTTGCATTTTATGGCATTGTTCAGTGGTGTCACCCATAAGCTTGCAGTCATTGTGTTTCTATTTTGACGTAGATAGGAATGTGCATGTGAAATTTGCACTGGCAAAAAGGGAGGCGTGCATTTCGAATTGAAGTGTATCTTTCAATGGGGGAAGTGAATTTCCTTACGTAAATTCTCCTGCTGCACAACCCCCCACTCCAAGACTTTGTGTGGCCCCCGAGAGCTGCTTTTTGTAGGCTGCTGGTGCCCTCACCATCTTGTGCAGGACTTGTTTATTTTTATTCCAGTGGCACTTAGAGCTTCCCGAGGAGTGAGGTGCATTGTGTTATGTGCTGGGCACACAGCTGAATTGGAGCGAGCACGGCTTTCTCTGTGAGTGCTCTAGAGAGAGAATAGATCATTAAGGTCACTTGTTTTCCTTACAGAGGCCAAGGCAGGATTGATTCCTACATTATATTCTATCCCTGTATGTATTTTTCCTTCCCAGTTTCAAACAGCCGAGGTACCAAGATATACTCGCTTCCCTTAGGAGAGTCTTCTGCAACCCAGACATCTAGTTCAGACAAAGTTATGCCTGAATTTTTTAAGCCCACATTTTTAAAAATGTCATTCTATTATTTCCAGATGAGGATTGTTCATGCAGAGAAGGACACTTGTCACAGAGGGAAAGGGGAAGGAAACCGTGGCCCCTGCCAGGGCAAAGAAAGGGTTGGAGGAGGCAGCCTGAGCCAACCACAAGAAGAGTCCCACTAGCTCTTTCTACCTCCACCCACTTCCAGACACTCCTGGCCATGTTTGAGACAGCGCTATTGAATCCATTCAGCACTACAGCATTGTAACTGTGCACAGAAATGCACTTCAGCAGGCCAACCACCCTTAAAACCAGCCCCATTGTTTCTCCTAAAAGCCTCATTGAAATCTGTATATATAACTGGCTGCTGTTTTGTGAGTTAGCCATACTTGTGTGTTACTGATTTGAAAATGAATGCTCCTTGGAGGGTTATTTGCCTTGAAATACCCCTTCTCAAAAAAAAATGTTCCTCCTTCCATTTCCACACAATACCAGTGTGGAAATGCTACCCTTTAGAAAGATGATCAATATTGCTTTGTGGACTGGGATCTGATAGGAATTGGTATTGGCAGGGGCATCAGAGCAGTGGTTTAACAAATCTGTGTCTGTTTATGGGGAGCAGTGTTACCTGCCTTGCCCAGCAGAGAGAGACACGGTCACTCACACACTCACAGTCTCCTCTTGCATGCTCTCAGTGAAGCAGTGAAAGCAGCTGGACTAGAAGGAGCTGGGAGGAGCTATTCCACAGACTGCATTTTTCACATATCAAGAAATCTTGCAGTAGCAGATTTTTTTGGATTCTTAACAACACAAGCACAGGCTGGGAGCACTGGCAGATCCAGCAAGCAGACCCAGGACACCTTTTCCTCCAGGTGATGCTGCAAAACAGGGCAGGGTGAAAAGCATGATAGATCTGTGAAGCACCATTCACAGCTGGGTCTGACAAAACTCTGGTTTGTTTCATTAATCACACCTAGAAACCCCTCAAAACTATAAAAATGCATTGTCAGATGTTCCAAACGAAAACCAGCAAATACACCTAATGTCTAAATATCCAAAATGGTGTGCCAGCCTTCACCCCTTTTGTGAGCCCCATGTTGATGATCAGCAGCTCAGCAGCTTGCTCAGGGCTTTGTTGAGGTAGGTGTCTCTTTCAGCTGTAGTCACCTGCCCATCAATGCAGCCACCACCCAGCAGCCATAAAATCACAGACTGGTTTGGATTGGGAAGGTTCTTTAGAGGCCATCTAGTCCAACCCCCTTGGAATAAGCAGGAACACTTTCCACTGGACCAGGTTTCTCAAAGCCTCATCCAACCTGGCCTTGAATGTTTCCAGGGACAGGGCACCCATCACCTCCACCGGCAACCTGTGCCACTGTTTGGCCACCCTCATTGTAAAAAACTTATTCAGTATATTTATAATAATTAGCCCTTGCTGTATCTCTACCAGCACTATGAAAATTCTGTCCTCACCTCTCTTTTAAACCCCCTTTAAGATCAGGTGCACCTGCAACCCCACTTCACTCAGCTGGATGAGGTTTTTCTGCAGCTTCTTGTGTGCAGCACTGAGGTGCATGCCAAGACTGGCTTCCAGGTGCATTAAGACACATTCAGCTGTAGGTAAGGAGGGAAAAATCTCCATCTCCACCTTGAAATGAGGGGTTAAACAAACCTGTGGCAGATTGGAGTGCCTCACAGAGTGTGGTAATGGACTTGGTGCCACGTGGATGGCAGAAAGTGTACACGATATTGGCCAGTTGTTTGATACTGCCACTCTAAAGGCCCCAAGAATTAGACCAATTTCACACTAGAAGAGGTGCTTGTTTCTCACATTTTCTTTCACAGTTGGAGTCCTGGTCACTTGTTGATCTTCTGTCCTCATAAAATCTTTCCAGTTCATTTAAAAGTTGGCTCTCTTGTGCATTTCTTAAATTCTTTCTGAAGCTCAAGGTTTGAAATGCTTCCTTACTCCTGAGACTCCAAGGGCAAAACTGTAAAAGTGAGCACCCTGACCTCAAAGGCCTTATGCTGCCAGATACAGTCAGCAAGGGTTTGTGGTAAATGGGGCTGTGGGATCATGCTCCACTGTTAAGCACTGACTAAACAGTGTCTTGTACTTGAAGCCTTCAAAATCCTTTGCTTTGTCTCCAGCCTTCTGCAATGCATCTCTGTGATACAGAGCAGAGTTCTCCACAGAGAGATTTTCAAACTTCTCTTTTTAAAATTTTACTGTCCCCATAAAAAAACAGGTGGTCATATAAGGCTGGTAAGTTATTTCCTTTAAGTTAAGGACATGTCTTCTTTCCCTATAATTTTAGAAAATACTGCTGTTGAGTCCTTTCAATATGGTTGTTTGCAAGATAACTCATGAAAACATGGTGCAGTCTGTGCTATTCCCTTTCCCTCTCTCAGAGCACACTGTGTACATGGAGATGAATATTTCTTACATAATAACATAGACCAAGTAGCATTATATTAATTAGCAATTGTACACAGTTCTAGCTATGGAGGGAACTGAAGTCCTGCATTGTTTTGTGGTACAAAACTTACCAGTTCTAGAAAATTCATGCAGGAATTCACCAGTAGATTAACTCTTGAATTAATCAAGACTGATGGTGTTGCCCATTAGCATTGTTGTAAAACATATTTTTGGTTCATATCCAATCCCAGACTGCCAAGAGTTAATAGATTCAATATTAACTCATCCACACTTGGGTAATCCCCACAGGTAATCCCCACAGTACTACCACCCAGCAAAGCACACCTGGAAAGTACAGAACTCCCTTGTCCTCTTATTGTGATGCAGACATATTTGTTTTACATAAGTTGAATGGGTTTTTCTTCTTTTTCTGGTACTTGTCACCTCTTGATTTTTATATATCAAGAACTTGCAATTAAACACCTGATAGTTCTTCATAAAAATGTCATAAACTGCCTGATCTGGATATTTAGGTTAGTCTCTTCTTTTAAATCTTATGCAATATATTTCAGAGTAACAAAGCAAAAAAGATTTAGCTTTACACCAAAAATTGCTTCCTGGATTTGCTCTTCTATTGGGATACTCTCTGTTTTAGCCTGCACAAACAGACATTGCCAAATCTTCTCTGCCACTGAATTTTTTCTGCGTTATCTGCATATTCACACCAATTACCTATGGAGTGCAGGCTGTTTCAAAGGTTGTTGTTAGCAGAAGCATATTCATGTTTACATATAGCCAGATGTTAAACTTCTTGGAAGCTCTAGATAGGCGAACTCTGGAATTTTTTATTTCAATAAATTGTTCCACAGGTATGAGCAGGAATATTTTACAGTGCTAATGTATTCACATGCATCTAGAGAGGAATATATCTGCCCTCTAAACTGTGAAAACAAATGATCAGGTAGAAAATTATCATTTATCTTGAGTTTAATATAAACTAGCATTACAGTTCTTTAAAAGGGTTTGAACTTGTGTCTGTAGACTTTCCACTGATTATTCTTAAGGACTAACAAAGCTATTTATTATTGTCATTCATATGAAAAAAGTGCTTATTGATTTGTCTAATTATGCAAATGCACAGCAGGGGAGAATTTCTACCTGCAAATCTTACAGATAAACTAAATAAGAGTGGGAACAGAACAGAAAGAGAAAGCAAATGAACAAAGTGGTAGAACTGGAGCTCTCTGATTACCAGCCAAGGTCTGCACATTCTGTCCCCACTGAACTTCTGTAGTGTTGTACTTTCTCACAGAAGTTTGCCAGACATGCAACCATAGTTCTGGAAAGAGCATTTAATGCTTCTAAATAAGGATCCTGATCACCTACAGATCTTAGAAATATCTTCTAAGTGATGTCAAAGAAATAATCTTGCTCCTGTTAACTGTGACAAGACAAAATTGTGTTTCATGTACATTTGGATTGTATAGAGATTACAAACATGGTGTGCTGACTTTGGCTGTGGTAGACTCAATTTTCTTCACAGTAGCTGATGTGGGACTGATGTGGGACAGTTTGTATGTGTGATGAAAACAGTGTCTGCAATTCAGGGATGTTTTTGTGAGCAGTGCTTGCACAGAATCAAGGCTTTTTCTGCTCCTCAGCCCACACCACCAGTGAGCTGGCTGGGGGACAGCTGGGACAGCTGATTCCAGCTCCCCACTAGGGTATTTCCTACCTGTGGCATCATGCTCAGCATACAAACCTGCTCACAGGGTATTTCCTACCTGTGGCATCATACTCAGCATACAAACCTGCTCACAGGGGTATTTCCCAGCTGTGGCATCATACTCAGCATACAAAGCTGCTCACAGGGTATTTCCTACCTGTGGCATCATACTCAGCATACAAACCTGCTCACAGGGTATTTCCTACCTGTGGCATCATACTCAGCATACAAACCTGCTCACAGGGGTATTTCCCAGCTGTGGCATCATACTCAGCATACAAACCTGCTCACAGGGTATTCCCTAACTGTGGCATCATGCTCAGCATACAAACCTGCTCACAGGGTATTCCCTAACTGTGGCATCATGCTCAGCATACAAACCTGCTCACAGGGTATTTCCTAGCTGTGGCATCATACTCAGCATACAAAGCTGCTCACAGGGTATTTCCTAGCTGTGGCATCATGCTCAGCATACAAACCTGCTCACAGGGGTATTTCCTACCTGTGGCATCATGCTCAGCACATAAAGCTGCTCACAGCGTATTCCCTAACTGTGGCATCATACTCAGCATACAAAGCTGCTCACAGGGTATTCCCTAACTGTGGCATCATACTCAGCATACAAAGCTGCTCACAGGGTATTTCCTAGCTGTGGCACCATGCTCAGCAAACAAAGCTGCAGGAAGAGCCCTCTGTGGTTGGAGCTGTAGGGCTGAACCAAGCAGGCAAACCTGCCAGAGGAAGATGTGCACTGTGGTATCAAAAGGGAGTTGCAGCAACCAAGAGTTTCATTCGAAACAATTTTGCCTTTCCTGAGCTCTCTTTCCTGATGAAAGAAATTCATGAGGTGACATGGCACCTCATCCCTGACCTGTCATTTTGGTTGTATCAAGAGCTGCCTTAAAATCACAGCCGCATTTTGTGGGACGTTCAGATCTATTGGTTTAAACTCCCCCTGTGCCGTGTCAGTGCCAGCCCTGCCCTGCAGAGGTGGCAGCGATTCCCTCCCCGCGGTCCCGCTCCCATTGCCCGGGTTCCCGTCCCGGCCCCCGGCGCTGCCGCCGCTGTCCGCGGTGCTGAGCGGCCCCGGAGCTCCCGGCCCTGCCTGCGGAACCGGCTCGGCCTCCATCGGGCACAAGGTGAGGTCCCACATCATCGGGACCAGGGTTTGTCGGAATCCAGGACATCCCTCTGGCTGCCCTGGAGGACTCCAGACCCTGGCAAGAGGCTCCAAGACCTTGGCACGGAGTCAAAACCACCTGTGCCTTCGATTTTAGCCCATGGAAAAAATTACCAACTTTGTGTGAGGAGTTACAAGCCACAGGGGGTTGAGTAGAATGTTAGTGAATTTACCACAGGGTGGAAAAGTAGAATTTTGGGGATTTAGAATGAGGGTTCAAGAGGCGAGATGGAGGAATCTGAGTGTGTTCTGTCCTTCTTCTCCTTCTTGTCCTCCATCTTCTGCTGTGATGGTGGCACTTCTGGATTGGTTTAGGGTAGAGACAGACTGTCTAACATAGGTGATAGATATTGAAAAATTATTGTAAATAAAGTACACATAGATTTTAGAATAAAAAGCTAACACCGCCCCAAGGGCAGTCAGTGTGCCACAACCCGACCTGCCGGACAGATCTCAGCAGGTCAGAGAAAGAATGTCATAGATAAAAAAAAATAAACAACCTTGAGAACAAGAGCCAAGGAATCCTGTCTTCTTCTTCAGTCTCGGGGCTGGGAAAAAAGAGACTTTATAACATCTCGGGGTCATCTCGACACCAGAGACCTCGTCAGGTTCCTCTCTGAACATGAGCAGTTACACATAAAAGGAATTGTATTGATATTTCTGTTAATTCATTTCTGTAGCATCATTGGTGCTTAGGGCACTCTTGCAGAAAAAGACCATTTGCCTGAAATTTTTATGCCTTGAGGCATCTCTGGCTAAGCTGGTGCTCTGGAGCATTGCATTGTATTTTCCCTCTTTGATTCATGTGTCTGATTGTCCAAAAACAACACGCCAAAATTTAGCTAGAACATTGGAATAATTGCCTTAACTGTGGTTGAAAAGATGGAGATAAAGCTCACACCTTATGTTTCGTACTAATTATATCCAGAGGGATGCAATTGGCTCATGAAGTTTTGAGGCAGTAACACCATCTCAGCACAGAAACAGTGCTTACTGGCCCACAGAGCCCAAAAAATAGAAGATAAATACATGCTCAAAACTCCTATTTGCAGGGAGAGATTTCTATAGACATAGCTGGGCAGCTGGATTTGAGTATCTTCCAACAGAGTGAAAATATTTCTTCCTTACTTGGTTCCTTTTTTATAACTGTGTTTCATGATAACTACTATATTCATTGATTTTTCATCTTTTCCACATCTATCCACTCTTCTCAAATAACCTTCACATATTTGTCCTCAGCATTGAACATGCTTCTAAGGAACTTGAGATGTGCAATAGAAGAGTTTTTACTACATGATTAGATGGCCATTTCTTCTTTTATATACACAAATTAGCCCTTGCTTCTACGAAAGTCTGTGCACAGAGTCCAAGGCATTTCCCTGAGGATCATTAAATCAGGCTACCACATTTCTACTTAGAAACTTCAGGAGCTCAAATTTATAATGAAATACAGACTAACAGATGAACTGGAAATGCAACTTACAAGTCTGGTGCTTTCCCTTTGCAACAGACAAATTTAATTTATAAAAGTTTTAATAAATTCCTCTGGGTTTTTCCCCACTTGGTTCTTCTGATAAAAGAGAAAATTTATTCTGAACACAAATGGTCTACACTGAGACTGAGGGCAGTCCCTCTATGGTGATCATCTTCTCACAAAATACCATTTAAACTCTACCTGGCAAAGGATCTGATTTCATCAGGTAAAAGGCAGGAGGACGCTTTGCTTCTCACTTTGGTGAGAAGCAAACTCACCAAGTTTCTCAGGATCTTAATCTTAACAAAGGGCAACTATTTCATGTATCTCATGTTATTTTCCCTATGACCACATTCAAATTACAACAGTGGAAGAAAGTATTAAACATACACGCACACATAATTAAGAGTGCGTATGTATCAATTAAATTGGTAAATAATAATAATGACAGTAAAAATATCTAAGAAAACACAATGCACTGAGAAATAATAAGCATAATCCCTTCCATTCAAAATGTTTCACTCCATGGGGCCAGTAATCCAAGACTGTTTCCATAAGGCTCTGCTGTTTTAGCAGCTGTGACACAGTATAAAGTTTCCCATTTGGAGCCTGAGCACAATTAAAGTCCTCCTCAACACCTGATGTAATGGGCTCTTATTTGCTAATTCATCTCAGTAATCAGCGGACCTTGAGGATGTTCACAATGCTGTGTCCAGAGAAATATACAGATTATCCTGGAGCATGCACTCAGGATGCCTTGGATTGGCCATTTATCCTCCTCAGCTCTTTATGGCAACAAACACTTCACTCTCCTGCCTGTTTCTAATTTCCATTTAGGATTTGGTTTATGAAATTGTTTAGAGGCCTCAAGGAGATTATAACTGTCTAGTGGTAGACACCCTTTGGAGGTTTAAATTAGAGACAAGGCAAGAAAATAAAGAAAGGAAGAAAGATCAGGGCTAACAAGAGGCAATAAGTGCTAACACTGAATTGGAGTCAACTACGGTGGCTGTCAAATTTTTGACCACAATTTTGCCTCAACTTTATTTCAGTACACTTGTACTTGATACTCATACCTCCTTCTGAACAGGTTTAGATGAGCATCAGCATCCCCATTTCAGAGGAAGAGCAGATAGAAACTCACTGGCCAATGACTAACAGTGCTCTCAGAATCGGACAAATTCTGGCAAAAATGAGAATATGAGAATTCGTCTTCTTAATTTTCTTAATTTTTCTTCTTAACTTTCATGGGTTTTGAATTAAGCCACGAGGACATCCTTCCATGCTTCAGGTTGTCCTTCACTTGTTTCTCTCTCTAACAGCATTTTTGTAGACAGGTATGACCTCAGTAACCTTTCTCTCTTTTGTGTTCTGGCTGGCTTTCTTCCCAACATCCAACCTGAATCCACAGCTCATGACTTGCCAACTCATTGCTTGCCAGGATGAGTTTCCTTCTACTTTTTGTCCACTAAAATAAGAAGAAAAAAAAAAAAGTAGAAGGGAATTTAGAAGAACAAGAACTCTTGCAAATTTTTTTGCTGGATTGATCCCTGTGCAGCTAGACTAATAAAAAAATCTTCTAATATGCAAAGGATACCAACCTTAGGAAAAAATTTAAATTCATGTTCATTTTTTAAAATTTTTGAGACAAAATTGGAAAACAAGTTTCCCTTTGGTTTTCCATCCATCTCACAGACTGGTTTTCAAGCACTTTCAGTTGTTTTCAGCACTTTCTGGATTGTTGTGGTGGTTCATCTGGCACCCTCCCCATCCTTGGGCCTGCTCTGTGACCTCAGAAGCTTCTGAAAAACCCTGGTGGAACCAGCTGAGGGGTGAAGTGTCCATTTACCACACCATAAATCACTCCCTGGTTGTACCAGGAGCTCTTGCACTGTAGAGGTGGAAAGCACCAGAAACATCAGCTTCCAAAAAAAGGTGGGAAACAAAGGATAAGCAATTTTCCTTTGTAACCTTGGTAAACCACTTACCTGGGCTGTGGCCTGAGTGGAGGGGCACCAGTGTGAATTGTAGCCTGGGTGGAATGGTACCATTGTCACAGCACTCTGGCAAGCTGCAAAAAAAGCACAGCAGTTATTGGCTTGGGTTATGGTCAGGAGGGAAACCTACTGATGGCCAAAGTCAATCATCCTGTGACCCTGTAAATGGTGGTCCTAAGTGAGACCCTTTGAGTTCTCCTGGACTGCAGCAGCTGCAGCAGCAGCACCTCCCTGTGACTGGGGCACCTCTCAGAGCTCCCAAGCCAAGCTTGGGGTACTCAAGGAACCATCTCTGACAACAAGGCTGAGGCTGATTCCCCACCCCACCACATCTCTACATTCCTCAGAGTGAAACCCTTGTCTGTCAGGAAATGCAAAGTGTGAGCATTGATGATTTGGTGTGAGTGCAATGATTTGGTGTGAATATTTCACTGAACCTGAGAGGAATTTTTGATAGGAGCCTTTACACCCATAGAAATCTGTGTACACATCATTTTACCTGTGTGCCTGTGAGTTGATTGTGGTATGAATGTTACTGTCTCAAATCTATGGTTAAGCCATTGTTGTAGTGAGCCCTACTGAATCACTGTTGTAAATGTTAAAGAATTCAATGATTAAGTGCTGCTAAACCCCTTTGCATCCATATCCTTTACACCTTTACCTGCTTTTGCATTCCCAGATTCCATACAAATCATTTCAAATTGCTTTTAATTTGATCTTTCTTTTTACACTTTAACCTGTGCAGTAAATTGTAGAGTGAACCTTGCCATGAAACTATGTCAAGCTGCATTTCCAAAAATTCATACTAAACCCTGGTTTTGCCCATACCTTTGGTGCTGTTTCTTTAAGCAGCCAAACCATTCATTTGTGAGAGCTGTAAGAAGAGGTTTCTGCCAGGTAGATGTGCCTGGTTCTGTGACAAACTTTGTGGACCCACCTTGTGTGGATTGAACTCTTTTATTTGCCCTCTGCTACATCTGGTTCCTTGGTTTTCTGCTTCAGCTGAAACATAAAAAAAACCAATTTATTCACCCAGGCCGTGGCATCTCATCAGATGAGGCCTGTGATCCAGTTTTCTTGCATTGGCAATGACACTAAGTGCCAAGTAAAGGTTTGTGTTCTGGGCAAATCCTTATACTGATGTGATGTTTTCATTCTTGCTCACAGCAGGGAGATCAAACAGAAGAATGGGTTACAGATAGCTGAAGAGAAAAAAGCTCTGCGAACTTATTTTTTTTCCAGGGAGAATAAGAACAAGAAAAGAGAATTAAAAAAAAAAGGCAGCACCTCTTGGCAAACAGTTACATTAAGTACAGTTTGCAAGAACTGTGTATGAAAATAAGTTAAAATTATTTTGATTGTTCATGGAAAAGGAAAAAAAAGATAACATGGTAAAAGAATTAAAAAGGATGTGGTTGCAGAAGGTGGGAACATCTGTTTTGCTACTTCTAATGACAGAATATGGGACAATTCATGCCAACAAGAAGTTGACATATACCAAAAAACCCATATAAACATATAAAAACATATACAAAATATAATAATTTTTGTTCTGTGTGTGATTGACTGTGGAACTAGCTCCACTAGAAAAGTTTGAGACTTAATATACAAACTAGAATCCGTCATTTAGACAGAGATGAAGAACAGCATGAGCACTAACAAGTACATTTAGAAAGATAATAAATAAATACTGTGTTTAAGTTGCTCAGCAATTATAAGAAGCAGAAAGATGGGGAGTAAAGTGTTTGTTAGAGAGTTCTTACACCTGAGTTAGAAATGTTCCAGGTCAGCCCCTGCCAGCCAGCACTTTGGCCACAGCTATGGCCCAGGGTCACAATTTATATTGTGGCTGTTGCATAGACAGCATCACATCCATTGATCTCATTTTAGCTTCCCTGGTAATTTTGTTAAACACTTGCTGGTGGCTGTGACTTGCTTCTGTTTAAGAGTTATTCTCTGGAAGTGTTTTTCTTTCCTTAAATGTAATTAAATACTCTGAAGTTAATCAGAGACCTGGTGTGCTTTTTTCCATGTCACAAGGTCATGTACCTTGGGCTGATGACAGGATTGCAAATGGGGACAGAGTGGTCAGAGGCTGCACTAATCCCTGGCATGAGGGATATGGAGGAGCAGCAAATAAAGCAGGGTCTATGTTAAGTGAGTGGGCAAATGCTTTTGAAAATATCCTCTAAATAGACCGATTCCTCTTTTCCCTATGTGTACCTGGCTAGCATTGTTTTGTGTTTTTCCTGGGTGCTCTGGAGCTGATCCCGGGAGCTTTTCCTTCCTGAGAGCCACAGGAAAAGATATATTGTCCATGTAACTGTGAAAATACTCCTTGAGTTGATGAATTTCTTCAGATGAAGAAATTTAACTAGCCCATGCTGCACTCCATCTTTGTAAATCCTAAGCCCTATGTGTAGCTGCTGCTAAGGAAAAGTTTGGGGAAGTCCATCTGCCACAGAAATCCTTCTGTGATTTCGTTTAAAAATTCATGCCAGATATAGATTTATACTTAGTTTATTTGCTTTCCTACTAAATATTCCTGCCCCTCACATTCACACGTTCCCTCTGCATAAACCAAATATTTCTCTGATTGAGCTCTAATGCCCCAGTGATGGCCACAAATAAAAATACAGCAAGAAATGCAGCAAAACCTTTCAGCAGCAAATAGCTACAGGAAGGTGGCTTGTGTTCATTGCTCCAGTAGGATGAAAATCAGCATTTCAGTGCAAACAAGCAAGTAGTGTCTCTGGGCAGCACACAGCTTCAGAACAGCTTTGGTGTAGTTGGAAAAAAAAAAAGACAAAAAATCCCACTGAAACAACTAACCAAAAAAACCAAACCAGCTTTTATATTCAGCTTCACTGTATATGTAGATGTGTGTATGAATGATTTTTTACTTGTCCTATGCCATGACACAGGTGGTATTCCCTCTTTTTTTTTACAGAAATGCAAATGAACACATTTTATATGTCTGTTTTGTAGAAAGCAGGGTGTCTTGGCTCTCAGGGACCCCGTGCTTTTGAAATGCTGAAAATTTTAAAGAAAATGACCGATTGCCTCCCTCCCTTGGGGCTCCAAGGTTTTGGCCTGAGTCACAAGCAGAGACTGGAACAGGACTGTGACAGCCCTGCATGGGACTGGGGAGCCTCTGGTTTTTGCTCCAACCCCAGCCCACAAGCAGCCCCTGATATGGGACAGGTGGAATTTGAAGGAGACAAGGAAAAAAAAGAAATTAAAATTTCCTGAAGTATTTATTTCACCTCAATGCTTAGACAAGACTCCTTCACACTTCAAGGCACATCCCTCTTTTTTTTTCCTTTTAAATGTTCAGAAATAATTAATAATAATAGTAATAAGAATAAAAATGTCTGGCTCTTCACATGTATACTGAGGGCTGCAAAGCTGTAAAATAAGGGCTTCTGCGTCAGCAATTTAGCCTGATGCTGGCTTAAACTGCCTTACAAGAGGAGCAAAGAGCTTACACTGACCACAGCTCCAGCCCTGAGACTGCAGATCAGGCCAGCAACCAGGGAAAAAGAGCCTCATGGCACCTGTGTGACGGGAAAGAAATTCTCCTGCAATCTCTGGTTAAAGAGAGGAGCAGGGAAATCCACCTTTTAGATGAGGGCACCTGAGCCAGCTCTGTCAGAACTCGTTTGTGCTGCTGTTCCCATGGCTCACAACGCAGCAGCGAATCTGGGCACTGAAATGGCCCCATCTCAGCTGCAGGGAGGTCCTGCAAGACAGGGCAAATTCATCACACAGCTCAGCCCCACGTTTGGCAGGGGAGCCCAGGGAGGGTTTGGGTGGTGACAATTCCCTCCTTGGGAAGGGAATTCCCAAAGGCAGCCCAGGCCCGGGCTCCCCTCTTTGTGCGGGGCTGTGGGTGATGCTGCGCAGTCCAGGCAAGGCACAAACTGAAAACCACCCTCTCCCTCCAGATCTCCCTGGCAGATCTCTTCTGTCACATTCAGCTCTTTTCTTTTTAATACAACACTTTTCCCTCCCCGTGAAGTTTTCCAGTCTTGACCAGCAGTTTCAGTGTCACCTCTTCAAATGGCACCTGCGATCCCCTCCTTCACCCCAGCTGCCCTTCCCCAGATCATTTCTACACTCTTCATAAAAAACCAACAAAATCAGCATCACCACTGCATCCTTCCCCCCTAACCTGGAGCAGTGCATCTGCCCTGGCTGGGACAGGCTCGTGGCAGAGCCCAGGGGAGGCCACAGAGGGACCTGAGGGCAGGGCAGAGCTGTGGGGACAGCAGGTGCCACCCTGCCCAGGCGGCATGGCCTGGAGAGCCAGGGCATTGGGAAACCTGCACTGCCTGCGCAGTAAAAACCCTCGGGGCTGGGCTGCCAATCAGAATGGAAGCAAGAGCTGCTCAGAAAACCCCTCTAAATATCTGTATTTGTGCACACAAGCTGTGCCAGTGTCTTTAGATGTGCCCGTACATCTGTATGTTGTTGTCACACACGCACGGATGTGCACTCAGGAGTGCCTGCCTGGCCCGGACGGGTTTGGAGGTGAGCAGTGCCCTGCACGGGGTGGCACCTGGCAGGGTGGGCACCTTCGGGGCACCGGCAGCACCACGGGCACGGGCACGGGCAGGGATCAGCCCCCGGGCCAGGGAGAGCTGCAAGGGCTGGGTCAGAGCCGAGCACGGGACTGGGAATGCCCCAAACTGCCCCAGCCGGGAAATCACCCTCTAGGAAGGGGATCTCACAGCCCCCCGCTTAAAATGAAACATTAAATTTAATTTTAAAAAAGGAAAAATCGGGCAGGTTAAATAGGGATAGGGCTTTGTTGTTATTTTGTTGGTTTTTTGTTGTTTTTTTTTCAGTGCACGTGTAAATGAAGGCAATTTGGGTGCTACAAATATAAGACGAAAATACACCTAATTCCGTCATCATATAGATATAATATATTTCACTCTCACCACATAAATACAAAACATCCAAATATTCAAAACATTCAGAACAAAAGTTAGTAGCAAGGGCTCAGCGCTCGATTCATTCATTATTTTTTCGACTAGTTGCCTAGAAACTTCAGACGTAAATAATTTACAATAAAATTACTATTTTCTTTTCATCCAGCTCCTTCTGTCCAGTTCTGGTCTATAGTTAATTCTATATTCTACAGCAACCATTCCACTTTTTGTAATTTTTTTTTTCTTTTTTGGTTACAGTTTGGTGGCACGTATTTATACAGTTTGTAAACGCCATGTGTTAAAGTTCAAAGAAAGAAAAGAAACTTAAAACCAAAGTAAATAATTTTTTCCCCCAAAGAACTACCTAAGTACAGCATCCCTTTTGTGGCAAATTCAAGTACCGAAACTGAACAGAAAATATTCGATCCAGAATACTAGAAGGTGAAATACATATGTTTGTGGAGAAAATAGCAGTAAGAATTATGAAAAAAAAAGTTTGTTACATAGATGTGTTTTAAAGTACAAAAATAACAATAAAAGATACGATTTTTATATTTTACGTTCGTTTTAAATGAAGTGTGAGCGATATGCGAGAGGGTTATTTTAGGAGGAAGGAAGGCTACAGGGTTTTTTTGTGTTTAGATGAACATTGAAATTATTTGGAAAAATCAAATAGAGCAATAAAAATTAAAATTACGATCGCAACAGATCTGGATACAAATAGATTTGTGAGTTCCATGATTTGTCTGCAGACTTGTTTTTGCAGATAAGCTCCGCGGGACAGGCCCGTTGGAATTCAAATTAAAAAAAAAAAAAAAAAGGAAAAAAGGGGAAAAAAAGGGGGGGCGTTGTGTTATCTCGAAGGAAGAGACAATTTTACGCAAAATTTCTGCAGCTACCGGTTTCTGTCTCCCCTATTCGTGACTGTACGTTCAGTCCGTCTCGGCCCTTCCCACATTCAAGATTTACCAAGAAAAAGAAAAGTTGCTGGAGGATTTCCTGACTGGCGCTAAGGGCTCGCTCGGGGCTGTAGTGCAGCGAGTGTGGGGGTAAACGGGGGCCACAGGTGGGGCCCCAAAACCTTTGTGCTTAGAAATCACTGAGTCCGGGGGACACAAAAAAACCACCCCAAAACGGGCATCACCTGGCAGCTCCATCCTCCTCTCTCCGAAACCCCGCTCCCTCGCTCGGCATTGGCCGAAGCCGATGGAGGGGAGCCCGGCCGACCCTCGGCCCGACCGCTGACCCTCTGCGTCCCTTCCCGACCGAACGAGCAGCGCGATCGCCCCTCCCGCCCGGACAGACGGACCGTGGGCAGCGGGAGCGCACCGGGAGGCGCCCGCAGCCCCCGCCGCGCCCCGGCCCCGGCCCCGGCTGCCCCGGGCTGCGGGCCCCGCTCCGCCCCGGCCCGCGGAGGGAGCCGCGCCGCGGGGCTCGGGGGCGGCGGGGAGCGGGGCCGCCCGTCCCATAAATACCGCCACAAATAGAGACTATAAATATAAATAGGGGGAAGGTACTTAGAGTCAGTCCAGTGCTTTTTTCTCAGCGCTCTCTTTATTGTTGGTCCGGGAGTAGGGCTCGAAGGCGGACGAGCTCAGGTAGCGGGCCGACAGTTCCTGCAAGTTGCCCGCCAGCGAGCCGGCCACGGCCAGGGGCGCGGAGGAGAGGCGGCCGGCCACGGAGCCCAGCAGCGCGGGCACCGGCAGCCCGAACAGCCCGTGCCCCGCGGCCGCCGCTCCGTGCAGCGCCGCGGGCGGGGGCGGCCCGGCGGCTCCGCTGGCGGCCGGAGGGTGCGGGGAGCCGCCGCCGCCGCCGCCCGGAGCCGCCGCCGCGCTGCCGCCGCCCGCCGCGGCCAGGCCGGGCCCGCGCAGCGCCGAGCCCAGCGCGCCCGTGGCACAGGGCGGCAGCAGGCCCGGCAGCCCCGGCGGAGACAGCAGCCGGCCTTGCTCCAGCAGCCGCAGGACGCTGCAGGTGGCGGCGGTCTCGGACACCACCGAGCGCAGCTCGGAGTCCTTGCCCTGGTCCTTCTTCTGCTTGGTGCGCCGGTTCTGGAACCAGACCTTGACCTGCGGGCCGGGGAGAGAGGCAGGGTCAGCGGGGCGGGAGCAGCGGCGGCCCCCGGCAGGTGCCCCCCCCGGAGGCTGAGGGGGAGGGCTGGGGCACAGGCACTTGGCAGCGGGGAGCGCTTCCAAAACGCACAAAGCCACGCTCACAGACACAGCCCCCCGCACCCTCTGTCTGGGCCCGGTTTCGGGGTGACCCCGGGGCCTTTCGTTCTGCATCTTTAACCAGACCTCTCACTTCGTCCTAGTTTACTACAGGCCGGGAATTCTCCGCGGGACGGAGCCAGCCCTTTCTCACCGCTTTATTCTAAGCCGGCTCAGCCGGAGCCCCGGGCACTCCGCGGCTCCCAGCAGCCGCTGCCCGCTCCGACTGCCCTTCCTGGGGGTAACAGCAGCAATGAGCTTCTTTCCCCGTATTCCAAGCTGGACGCTCTCTCTCTACCCCCAAATAATTTTAAATAATATTCAACTTAAAAAAAGCATTCTGGAAGTCACCCAAAAAACAACAAACAAAACCAAAACCAAACCAAAACACTACAAAACCCACCCATGGCAGGTTCTGTAACCTACAAGCTGTTGAACTTGTCATTCCTATGCGGCAAGGAAAGAAAAAGCTAATTATCATATCAGGGGAATTTACTGTTATATGATGTTTTGTGGAAATATGAAACCAGCTTTAAGTTTGGACTTTTGGGTGCTTCCCTGCGCTCTCACACAGTTTTAGGCCTCCTGTCGGTCCCCGGCCTTTCTGCCCTGGAGGGTGCAGGAGCGATTCTCCCCTTCGGACATAAAAGGACTCAAAATACGGCCCAAACTTCAGCCCCATCCCCGGATCTCTCATACCCAGGAAAGCCCAGCCCGAACATCTCCAGCCCGGCAGGCCGGGGGGAAGGTGCTCGTCTCTCCCTGCGACTTTGAGCGCCTGTATGCTGGGGCTGGGAGCGGCTCGGCCTCCCCTCGCTTCTCCCCGGCCGCAGCAGCGAAATCTCCGCGCCCGGGGGCGGCGGCTCCGCGCAGCCGAACACACGGAGCCTGGCGGGGCCGGATCCCCTCGGGCCGGAACTGTGGGAGCCGGGCACAGCGAGCCTAGCCGGGCCGGAGCTGGGGGAGCCGGGCACACCGAGCCTGGCCGGGCCGGAGCTGGGGGAGCCGGGCACACCGAGCCTGGCCGGGCCGGAGCTGGGGGAGCCGGGCACACCGAACCTGGCGGGGCCGGATCCCCTCAGGCCGGAGCTGGGGGTGCCGCTCCCGGCCCGGCGGGAGTTTGGCTTCGTGGCCAAGCTCCTTCCGAGGCCCTCGGGCCTCCTCGCCCGCGGGGAGAGCCCAGTGGGGCTGGGTGAGGCGACACGAGGGACTCCTTTGGCCAGCAGTTCCCCTTGCCGTGACACACGCAGTTAGGGACACACGCAGTTAGGGACACACTCAAGGACACACGCACTTAGGGAGACACGCAGTTAGAGGTCCCCAGCCGGGACTCCTCAGCCACGAGCCCTCAGCTCCATCCCGGCCGGACACGCGTGGGCACCCCGGAGCTGCCTCGCCCCTCGCCCCGCGGGGGCTGCGCTGAGGGCGCAGGAGGCGCGCAAGGCCGCGTCCTTGGGCCCCCCACGGGCCGGGAAGGGGGGCCCGCGGGGCAGGGCAGGGCAGGGCAGGCGCGGCTCCCCGTCCTTGGGGCGCTACCTGAGTCTCGGAGAGATTGAGCTGGCGGGCGAGCTCGGTGCGCTCCCGGCCCACGACGTACTGGCAGCGCTGAAACTCCATCTCCAGGCGGTAGAGCTGCTCGGCCGTGAAGGAGGTGCGGGTCCGCTTGGGACGGTCCAGATCAAGCCCTTTAGGCAGAATAATCTCTCGGATTGAACCTTTGGCATCTGGCAAAGAAAGGCGCAGTCAGCTTCATACCCAGGCAACCCTCTTCTGCTTTCCCCTTCCTTTTTACACTTTTCTAATTTTTCCAAGGGAAAGAGCCGTCCCCAGCGCCTTCAGGACCGAGGCACGAGTCGGGATGGAGCAGGGTCCCTGCGACTGAGGCTCTGCACCTGGCCACTGCACCCACGGAAGGGAAAAAACCCACAACACAGAAGGAAGGAGGGGGCGATGGGGGCCCGGGCCTCTATAATTAATCCCCTCAGCCCATTTAAAAATTACTTTGAATATATTGCGCTCACAGTGCGACACTGCGGCATCACCCACGGCCCCTCTGGGAAGCTGGGGAGAGAGAGATCCTTCAGGCCAGGCTTTGTGCCTGCCTGGAGTGCAGGGCTACTCTTTGTTCCCCTTGGGCTCCGGGCTAGGACTTGCTGGTAGCCACCATACACATTCCGTCTCCCACCCCAAAATATAAACACTTCTTCTTATTATTTTTTTAATAACAAGTTTCTCATGCTTCCAAAAAAAAAAAAAAAAAAAAAAAAAAAGCTTTTGGAGGCAGCAGTGCCCCGACCTGGCTGCCTGCCACTGTGAACGTGGGGACACCTCCAGCCCACCCTGCACCGCTGCCGCTGCCGCTTTGGGGTTTTGGCAACGAGAAGCAGGAGGGAAAAAAAAAAAAAAAAAAGGAGGGGGGGAGGGAAAGAAAACAAGGCACCAACCAGCCCGCAGAAACCTCACTTTTCTGGTAGCCCCGACTGGAAGGAAAGCGGGACAAATCTCATTAACACGACTGTCAAGCTAGAGCCAGATTCAGGTTACCTTAAAGCCTTCGGAACTTTACTTGCCGTAATTTTACCTCCTCGGTACGTTTTAAATCAGAGACAATCACATCATTTTAATCTGACCCTTCTCTGGGTCAGCCAGTGGCGTAAGGATTAATTCTGGCTTTCAAGGCCTGCTTCCCACATATTTTGTTCCGATTCTTTTCTCTCCCTCCTCCCCCAAAACGCACCTTAATAAAACTGAAATTTCTTCAGGTAATTTTTTCTTTTTTTTTTGGAGGGAGTAAGAATAAGATTATTTAGCTATTTTAGCCTGGAGAAAGGACGAAGATTGAGGGAAATTAAACGTATAACTACTAAAAAGTAATAATTAAATAACCCTTCGTTATCCCTCCATTTATCCTAAGGCTGGTTGTTATTTTAAAACAGCCTTTTTCTACGGGCTGCCGGGCACGGAGAGAGGAGGCACAGGGGGAATCTCTGCCCTCCGAGAGGGCCTCGCTGCCCCTCGCCGAGGTGCGCGGCCGGCCGCGGGCGGGATGCGCGGGCGCGGAGGGAGCGCGCCCGGCAGAGCCGCGGCCCCGCGGGAACGAACGCGGGGCTCCCTGCGGGGACCGGGACCCCGGGAAAGCTGCGGGGCAGGAAAGGAAAAACAAAACAACAATGAGCGGGGCCGGTCCGTTCCGGGGCAGCGCCGGGGAGCAGCAACCGCGGCTTAACTTTGCGCCGAGACTGCGGCGGAAATTCCCCGGGATAAAGGCGGCGGAGCGGGGCCGGGGCACGGCACAGCCCGGCCCGGAGCGGGATCTCTCCCCCGCAGCCGTAGGAAGGGCTTTGGACCCAGGGCCAGACCCCAGGCAAAGCGGCAAAATCAACCCCATCTCCCGGGCTCACCTTCCCCCACCCTCGCCAAACACCTCAAACTCATACCTCTAACTAGGATCCTCCTGCAATAGTCCGGATCAGCCGAACTAGATTTACTTTTATTACAACCTTCCGTGGCTGCAGAGGCAGAAAAAGTCCCTTGCTGATCCTTCAAAAAAGAAGTAGAAATATTTCCTTCAGACCCTTTGCTTTCCTTGCCCTCTTTATGTCCGTTCTTCGAGACCCGGTTAGCTTCAGTCTCTGAACTGCATCTAACGTCCATTTTGTCTTGTTTCCCAAACATGTAGTGCAATAAAAACAAAACAAAAAAAAAAAAAACCAAAAAAAAAAAAGCGCCAACAACGATAACAAAAAAATTATAGAAGAGTAGAAGAAGAAGAAGAAGACGAAGTCTATGCTGGATATTGCACGACTTAGGGTGAGATCGGTGGGGATCTGTAAAGCACCTTGAGAAGGAAGATCGGGTTTTATCCCACTGGAAAAGCAGCGGCTTCCTCAGTCCCAGCGTCCTAATGTGACTGTCCAGCTTCCCAGAGCGCCCAGTGATCAGGTACTCAACAGTACAACTCTAAAATGATTTAATGTCTGCCTTATTACAGAGACATGTAGTTGTTAGACACACAGAGGGACGCGCACTCGCTGTTTCAATTGATTACGGGTAATTTTGCAGCCTCCACATTTAGGTTACCTCATGAATACACTAAATTGTTTGGATAATATATCAGATCGTAATGGATGGTTTGTGTGCTTGTCCCCAATCAAGTAGAGTTTAGCCAGTGAATAAACTGAAATGATTGGTCTTGCTTTCAGGAAACACACAATCAAAAGACTGAGACTTCCAGAAAAAAAAAAAAAAAAAAAAAAAAAAAAAAAAAAAAAAAAAAAAGGAGAGAGGAAAAAAAGGGTGGGGGAGAGGGAAAAAAAAAAAACCCAACTTTTGACAAGATTCACCCTGAATTGTTAGCACCATTAGCAGCCATTATTAACTTTCTTCAGTCTGCCTTTGACCTCCCGATTATATAGTGGCTTTCTCCAAAGCACGCCAAATAAATCTGAATAAAGCTGCTAGGAAAGGCTGAAAAAATGCAGTTGCAGGGGGGGTGAAGAAAAAGCAAAAAAAAAAAAAAAAAAAAGCCCCCTGGATTGTAAACAAACAAACAGATCCCCAGGACGCACACACCCAAAAAGTTCTTCCTCCAAGCAGATCTCTCCAAGGAAGCAGGTTATCTTGGCCAGCAGAAATCCTCGTTAACACATCTCCCCACAGACAGCCATCTTAAACTCCTACCTCTCCTTATTTCAGTCCCGATACTTGCTTTTTGTGCTTCTCCCTCTGTGTGTGTGTGTATGTGTGCATGCATGTGTGTCTGCTAATTCTGCACCTTCGCAAACACTGAACCTATTCGCAGAGCCTGCTCATTGAAAAAAAAAAAAAAAAAAAAAAAAAGCCAGCTTTGTGTGCAGTGGATCCAGGAGGGGGGAGAAAGAGAGAGGGGGAGAAAGAGGGAGAGAGAGAGGGAGGGAGGGAAGGAGAGAGAGAGAGAGAGAGAGAGGGAGAGATAGCCCGTGAAAAATCTCAACTGCGTGATCCACTAAAGGAGAAAAAAGTTTTACTCTAGCTATTTCATTGTCTCTGCTACAATATCTCTGAGAACCGCAACAGCCAGTAATCCAATAAGACCATTGATTAGGCTACAATGATTCAATTCAAGCAAATGGCCTTGTGCAAAGAGCATGCTCCAGTCCTTCTTGTCACCTTGCAGGGCAGAAGCCCTCTTCATGCTTCTCTCCTTATTCATTCCTTTATGGGAAACGTAGAGCAAAAGGAGTGAAAGATGGCAATTATCTAATTGGACTATTAACAAACAATTCTCTGAGTGTGGCTGTCTGGCAGTGGTTCTTGGGCGAGGTGAAAGGCCACATGTTGCACTGGCCCCATTCACAAAGAGTTTAGGGGCCTGAGAGGGAGAGAAAGAATTTTCCCTGAGAATTTTTCACACAAATGGCGGTGTATCCACCGGGCTGGCTGTTCCCTGCCTCGTCCCCTGCCTGCCTGCCTGGGAATTCCACCCACCTGAAGCAGGCAGGGCCAGTCCTGTGCCTTGTTGCTGATGGCGCCAGGAGGGAGAAGCAGAACTCAGCTCCATGGGCCTCATCCTGCCTCTGCTGGTGGAAAAACCACCCACCCTCATCCCATGGGACACAATCTTTGTCCAAGGTGGTGGAATGGAGGGAAGAACCCAGTGCTCGATCAGCATAAACAGGAAATTCATGGGAGGCGAGAAAAGAACGGGGGGGTGGGGAGGGTGGAAAGGAGAGGGGAAAGGAAAGGAAAGGAAAGGAAAGGAAAGGAAAGGAAAGGAAAGGAAAGGAAAGGAAAGGAAAGGAAAGGAAAGGAAAGGAAAGGAAAGGAAAGGAAAGGAAAGGAAAGGAAAGGAAAGGAAAGGAAAGGAAAGGAAAGGAAAGGAAAGGGGATTAAAAAAAAAAGAAAAGAAAAATAAGATGGCTGTTCATAGGTACATTTCAGTGAGTTGTCTTTAGGAGAAATCTCAAATATTTGTAATTTTCCCACAAATCTCCATAATTTATTTATACTGACATTGTCTGAAAAGTCGGATTGAGATTGGTAAGGTGTACCTAAGACCTTCATCAAACCCTCTCATTTCAACTCTGTTTATGCATACAACCAGACATGGAACATCCTCATTATGGACCAGGTTTCTTCTTTCCTTACAGCCAGTGCATCTCAGGGACCTGTGGTGCTCTGTTCTTATTAACTCCCGTTGTATGGCAGCCACATAAACCCAGGGCCCCAAATAAACCCCAGCCCCTGTGCAAGGCTCCATGCAGCTGCAGACAGAGCATGGAAGGAGTTCATTCCCCCCATGGATTTGCAGCGCTGCTCAAAGGCCTGCTGGGTGACAGGCTACCAGGAAATCTCTGATACATTTCAGAGAGATTTGGTCTCTCAAAGGGAAATGCAACAAGTGGATGCTGATTAGGGAAATTTTTAATGTGGCTGAAGCATAGGCTGGGCATAGCAGGCCAGCTTTGTTGTGTGATATAGATAAACACAAACATGTGTGTGTGCACAGGCAAGGCTCCATCAACAGTCCCAGCTGGACATGGCTGTTTAATGCTAAACAAAACAAAGTTCTGCTACAAACATTTTTACCTAACGGATTTTATTTTAGACAGAATGGGCGTAGTGATTCCCATAAAAGGTTTGCTGTGAAATACAGAGGCAATTATAATTGTATTTGCATAGGTGTGTGGGTGTATGTGTGACATTTCCCCCCATAGTTTTCTTTATGCTAATCTCTATGCATAGGCCATAATAATAAACATGGAGCTATTGAACTCAATTAAACTGTTTGAAACAGAATATCAGGAGATTAAATATTATGTTTGTGTGATAATCTGGCTTTTTTTTTTTTTTTGACAAGTCCCTGATCCAAAGCTCAGTAAAGACCAGGGGATTTTTGTTATACTTGTGCCATATTCTGATAAATACATTTCAAGGATCTTTTTGTCCATAGAATTCAGTGGTATAAAAAGAATTTTCCCAATTGAATCAGTTAAATTTGCTTTCACACGTTATGAACATAGCGCTATTGAAGGTCTGGAAATTCAAATAATGAGTCTAATCCTGAAGAAAACTTGTAGTGAGCAGACAAGCCTGTCCAAACAGAGCTCAGTTCCTTTAATTGAGGCCCGCTCATCTGCAACAAATAGCAACATCCAGAGCAGCACTGGGAAAATCAGAATTTTACCCTTTACAAAAGCAACGTTTTCTTTAGTCCAGCAGTCACTAAATTTCCTTTCACCTATTCTCATTCACTTTTCCCCCCACAATATGCTTAAATCATTCTTGGATGTGATGTTCTTTCAGGACACGATATGTCCCTCTCTTACTGTCACAACTTCAGGGATGTCTGTAGCTTCAGCACCCTCACATCCACACTCGTGTGTCACTGGATAAGCAGATTAAGAGTTACTTCTTTTCCCTTCAAATAATGCTTAAAATGTCTTAGTACACTCTACAGGTACTCCCTGGCTGTGCTTTGCTGTGTAGACCTTTCTGTTTTTCAAATACAGTTTTATTAGTTTGCATTAACATGCAGAAGAATGAAAAATCTGTTTCTCATTGACTGCCATTATTTATGTTATTTTTATCTCTATTTCATGTACAGGAGAGATGTACATTATAGCTACTGCTTCTTGTGTTCTTCTTTGTTGATAAAAGTAAGAGTTTCAAGCTAAAAAGCATGGTTCAAAGATCTTCTGACTCAAAGATTTATCTCAGGGTTTAATAGCCCTAAGCAAATTTTTATTCCATTAATTTTCCTGATTTTTTTGGCTCAGATTATTTGCTTTTGAATTTACAGATACTTTTGGCAAGGAGCTGCTCGGCCTTTTTTGGATACTTGTTTAGCACAGGGGATGTGAGCTGGTACCTTGGGGCTGAACAACTTCCTGGTTATTTCGAATTAACAGAGAGTGTGGTGTTACTCATAATGATACATGTGACAATGTCAAGGAATTGCTACAAAAAGACAAGAAAAATGTTATTATTTTGTGCATCAATGTTACATTTCTCTTGGACAGGGTGTTCCTGTCCAGTGTGAGTGGCTGTGTCAGTGCCGAGGAAGAAGATCTTTATCAAGATGAAGGTTCACAGCAGGTTCTTTCCCACAGGTCTCAGGAATATGTTTACCAACAGGAACATTGATCACCTTCTCAAACAAAGCGCACAGCATAACCAGCAACTCTTCTGTTTTTGCAGTTACTCGCTGCTGTTGAGGAAATTTCCTTGCAACAGAAGATGGACTCTGGAAGTTTCAAAATGTACATATTACTGTGTATTTAGGGGACATTCAGAGGGCCTGTGCTAAGCTCTCTGTTTCAAATAGAGATTTGTTCTAGTGTGCATTGCCTTCATCTCCTGCAACTGAGCCTGGAAAATGGACTTCTCCCACACAGGGCAGTAGTATCCTCGAAGAACAGAAATGTGTTTCTCTCTGGAAACTTTACACTGCCTTTGAAGGAAAGGATTGAAGTCTTTGACTCAGTTCAGCTCTCTGTGTGAAGTGGAAGGTAAGGTTGTCATGTTTGTGGTAGTCTGCATGGCTAGAAACAGCTCTAATTGCACTTTCCCAGACTTTCCAAGGACTGATGCTCAGGTACATTTGTGTTTTTCAATGTTATGTGGGCCCTTGGGTCATGATATAAAAGATGTACATGAAATGAAATGTTACAGGCTCACAAACATAATGGGTGCAACAGCAAGAAAAAGAAAATATCTCTCTGCTTTATAAGTGGGCAACAACACCAAATATTGGTATGTAGCTGTTTCCAAATAGGTTTCATCAGCTCCAGTGCAGATGTTGTGTTCTTCATGCCAGCACCCCATGCATGCCTTCTGTTCTGCAAGAAAACTGTTTAAAATAAATGGGCACACCCAGAGACATATTTAAAATAAAGCATCAATCCAGATAATCTAAGTTAGTCCTTGCAGCTCCTACCCTGCCATGCTTTGCTGTGCTCCTGATTTCCTGCCTGGTGCAGAATCCCCAACCAGCTGCTGCTAAATGTTCCTGCATACTTTGGCAGTAATTGCAGTATTGTCTCTCCCAGTACTAAACTGAGCACATTGGCAGGACTCAGCAGTGCTGTTCTGGAGGCCAGTAATAATGAGCATGGGTATCACACATGTATCATGACTAATCATGTTGTGGTCATTATGAGATGCTCCTTACAGTTATCAATCTGGACAGTGGTTTATTACAAAGCTTTATTGCCTGGATCATGCCCATGGCATATGCAAGCCATCTGAACAGGGCTGAGACAGGATTCTTTCCATGAGGGAAAACTGTGATTTGAGAGGAAATACTGGTTTCTCTCCGAAAGCAGACTGAGAGCCTTTGGTTTCAGCCTCCCCCATGTCACTGGCTGCCTCTGTGATCAGCAGCACCTGAGCACTCCAACTCTCCCTGCCTTCATTTCACCCTCTCCTGAGAGGGGACTGAGCTTTACCAGCTTGCCTGGAGCACTCATGAGTATTTACCACCTCAAAAGCTGTTAGACCATGAGCCTTTACTATTGGTGCTAAAACTCTCACAATCATATTTTTTTCACAGAGCCAATAAAAGCAAGCTTGAAGGTTTAAACAAGAGGAGTTGTTTGCGAAGGTGACATGTCCAGAGCAGTAGATGTGAACTGCACTCTTCTCAATATTTGGTGTTTTACCACTAAAGACCTTTGCATCAAATTAAAAAAATAAAAAGGTCACATTTTGGGTTAAACCATTTAGTGCTTTGATTTTGAAAGCTTAAGTCAGGTCAGATTGAACACAAAGAGTATCTCAAAAACTCATAAGCATGGTCCCAAGGATCCAGGGAAAGCTGCAGGACAGTCATGTTGGAATATGTGAGAGATTGGAAACTGTCCCTTCACTCTGGGGTGAGAGAAACTCTGACATCATCCTAAGGCTCACCCAGAGGCATCCAGCAGATTTGGCTAAAATCTTCCTGAAATGGTTTAAGTTTGATTTTTTTGCTGTTTTTACTTTATTATCATGTAATTACTTTATTCCCTATGTGGAAATGGAAAATGTCAACAGCAACCACAAGTACAACCACAAACAAAATCAAATCTTTTCTGGAAAGGTTTGTCTACCTGGACCTTTTGATTACATCCAACAAATAAGAGCCTAAACAGAAAATTATTGAACTATGGGTCTTGAAGGTACACTCATAAAGGGGAACAGAGTCACATTTATAGGAAATTTTTGACTGAATATGTAGCTTGAATACTGGCAGGATTTTATTACCCAGAAGATAGCAGTATTTCAGAGGCACACCTGAAAATAATGATTCAGTGCATTTCCAAACATTTTGTCATGGAAAATTATGGAAAACATAGGCAAAAAAATCAGTGCACTTTGGTTTGTTAAAACCCATTGGAGATTGTGGGTCAGCTTGGGATGAGTTCACTTTATGGTGAATACTTCACCTGATGGATTTAAGCATGCTGGGAGGGTGAGCAGCACGATGGAGACAGCTCTGAGCGTGGCTAAATGAAAAGGAATGTAAATCATCAGTGATTAACTGTATAGCTCAAATAATCTGAAAAGCCCTGAATTTCCTGCAATCTCTGAGGGAAAAGAACCTGTACCATAAGTCAGCAGTGTCTGATTTACCTCAATCTGTACCAGCAGCTTTAAAAAAACAAAAAAGAAGACTATTTGGTTTCATATAAAGATAGAGCAGAATGCCAAAAACTCATCAGGATAGCTGGTTTATGCCATATAGCAGGATTATGCCATAATTACACATTAAATCTGTGTTCATTCTATTTATCCTCTTCTCTCTTGAGGTGCATAGTAGAGTCAAAAAATGTTCAAGAAATTAAAATAAAGAACAGTTACAGAACTGCTAGGACTAATACACAAGACATGTCAAAGACTGGAATTATTTGGATGAGAAGAAGATGAAAAGGAAGCTGATTGTGGAAGCCAAAATTCTCAAGCACTGAACATCGTACCCTCTTTATTTTGTCACATGTGAATAAGCATCAGGTTAAATTTAAACCCAGCAAGTTTAGAATGAAAACTAAATGCCCAGACATGTCTCATCACCTACGGGAGCTGCTGTTTCAGGAGGTTACTGAGGCAAATACTTTGGTGTGAATTTAAAGTGAGTTGGACATTGTTAGGATTAACTCGTTACACAGGGTTGAAAACAATGATCAGCCTGATTGAGTTTTACACCCAGGGCTGGGCACTGCTCACCCTGGGGAGTGGGGCAGAAGTGCATCTCTTTGGGAGTTAGTTTGTTCTTCCTTGCAGTACCAGGAGCAGGGTACTCTGTGAGGTACCTGAAGGACTGGTGGCATGGGGTAGGAAAAAGCCAGAGCAGCACATTTGGGATAGCAGATAACATTAATCCTAAATGTGGAGGACAGCTCAGAAGTGGGGTTCTGCAAAGCCAAGCTTGTCAAAGTTTGGTGTGCTTCAAGTTTCTGCAAAGCACAGGCAAGGACAAGGAGGAGAGGAGGAATAACAAGAAGAGATATTTTGCTCTGGTGCACTCCCACGGATTCCTTTCACAAGGGGATTGCAAAATTTGGAAACTAAACTCCTGTAGCAGAAGGTGCATTCCCCTTCTGGGTGCACAAGAGAGATTATTTATTATGTTTTCCAGTTCCCAGAAGTAAATAATCTGGATAAGATAAGATGATTCCACCATCTCTAGAAGCATTCTCAAAAATGTGGATGTGGCACATGGTTTAATGATGAACATTGTGCTGGTGCTGAGCTTATTGTTGAAGATCTTAAAGATCTTGAACAATTCTATAATTTTAAGACATCCTGGAGTCCAGATCTTGCTGCCTGGACTCCAAGGCTCACTTTTGTGTGAAAGGAGCAGTAGAAGCTGTTCTTCTAGCAGTGGAGGAACACAGCAGCTTTATTGTCAGGCAGAAACTCTGGTCAGAAGTATGACAATTTTTACCAAACTCTCATAGTTTCCTATTTATGAATATAAAGGAGTTTAGGTGTAGTTACAGTTTGGTTATTCATTTAAATAGCAGAGAGGTACAAATCTCAAATAATGTGTTTCATAAAGACTTGGTATTACTAGTATATAGATTGTCTATTTTTATTGCTAGGATGTTTTTACAATTGAATAGCACAAGAAAAGTGATGCTACATTAAAAACATCAGGAATCCCCATATCTGTTTGTGCTCTTGATGGATTAGATGTCATACAAAAAAAAAAGATTATTCTTTAAGTTTTTAACAATCTGAAACAGACTAATTTGATAAGAAATATGATTTCTTTAATTTTTACAGATGGAAGAAATTATTTATTTAATTTTATTTAATTTTATTATTTTTTAATTGGTGAAAAAAAAGAAGCCCAGAGAATGCTATGCTTTCCCAGTTTTGCCAGAGAGATGGAGTGAGATCCTCAGGGAAGAGCTCCAACTACAAGACTATCCACAAAGAAAAGAAAAAATATTCAGAGAACAGAGGTGTTAAACAGCAGGGAAGTTGAATAACTGCCAAGCCCCACTGTTGAGTTCTCAGGTGTAGAAATGATGCCACCCACTCCCTGCCCTTTAATATGGCACTGACAACATCCATGTGGTGTCTGGCTGTGAAGGACAAACACTTGGAAATATTTTGAGATGTTCTTGAAGCACTGGCTTGGATCCCCCACGAGTCAGGGGAGGTCCAGCTGTACCAGCCTTCCCCAGCTCAGGGGAAGGCACAGCTCTGAGGGCTGGCTCCAGGCTTTGCCACAGGGATGAGGTGCTACTGATGTTATTGAATTTCTCTTGACTCACACTCCTGCCATATTATGGTCAGTTCCAATGACTTCTCAGTTAGCAGCCTACTGCCTGCTTAGTATGAAGCTGTTTCCCTACTGCCTGGCTAGTATGAAGCTGTTTCATGCTATTTTGTGTTTTGGTTTTATCTTTTTTTGTCAGCTCTACCTTCATTTCCTCCTAATGAAGAGCAGAATTGGACCTTTTGGTGTCTGCATCTTTTTTTTCATGGGAACTAATTCACCATTGTGTTGGCACTGTTCCCACTGCTGTCAATGGAAATTATGTACTTTGAAGGAGAATGAGGCCATAACTGTTTAAGAATTAGGCTATTAAGACAGGACAAGGTTTTTTATTTTTATATAGCACATTACATATGAAAATTCAAAACCGCTTTGTGGAGAAAAGGGATAATAGACTGTACTTCACAGGGTTGTTTGGAGTGGTGCTCTGATTCAGAAGGAAAAGGAAAAATGACTGTACAGATGTGAAAAGAATAGCAGAAGAGCTGGACATTCAAGGCAATAAAGCAGCCAGCAAGTTTCCTGGCAGAATAGACATGGCAAAGGGGAAATGGAAAGCTGAGCTACTGAGAGGAGCTAAATGTCAGCTGGGAAAAAAATAAAAAGAAGCTGTAGAACCTCAGCCTAGAGTAACCACTCAGTCCTTCTCCTGCCAAACAGGGGCCAGTGCCTGGCCTTGAATTAAGCAGCACAGGTCAGTGGATGTTTACACAGAATGAGTTTTCCCTCTGTGATCATGCCAGTCCCTGCTTCTGTCACCTCAAGACACGAGGTGTGTTGGGGAGATGCTGTGTGGCACACGGGGCCATGTTGTCACACTGGCTCCTGTAAAGTCTTTCCAGCTGGGGAAAAGGACATCACCCGCTGCCCAAGCTTGCTGCTAGTGCCACACTGGCAGGTGGCTGTTGGTTTGTGCTGCAAACCTGGGTGTCACGGGCTGTGCTGTGCCGTGGGAAGGCAGCTCCGTGTGAATAGCTGCTTCCTTAGCAGATGGAGTGGCAATTGTTGCACTGCGTGGGAAGGCCCAGGCAGCAGTCCTTTCAGGCAAATGAACACCACATCTGGATTTCTTTTCATTTCATTATGTTCCCACTCTTTGAGTGCCTCCCTCCCATCCCCTTCCTTTTAAACGGGATCTATCCAGTTGCCCGCAGTCTGACAGGAATGAAAGGCTGCTTGCCTTGCAGCCCTTTCCACACCCACAGCTTGTGCAGCAGGATGATTCCATGCAGCTCCGGCAGGGCAGACACAGCACCCTGCCCCTCCTGTGCTCAGGGGTGCTGGGAGCTGCAGGAAAAACCAGAGCAGCGCTGCTGTGTCTGACCACCAGCCATGACTCTGCAGAAGCTGCAGTCACTGGAGCAGCTGAAATATAGATGAGCCCAAAGGCTGTCTCTTCCTGCAGGAGGAATCTCAGGAGAATCTGGAGACACGGCATGTGATGCACCTCCCCGATTGCCTTCCAGCCTGCTGCCTCCCAGGCACACCCCAGCAGCTCTGCAGGGCTGGGTGCTGGCACTGCTGCTGTGCTGGCTGTGACACTGCCCGCAGCAGGGCCAGGCATAGCAGGCAGCACACACCCTGCCAGAGGACTCCTGCAGCTAGATGGAGAGTCCAAACAAAGCCACCCAACCCAAAAGGCCATGCAGATGGTCATCCCTTACAATGCACTGGGCAATAAAGCTCAGCTCCCTCAGTTTCATTTGCTGCGATGATTTTGCTGCTGCGCTTTCATCTGGAGCTCAGTCATCCAGAATAGCAGAGCTCATTCTCTGAAATGTTAAGAAACAGTTGCATAAAATTGCTGTTTGATCAATTTGATTGCTAGAGCATGTGGAAAACTCAAAGAAACATTTTTTTTCCCAAGCAGGTTTGCAATCAATATTTTTTTCCAGCTATATTTTTTCAATAGAAGCAGCTTTCAGCATTTTCTATTATCAAATCCTTGCTCAAGCATTTACTAGGCAACTGAAGTGAGATAAAGGAAATGTTAATAATCTTCATTTTTGCAGTGGTGACATGAAGCTTGAGCAGGTGAAGCAACTTCCCTAAAGTGGGGTATTGGACTTGTGGCACTGGAGTGGAGCCTAGCAGAGCTTTGTGGCTCAATTCCATGTTTGCAGTGCTTCTATCCTGAAGCCCCAAGTAAAACAAGTCAAACAATATAGATTCATTACAGTTGAAATAAACCATCTGAATAATTCAAAATTATTTCTATGATGTTGGGATTTCCTTATTCAATCTCCTTGAAAATAATATTCTAATGTGTCATCCAGCAAGAATCCTCTGCTTCTATGTACAAAATTTAAGGCCTTCTATTGAAATTAAATGGAAATAAAACAGTCAAGGAGTTCCAATACAGCAAGGCACTTAAGTATGTGTTTATCTTTAAACACATCTGGAGCCCCATTGACTTTGACAGGGCTACACATATGCTTAAAGATAAGCCTGCTTTTGTTGGATTATGGCCCTGAGGATCTAAGTGCTGGGGGAATCATTTTCATGCTCTCCAGAAAGGGCTTCAAATCACTCTTGTTTAAGGAGAGCTAACTGGTGGGATGTAAACACACCTAACAAACCAATAGATCAAGATTAACTTTTATGCTGAGCCACTTGACATCTCTAGAAATTACTTACTGTTGAAGTTTGGTCCTTATAGAAAATAACGATCCAATTATTTTTTAAGTGAAACAGAGCTGTAGGAAAACCTTGATACCTCCACTTGGGAATTTTGTTTAAAAGAGAAAAGAAGAAGAAGGAGAAGTGAGCCATAGCAATATTAAAGGGAATGCTGTGTGTGTGGCTGAAGGACGGGAGAGTCAGGGGGATTATTACATTTCAGCTCTTGAAAGGAGAAGCAGTGTGGTACATACCAGGACTTTGCTGCTGGTTTTGCTGTTTTGCTGGTGGTGCTCTGAGATCAACAAAGCAGATGGGCAGCAGGGCAAAGTGGCCCTAAAAAATAGGTTGTCTTGAGTACAGTATCTTTCATTTGTAGATGTTCAAGAGGGTAATACAAGTCCTTGAAATGAGTGGAAATGCTCCCATTGACTCCAAAAAGCTTTGCTTCAAGCTTGGCACTGCTCATCTCACCACCCTACAGGCACTCTGCTCTTCCCAAGTGTGTGGATCTGGACAGGTCAGCCCTGCCCATCCCCTTGGAAGGTGCACAGGCATCAGGGTTGAGATCTTACCCCTGCCCCTTGATGCACACAACCCTCCATTTGAAAAAAAGATGTGGAAACAGCACTCGTGTCCCAGGGTCTTTGCCTTTTTTCACTTCCTGACAGTCCACTGCGGGTTGTGGGGCTCTGACACATTGGTGTGGTCTCCAAAGTGGGACAGCAGAGACCCATTTGGTCCTTGGGGTCTCTGCAGTGTAGGTGCAACTCATGCACTTCAGCTCAGTCCTTCTCAACTGGACTTGGAAACATAATAATAAACAGCAGCAATCAGTGGGGGTTTTGTTGTTGAGGTTTTTTAAAGCAAAACCAGAATTGCTAATACTCCACAAAAACATTGTTTTTTAAGTGTTGCCACGTCTGCGCTGTGCCACATTGGAAGCCTGGATGGGAAAAGCAATGGGAAATGCAGGATAAGAAAGCACCACCATCTAGGCCAAGCACAGCAATATAACATCACTCCAGCAGTAATGACAATGGAGAAGGAACAGAATGCTGTCAGGGAATAATGGTGTCCTGCTGGCAGCTAAATATGAAAGCCAAAGCAGAGACATTTATAAAATAAACAAGCATCAGGGAAGATGAGACTTTTATTACAGAGCAGGAAATAGTGATCTTTAACAATGGTCCATTTCAGTTTCTCTCATTGTTACAGAAATAAAGTGGTGTAAATGAATGCTTTGTCTCATGTATGATTTATTGTTCCTCAGGCAATTACTGGACTGCATTCAATCTAGCCTAGGGGAGGGAATTGCACGTCATCTGACCAGAGGGCAGCCTGTGGGGGCAAGCAGGCCAGGAGGGGACATGGTTTGTGTCTAAGCCTCTGAGCACCACCAAGAGCAGCAGGCCAGGCTAGCTCACATCCACACACGCCATCACAGGCTTCGCGTGACGACAGAAAGTTGCACTGCAGCACCGTGACATCATTTTGGTGGCACAGCCTGGTTAGGCACTTTCTGCACCTCACCCCTGCAGATCATCCTGCTGTGGCTGCTTGTCCCAGTGGTGCCAGCTGAGGAACTGCAGGGGGAAGCAGATGGAATGAAACAACCCCCGGAAAATGGCTGTGTCCCCCCGGCTGGAGTCCTCGGTGTCACTGTGGGATCAGCTGCACAGATGGGGACAGAGCTGGAGGGACAAGCACAGGGGGGTGCATGGAGATGCAGAAGGGGCCAGGAGATCCCTGTGTAAGGAGTAATTTTGCCAAGGAGAGGGTGAGGCAGACCATACCCTTAGTAAGAGGGTGAAATTACATTGAGGCTGTGACATAAAATGTACTAGCCTGCCACAGAAAGCTCCCACATGCTGCCGTACCATACATTTATTCTCTGTGGGGTACCAGCTCTATGTAAATGTTTCATAGAGGAAACAGCAGAGAAAGCAGCTTGGGGCAGAAGCAAACAAATTTCCAACTTCTCCTATCATTTCAGAGGAAAAAATAAATCTGCAAGAAAGATTATGCTGTTTGCCGTCAAGGTGTCAAACAAGGGAAAAGAAAAAGAGCAAGAATTTGGATATAAATGAGTAGTCAAGGTGCTGCCTGGAATGAAGCCCGAGCTAAACTCACACTCTTTTATTAACCTTCTGTAGGGAAAAAAAACCCCAACAAACCCCAAAACACCCACATTAAAAACACAGTAGGGTCATGGTGACAGGAGTCCAGATGAAGAAGAGAGAACACATTTAGTTTGTCAGAGGGATGTGTGACTTACAACAATTGGATAACACGAAACAGAAAGAAAGAAAATAAAGCTGACCACCAGAAAACATTTCTTAGTAACCTCTTTTTAGTGTATTTTCACACTTTCCTGAGCTATCTGTTGGTATAACAACCTCTGGAGACTGCAGAATAATTCCTACTGGCTATTTTTAAATTTAAGGCTGGACTGAAAACTGTAAGAAAATGTTACTGAGTGAGGATAGATTAAATAGCCTAATAGACCATTTTCCTCTCTAATTTCCATTAAGGTGATTAGCTGGAATGCTGCTTGCAGCATGTTAGTAAAAAACACTGGAAACACGGTCGTAGAGTGGATCCAGTATCCTAAACTAATGTTTGTAGTAATAACAGCGATATAAAAATACATCCCAGGTATTTTATTACTCTAGTTAATGCCTGAGAGAATCACAATATTCAGCACACGCATCTTGCAACACTCCCCAGGAGAAGAGATTTGTATCAACTCCTTAAAAAGAAAAGGAGCAAATATACACAGGGATTTGGTTGTGTGGTGTGCTAGGGCAATCAGGAAAATGAATCTGAATTAACTGAAGCATGAATTTAATTTGGATCTTTCTGCCAAGTTGCGTTTTGCACATAATCCTCATTCAGAAGGGAAGTGTCTTCCATTGAGTGCAGAGTATCAGGCTCTCGCCGCGTACCTGTTGACATCGATACCCATTAGCAGTTTACAGTGGATTAGTTGCACTGTCCTGTGACTATTAAACAGAGAGTTTGTTTGTATTTTTCTATCGCTTATGGTTTGGCGGGCAAGCTGCCAAGCATTTTAGAATTAACTACACGAAACCATCACCACCTCGACGGTGGGGAAAAGAGAATCGAGAGGGCTCCGTTGGATTCCCCGGTCCTGGAGAACCATAACTCTCATGGTGTGGCTCGGATGGCCAGGGGCCAGCTAGCTGAAAAAACTGTGTCAGATTTGCGTGTTAAATAGATTACGGGTGTACATTAAAATGCCTAACAGCCTTGGGGTGATGGGCAAAGTTAGTGCTTTCAAATAACTTCTCTCGTTAAGGCAATACTCCCAAGTACCTGCCAGTTTACCTGCTCCCTCCTTGTGGTGCTCCCTGCCCTGTGCGGCAGGAGCGGCTCTTCCTCTCCCCGCATCCCGCTGCACCGGGCGCCAGCCGGAGGAAGGGGATGCTCTAAGGGACTTCTTCATTGGGAAAGTGGCGTTCGATGCTTGGTGTTTATAGCTTTGTTTTAAACTGTGCTGAATTGGAACTACGGGAGAAAGAAAAGGGAAATGGAAAAGAGAAAGGAAATGGAAAAGAAAAAGGAAATGGAAAAAGGAAAGGAAGAAGAGAAAAATAAAAATAAAAATAAAAATGAAAATGAAAATAAAAAGAAAAAGAAAAAGAAAAAGAAAAAGAAAAAGAAAAAGAAAAAGGAAAAAGAAAAAAGAAAAAGCGAAAAGAAAAATGGAAAAGGAAAAGAAACAGGAAGACGGAAAAAGGAGGAAAATAAAAACTAAATGAGAAAGGAAAAGAATAAGAAAGAGAAAGAAAAAGAAAACGAAAAAGCAAAAGGAAAGGAAAACGAAAAGGAAAAATTGCTGTGTGGAAAAAAAGAGAAGGGGGCTAGAGAAACAAAAACCTGCTCTGCAGTGTCGGCGGTGCCGCCGCCCGGCCTGACGCCGCTGCAGCCCGGCTGCTCTCGGGACAGGGAAAACCCGAGTCCCAGAGCGGGGTGGGAGCGGGATCTCCCCCGTCCCACTGCGGCCCGGCAGCCGCTCCGCCGGCTCCGCGGGGCGGCCGGGCCGGGATCGCAGCCCCGGCGAAGGGAGAGCGGCGGGGCCCGGGCCGGGCGCTGCACTGGCCCGCACGGGCGGAGGGAGCGGGGCCGGAGCCCCGGGGCGCAGCCGCTGCGGAGCCTCCGCTGGCTCCGGGCCCCGCGGAGTGCAGAGGGAGCCGAGCCCGGCCCCGGCCACAGCGGCCCCGCTCGCCACCCTCGGGCCGGTGCGGGGGGATCCGAGACCGCCCGCAACGATGCCACCCCGGAGCCGCCCTGCCCTGGGGAAGGCCCGTTCAGGCACGGCCGTGGGACACCGGGCACGGCAGTGGGACACCGGGCACGGCCGTGGGACACCAGGCACGGCAGTGGGACACCGGGCACGGCAGTGGGACACCGGGCACGGCCTCGGGACACCGGGCACGGCAGTGGGACACCGGGCACGGCCGTGGGACACCGGGCACGGCAGTGGGACACCGGGCACGGCACCGGGACACCGGGCACAGCCCCGGGACACCGGGCACGGCACCGGGACACCGGGCACGGCAGTGGGACACCGGGCACGGCACCGGGACACCGGGCCCGGCGGCGCCGTCCGTCCCCACGGGGCTGCCGCGGGCCGGCGCCGCCCACGCGCGCTCCTCCCACCCCGCGCTCCCCACGCGCGTCCCGCCTCGGCCGCGCTCCCCGCGCGTCCCCCGCACGTCCCGCCTGGCCCGGCGCCCCACGCGTGCCCTGCCCTGCCCTGCCCGGCCCGGCCCGGCCCGGCCCGGCCCTCGGGAAGGGAACGGATCGTGCCCAGCGCGGCCGCCGCCGGGGCTGTGCGGCCCCGCTCCCCGCGGGCAGCCGGGGGTACCGGGGCTATTCCCCCGCCAGCCTCCCCCGGCACAGCCGCTGCCGGGCGGGCGGAAGCCGCAGAGGTTTCTATTCAAGACATAGGCACAATGGGGAAACAAAACCCCTTTTTCCCTTTTTTTTTTTTTTTTTTTTTTTTCGTGCGTGCCACCTCCCAAGATGGAGCGGGATTAGGGCTGCGAGTCCCCTGCACACGCTGGAATGGGTTCCCCGTTCCCTGCCTCTCCCGGCCGGGCTCGCCCGCAGCGCCGGCTCCCTCGCTGGCCCGCAACGCGGCCGGGAGTCACCGAGAACTGTGAGGAATTTATCTCATGGCACCTTAGGAAAACCCTGGGCTTGCGTTTTATTCAGCTGAGGGGAAACTAGGAATGGAGAGATAAATGTCAGGTTGAGTTCGTAATTTTTCCTTTATCTCGTTGTAGAGTAAGAGTATAAAGCATGTTTTTCATGACAGGAGAAGGAGGAAAAGAAAAGAGAAGAAACAAAAAGAAAGAAAGTGCAGAAAGGGAAAGAGAATGAGAGAGAGAAAGAAAGAGTAAGAGAGAGAGAGAAAGAAACGAAGAAGGAAAGGAAGGAAGAAAGAAGGAAAGGAGGAAAGAAAAAAGAAAAGAAGGAAAGAAAAGAAAAGAAAGAAGGCAAGAATGAGAGAAAGGAGAGAAAGAGAGGAGAGAGAGAGGGAGAGGGAGAGGGAGAGGGAGAGGGAGAGGGAGAGGGAGAGAAAGAAAGAAAAAGAAAGAAAGAAAGAAAGAAAGAAAGAAAGAAAGAAAGAGAAAGAAAGAAAGAAAAGAAAAGAAAAGAAAGGGAGAGAGAGAGAAAGTGCAGGAAAAGGGGTAAATATAGAAAACAAGGAACGATGCTTTAACGTGTTCTTTGACAACTGAAATGAATTAATTTTTCTTGATCAAATACAAGTTTAAGGAATTTTGCGAACCTTCATGGCACATTTTATTCTCTCGATAATGTGACATGCACATGGGAGCACAATTAAAATCCGTTTAGGTGGTGGTGGTTTGTTATTTGGAAGTATTGCCTGGCATCTAAAAACCCAATTCGATATTAAACAGTTTAGAATCACTGAACAATTAAACGGATTTTTATTTATTTTTAAAAACTTTTGGCAGTTTGCCGGTTGCTTTAAAATCTTTCCCTGTAACGATTGGTCGAATTTTACCTCGAATGAGACACGGTTTTGAAAGATTTGCTTTTGCTTTATTTATTTTTTTTTTCTTTCCGCATAGTCGGTGTCAGTGCTGGTTTCTGAAAATCAAAAAATACTGATTTTTTTTTTCCCCCCTCGCATGTTCTCTGTAAAATTGTTTTCTTCTCTGTCGTCGACGGTCTTTGGGTACCACAGCAGCGCAGGGAGCGTGGCGGAGGATAAACGAACGGAATTACAGAATATTTTTCGTGTAAAGGAAGGAAACCTTATATAGAACAAACCGAATCGCGCCATCAGACGTTGCCGATGATTTATTTGTGCCGATTCAAGAGTTCGATGGGGCCGAGGGACACTGCAGATACACAGCCCGGGCGCTCCCCCGGCACCTGGCCCGGCGGTCCCAGCACCGCCTCACGCCTGGGATCGGCCTTTTGTTCCCAGGATTTTAGACCGGAGCTGCGCCCACCTTTTTTGTTATTTTATTATTTTACAGGTAGTTTGGAAACCCAGAATAAACAGAGTTCCGCTCCCAATAGAGGCTTAACAACAGCCTCTCCCCAAAGGCAGCTTCGTGGCTCCTTCCACGGCAGGCAGAGGTTTCGAGGAGAGACCTGCGAGCCGGCAGCCCCAGCTCAGCCCGCAGGACCTGCCCCGGCTCCATCCCCGCCCTCAGGACCTGCCCCGGCTGCCAGGACCTGCCCCGGCTCCAGCCCTGCCCGCAGGACCTGCCCCGGCTCCATCTCTGCCCTCAGGACCTGCCCCGGCTCCATCCCCGCCCTCAGGACCTGCCCCGGCTGCCAGGACCTGCCCCGGCTCCATCCCTGCCCTCAGGACCTGCCCCGGCTCCATCCCCGCCCTCAGGACCTGCCCCGGCTGCCAGGACCTGCCCCGGCTCCATCCCTGCCCTCAGGACCTGCCCCGGCTCCATCCCCGCCCTCAGGACCTGCCCCGGCTGCCAGGACCTGCCCCGGCTCCATCCCTGCCCTCAGGACCTGCCCCGGCTCCATCCCCGCCCTCAGGACCTGCCCCGGGTCCCAGGACCTGCCCCGGCTCCATCCCCGCCCTCAGGACCTGCCCCGGGTCCCAGGACCTGCCCCGGCTCCATCCCTGCCCTCAGGACCTGCCCCGGCTCCAGCCCTGCCCGCAGGACCTGCCCCGGCTCCAGCCCTGCCGCTCCCCTCGCCGCCGCCGGTGCAGCCAGCTTAATTTTCTTTATTTTCGCTTCATTTTCTTTATTTTCTCCCTAGGCTCGGGCGGACAGCCATCCCTGGCGTCTCCGGGCCCGGCCGGGCGCACATCGGGGCCGGGCCGCGGGTGCGGCGGGGCGGGAGCATCCCCGGAGCCGGTGCCGGTGCGCCCAGAGCCGCCCGCGGCTCCGCGCCTCTCCCCGACACTCCCGGGTACGACAAACTGCGAAACCACGGGGCAGCAAAGCCACCCTGGCGCCCTCTCCCAATCCTCGGAGTGGAAAACTCAGAGTGGGGGACCCAAAGCGGAGAGCCCCGGCTGGCCGGGCTCCGGCGGCCCCAGCCCGAGGGCGCTCACACCGGGCAGCGGCCCCGGCGGGGGGGATGCCGAGGAATCGGCGCCTTCTTCTTCTCCCGTTCCCCTGCCGCCGTCCCCCCGTCAGGCAGGGGTGATGCTCTGGCTGCTTCTCCTGCTCTCACCCTCTCGTCCCCCCGGCGCTGGGCGCTCCCGGTGGCGGATGCTGCGGGCTGGGGACGGCACAGCACCTTCACCCCACAGCCGCGGCAGCGGGGAGCGCGGGGGGTGACAGGCAACACCACATCCCGGGGGGTGACAGGCAGCACGACATCCCGGGGGGTTGCATCCTTTCCCTCTGGCTTTCAGGGATCCTCGGAAACCTTGCTGCTCGGGCACGGCAGTGAGTTTTTACCGGAGCCTCTCCTCTGGGCAGGGTGAGGGTCCTTCCAACACCTCCCAGGTCAGTTTCTGCAGAAATGTCTAAATGCAGGAAAAGCCTCTTTCTTCCCATTACATGCACACTAAGGGTGGGGGAAGGAGGCTTTTCCAGAAGGGATGAAGCCAAGGAACCCAGCAGAAGGTCAAGAAGAGCATTTGCCCCAGCCAGCCCTCACTCCCAGCAATGAGGGTACCATGCTGCACTCTGCTTGACTGGGGAAGTAGATTTGCTGCCTCATTCCTTGTAGTAGAAACAGCCCCCTCATCTCTTCCCTGGCAGAGCTCCTGGGCTCAATAATTTTGCTCCCATTGGTCACAACCGTCTGAAAGTGAAAAGTTTCCTTCACACCTTCATGGGGAGCACTGTCAATGTTCAGTGACAGCTTGGAGGAGATGGAACCCTCTTGTCCCCACCCAGGAGGACACAGAGAGGCAAGCAGAGCCACAGGCAGGCCTTTCCCATGCCATGAAGACTGTGCCCTCTTAGCTGACCCATCCGGGCTTTGCAAGCAAACAGCAATTTTCCTCCCAGCAGGGAGCACCACCCTGCCTTGCCCATCTCAGCATGGAAATCTGTGTGTGTGTGTGACACCAGCCCCCGTTCCATCCCCATCCCAGTTGCTGGAATGCTGAAATGTCTTTCAAACCTTTTACTCCTTGCTCCTCACTTGCCCAGGCCAAGACTGTAAACTCAGATGCTGTTCCAAGGAGAGCAAACAGGCTTTACCTTCCATCCCCACCACCTGTAACCCAGTGACTTTCCCCGTGGGACCCATGGAAAGGATCAATGGGAAGAGTGGTTGGTACCTGCTGGAGCTGTCCATTGTTTGGATGTCTGTATCCCAAATTCCTGTCAAAGTGCTCATGGGCAGATACCTGAGCAGAAAATCTCCAGGAGACCTTCCCTTCAGGAAGGGCAGCTCCCTCCCTTCCTCCCCCAGGGGATTCTGAGTGACAAGGATGAAAGGAGAAATTGGGTTAATTCCCCAACACCACCTGTCAAAACATCCACAACCTCTTCCTAGCCCTTCCCACTGCTGTGAAATGATGATGCTTCACTGCCTGGAGCTGTGTCTGGCCCAGGGAGGAGCTCTCCAAGACTCAGTGGCAATCCTGGGTGTGCACCTGGTGATTTCCAGTCAAGGCACAGCCGGCCACCTCAGCAGGTCAGGGACAAGCCTGGCTAGAAGCCTGTGCTGGGTGCTTGGGAGCACACAAGGGGGCGGGAGCTTAAAAGAAGACTTGGAAGAAAAAATAAGGTTGTGATGGAGGTATGGTTTATGGACTCAGGCAAGCACCCATGATGGTAGTTTCTTACTCAAAACTTCTCTTCTCTTACACATGAGGGAGGATGTTGCAGGTACACTCACAGCTCAGAGCTGTGGAGATTTCTCAGCCACACAAATTGCAGCAGTTCCTGGGAAACATTGCTGGTTTGGGCTTGGGCTTCTCTGCTTTCCTTGCAGAGGAAAGAAAATGGCTTGAAAGGGCAGAAGACATTGCATGAAAAGAAGAGAAGGAACTAGAAGAAGTGTCTGTGTAAGAGGGAATGGTTAAGGTGCCATTCCCAGAAGACCTTGGGTAACTTCCCAAAGAGCAGAGAAACCAAACCCAATTGCCTTTCCTTCCAAAACACCTGGGAATCCCCACCAATGTTATTTAACAGAAGATTTTATCCTGACCCCAGCCCTGCTGAGTCCACAGGTACCAAGGCATTATAGGCTTTGGTTATGGCTCTTTCTGATGTTAAGCATTCATTCCTAAACTTATCCAAAGGAATACAGTGAGGAAAAAAGAGCTTGATCACAAGCAAGCTAAGCTCCACCTGCTCTATTAGGCACACCAGTGTTTTTTGCTAAGCATCAACAGGTTAAGAAATAAAATGCAGGCTTTAGAGAACTGTATTTAGATTTACAAACAACACTGTAACTGGATCAACAGGCTATAATTAGAATTTAATAATCCAAATGGAGGAGTAATATGCCCACTGCTTGAAAAATTGGAGCCTTTCTTCTGCAGTTCTGAATATTCAGCTCTGCAGATTGGACTCCAACTTGCTTGACACAATTACTGTCCTAGTGAGGTGAACACGTTACAAATAAGAACAATAAGATCAACAATAGTTTAAGTCTAATACCATAAACAAAGGAAATAATCAGAACACCTCTTGCCCCAGCGCAATCTGTACAACTGGGATGGCAAATTAGCATGGTTATTAGAAAAAATACACAAGAAATGCTATATTTTATGGACTTTTGGAAAGGCTTTGAGGCTGAAAAATATTTTTCAGGCAATCCCATCAGGTGCATTGATGACTTTTAGATTCAGTCTTTGCATTTACTTCTAAAGCCTATATGGGCCAGGGGTGACACAGCACAATTGATGGATGGGGAAAAAATAGTCCTGTGTAAGCCAGATTCCCCTCACATCACACTCAAAGTGTTTAGCCTGAGGTGTGTAATTAAGCAAAGGTTAATCCAAGAAACTCAACACATGTGTGACAAAGCAGAGACAGTCCCCAGGCTGTGTTGGTGTCACAGCAGCCTCTGACAGGACTCAGGCACAAAGCAGAGCCCTGGCCAAGCTCCTGGCTGGGACTGCTCAGTGCTGCAGCTCAGGCCAGTGTCCAGTCCCAGACATTAAAAGGAGACCTCCCCTCTTATTTTGCTTGCTAAGAAGGCATCAGAAGTGATCACCCGCCTGGCTTGAGGTAGGACTTCTTCCCAGTCTTTGGCCAAGCTGGCATAAGGCAGAACTGCTTCCAAAGGGAGATGCTGTGGTGCTGCCATCCGTGGCATCCGTGGTTTCCTGAGTGCATCTGGGATCTCTGCTGAATGAAATGTGAATGAAACAGTGGCTCAAGGGAAAGGGAGTCCTAGCAGCACTGATCCCTGGGCAAAGAGAAGGGACTGCAGAAAGGAAAGTGTTACTTAGAAAAAGTTTTTCTGCTCCACAGTTTTTACCACAATAACAGATATATTTTCCCATTAGGTTGAGAATCCTGTTTTAAAACTCATGCCAAAATCCCAAGAGTAGACCATGAAATATTACATCCATGTGGAAATAAACCATGCATTATTAACTTTCATTTTATATGGTTTCATTTCCATAGGGCAGGAATAATCAGAAAAGGGATTTAGCCCAGAAGGTGATTGGAAGGATACCCTAAGTCAAAAATTCAGTTGAGAGGATGAGATCAGACAATCTCTACTGAGACCCTTGTCAGAAAGGATCGATATTCTCTAGTCTACTTTAAAATTGTTACTTGATTTCTTTACATGCTCTGACTAATATTTGTCTTCTTGTAAGGGCTAGATGTTTGCCAAGAAAGTACTGACATTGTGAAGTGTTTAAAGAGACTTCAAGGTGAAAGATTATGCACATCCAGTGAGCTAGAGGTGACTAAAGCAGACATAGCATGAGGATGAATGTTGGGCTCTGAGCCCTTCAGGCATGCCAGGAACACCCAAATTATCCCTGGGTGCTGGTATGAGCATCCACTCTGCTGGGCTGGCTTGAAGTTGTGCAAAAATCAGCTGATGGGAAGAGCCATGGCTTCTGGCTGAGGGTGTTTCTGAAGGAAACCAGGTGTTGCCTGGGACATTGCTAGCTCTGAAACAGGCCCAGGAGCTGTCATTTTGGCTGGGGCTGTGGGAGCTAAAGGAACCAGCTGAGTATGTTTAGCTGCTGCCTCCTGGGGCAGTAAGGACTGCACCAGTTCTCCTGCATCTTTTGGGACAGAGCCATGCTCCAATTTAGGGACCTTGCAATGCACATTCCTTGGAGCTTGTCATCATTGCATGTGCAGAGCTGAAGCTTTTCTTTCACAGATGGCCAAGGTTCCACTCTTGTGTGCCCAGGCAAGACTGGAACAGCAGCATGAGAGGAGAGGTTCTCTACCACTGGCAGCCTGCAGGGCTCTGTGTGACAGTGGGGAGATCTGGAGAGAAGGATGAGAAAGGAGATGGCAAGGGAGGCAGAGCTTGTAGGCTCTCATGATGTCTCTGCTCCCCTTTCATCTCATTCTAATTTAGAGATCACGCAGTGAGTGAGATCCAGGTGAGATTCAGGGGAAGACTAATGTTATAACAAACTCCAGCTTTTTATGGTTAAAATGACACTCCTCAAACTAGCTGGATAGCTGCAGGCTATTCCCCATAGCTGTACTTCCAAACCTCTAGAGATTTTCTTTCTCACTCTCCTCCCATTGCCAGCAAAACCAGGGGCTGCTCTTTGGTGTGCTGCAAACAAGAGTTCTAAGGAAAGGAACCAGGGTGCCCAGGAGAGCAATGGTGAGCACACCAATGGCACAGTGTCTCCAGTGTACCTCACAATACCCAGGCAGCTGCCTGTCCTCTTGTTTCGGATTGCAGCAGCTGGAAATGGTCTGAAGAACATCCATCTGGTCAACTGACCCAGCACTGACAGATATTCCAGTGGTAATCCATAAAAGAGTGTGTAAGGGAGGTCCCAAGTGATTACGTTTGTGTTTGTGTGTATTTGGTGTCAAGAATTCACCAGCATATTTGTAAGAGTGCACTGACAGCACAGAATCTTAAAATCATAAAATTTTGATTTTGGGGGTTGGAAGGGACCTTGAAGACCAGCAAGTTCCAAAACCCTGCCACGGACAGGGACATCCTTCACTACACCAGGCTGCTCAGAGCTCCATCCTTGAACTCTTCCCGGGATGGGGCATCCACAACTTTCCTGGGAAATCCGTTGCTGTGCATCACCACAGCAATTTGGTGTGTAGCAATTTCCCCCCAAATATTTATTCTAAACGACTATCTTTCAGTTTGGAGCCATCCTGCCTCATCCTTTCACTCCATGCTTTTGCAGAAAATCCCTCTCCATCCCTCTTGCATTCCCTGACTCACTTTTCAAAGGAGTTTGGACCACGGTGATGACACGCTGCAGAGGCTGAGCAGGCTGCCAGAGGTGCTGGGTGTCCCTGAGCCCTCCTGTCCCAGTTTGGAGCTGCTGGAAGTGCTGGGTGTCCCTGGGTGCTCCTGGTCGCTGTCACAGACCCTTAAGAGCTGCTGGGTGTCCCTGGGCCCTCCTGTCACAGATCCTTTGGATCTTCCAGAGGTGCTGGGTGTCCCTGGGCCCTCATGTCACAGTTTGGAGCTGCCAGAGGTGCTGGGTGTTCCTGAGGCCCTCCTGTCACAGATCCTTTGGAGCTGCCGGAGGTGCTGGGTGTCCCTGGGTGCTCCTGGAGCTTGCAGACCCTTTGGAGCTGCCAGCGGTGCTGGGTGTCCCTGGGCCCTCCTGTTCCAGAGCCTTTGGAGCTGCCGGGTGTCCCTGGACCCTCCTGGAAGCTGTCCCAGACCCTTTGGAGCTGCCGGAGGTGCTGGGTGTCCCCGGGCCCTCCTGGATCTCGCAAACCCTTTGGATCTGCCGGAGGTGCTGGGTGTCCCTGGGCCCTCCTGTCACAGTTTGGAGCTGCCAGAGGTGCTGGGTGTTCCTGGGTGCTCCTGTCACAGATCCTTTGGAGCTGCCGGGTGTCCCTGGACCCTCCTGGCCACTGTCACAGACCCTTTGGAGCTGCCAGGTGTCCCCGGGCCCTCCTGGCCACTGTCCCAGATCTTTTGGAGCTGCCGGGTGTCCCGGGGCCCTCCTGGAGCTCGCAGACCCTTCAGAGTTGCCGGAGGTGCTGGGTGTCCCTGGGTGCTCCTGTCCCAGATCCTTTGGAGCTGCCGGGTGTCCCGGGGCCCTCCTGGAGCTCGCAGACCCTTCAGAGTTGCCCGGCTCCCGGCTCTGCTCGGCCCGCGGGCTTCGAGCTCTCTCTGGCGGCAGCACTCGGAACAGGCGGCCGGGCCCGAGCCCCTCCATCCCTCCTCCCTCCTCCTCCTGCTCCCCTGGCCAATTCCAGCCTTTCTCCTGGGAAACACTGCTGGAGGTGGATAACGGGCACCCCGCACATGTTTGCCGCCCCTCGATGAACTCCTGTTTCTTTCAAGGGCTTGGAAATGATCTCCTTGTCACAGAAATACCGGCTCGGGAAGTCCATGAACTGCGAATCGCTGGAGGGTAAGAGGCTATTCTGGGAAATGCCACTGCAGCTTGCCCTGCACTGCCGCCCTTTCCCGGGCAGCTGCTGCTGCAGGCGGAGGTGGGGAGCAGGAGTGGGTCCTGCTCCTACCTGGTGTGGTTTTCCATGCCCCTGTGCCAGGGCAGAGGGCACTGGCACACATTTGGGTCTTTGGGAGTCACCTTGCAACAGGATTCTGCAAAAAGAGATTTTTTTTTTGCCAAGGTGCAATCATAGAATGGTTTGGGTTGAAAAGGACCTTGTAGATGGTCTGCTTGTGACTTCCCTGCCATGGCGAGGGACACCTTCCTCTAGATCAGGTTGCTCAATGCCACACCCAGCCTGGTCTTGAACACTTCCATGGATGGAGCATCCACAGCCTGTTTCAGTGCCTAACTACCCTCAGAGTAAAAAAACTCACCCTAATATATGACCTAAACTCACCCTTCTTCACCTTAATGTCATTCTCCTTTATCCTTTATCCTATCTTCACACAGGGGTTTTTGGGCTGCTTACCCATCCCTCTGGCTATGCCACGATTCACCCTCTTTTGGGTTCCAGAAAAACTGTGTGCAGAAATCTTCTATAACCTAAGAAAGCTAGAATGTCTACAATGGCTTATTAAAAAAAAAAAAAAAAAAAAAAAAAAAGAAGAAAAGCTAATTCTGCTTTCATATCCATTAAACTTTTGCATGAGTTTAAAAGGAAACAGAATCTGACCAAATTCTGCTGCAATTCAGCTATATAAAGGCATTAAGTTGAATGCTTAATTGGTGTAAATGGCACATTTCTGCTATTAGTGTTGGACTGCAGACAGCCTCAGTTTCAAATTAATGAACAAAAATTCTGGTCATTTCAGAAGGGAGAGAAAGATTCAAATCTACAAAGGGCACTCCCCAAGATACTTTTGCTTATGTAAACATCTGACTGCAAGGAAGAAGAGAGGTTCTATGTACTGTTGGAACAAAATTTCAGTTACTGAAGCAGTCACTGTGTGTTTCCAGATGAGACCCACAACGTGTGGAAGGGAGATGATGGGATTTGTGCCCTTGCTCTGTGTTGTGCCTTCTGAGCCAGAGAAGCTGAGCTGCAAATGTGATGTGGGTCAGTTTAGGGGCAAGCATTTCACACAGCTGCTAAGGATGGCCTTCTGACAAATTATTCAGCATGGCGATCGGATATTTCCTCTGGAAAAAAAGAAAAAGGAAGTCATGGCACAGAGGCTGAGAGCTCCTGGCAGCTTTGGTGTGACCCCCAACAGCTGAAGTGAGCTGATGCCATGGGACTGTTGGTTAGAGATAAGAGCTGAGCAACAACTCTTGAAGAATGTGCAAGAAGACAGAAGAGATGGCTACCACTGCAGCTGTCCATCAGCAGGTAGGCTGGAAGAAGGAGGAAATGCAGTATTGTCCATAAGGCAGCTTGTAAAGAGATTCCATCTTGCCCCATGCTGAGGACTGCTGGCAGCTCCAATGTTTGGGGACCCTTGTTTTCCAGCCAGACCCCTGGATGTGGACACACCCTTTGGTTGAGACCTGGCTGCTGTGCTCCGTCCCCCTTCCCTCCTGTTGTTGGTGGGGCCAAGGTTCTCGGTGCTGTAGGACTCAGGAGGCTGTGCTTCTCCTCAGGACCAGCTGTGAGCCCTCATTCCTCCATGGGGGCATGCAGCCACCTCCAGCCCTGCCTGCTTCCCCCTCCATGTGTGAACCACCTTCAGGGCTCATCTGAAATCTCCTATATCTCTCAGCTGCTCAACATTTCATTTCTGATGTGTTTCTGATGTCCTTTTGTTTAGACAAATGACAAATCCCAGGAAGCCATAACCCAAAGCCCCATGTCTCTGAATAAGATGCAACCAGCTGTCTTTGGCTGCCTGGCAGGATTCAAACATTAACCCTCACTGAACTTCCATTCATCCTGCAGCTGAGCTGCCCCACCCTCACATCTCAAATTCCCAAGTGAAGGCCAATGCCATTTAGAAGGATTTCCCAGCAGCCTGAGCAGCAGCAGCAGCCTGGGTGCCAGGCAGTCTCGGGAAGAGCCCTGGGTAAATCCACAGGGTTCATTGCACTTGGGGCCCAGATGGCTCGTTTAGCAGTGCTAAAGGATTTTTCCTTGTGGAGAAAGATATAAGAAGCGACTTCATTCCACATGCAATTTTGTAAGATGTTCCTCAGAAAAGGTGGGCGGTTTTGCATGCATTTTTTCCCCAACCCAAAATATTTTGCAGGAGGAGCTTTCATAGTGTGGCCTTACTCAACAACGCAGGCAGGATCACATCATTGAGGAATTATGTCTTAAACTAATTAGATAGGTGAAGCTACAAGGGCCCAGAACCTGAAAGAGTGTCCCTCCACTAAGGGGGCAAAATGTTGTTTACTGATTCACTAAAAAGCATCTAAGTGCTATTCCCATGAGAGCTAAAACATTTAAAGGGTGAGCAATTAATGGTTTATTAATGGGTGGGACAGGATTTGAAAAGTTCATGTATTCCTGCTCAGAGCTAAAGGAAAACAGCAGAATTGAAAGAAATTTGAAGACAAGTGTCCACTCAATGTTGTCCCAAGGCACACCCATCTGTGAAAGTGTCTTCCACCCCCCAAATCCACAATGACTAAGGAGTGGTGAGATAATGGAGTAAAAACTCTTCAAAGATTACTTTACTCAAAAGGGGAAGAGAAATTGCTTAGTGTCATTAGGAAAACTGGGATGAAAACAAGTGATGGAAAATGTAGCCTGACACTCAAGAAACTCTGAGCCACCGACACGAAACTGTGCCCAGCCTGATTGCCAGGGAGAGGAGACAGAAAGAGGTGTCTGATTGTGGGCATCTCACAGACTCCTGCCTGTGGTTTATAAAGTGCCATGGATGACTGAGGGTAGAAAATGCTGTAAGCAGGATACTCTGGGGATTTACAGTCCTTAATGACCTCAGAGCTCTTCCAGATACACATCTGACCTCGATGTTATCTGTAATACTTGGCCAATGCTGCAGCCTGCAAAGGAAGACTTTTTATCTCTGCTCTCTCAGACTGAACTTGTATGTGACATTGGAAAGAAGATAATTTTAAGATTTTTTTTTTCTCTTAGTATTTTGTATGCTGAGACTTGAGAGTGTCTGTGCCTGTCACAGAGACAGTCTCACATGAATGCTGGTGGATATTTATGGCTAAAAGTTTGTTCTTGTATTTGGGATTTAAGATTCCCCTCTTTCCACCTGCTTATGTACATTTAATGCCACATTAATAGTAATAAGGAATGATCATTTTTAAGAGCAAAGTGGACTTGTCATCCTGAATCCATGTGGGTTTTATGCCAGCTCAAAGAAGTGCAGAATTGCAAATAAATGCAGTGTTGACATGAACCATGATGCTTAGCTCTCATGCAGCATATAATCTCACATACTCTAATGTTAATTAAATTCCTCAGAAGCAGCTTTCTGATCTCTCTACAGGGAGCTTGTTTGCCTTGAAATGAACTACTGTGCTGAGATAGTCTCCACTATACCAGCATTACGTTCACTACATTAACTCAGTAAAGACTTGGCATAAGACTTGTGGCTGAACATCAGTAATCCCCTTTGCTTATCTGGAAACCCAGGGCTCCTGCTCTGTGGGGTCTGGTGCTGGTGACTCGAGGTGACACCAACCTCTCTGCTTGTTCCAGCAACCTGAAATGGTGCCACAGCCCTCAGAGGAGTCATGCAAAGCAATGAGCAGGGACGTGGCTTTGTTTGCAAAGCCATCCCCACCCTGACTGAGAATTGTTGCCCTCTATCCACGGGTTTTGCTGGTGGCCCTTTAGAAAGGGTCTGGGAGAGTGTTGTCTGTCTGGAGCAGCTTCCCCTCCCAGCCCCAAGTGTATTCTGACTTGCCACACGTTTCAGAGAGCAGCAGGAGCAAAGTGGCTGACACAGAGCTCTGCTGTGTTGGAAACTTCAGCCTTGGAGCAGCCAAACCCTCCAGATGAGCTGCACCCCTGGCTACTGGGTGAGGCTCTGGGAGAGAGATGATGTTACCAGTTCCAGAGGGAAAAAAGCTAATATTTCCTCATTTTGGGGGCAGCTTGGCTTCTTCCAGGCTGTTGTGGTTGCTCAGGTTTGGGGAAGAGGAAGGCAAGGTGAAGTGTTTCTGCCCAGGGGATCAAGGGGCTGGTTAGCTTGTGAGCGACCAAAGACTGTGCTGTGTTTAATTACACCTCCCATTAAAGGTGTTTCCCTGTGACTTCATCCCTCTTGAAAAGAAAGAGGAGGAACAGAAACTAATACCCAAGCTTTGCTTGGTCCTGGGGCATATTGAGAGTGTTTTTCTCTTGTAAATTAAATTATGGGACCATTTGCTTGGCTTTGGTGTGAACAAAGAATGAAATAGGAAAATCTCCTATTCAGGGTGAGAGTCCTGAACATCTTTGAATCCACTTAGCATTCTGTGTAGTGTCAGGATGTTAGCCCTGAGTGCTCTCAAATATTCCCAGAGGTTGCAAGCTCAAGCACTCGACTCAAGCAAAAGCTGAGACTTTTAAAGATGGATACAAAGAAAACCAAACCTTCCCTGGGGTATCCAACACACCCTACTGCCAGTTTGTGCATTTCTCTCATCCCAGCAGTGTGAGGTGTAAGGGCTAAGAATGGGAGGTGTCAGGGGAATTCATATTCCAGGGCAATATGGAATGTGGGGTTGTGAGGGGATAAATATTTGCAGTGTGCCTTAAAAGCTGGTGTGGCTCATCTGGCTGGGTGCATTTGCTCTGCACAAGTGTCTTGGTCTGTGCTGGGGCTGGGTTTGGGCCAGCTCTGCTCCTGGGCTGAAATCCCACAGGGAGAGGCCTCAAGGAGCCCCAGAGCTGGGAGGGAGTGGGATAACCATTGTGGGTGGGAGGTGGGAGGACACTGAGGGCGCTAAAAGTGAAACTTCACTGACACCCCCCCCCAGCTGACCTCCAGTGGTGTGTCCTTATGTCAAATCTAATGCTCACACAGCCCTGAGATTGCTTTCTTAGTGCAGCTACTGCTGCCACTCATTTTTTGCTGTTTTGGGGTGCTTGGAGGTGATATCACTGCTATACCAAAACATTCATTTTCTGGGGGGAGCTAAACTTAATGCATTCTGGAAATACTTTCCAGGGGCCTATATTGAGGCAATGGATCAAATCTTCCATGATCCTTGTTAACATTCAACCTGGAATGGAAGGTTTTTAATTGTCCTTGTTGTTAATTGCTGCCAGGCTGAGGTCTCAGTTCCTCTATTAAACCATATTCCCATCAGAATCAATGCCAGGTGTAAATAAAAGCAAACCATTTAATCCATTGCCATTTATTTTTAAAAAGCACTGTCAAACTTCAGGTCACTTTGATTTTCTCTTAAAAAGGATGACATTACACTCTTTGTCAGTACAGAATGGTGTTTCACAGAGCAGGTAACACAGCAGGTCTTTGGCAACATAGCAGATGACTTAATGCAGGGAGAGTTTTACTGATTATTGAAAAACATTTCTCTCTGCCCAAACAAGGACCTTCTGGGTTTAACCTATGTAATTCAGAAATATCAGATAAAATAGCAATTTCATTGTAAGTATATATTTTTACTGGATTTATTTAACCTTGCAGCTGTGGTCAAAACCTTCCCTTTCAAGCAGCACCTTACAGAGCACTCACATTTGCCCTAATCAAAGAAATGGAAGTTGGGACAAGTGCAGGTTTGCTGTCCGTTAATGTGGATAGGAAATGTGTATTGCAAAAATCTCTCTCAATACAAGTACCAGTAACTCAATTTGGAATAACTTGTGGTTAGTGGGATTTGCTTTTAAGCAACTAAGTTCAAATATGTAATACAGCAATAGTGGGAAATGGTTTAGATTAAGCAAATAATGTAAAAATCATTTCTGGTTTTATTTTTATTAAATTTTCTTGTTGTCACAAGCTCAGAGCTTGATGCTGCAAATGGCTGAGAAGCTCCTGGGAATTGCTAAATACTTTGCAGCACCATGTGTAGGAGGAGGCTGAGAAGATTTTAAAGCACTTTGTGGAAAATATGTTTATATCTGAGTTGCAGATGAAAAACTGTGCAGGACAAACTGTATCAGAATTACCATACTGGCCAGTGAAAACCTTTTTTAGAACACCAGTGTGAATATGTAGCCTCAGACAGGGGCTCATTGCCCAGTACCCCATCTTATTTTTACAGCTGCAAGCTATTTGCAGTTCAGGGGGGTTGTTGAGCCCTGTGTGGTTTGTAGTCAGCACTAGTGACTGTTCTTCTAAATACCTCTCCATTCTCTTTCATGTATGGAAACCCAACAACCTTTGGCAAAGACCTTCCTAGCCATGTAAGAAACAATCCTGTTTTGTTTTGGAGCAGATTTCTGCTTTGCTCCTTTTGATGGTCCTCAAAGAGGCTGCAGAGAGCTGATCCCTCACCTACTCCCTCCAGAACTCCTGGCAGACTGAAGAGAGTTCCTCAATATTTTCCCCCCTGGCCAGTGGCTGCTCAGTCATTCTTTGTCTGAAAGCTGTCCACACCTTCAGCCATCCTTGCTGCTTTTGAAATTTTCCCAGTTTTTAACTGTGCTGCTTGAGAGCAGGGTAGCAGAGCCATGCTGACTCCTGCAGCTGTGTGCAGCCCGTGCATTTGGACAGTAATAAACAGATTTCCAATGTTTCAGTCCCCATTGTAACAATTCCCAGCATAAAGGACCCCAGATCTATGTACATTATCTCCAAGCACAACCTCTCAGGAAGTTCTGTTGCTTTGGATTAATTATGAACATTAGCAGTTTTTAACCCTGTGTTTCAGGTCAGTGGGGGAAAAAAAATAAAACAGAGATTGACTGCAATAAGAGGATTTAAAAATCTGTTGTCAAAAAGCAAGACTGAGCCAGCAAGGAAGATAACAAGAAAAATAGCAAGCACACAGGCTTATTTTTGTCTTAGCCCTAAAAATCTCTTATTTTAAGTGGAGTCTTGCATACTGGTGAACATAAACTATGTTCTGATCAAATTTACTGAGAATTTGACCTAGAATAAGTCACTGTAAACATGTAGGATTTCTGTGTGGATGTGTGGACTTCCTCCATACACATAGCTCAGTAGGTCTTGGCTGCACAAGATTGTTTCAATTTTTAATGAAAGATGCCTGGAGATAAAATATTTAATACCTCTTTCTTTAAAGTCCAACTCCTCTTACTACCACTACAAAAATTGCAAAGGGCAGTGATACTGCTTGTTGCTCCAACAAGTGTTTTAGAGCAAAAGATCTTGCTGTTCCTTTGTGTTTTAGAGTAAAGGATGAAAAGAAAGGCTTTATTTTTAAAGTTGGAAATAGTTTGCAAAGATCACTAACTCTGAACTGAATCTTGCAGTCCTGACTTACTAAGATCAGTGAGAATTTCACAATTGAAACTTCTATTTATATAGGAAGATGTTTTTCAAGTGAGAGCTAGGACTTGACTATTGACTATTTTTGACTTGACTATTTTTATTTTCTTTTTTCTCCAGAGAAAAAGAATTTAAAATTCAAAAGACCCTCTCCACAAAGAGTGAGTGGTATAGAGAGATTCTGTAAGCTCTCTGAAAGGGAAATTAATTGTTCTACTGTCTGCCTAGGGGTTACAATTAGAGCCATCCCCTTCTTTTGACTAATTTTAAGTGTTCCTGATTGTTTCTGGGAGAAATCTTTAAAGAACTCTATTCCTTACAGTGCACATTTTCCCTTCTGGGAGCTGGAAGGGTTTCTGCTCTATCAGTGGGAAGCTGCTGTTCAGGAGAAGGAACTTTAAGCACGAGTTGGCTCCAGTGGAAGCTGATAGGAGCTGGTGATCCATGTGCATTACAGTGCTGGCTGATCAATAATAATTCAGGGATAGAGTGGCGTGGCATCCACTGAGAAGTATTTCAGGGTTTGTGCTGCTTTTCCGTGGGGACTGTAGTGCAATCTTCACTTATAAAGACATGTGATCTGAAAGCCTGAGGCAGAACAATCCTTGTTTTCACAGGAGAAGCTTTTCTTGGCTGCAAAAGCTTTTACATCCTCATCTTCCTTTCTAAAAGCCGCGTCTTCTCCACAAAATTATATATTAAAAAAAAAAAAAAAAAAAGACGAGCTTAGGATGGCAACAACATCGCAGCCTCTGCAAGGTAAAACAACATGTAAAAAAATATTTTGGGCAGTGTTTCCTCATGCCTGCTTCATTGTGTCTCTTGTCATCTATGCTTTTCTTGGGGCTCTCATGTTTTCCCACATTGAAAGTACCCGGAAGGTCACAGTAAGTGAAGAATACAGAGCATTTCTGCGGGATCTGATGTGCCTCGCCAGAAAGTTACCAGGTATGTACTGGAATTTCAAAATGACTTACCTGCACAGGGAGCTATTAATTACTCTGCTTTTCGAATGAGTTTTTTTGCTTTTTAAAACATTCTTCAAAATACCAGCAGCTGATCCTGCAAACAGGATTTTCACTCTGCCTAGCTAATGACTGCTGGTTTCTTCTTTAGCTGTGATTTTTGATTGCAAGCTTCCCAGTCCTTGTGTCTCTGCCTGGACAGATTTTCCTGAGATGCCTGTGTTCTCCCTTTTTGCCAGGTTCTTAACGAGCAGCTGACATTCCTGTGGTATTTCCTGCAGTTTGCTGGGGCTGAATCCTCTCTCTCAGAAAGTTTTTCCAGCTGCCTCTTCCCTGCTCTGAGCTTCCCTGCCAGCCCTCTGATGATGGGATGCTCAGAGGGAGACAGGTGCAGTTCTGCACCCCAGACCCAGTGATTGGAGGGAGTAGAGGAGAAAAGAAGGGTCAGAAATCCTCCTGGATTTGTGATGGGGCTTGTACATAGGCTTGGAGTTTCACTCTGGTAGCTGTGCTGTCACAATGATCAATTCTGGGCAATTAAATAATGTAAATAATGTCCTTTCCAGCAAAGCCCAGGCACAGGGAGGAGGATGAAGGGTTGCAGGATTCACAGCAGGGCACTGGGCAGTGACATCCAAGTGGTTCATATTGGTTCCCTGCTGTTGAGCCCACATTTCTTGGTGTCTCTGGGTCAAAAGTAGACTAATCTCCTGGGAAGTCCAAAATGAAACAGGACATTCAGGCTGGAAGCTGCTTATTCAGTCATCTTGTCCTGTTTCTTTATATTTATAGTTTTTTTCCCTGTACTTTTATTCACCAAAGCCACTGAACCCACCTGATTTTTTCAGAGGTGGGGGTGAGAAGCTTGAAAGGGGAGGGTGAGAAGGTGAATATTTTTATCTTTTAAGAGAATATGAGCAAATCCTCAGCTGCAGTGTATTTCACTGGGGTAGCAGGCAGGCTGCTCCCTGAGTGGTGGTCTGCAAACACTCACTGTGCCTCCTGCTGTGACTGTGACAGATAACTGGACAGATAACCTGACAGAAAATGAGACGTTTAACCGCGACATCCATCAGCTTTTGAACACAGCTGACCCAGTCTGGTTTATCAACCCAAAAGAAAGATGGAATTTCTTTGGGTCTCTCTTTTTTTGCTGCACAGTATTCACAACTGTGGGTAAGTACAGAGGTAAAGTAACACCCTTCAGAATAAATTCCTGTTGCTGCTTTCTCCAATGAATTTCTTCCAGAGAATTAAAACCACCCTAAACAAGCAAACAAACAAGCAAACAAACAAACCCACCCCTACTAAACCCAAAGCCCAAATCTCTTTGAATTTTTCCCCTGAATATTGCTGATGAGTCTGCAAGTGGCTCTGCAAACACAGACTGCAGAGACATAGCTGAGTCACAGAAACAAGTCACAATTTAGTAATTAGTGGTGGTACACACTAATTAACTGCATCATTACACATATACTATAATATGTATTCATATATGATGTTGACAGAGCTATTGAACTAAAAAGAAATCTCCATTTTTCAGTCTCAAACCTTATCCTTCTCACTGTTGTGTGTCCTCTTGGGTAATGTTTTCTTCTCTGGAAAAGGTAATTCATAATACATATATTGTTTTTCAATTGCTTCTCAGTTACTTATGTCTAATTCAGCTTTGTTAATCTGTGGTTCTGTAATTAACCACTGTGTTCACATTTCTCTGGGTTAACAGCACATGATAGTGTTTAAGTCACACCTTTGAAATCTTTCAGTCTGACTTCATATTTCAAAGGAGGACCTAAATCAAATAGAAACATCTGCTCTGATTTTGGCTCCCTCTGCATTGCTAAATACAACTCCTCATGCTCATTCCCAAAGCTACTTTTATCCCTTTGTTAATCTTTCTCAAATGCTGGCAAGTACAGGCACTGTCTATCCAAATCTGTCATAATCAAAGCTGGGTGGGAAATATTCCCACAGCATTGTATCAATTTGCAAAGACATTTCTCCGCTGCAGGAGGATGTGCTCAAGATCCCAGCATGGGGATGCATCCTACTGTAAAAGAAAAACTGAACCTTAAAAAGAGCTTTCTTCTACAGTCCTTGTGTGCTGTGTCACAGCTCAAACCTCACACTCTCATCTCTTGGGTGACTGTTCAAATTCAGCTTCTTGCAGTTAAAGACAGAAGTCTGGGTGGCCAGAGACGCACTGGGGATGAGACCGAAATCCTCAGCCCTGTGAATATTTCCTGGAACAAACACAGCAGCCAAGAACTTTTGAAAGGGGATGTTTTATCAGAAAGCTTTGACTTTAGCAAGCTGATGAGAAGGCATATTGTGGGAAATGTCTTCCATGGGCGTATTTACCCACCTCCATTAACATGGGACTTGACAAATGTCCCCATACACACCGACCCAACAAATTTATTTCTAAGCTGCCAGTACTTTTTGCTTTCAGAGCACTGAGTATTAATGCATCTTCCTCAATTTTGATCTGAATTTTGATATCAGTAGAAAGCCTGGAATATTTGCTGCTAATAGATGGAATAGGTGGCTGTTTCCATTGCAGTGGGTTTGTTATTTGCAGAATCAGGAACTGATAAATCACCTTGGGATAGAATCAAATTATCTACCTTGAATTTTCTGGGAGAATTGGGTCATCTAGTCTGAAGTTTGATGGACTGAACTGCATCTCTTTGCTGCCTGGGGAGGCTGCCTAGTGGCTCAGCTGGGAAAGATTTCTGGATAGCTAAATTTAGGCTCAGGATAACTTTTAAGCCTGGAAACTGCACTAGGTATTTTTAATGCACAGAAATCAATTTTAAAAAGAGTAAATAAGATCACTCTATGCAATAACGACAGTAATCTTTCCCAAGTGCTTTGAGAGTTTCCCAGTTTGCCTGTGGGGAAGAGAGTGACCAAGAATAAATTATATTTCAGTGCCTCACAGCAAAACAGGGACTGAGGCTGGGTTCAGACCAAAAGCTGAGGCAGCCACAAGTGAAAACATGCATGGATGAAGAAAATGAGGGAAACCATATCTCAGCATATGAGCTGATAATCTGAGAGGTTAAGTACTTGGCCTAGAAGTTCCTCTAGGAAAAAATGGTCTTTGAAAGGAGAGAAGGAATACTCAATGTCTTCTGAAGGATGAAGAGAAAAATGGTTGATAAAATTTAATACAGTTCCTATAATACCAAATTTTCTCCCACCATAATGGAAAAGCACTGATTTACAGCTTGAGTTTCATATCCGATATGTTAGAGGAAGGAAATATAAATACCCAAATTGGATTTAGGGAAAAGGCATATCTTCTGCTACCAATTTTATGTATCACATCTCTCTCTTTCTCTTCTCATCCCCTTCTTATTCTTGTTCAAGGTTATGGTAATACCTATCCTGTGACACCGAAAGGGAAGTGTCTCTGTATGTTGTATGCTTTATTTGGGATCCCCCTGATGTTCTTGGTCCTGACAGACATGGGAGACATCCTTGCAACTGTCTTATCCAAGTCCTACAACGAGTTCAGGAAACTGCAGTCAAAAATTCTTGCCTCTAAACTCTGTTCTGGATCCCCATGCAGCAAAAGGAATGAACTGAAATCCAGGGAACAGTCTAAAATAGTCATCAACGAGCCCCTGACCATTATGGAAGTGCTGAGAAGTCAGTCAGGTGTGAAACAGGTCAAATATCGCAACGTGGAACTTTTTGAAATGTTAATTGCCAGGGAGAATGAAAACACCCAACCAGCAAGAAATAAAAGCATGGAGAGATGGAGTTCATGTCCTGAACTAGCCAGGGAAAAGACTGTGTCCAGAGTAATCAAGAATTTTGACAACATAGGAAAAGAGTTAGAAAAATTAGATGTGCCCATTGTGTTGATGGTGCTCGTTATCTTTGTGTACATCTCCTGTGCTGCTGCTATTCTTCCAAAATGGGAAAAAAAAATGGATTTTCAGGAAGCCTTTTATTTCTGCTTTATCACTTTGACCACTATTGGATTTGGAGATACAAAGTTAGAACATCCCAAGTTTTTCTTGTTTTTTTCCCTCTACATTATAATTGGCATGGAAATTGTCTTCATTGCTTTTAAGCTGGGCCAAGACCGCTTGATTGTCCTGTATAAAAAGGTGATTTCATTTTGTGCAGAGAAAAATATGCCATCAAAGAAAATATATCCAAAATAAGAGCAGTCATTTCTCCTTCACTTGTCAGCACTGGCCCCTGCAACGAGATGGAATTGTTTCTGTGCATTTCTGCCTTGGGCTGACAGGTGCCGTGTTTTAATCTGATTTCCTCTGAGAAATGACTGTGAAATGGCTGAACACTTCTGGAGGCACCTGGTGAAGGCATCTCCAGGGAAGACTTTGCAAAGGGGTCTCTTCTCCTGAATAATTACAATGCTGCCTGATGAAGAAGGTGAAGGCTCTCCTTGACAGTTCTCCCTGACATATTGTGCAAAGCTCTGACTTTCTGCAGCCTTTCTGTCCCTTCTCCCTCTGCAAGCAAATTCAGGAATTTTGTTTTCTGTACTTGTCCAAGCAAGACCCAGATCTCCTGTAAGGTCCTGTCCTGCCACCTTCTCTGCAGCCAGCTTGGCTGTGTCTGTCTGTCCTGACTGTGACACCCTGCTCGTCATCAGAGTGAGCTGGGGAGGAGAGGTGTGGACCCAGCTGCAGAGTGTGGCAAATATCACACCTGGCACAGATCAGGGAAGTGTCCCATGGAAAGGAAGGACAGAACATTTCCCCATCTCTGCCACCTGTCCAGAAACCAGTCAGAGAATTTCTCATCTGTTCAGGGCTGGAAGCACTCCTGCTCCATCACGGCTCAGGGTGTCTGTGCTCCAGTCAATGTGTGTCCCACAGGGCCCAGCTCCCGAGGTGCTCAGGGCAGGTTTTCTCCCTGGTGGTGTCTGGGGAAGGCACAGCAATCCTGGGGTGGCTGCAGCCCTGGAGTGGTGCTCCATGTCACTGCTGTCACAGGAGCCTGTGCTGAACACCAACCCCAGAGAGCCCCACTCCTCACCCCCATTTCACTCTGCTCCATCTCTGGGAGCTCCCTGACCCACCTGTCTCACCAGGATGTGGGGAGGATCCTCTAATTATAGAATTTTGGAGCACATTAAGATGAGAATATCATTGTTTCTTCAAGATGTTGCTTATATTATTAATAATTTAAATTGTCAGTAATAGCTTCTCATTAAATCAAATAATTTAGAATAAAATATATAATTCATATAAAAGAAATCGCTAACTTTAATTAACCATGTTTAACTTATGATGACATGCTTGCCCACTAAGTGTGAACATCTCTAGATAATAAAAAATGCTTGATTATTTACAGAATGTACAATATTCTCCATTAGCAAATTTACCAGTTGAAGCTGAGATTTTCAGAATATTTACATACCATCTTATGTCTGTTGCACTCCATGTATGTGGCAATATGTATTCAATCCTTATTTATAATTAGATGCAATTAAGCATTGATGATATGCAAGATATATAATGACTGATAGTAAATAGAGAAGTGTTTTATAAGAATAAAAATAAAAAATGCAGAACCTGGAAGAAACTTCAGTTAACTCTGTCATGTTTGCTGTGATTTTGGCCTTACATAGAAAGTCCCTCCTTTCATATCAGTATTCCCATATTACTTAATTTTGTGTCTTCAGATTAAAATCATTGTAGAGCTTTGGTACAGTGTCAGAGTTCTCAGAAATCAATGAAAAGATTTGCATGGATCAGATAACTGCACTTCCTGCCCCTCAAGGTTTTCCTTGTGATATTCTAAACCTGTCAACATTTTAAATAACTGGTCTGTATGTAATTTAATTTGTTTCTGTTACATCAGTGGGATCTCATTTATGGAGAGCAGTTAATCCTGAATTTATACCCTGTATATTTCTCATTGGCACAGTACCTTAATACCTTCCCATTTACTTTATGGATTTAGGGAATTTTGGCTGGATTTACAATAGAGATTCTGCACCAAATCATTCTAGTTATGGTCAAGGGATGGCAGTAAACAGCTTTCTTTCCTATACAACCTGTCAGTTAAGGGGAATAAAAATTGATTTATTAGGAGAGGAAACAAATCACATAACCATTACCCTCTATAAACCAATAATGCACCTGACTATTGAATATTGTGCACAACTCTGGTGCTTCACCTCCCAAAGGATATGTAAATTTGGAAAAAATTTATAGGTTAAGGGTAAAGGATGAACAAAGATAGGAAACAACTTCCATACAAGACATGTACAGGAGCTCTCTAGTCTGGAAAGAGGTGAGAGACTGATGGAGAGATGTGTAACATTACAAGGGCTCAGAAAAGGGGAACAAGGAATGATGGAATGATTTTCAAACATCTCTCATTATGAGAGCTGGGGCTGACAAATGAATCCCACGTGTGACAGGCTTAAGAAAAGAAACACAAAGAAGATAAAATGGTGCTTCACACAAGATACAGTTAAGCCATAGCTATTCCTTGTCATGGGAGGATGTGGCAATTAAAAGTTCCCATTAGATCAATGAGAGATGGGACAAAACCATGAAAGAAAAACAATAAAAACAATTAAATCCAAAGATAACAATTCTGGCTTGATGATCACTGAGTTCTAAATTGGGAGATTAGGAGAACCCTCTCTACAGATTTTGCTGTTCTTGTTTTCTTCCTTTGCAACCTGCTATGCCTCAGAGACAGGAAGTATTCTGTCCATCCTGTTCTGGCCTGATTTCCATGCCTGTAATGCATAGAAACACATTGCTACAGAGCTAAAAAGCCACTCAGCAAATGCCTGAATAGATATTTAGTTTCATATTTGTGTGCCAGGTAGGCAAACCAGTCCAGTCTGATTGTGCAAAACAAATCACCAAAACCTGTGATTTAGGCAACACCACACAACCAGTCTGCAGTAAAAGTAATGTGGTCATTTGGCTTGTGTCATGAACCTAAAGGAGGATGCAGAGTTGGACGCACATTGCATTGTCAGGTATAAAAATGTATTTATGTCTTCTGTTCAGGTGCACTGAAACAGTGATCCCACACAAACAGGAATATCCAGTTGGGAACCAGTTTCCAGATGGCAGAGCAGCAGCTTTGGGCTGACAGTGACACTGCAGAGCAGGATCTGAATGTAAATACAGTAAATATAGTCACAGCTATTGAAAATGAAACAAAGTAGTGATTAATGGCTCATTTAGTGCATAAATATTTGTGATTTGACTGTTCTTATCATGGACTAAGTCCTGGAAGAATTTACAGTCTCTGCCCACAGAAGCTTTTATTCAACAAAATTGACGTGGAGATCAGCTTTGTTTGCTTCAAAGCAGTACAAAATATTGCTTTTCATAAATTTTCCCCATCAGGATCTGCATGAGATGGCGGATTAGATGTGAGGGGCTTCATTGAAGAACTCTTCTATCAGGAAAGACGTGACTGATGGGGAAGGAGCTGCTTGATGTGTAACCCACAGCGGATATGAGTTATTACAGCCCCAGCTGGAGAGCTTTACAGATCAAATGCACTTGATGCTGAAGGATGCTGGATCAATCACCCTTGATTGGGCCAAGATGGCAGCTGTCACGAGCACTTAGGAGCAGAGGGCAGGGTATCCCTGCTCTGGGAATCACAGGGAAACAACCATGGGAATGAGTGGAAGGAGTGGAAAATAATCTTTGCGCAGGAGGGTTGGGAAATGACAGCAGCAGTGGAGGAAAAAGCCTCCACTGTGTAGACATAAATATGGTGAAGAGATGCTTGAGACTGAAAATACAGTGGGGGCTGGTTGCTGTGGCTTGGGAAGGTTTGTGCAGCCAGCTTAGTTGGAGAGCCCTTCTTAAACCAGCACAGTGGTCATGGGTGATGGGCTCCAGCACAGGTCTCACCACCAGCAGCCACAGCAGGGCAGAAAGTCTGTGCAAGGAATCCCCCTGAGAGATAAAACAGTGTCAGAAAGAAGATACAGGGTCTGGATTGAAAAGCCATTAATGAAACCATCAGAAACACTCCTCTCACCCTCTGCTTTGTCATTCAAAGGATGACATTTTGTTCACAAGCATCTTTTGCACGAGCAGTAATTCTGAGGACTCAGGAAATTCTTAATGGGATGTAGGACTTGTCATCTGTGTGCCAGTAATTCAGATGTAGTCCAGATTTTAGTGGGCTCCATTTTGATAACATCTGATAACACTTTGATGGCTTTTATGCTTTTTCAACTTGTTCCAGGTGGTGATGCACCCACATCACAAAAACACTGCCATATAATGAATGCTAATTGCATGTGTGGTGGCAGGCCCAGCACAGGCCAAGGCTGGGACTCCAGCTGGGAGCAGTCCCTGCAGTCCCCTTTGCTTCCAGGTTCCCAGCATACCTTGTGATCTGAATTTCCAGACCACAGGGAGCATCAAATGGAGCATGTGTGGCTGTTGCATGCAATCTGAGTGTTTTGTGAACCTAGAGGGATGGGTCTTATCATTTAACCTGCCTCTCTTAAATGAAACACTCTTTGAAAATTCATTATTCTTATATATAAGTAACAACAATATTTAGTTGTTGTTGTTATTATTACTATTATTAAGCAACTCCACAGGCTGCATTCAGCATATTCTGCCAGGACATGCTATATTCTAAGTCCAACTTTAGGTATTTAGCTGGGCTATATTTCCATTTCTTCCTCACCTTATGCACCACTTATAAGTAGAAAAAATATTTTTCAAGCCGTCTGACATGGCAGCCTGCATTTACATACAGAGCAAGGGAGATGAAGTTGCTCAGGATAAATTTCAATTGTTTCTTAAAGTACACAGGCACAGATAGCAGTAGAAATACGAGGAATTTTCTCCATCACTCATATAGCAAATCATAGCTATGTGAAGACAGCAGATCTCTCATATATGAAGCCAATATTTTTAGGATAGCAGTCTGAGGTCAAATGCAAACCTTCATGAGCAATGGAGTCCATGAATGCATTGCTTGTACGTGCCAATAGCTGATTGTCTGCACGTGGTTTTCATTAGAGAGTTTTAGGAAGTGCTTGAACAAATGTTACTTGGCTTGTGTGCTTATGGGTTTGCATGTAAATCTGAGCTTTTTTATTCTCTTTTTTTTTTTCTTTGAGTTAAAAAATCAGTCTCTGAGTAGTTAAAATGTAGTTCTTTTGAGATTAGTTCAGGCTTTTTCAAACTGATGAAGTTCTCAGTGTCTGGCTGGGGGCAGAATCCTTCCAACACTGATCTTGTGCATAAAACTTTATGTCTGTGCATTTTCAGGATGCACAAAACTCCAGAGGAAAAGGAAAGCAATGGGAAAGAAGGGAAAGGGAAGCAAGAAGAAAAGAGTAGAAATTCGACAGTGAAAAATGAATTTCCATGTTAAGCATCCACTGATGAGAAATCACGGTAACGATGCTACCAACACTGATTCATTACATTATCTGCTTGCACAAACCCCTGTGTGAACAGGAAAACGGAGTGAGAGAACACCACAAAACCAGCAGATAAAATTGCCAGTGTTCTTGATGTGCTGCTGGAAGAGAGCTCCTTGATCTGCTGTGCTCTGCAGACTGTCACCGTGCTCTGATCTGTGCCCTGTGGGGGACACCCACCCGCTCGCTGCCTTCTGTCACACGTGGCAAAAAGATCTGAGAAACAGAACCAGAGCTGCAGGCTGGGGTTCTCACTGTGGGTACCAGACACTCACTTTCTAATATTTTCCCCTCTTTACACTTTTCTTGTGGAAAGTAATAGGAGATGTTGCTGCCAATGGAATTTGGGAGTTTGGGGAATTTGGTTGTGTACGAATCCTTCTGCTCACCAGCTTGATAATGCACATGGTTTTAGGCTGTTTGTGTCTCACACAAGCATCCAAATTCTCAGGAGAGCACTGACTGCCTGGATTTCATTGGTGCTTAATGGATGGTCCAAATACACTTGCCAGCCAAAAGCTGCAAGTGTTTTCAAAGCAAATCTGAGTGTAGGGTGGTATTTTTGGCTGAACCACAAAATGCTGATGATGAAGAGAAGACTTTTGGAAAGGCTTTAACATTTCCACCTTTAAATAACTCTGTGAATTGAGCCATTCATGTCAGTAAGAAGGGAAGGAGCTGAAGGATAAAGCTCTTTGTGATCCTCCCATGCTGTCACTGTCACTTCTGACATGAGACATGTCAGGTCGCACTGCTTGTGAAGGAGGGCTGGCTTTCTCCAAGGCTCATTCCAAGCTCTTCCATATCCCCAGGAGAACACCAAACAGTGGTATGATCTACTTCAGACAAAGCAATATATGTAATCTTTTACTAAAAAATGTTTTTCAAACAGTTTAAATAGCCTTGTGACAAGACAGCCTTGTGCTTCCTGGGAAGAGGAAATCAGAGAGCAAATGGAGGCTCATGAATTTTCCTTGGAGTTCAAGAGCAGGACATAATTTTCTGCACTAAGAAGTCTGATTTTCTGAATGGGTCTATAAGTAGTGAATGCTTGGACTAACATTTGACAGCCAACAGAACCTCTGTTCTGTCTTCCCTGCAAGAAATGGTTTTTACAGAAATTTTCTCTGCCAAGGAAATGAACACATTTTGTGCTCAGAGAGATTAAGGACTGGCATGGGTACATGTATTTGCCTTCTAAAAAAGCCACTTATAAATGCAGTTTAAGAAGGAGAGGGCTGAATTCTGATCTTCTTGATATCCATGGCAAAGCTCACAGTGCTTTAGAAAAATCAGTTTGGAGACAAGTGACAAATAGAATATATTTTGCCATTAATCACTTTGATCTTGGTTTTAGAAGAGTCATTTCATGCCTAAACTGCCCTGGCATGGGAAGGTTTTGTTTTTCCTACCAAAAACTGCCTAAATTACTGATTATTTGTCTTTTTTTTCTCTTGAAAGGACTACATATTTTTCCAGGTCAGCAGCACTGACTTGGAAAATGATTACAGACTCTGAAGAAAAGGAAATTTCTAAATAAATCCAAGTTCTTCTTGACCAAAGCCAGACAAACATTGAGGTGTGTCTTATACATACATTAAGCAGTCATGTGGTTATTAATTTCTTTTTGTGGCTATGTTTGCCATTGGCTTTGAACAGAACTCCCTGTCTCAGAGTTTTCAGCATGTCCCTGGGTCCTCAGGAAGAGCCTGAGTGTGACATTCTCTGGGACAGGGCTCACCCTGCCATGGGTCAGAGATTTAATTCTTCCTTGGAGAAGCATGGATATATTCCCTCCTTTGGCCTTGTTTTCCATTAAAGAGAAGCAGCAGCATCAATAATAACAACACTACAAACACAGCAACTAAAGTAGTCATTAAACTCAGTCTCCAGGTGACTTTAAAATAGATTTTAGGGATGATGTTCCAATAAACACTTTGACTTGAGCTTAATTGAAGTCCGGTGTTTTCAGAGTCAGGTATTTTATTTGTTCAATTATAGCTTTTACTGATGGGAGCAGGAAACCATGCTAGAAACTGTTCTCAGCATTTCAGTCTTTGGAAAAAGGGGTCATAAAAAACCATTAGGGATTGGGTTCCTGTAAAATTCTCCAGCCACTCCACACAGAAGGATTTGAAGTGGCTGACTTTGGCAAACGCTGCTTTGATCTAAAATCTCACCTGCTTTTTAGTTTGAATAGCATCACCATGGGGCTATACAACCTTTCAGTGCAGCTCAGTTATAAATAAGGAGACCAAAAGATTTGGTCCCTGACTCTGATTACACTTCCAGTTTCAGAGGGAAGCAGCTCTATCAAAGTCAGAAAAAATAATGAAATTATAAACCCAACATGGGATTGAGGTCAGGCTCCTTGAATTCTGCTAATAATTATTATTTCTGGAGTTTATTATCTTTATTATGGCGGTTCCTTGGAGCATCTTAGACAAGGACTTTAAACCCCCATTTATCTGAGAGTTTCGAGCTGCATGCCTGCTGCAGAGTGCATCTCTGTAGCTAAAGCAGCCCTTATCACTTCCTGCCTGTCCTGGCTGAGCAAGAAAGAGAAACTCCTCATGGCACGTGCACAAATATGTGTCACTGGGTGATGGAGGGGATCTGCGCAGCAGCTGCGGCGCGTTTCAAAAAAGGGGAAACTCAGTGAAATAGGAGCTGTGAATGCAGAAGCCTCCTGCAACACCATGGAGTTCCATGACACAGGAAGTGTCTGCACTACCCATCTGCCCTGCTCCAGCTGTGCCACTTCACCCCACCAGCTGTGGCCAGCTCAGGACACTTGGGCTGGCCAATCCATCATTGAATGCCTGACCAATGCACTGGCTTTGGGAACTAGGATTTATGAATGTCTTTGTGGCCGTGTTTGTGGGTCCCCAGGATGAGGGAAGAGATGAGAATCTTGACTCCATGTTTCAGAAGGCTGATATATTAATTGTATTGTATTGTATTGTATTGTATTGTCTTGCATTGCATTGTATTGTATTGTCTTGTATTGCATTGTCTTGCATTGCATTATATTGTATTGTATTATATTATATTACATTACATTACATTACATTACATTACAGTACATTATATTATATTATATTATATTATATACTAAAACTATACTAAAGGAAGAGAAAGGAGCCATCAGAAGGCCTGCAAAAGAATGAATAATAAAATCTTGTGAATGACCAGAGTCCCAACACAGCTGGACCTGTGATTGGTCATCAAGTAGAAACAATTCACATGAGACCAATCAAAGATGCACCTGTTGGTAAGCAACCTCCAAACCACATTCCACAGCCATCAGATAATTATTGTTTACATTTCTTTTCTGAGGCTTTTCAGCTTCTCAGGAGAAAAATCCTAGCAAAAGGATTTTCATAAAATATGTCAGTGGCATATCTTTATAAATACCTCTGTACATTAATCTCTTGGATAACTCTGAATGCTGAGGAAACACGAGTCTGTCAGCCTCCAGACATTAATTTATCTTTCCTGATGTTGGATAGCTCTTTTTCAAGGTGCTTGAAGCTGCCTGGAAAGCTGGAAAAGTGGAGTAACCCAGCACAGCAATAATCTGACAAGCACAGATTGAGGAAATCACTTTTCCCCTCTCCAAAGTGGGGAAAAAAAAATGTGATAAACTTGCAAAATTTCAAATCATCATCACATTTTATGAGGCTGGACTAGAAGGCATGTGTGTCAGAGAAGTACATGCGTAGGAGTGTTTATAGTCATATTATTATATTGCTCAGATTAAGTGATTTATAGTAAAAGAATCTGCACCCAGGGGTCCATGAGCATCACTTCTTCACAAGGCAAGAGTTGCCTTAGGACTAAAATGAAGCAGGTGCAGAAAAGAGATCAGTCAGAAAAGCAACCACACTTGAACGCCTGTTATTGTTGAGAAGACACTGAGACACCAATTGACCCTTACAGGAGATGTTTCAATTCAGAGCCCTCCTGGCTCACTCCCTGAAATATTTGTCAAAACTGTACAGAAGGACGCTCAGCTGCAAGAGAACTTCATAGCAAGAAGGGCTTGAAAGAACATTATTTAATGAGAAAGAAAGAAGATCAAAGCAAAGCAGATTCTAATGTCTGAGAGAGAGCTGAGCAATGGTCTGATAGTTACAGCTGTCAAACGTGGGAGGGACATGAACTCCTGCAAGGCCCTCCCTTCACTTCTGCAGGTCTGCATGGCTCTCTGCAGACAGCAAAGCAAGAAGCATCCTTTCATCCCTTTAGCTCTACAGAGAGGTCTCTGGGTCTCTGCAGACTGGGGAATGCACCTCTGCTCCTTCCTGCTAGATTAACATAGGGATAACCTCTCTGGACTATCTGCCTTTACAAATTTAACTTTTAGTCCCAGAGAACACAGTGAGTGAAGGGATGTTAAATTTGTATTTACAAGAGGAAAGCAATATGCACAGAAAATTGTCCACTTGAACTCACATTCTCTTAAAGCCCCAGAGTCTGTTAAAGCAAATAGGCTCCTCTGCAAGGAGCACACTAAAAACAAACACTTCATGGCAAGCAGCAAGTGCTTAAATTCCTAGAAAAGCTTTCCAAGCCATGGTGTGCTTCTGCACAGCCATGACTCAAAGGCTACCCTGAGTGAAGAATATGATTTACAGAGAATTCTGTGCAGGTGGATCAGCAGGTCATGTGTTTCATAGTGGATGTGTTCTACTCTCTATGTATGTTATGCTGTCTTGAGGAATGAATCATCTGTACTTGAAGAAGTCCTCAGGCATCCATCAAACATAACCTGGAGCTTCACAGCCAAGTGCCTCTCTCTTCCTGGAGGCTTTCCATCCTCTGGCACGGTCATGGATCTCCATGGTGAGAGAACAAGGGGCTGTTAGCTTAGCTCAGGTAAATTGCTACACTCAGAGTGACTGGCAACAAAACTCTCATTTTCTTCAATGGAAAACTGTAATGTGACTCCATCCCTGAATAATGCAGCTCCTGTCATTCCAGTTGTACTTCTGAAGTCTTTGCAGATGCTTTTCTTTCCATTCACTCAATAAGAGTGATTAGACACTCTGTAGCTTTGCTTTCACAGCTCTGCTTCTCTCTGGAGGGAAGCAAATCTGTCCCTAAGCAGCTGCAAAAGGAGGGATAATGTGTGATAATGATCCCAGTCTGACCTCCACAATATCGATCCTGGCTGTGAGATTGCATAGATGCCTTCTTTGCTATTGTTGTAGAAGAACTTTCTTCCTTATTTTATTTCTTAAGGATTAAGGCTTTTCTGTGTTTGAATGGTGATAATGGTAAATAAAATTCGTGGTGGGGGGGAAGAAGTGATTAAGAGAAAATTCTCATTTTATTCCTGGAGGTAAATGTGCTTTTTTCATTCTCTGTGTTCACTTAGAGTTACCTGAAGTTGCAAACGCCTCATTTGTATTCTTATTCCTCAGGCTTGCTGGGGATAGAAAATCCCTTGCCTGAAGCCACTAGATGGTGCAAGCAGACCTCGTTGCTGCGGGAAGCCCAGCGCCAGCAGATGGCACGGCTGAGATGGACTCAAATCCTCCCATTTGCTCTTCAGCTTTCTTCTGCCTCTGTAACCAGAGAACGCCTTGGAAAATTCTGTGCAACATCAGAACAGTGAGATTGTTAGCTGGGGACTTTAAAAGCACGAGGATATGAATGAAGTTTGGGAAGGAAAGAATAACAAAATACTTCACACAGAATAGCCAATCTGTTATTGGGTTTAAAGCAAAAAGGGGCCACAAAGATGATTTGATGTGCTGCCCTACATTTATTGTCACAGAGAGAGCACAGATTTTAAGATGCTCCTTGATCAGTTCTTATCCATGTCACACCACAACAAGTTTTTATTTTAACATTCCTTTTAGAGAAAAAATATATAGGAAGTATTGAAAAATCTCAATTTCTTGATCATGGCCAAATGAATGGGCAAAGAGAGGCACAGAAGACTTGGAGCCACACAGCAGCTCAGGGCCAGAGCCAGAACCAGCAGCTGGGTCTGCAGTGCTGCTGCTCCTCCTGCCTCTCTGCAGTTCCTCTCCTGTTCCTCAGGAGGTGGAAAGAGTTTCCTGCAATGGAAATCGCTGCCCAAAGCAGGGACAGAGGAGGTGACAAAGCATCAGTTCCTGAGCCAGGCCCACCCAAACCCACATGGGAGGCAGGCAGTAAAAACTGAGACCTTGGCAATCCTTGTTCATTCAGGGAGGGTAAAAGCACTGCCCACATTGCTCTGCATGCAATTCTGATGGCAAGAGAGGCTGATGTAGAACAGGGCATTTTATGCTCTGGTTTTTATTTTAATTTGAAAAAATGACCTAAAGGAAATGACAGCCTCCCTTGGCTTTATTTGCCCTCATCCATTGAAGTGTGGTAATAATACCTTTGAGGACTGTGGCAAAGCCTAATATGCTGTTTGCTCACCATAGGATAAAAGATTTAATTAATACCAGAGGAGGAGCTAGATTCCAATTCTTTGTTCCCATAATTGATCTCTACAGGCCTTTCTAGCATTAGAAAAATGAACATCTCAGACAGAAAGACTTATTTTGAAGCTTATTGTCTTTCACTGACAAAAAATCACTGGATGCACACACAACATTTTAAAAAGTCAAACCAAACCACCATCCATCACACTGCAATTAAAATAATGGTCAAACCAAACCCTAACACAGCCAGAACAATGCTGAATTCAGGGTGTGTTGGAAGACAGGGGAGTTCTTTAAACTCATATCACCAAGCACAGCCCATGCACAGTTGGTGGTGCGAGATGGGTAATCACTTCAGGATCTCAGTGGGAAGGTGTTTGTTACAATTTCAGGGTCAGGAACACAGAAAGAAAAATGATCTGGTTGAAGGATACCCCGAATGCACAAGTTTTCTCTTCTGGCAGCTCAGTTCTCCCCTGCATTTCCCACCATGTCCATGGAAACAACCAGCAAGGAGGTTTTCACAACCACTCCTTAAACTGGTGTCACAACTCAGCAGTGCCAGGAGCTGCACTTGGTGACCCCTGTGAGTCCTTTCCAACTGAGGATATTCTAATCTGTGAATACAAAATACCACAATGCATCCTGGATGTGAAATTTATGTCTCCACTCAGGTTTCAGACTGAAAACCATCCCTGAGATATCCCCCTCAAGGCACACTGTGCCTTTTCTCCTGCTTTGGTCTTTGATGGAAGCCTCCAAACATCATTTTTGCTTCCTGAGTTATCTCTGCCATTTCCATCCCACTGCAGGCAGTGATTTTTCCTATTCTGCAGCCAGTCAATATTTGAATTGGCAGGAAGATGGGGTGTTTCAAAGGACAGATAATCTTTTATTTGTTCTCTTCCATCCTTGCTTGTACTCAGCCCAGACTTCTGCTTAAATGTCTCCAGTTATTGTTATTTTTAGTGGAATTTAAGTTCCAGTGGTGGAGGCCACGGGACTTGAGTCATTCCAGCCCCTGGTCCTGCTGGCATGGCTGATTATAAGTGCAGCAGGCAGGTCTGATGCAAACACACCAAATGTCATCTGCTGCACCATAGTCCCATCCCAGAATAGCACCGACCTCACCACCCCTCCAAATGCTGCCTGGATGCTGAACTTTGCCTGCCCTGAGTGCAGGAGGAGGAAATGCAGTGCTCAGGGAAGGAGGATGGCTGCCAGCAATGACAACCAGCACACCAGGCATGGCTGATGGGGCTGTGAAGGAAAGGGGATGCTGAGCAGTGGTGACGTGCTCCTAAGTGTCATTCCCAGGCCATGGAGGGGACTGTGTGACCTTGGGGTACTTCCTGAGAGAAGGAGGGAGGAGAATGGGTGCAGATCCCTTCTGCTGTCCCCTTCTGCTGTCCCTTTTGCTGCACCTGGCAGGGGTTTCTCTGTGTTTGCTTCAGGAGGAGAGCACAGAGCAGGGGCTGAGGATGCAGAGCAGATACAGCAACCACAGTGCCCTTCCCCTGTCCTCCCTGCCTGCCCTCTTCCTGCGGCCCTCGCCTCCTCCAGGGCAATTCCCACATCATTTCAGACACAAACCCGGGCAGAAATCAGTGTGGCAGGGAGAGGCATGGATTTACAGCCAGGGCTGCTGAGAGGGACAGGACAGGGCAGCATCAACACTGAGCCCCTGGGTATGCTCTGCAGATCCAGGGGTGAAACCCGACCCAAATCCATCTTCCCCACACAGATTTGGGCAGAAATCAGTGTGGCAGGGAGCAGCATGGATTTACAGCCCTGGCTGTCCTGAGAGGCACAGGGCAGCACCGGCACTGAGCCCCTGGGGATGCTCTGCAGATCCAGGGCTGCACAGAGGGGTGAAACCCGACCCAAATCCATCTTCCCCACACAGATTTGTTACTCTGGGCTTCCTCAGAGCTCTCACTCATGTTTGGCTGTGACCTGGGGCTGCAGCAGCCTCTGCTTTTCTGGGCTGGGGTTGTTGGCAGATAAGAGCAATACACACCACAAGGGCTGCTCACACATGGAGGGAGAGCATGGACATGGACAGAAAATAAGCCTGTTATAGGTAAAAGTAAAGTTATGTTAAATTAGGGTAAATAGTTCAATTATATTGTATTATGTTCTATTAATTGCATTATGTTAAGATTGGGGGGGGTGTTCATATTCATAACAAGCCCAAACATTCATTTTTCTGCCTGCCCAGTGAATGTTGCTTCTCTTGTTAGAAAAGACTGGCTGGAAAGCTGTAACAAAAGGCTCAAGGGTTATATCAGAGCGAACAAATTGTTTTGGTGAGTATTAAGCAACATTTATCATTTAAATTTTTTTGGGAGAAACAAATTTTAAAAGGAGCAAGATCTGTTACCTTTGAAACACCTATCACAAAAGCAGTGTGCTTTAATAAGATCATATATCCATAGGCAATTCTTGGCAAGGCTTACAGGACCCAGAAAGGAAATGTTAACATTTAAAAGATGTCTTTGTTGCTGTTTAATGATCTTTGCTATACATTTCAGACCCTACTCTCTTTCTGACTCTAGAAGTTGTGTATATAAAACTGACAAATAGAAACAGAAACATGTTATCTGTGCAATCAAATTGGACTAACCACACACAAAAGGGTTTCTAATATTATTAGCCTTTTACACTGAATGGATTATTGTCTCACAAAGAAATTCAGCTGGATTACAACATTTGATAAACAGCAAGAAGGGGAGCGTTCTGCCTGTGCGATACCCACGAGGAGCAGTTCCAGCTCCAGGATATTGTTCTGCTTTTGTAAACATTTCCGAGGCAGCCCTGCTGAATGGTTGATGGCAGCGCTGTTTGTGCTCAGGTGGTGATGCTCAGGTGCAGTGTAACAGCCTGCTCAGCTCAGGGTGCCTGATGGAGGTGCTGCAAAGGGCACTGATGAGCCCCTGTTGGGGCTGACTCTGGTGGGAACTCAGCACATCATTCCTGATGTCCAGAGTCACCGAGACAACCCTTGGGGGGCTCGGAAGTCCTGGAGCGTTGCCAGACGTGTTTGGTGGCTAGACTTTGATCCTGCACAGGAAGCAACACCTGTATGAGGATGGGAGGATCACACGGGGATAAGTGGTGAAGGGATAGATAATTTATAGAGTGAAAGCACAGGTTTTAGAATCTCGGTACAAGGGGGTTCTAGGAGACAAGATGGAGGAATTAGGGCGTGTCCTGTCCTTCTTCTTCTTCTTCTTGTCATCCATCTTCAACGGTGATGGTGGCACTTTGAGATTGGTTCTTACTGAATGTGCACTTGTCAATAAGGGTGAAAGGTATTGGGAGGAAAAGGTAAATATCTTACACGTAGTTTTTGGTATAAAAATAAGCGGCCGCCCCGAGGGCTCTCAGTGTGCTCATGGCTGGCTTGCTGTGGGGACCTCTGTTGGGCCGGGAGAAAATATTGTAGACAAGAATTAATAAACAACACTTAAGAACTGAAAAACCTGAAGACTCCTTTCGTCCTTTGGAGCGCGGGCTGCCTCAAGGCCATCCAGAGCCTTACCAGGCCATTTGAACAGCCGAGACGGGACAGGCTGTGATGTGGAGGGAGCCTGCAGCCCCAGCCAGGCACTGGGAGTGCTTTCTGTTATGTACTGCATAATTAAATAATGGAAAGGCAATTCCTGCCCTGAGCAACACCTGATTACTCCAAACAGCACAGGGAGGGCTGCATGCAGGAGTGCAAGGGGGACTGGCACTGCCTGGGGTCAACAGGCAGCGATTTCTGTGTGCCAGGATCTTTGTACTCACGGGCTGAGGGAGGACGACAGAGTTTATTTAATTCTTCTTTAGAGAATATTTTTGCTGTCAAGAACAGCAGAAGAGGAAGGGCAGTATATTTATTAACAGCATAACAAGTGTGAGATCAGCAGGCGAGCATCCTGAAGCTGGCAGAGAGGTGCCCCAGGCCCACCCTGAGCCAGGCTCTGCTCTTTGCAGCACCCTGGTTACTCTGCTGCTCCTGGACACAGCCCTGCACTTTCCAGCAGGTGCAGTAAATGCAATTAGTTGCTATGGATATTGATCCTGCCTTTGGAGTCTAACTTTGAAGTTGGTTTGGGTTATCTGAAAAACAAAGATGTAGCACGATGCTTCGCCTTCACTAGGATTGTAAATTATTTCTTTTATCTTCAAATTTTCCTTTTGTTGCTTTGCTTTCTCTCTTTTATTTATTCTTGTGAAGAGGCAGTCTGTGAAATATTGTGATTTGAAAACAGAGGCAATGGAGACAGCCTATTGAAATCTCCTTTCATGTAGATGCAGGCTCAAAGCAGAGCTAAATCAGAGTTTTTTGTTTGTTTGTTTGTTTTTTTTGCAAAGAAGTGGGAGCACTTGATTATTTTTGACAAAGAGAAATGATATGGAAAGGAAAACATAGTATTTAATTGCAAGTGAAATTCTAGAAGTGTTTCAAGATACAATTTGATCCAAACTGAGACTGCAAACAGCCCAGAATTCAGATGTCCAGCTTATAAAAAAAAAAAAGGGCTATTTAGAAATATCAAGAATTGCATTTTGAATTTCCAGAACACTTGAAGATTACAGGAGCTTGATCCTCAGATCCTTGGTTTGCCTGTATCTTAAAGTTATGAGGGATCTCCTACTATATACTTGCATGAAAATCTAAGCAAAAACAGGAAAAAGGTTTTACATTTTAAAAAGCATTATTTAATTTAGGAAATTAAAAATATTTATTTCAAAAAAATAATCTGTTACATATATACAATGTTGAAAAACTGCCCAGGACGTGAAAAAAGGTCATTGATTTTTGGTGCTTCATTTTTCTTATCAGAAGCTTTTCCTTATGGTGATTGTTCACAATGTAGAATTTCAAAAGCATGCTTAATTTCCTCTGGAAAAGGATTTTAAATCAGAAATCAGGAAAAGTTATTGGGAAGAACATCATTACACAGAAGTCAACTGGCATCACTTCTTCACCTTCTTTATTGCAAGCAATCTAGATAGTTAATTATAATTATAATTATGGTTATAGATAAAATTTGCAGCTTTCAGTGGATATATCTTACCTGGATTCCTCATGGAAAAGGCACAGAAAGTGAAGGAAAGACTGAATGAAAAAATGCTCTCCTGTTAAAATCCAGAGCCTTTTTCCCATGTCAGGGCTTTAAATAATGAATTAAGCCAAAGCAGATATTCATCTTTAGTACAAGTCAGTGTGATGCTCAGTCCATTTCCCTTTCAATCCAGAATATGTGGTCAAAATGGGATTTCTGCTTTAAATTTGCATATAATTCTTGTGTGAAGCATCTGTAATGCCTGGATTTTATCCCACTAACTTCAGACATTTCTGAAAAGGCAAAAGCAGCTTTCTTTATGTAAGAATTTCCTTTAATAAAAACCAAAAAATCCTAGCCTGTAAACCTGGGGCTGTTTATTTTTTATAAAGCTGTTCTTGTCCATAACTTCTCACATATGATGGGAGTCCCTAGAAGCTAAAAATCAGAAAATTGTGCAAATATTCACCAGCACAGAGTCATAAAACACAGTGAAGGACCTGAAAGTTGGAAGGAAGAGACTATGAACGTGGTTCTCCCTTAATTTAGCTGAATGAAGCAAACAAACCTTTGGAAAATGAAAATGAAGAAATCAGATAATGAATAACAATAAAGGCTCATTAAAACTTAGACGTGCGCCCCTCAAATGTAATTACCTTTAATATGATTTCATCAAATGTCACACTGAAGAGCTGGAAACTCATAATGGTGGAACACTTTTCATCAGCGAGGAGGTCTCACTGGGCTCTATAAATATTGACAGTGACTCTTCCTGCAGGGAAAATCTGGTGCCTGGAGATGTTTGATGTGATAGAGAGCCCAGGCGGCGTCACACGGGGGGTGCAGGTGGGGCCCCTCCACCCCACACCTGCAGGATGGAAACCTCCACCCAAATTCACACTTGGGATGCTGGACATTTGTCAGAGCTGAATATCTAACTGTGCAACCTCCCTCCCCTAGAATGTTTCAGCTTCAGAAGGATTAACTGACCTGCCCTGGGTCCAAACACCAGTTGTGGTGAGCTGCCCTGTAGAGCAGAGGAGCTAGAAGGACTTATGACTTTGGAAAAGCTGTTCCTAAATATTTGCTGTGTGATTGGCTTTGTTTACACAGGAAAGTGGAAGGAAAAATGATATAAAACTGTGTAAACTTTATAAAACTTTAAACTATATATAAACAATATGCTATTAACTATAGTATATAACTATATAACTTTTAAGCTATAAACTATATAAACTTTACATAACTTAAAAAAAAGCCAGAATTTTGTTTATTACATATGTAATACATGTTTATTATATAAACAAACATATATTAATTATATTATTATATATTATATAAAACATATATTAATTATACAATTAGATGTTATATAAATATGTATTATATAAATAGGTATTATATAATTATATGTTAATTATATAAATATAAGTTTATTATGTAGAGCCAGGATTGTATGGCAAAGAAGATAACAGAATGTCACATGTCACAGAATCCTGATTTTACATAAGTTCTCTTTCCTTTTCAGAAAGGCAGAAATGTTATAGAGTGAAAATTTAATACCTTTGATGTCATGCACAGTGGAATCCCTTCACTCCTTTTGCAGAAATACTCCCTTGCTCATGGGCTGCTCCCTGGATAAAGATGGATGTACTGAAGGTTTTTAAAGTGTTCAGCAAATCACATTTTTCGATTTCATGGCTTCTGTGGTCTTATCCATTGTGTTGCATTCTGTTCTATTAAAGAAAAAATATCTCTTGTTGCCAAACTAAGCCTTTTTAAGGCTGTCAGGAAAAGCTCTGGCTTCAGCTTAGTTTTCACAGTTCATGGCTTCTCAGTTTGAGCAAATGCATCTTTAGATTCATCACTGGCTCTGTTATTTGTAGTGAACTTTTCAGCACCCAAGGCCTGAATCTCTCCCTTTATCTGTAGTTAACTTTTCACCACCAAAGTCCTGAATCTCTCCCTTTATTTGTAGTTAATTTTCAACATTCAAGGCCTGAATCTCTTCCTCCCAGGACCCTGAGAGGAGGATTGGTGCTGACCAGGGCTCCCAGTGACTCAGTGAAATCTCACCTGAGAGCTGCTCCAAACTCCCCTCTCTAGGGGGACCCTTGCTGATCTCTTTTCTCCCCTGTGGGAAGGCTGATGGCATTTTGTTACCCCTGCACTCCTCCTTTTCCACCTGCCAGACACCACCATGGAGGTTCCTTGCCATTGTACCTGTTAATTCCTGGTTTTAACCACCTCACACCAGGCCAGCTTTGCTCCTCTGTTGTGTTACTTGGATAAAATGGCAAAAACGAAGGCATCTGAGAAAGTGCAGGTGTAAAGAGGTATTCTATTGAACTGGTTTCCCCTGGAAGATCCATGGAAACCCTCCAGCCCATGTACCAATGAGGGCTCATCTAGGGCTCCTGTGGCTCTGAGGAGCTGTCACTAACACACCAGGGAAGTTTTGAGCCTTAAAAGTGGAATATCACATAAAAATATGCAGCAAGTTCACTGACAGAGAACTTTCTTCACTGCTTGGAGCCCTCTGGCCCATATTTGCTTCCTCTTTTTCTGAATGCATTCAATGCAGCTTCATGCTTTTACTCGTTGTGTTCCCTTGGAAAATGTCCATAAAGACACCAGGAAAAGCTCAATCAATATAAATGTCCAGTTGCAGCGCGTACATTATATAGTTTTTTTTAGTAGGATTGAAAGTAAAACTGCAGATCTCAGTTTATGAATATATTGTATCCACACCTGCATATAAATACATGTGTTTATACATCAGTGTGACATTACATGTCTGAGCTCATGGACCCCTGCACATACAACACAAAATTATCTATCACATTAAGACTAGAAAAGACTCACAAAAGCTTGAAAAACTGACAGAAAACAGAAGGGAGCACAGCCAGTTTTAATGGCTTCTGACAATAAATAGTAACCTTTATTTTTAATTTACATAGCACAGGCCACACATCACATTCATGGGCAAACCCTGCTATAGCCAATGGAAATATATCCATTAACAACACCAATTTATTCCCCTTTCATTTCAGGCTTCTACAAAGCAAAATAAAATATGAAATAAAGCAGGATTTATGCTGAGGGAAATGAATTTTTTAATTTGAATGCATTGATCAGGAATGAATAATTTGCCCCGTGTTTTGGGGTCATTAGTGTGGGAGATAGTGCAGTGCAGTCCAGCAGAGTCTAAGTTTAGCAGTGGTATTTCTCATAGAGAATGAAGCTAATTAGTCCCTAAGAAAATTCCCCCTCAGTCCCTTGTGGATTTCTTTCTGGAAAACCTCAGAAAGTCAATACAGAAGTTCCTCTTGATGCTATGCAGTTCTAGTTATCTCTTTATTTTTTGGTGTAGGACCAGGAGAAGTGTGGCAGTCTTGAAGGTTGCTCACTGATAAATACACACATTTTTCTGGGCTCTATAATTGCAGCCATTAATAAGGAGAAAAAATTGGGGAGGGTTGTCCTGCTTGGATTTTCTATTGCTAAAGCCACTGCTGAAGGAAAGAGGGTGTGTAAGAACCCCAGGATTTGCACCTTCAGGCCTGGGCACATGAACATCCACCAGCACACGAACACTGCTGAGAAATACACCATGGATTTCAGTGGATCCCCAGGGAAACCAACAGCTCTACTCACAAAAAAGCAAATTATTGTACCCCAGTTTTCTGCTGCTTCCTTCACTTCCCTTCCCCTGTTCTCCTTCTATCCTGCCCTGCTTCCCATGCCCATCATTAATTCTGCCACCTCAAAGGCTTTTGGAGAGCAACCATTATGGGGACATTTCTGCCAAGGGCAGCCCAGACCAGGAGTTCCAGCCCTGTTGCAAACTCACAATGATTTCCTTAGCACTGACATGGCTCCCTTTCATTTGAGCAGCTGTAAAAAATTACAGGCTCTGAAATCTCTGTGTATTGTTCCCTCTGTGAGTGGTAGGGATGTGCTGGAGCCAAGTTCCCTTCCATATGTGTAAACTGCTCTCCCCAGGAATACTCCTGCTAACTCTGCTCTAACCAGCCACTGCCAGATTATTTCTAGGCTTTAAAAAGATTTCCTTCAACCAAACACATTTAGGATTTTCTAATAGCAATTTCAACCTAATCTGAGAATGCCTGGAAGTGGAAAATGACTTCTACATGCTGGGGATAGTGTTCCATTACCAGTAATTTATTGTCTTTAAGAGCATCACTGGAACATTTATTGACACAACAAAACACAGACATTTCTGGTTTATTGTAAAATCTCATTGTGCTCAGCCATTTGTGACTAAGCACAGCAGTGCAATTTGTACTCCCAGGCAGGGCTTCCTATTTTTCCAAGTGTGTTTAAACTCATATGAAAATTATACAGTCCAAGGGACAAAAAAAAAAATCTCCTGTTGGAAACCAGAGTAAAACCACAAGCTGTATTGGTGGAAGAAAATCAATTAAGATCTTTAGAAAGGAATTTGGCTCAAGAAATTTACTGCAGCATTTCCAGCTGGGTATGCTGGTATCTAAGAGATTGTGACTGGTTTGTTGAAGCAAAGGGTCGCAGTCATTTTAGATTGTAAATAATGGTTTTCTGTGTTAAGAATTCAACAAACTCATGTAGGATACAAACTTAGTATTTTTTCTCTTCATTGACTCTAGAACAGATATTTCAGAGAAATACAATTTCTAATTAAAAGTTACACAATAGGAAATGCTTTTTAAAAAAATACTTATATATTTATAATTATTGCTAAGACATTTTAGATCGAGTCCTGCAAAGTCACATCTCGAAGTCAGAGATTAAACATGTGGGCAACTTTTAGGTCTGTCAGAGTGCTAGATTGGAAATCTTTGAATTTCACCCATTGGCAGTGGGAGATCCTGAGTGAGTTACAGTGGCTGAGAGGTGCAGCTCACGCACCCCACATTTCACTGATGTTCTACTGCATTGTTTAGAACAGTCTCAGAACTGAATTTTGCAAGGATTCAGAACTGTTCAATGTCAATTTTTAACCTTCAGATATTTTAGAGGCTCTCGTGCATTTTTATTTTGAATATATTTATTTCTTGGTAGATTTCACCAATCAACTTGACCTCTATCACCTACCAAAGGAAAAGCCCATTGACTTCTTAGGTTTGCTCCTACTTGCAGATGTAGGTGGGTGGCAGAAACCTCTTCTTCTGCCTTCCCCTCTTTCCTGTAAGACCAGGATATTTCATGTAAAGCCTTGTCCTGTAAAACTAATGTGATTTTCTCCAGAGCAGGCAGTCAACATTTCTCATTGACTGCACTTACATCTAACATATTGCATAAAGCTCTGAAGAGATTTCATTTGTGCCAGCAATATAAATAAGGCCATACAAAAGCTTTTTGTCCCCAAGCTGATCTAGTATCTTTGTTCCTGCATTAGAGTTGTTTGTTTTCTTGCAAGCTCTGACTGTTTCTTTGTGCTCTTATCCCATAATTATTTCATTAGGACCCATGAGGCTGCTGCATCAGCAGAGCCCATTCAGCCCAGGTGTGGCTAAAATGATAATCTGTGGGAAGCAATCACAGCATTCAGCAGCCTGCAGGTCACACCTGCTCAGGGTGGTGGGCTGGTTTTGCATTATGAATTTTCCACAGGGTTTATTCCAGGATAATACATTTAGAGGTAGGTCTGGCAGGCAATTCAAGGATTTTAGAGTGGATTCACTTTTCATGATGGATAGGATTTGCAATTAAATCTTATTAAGTAAGGCAACTTTTTTGAAGCCTCTTTCACTGATGATTGTGTACGTGAGGGACTCTACTGTGACATCATAATTCTTAAAAATGCAGATGAACCTTATTTTATTTAATTCACACTTAACTTGCCCTTTAAAAAGACAAAGTTACAGCTTGGTTTAACATTCTTAAAGCCAACTGCATTAAAAATGTGTTAAAGAACAAGGAATGTTGTTCTCCACCAGAATTCCCAGGGTGAGTGGGTTGTGCAGCATTACCTGGATAACTGATCTTAGGCACACAAATCCCTTTATGTACCTGTGTCTGTGAGCACAAACTCATCCTGCATTCTTAGTGCTGAACAGTTTTCCTTATAAAAGGAGTTCACAGTTGGTGCCTGGAGGGAGCTGTGTTTTCCTGCAGAGCCACCTGGAAGACACCAGTTTCAAAGACATGTAAGCAGCCAATATAAACACAATTCATGTGCAATGACTGAATTCCTCTGAGCTCCAGGGATAAGAAGGACTTTTTTTTTTTTTTTTTGTCAGAGGCTTTTTAGTTTCAGACAGATTTCTGAAGAAAATAATTAGATTTGTAAAACTGAGAGCAGCATTTCTCCCCATTGATCACAGAGCTAAGAGTGGCCTCAGGGCTGCGTTCGCTCCAAAGGGAAAACCAGCTTGGAAAGAACAGATACAACAAGGTGTTATTTAGCCCAGTTATTTTCCAGCTTTTAATGTGCTTGGCAGAGCCTCTTTTTCTTGTCAGATGAAGCATGTCAGAGGCAGATCTCTCCATCACTAACCTGTGGTCAGTAACACCAGAGTGCTCAGACAAAACCTGCCGTGGAAATGCTGAAAATAGCTTCCCTGGGCACCTTGCAGGGTGATGGCTCTCCTGGACAGCTCATGAGCACAGAAGCATTGAATTCTCTGCCCCATGCAGCTCTTGGCAATGTTTGCTCTCAGGAATGAAAATATTCTGGGTGCAAGAAGCCAGCAGAGAAATGATGATGCTGTGGGGTGTGGGATGGGCACTGCCTCTCCTTTCTCTCCTGTCTCCTGTTCTTGAGGTCAAATTCTCAGGCAAGTCCAAAAGATGAGGATATACCTGGAATACCTCCAGGTATATCTTCATATCCTATATATATATATAAAGATATAAAATCATTGCCACTGATGAAGCATTCATGGCGTTTATTCTGTCATTACTTTAGCTACCATGTATACATGCAGACAAATATGTTCCCATCTATACCTAAACATTCTTTTCATGCTGTAACTCATTTAAGTGTCCCAAGTGATGTTTTTTCTTCAGGGGTTTAGACAGGGAGCAGGGTTAAGTGGTGCTTTTCTACTCAAGCAGTTCCCCAAGTACAGAATTGTCAAATGCTTTATTCTAATATAGATATCAAAACACTTTGAAAAATAAAGTTTAGAGACATTTTACCATAGAATACAATTTCCTAAATGTGAAATGCAATGAAAATTTCAGACCTTCATCGAAACCCTCACAATATTGTGTTTTTTGATTTGTTTTCAGTGTGAATTTTACGAAGCAAACCTGAAGGAACACCATCTCAGACTGCTACTACTATTTTGGATCAAGACTACGTGTGAACAATATTTTAGAATAAGTGCCCTAACTTGAAAATCTTTTCTTTTGAAGAGGTCAAATTATTTAGTGCATATAGATCTGCCATTATGTGTAGAAGTCCAGGATTTTGTCCATGACACATACATATATGTATGGTCTTCCAAAAGCATCACAACAAAGAATCACCTATTTATGTTCATATTTCTATCTACTCTTCCACTACAGCTTTCCTACATATTTAGAAACCTCCTGCACAGTTTCTTGGTGTATGGGGAAGTGTCTGCCCTGTATTCTGACATTGAAATTAATGTTGTTATTTCTATTCAAAGGGAACAAGTGATATTTTACTCCTTTTTAGCAGAAACACAGGAGCTGTTCAATCTCCTCCTACACCCCCTTTCTCCACCCTGAGCCTTTCCAGCTTTAAAAATTGCCCCCTCAGAGCATGTCAGACCTGGTTACCACACACACAGCTGTTCAGCCAAATAGATGCTTAGCATTATTGATGAACTGGTCAGTGATTCTCTCACAAGCAAAATTTCTGCTTTTTTTTTTCCCCTCTCCTCTGAACATTCCATGCCATAGTGAGCAGCTGTGTATATAGAAATACACGTCCACTTTTGTATATATAGAAATACACATCCACTTTTGCGAATATAGAAATCCACATCCACACATACACTTTCTGTAGGTTATGATTTCTGCAGATTAAAACACAATGCACACCCTGAGTGCCTGGAGAAGAGGAGATGCATTATTCAGTGGAACTAACTCCCACCTAGTCTCACTGCAGACTAATTAGCAGCATGACTGTCGGGCACAGAGGGGGGAAAAAAGTCTGGAAAGGGCTGCAAAGGATGAGAAAAGCTGGCTAAGTGTATTACTTGCTATTAGTAAAATATAAGCTGCCAGGTATGGCTTCCAACTTAAATGGTAAGAATTATTTATAGCAGGAATTTTTCCCCAGCAGCAATAGCTGCCAATGATTAATTCATACAGAAAGCTAAGTTAATTATGAAGTATTGCAAATTAAAACTCCAAGCACTAAAAATAAATGTAAATCTTAAAAAGAGACAGCTTCAAAAGGGATTATTTTCCCAAAGAAGTCAGCAAGGTAATGCACTTCTCCGACTGGACTGTGAGAACCACGAGGACTTTTTCCTAAATTTCAAATTTAGGCTAATGAGCAAAATTCCACTTCTCCCTGGTGCTTGCAATGGAATCACAGAATGCTTTTGGTTGGAAAGGGTCTTAAAGATCATCTCATTCCACTTGACCAGATTGCTCCAAGCCCCATCCAACCCAGCCTTGAACACTCCCAGGGATGGGAAGCATTTATAAGTCCTGAAAATTTTTATTTCTAATGCTTTTGGAACTAATTTCAGAGTTTATTTATTTTAAAATGTTCTTATTAGAAGTTTATTTCATATTAATTTCTTATTAAAATTAATATGGTGATCACATTATTAAATATGGGTCTAATAAGCATGTGTATAGTTAAAGGAGTCAAAGCAAATAAAATGGAGCTGACCAGCATTTTTCAAAGCATGAAAGCATTTGTGCTCCACTGTTCTGTTGAAAGCTAAAATAACAACAGGAAGAAACAACTCCCTGGCTTTTCTTCACTCTTTTTTGAGCAATCTTAATTAGAAATTACAGAATAGGAAAACCTTATAATCATCAACAGCTGATTTGGCTGTGGCTATTCCTTTTCTGCTTGTTCTTCAGTAGACACAGAGATGGCAGAATAAAGACAAATAGGTATTAGTGAGGGAATCATTTTTGCCTGAGTGCAGTTCACACCTGCAGAGCAGCAAACCTGGCAGGCTCTGCCCTGCTCCCTGCCTGGGGAACCTCAATTCCATCAGCTGGATGGGGAAAGCAAAATATCCAGGTACCAACAGGCATCTTCACATGCAGATGGGTGGTTTTGAGGGCTCTTCTGTCTATTCATGCTAATAGAACAGGCATGATTCTGCATTTAATATTTCAGCATATTTTATCAAACAGTCAATTAGCTGAGGGCAAGAGAAACCAGGACAAAGGGAGTGATGTGAAACTCCAGCAAAGTGAGCAGATATTGTCAGTGTGTTGTGGCACCACAGCAAGACAGGGGTGAGGAGGAGAAAAATGCCACAAGAAAGGACTGAGAGAGGAGGCACGGGAAAGGAAATGTCATTGTCATTTCCCCCCTGTCATGTCATTGATTCCAAGAGATAGAAATAAATTGCTTCTACAGTCATGCCCCTCTTTAGGAATGATCAGAAAAACATCTTATTTCTCTCCACATCTGCTTTTTGACAGGTGACAAAGCAACAGCATTGCTGTTGATTCTCTCTCCTGTGATCTGTTGAGAGAGAATCAACAGTTCAAAAATACCCAGGCCCACATTTTCCTGGTAGAATTATTGACATTCCACTGACATGCATTCCATATTAATGCTGCTCCTGCTGCTGACCAGAGCTGCTGCTGCCCTCCTCCTACTGCTATCCATGCAGGCTGTCAACTAGATAATGTCACTTTTTGACCAAGTGCCTTCAGTATCTGACACCTGAAAGATGAAACATTTCTTCTCACTTCAGTCCAGTTGATTGTATTTTTTTCTATTTCCTCTGAATACAGAAGTCCTTTTTTGAAAATTCAGCTTCAAATGTGAATGTGTCCAGCTGCTGAAGCTGCTGGTTAAAAAAGTTTAACAACCCCAAACCAATTATAAGCCACCATTCAAGAATCAATAACCTATTAATAGCTTTGGGTGATACTTGCCATGTGCTGGCATCATAGGTTCTGTATACAAATAATATGTGGTGGACATTTTAAATAAAATCAAAGCTACCTGCATGCAAACCAAAGAGTGCTGAGCTGTCAGCAGATCCTCTCCCACTTTTCACTCTTTTTAAAAAAATCTGTGTATAGCAAATAACCCACTGCCCTGAATATTTATTCCATTTCCAAGACCTGTTAAACTTCATCCAGAGATGGGTTAAGACCCAAGAGAGCAATTTAGACCATAAACATTTATCTCCTGTTATAACTGACACTGGCAGAATTCCAGTGTACATGCTTTTTGTTCCCAATCTGGGTGTTCACAGCAGGAAAAGGCTGCTGCCACAGAGGCACCAGCAGAAGTTTGAGCACTTTCCTAAGAAACCTGCATCAGCAGTGAAATCACAACACGTGGGAGATGGAAACACTAAATAGATTAAAATGCACTGCAGGCAATGCAGCTACAGAAATAAATGACCTGTGCAGTGATGATGTCAATATCTTCAGCATGACATTTGGATCTGGGGCTACTGAGCTCCTCAAGAGACTTCTCCCTTTGGTTCTTCCAAAAGTGAAGCAAAGAACAGTTCACAAAGCTCAGTATTTGGTGACTAAATCAAAGTAGTGTGCTGTGTGATGTGAAAGACAAGAGTTTTACAGAAGTGGAAACCTTTGTTAGAATGTGTTCTTGGCCAGTTCAATGTGGTTAACCTCTTTTTTAATATAAATTGAGAAGAAATTGATAAGGCTGAGTCAAACACTTGGAATGCCATGAAGAGAGGACAAAAAAAAATTGAAAGGAGACCTCATTGTGGTCTTTAATAACTTTATGAGGGGCAAGTATGGATCTCTTCCCTCTCATCATCAGTCACAGGACTCAAGGAAAGACATGAAGCTGAGTTAGGGGAAGTTTAGGTTGGGTATTAAGAGGAAGTTTTTGACCAGTGGTTGGGTATGGGAATAAATCACACGGGACTCCATTTTCTTCATGATAGAAAAATGCCATTCTTTATTCACATAACTCCTTTTTATACAGTTTTGCACACTTTGTGTGGGACCCCAATTGTTTGGTAACTTTCTTGCCAATTTCCTTTATTGGTTAATAACAAGTTGTTATTCTGCATTGATTGGTCACTCAAACCCTTGGTGTCTATGTGTAGGGACAGTTGTTTGTGAAAGATAATTTTCATTTTTCTAACTGTATAAAACAGTTTATGCAGGTGCAAGTTATTTTTTTTCCCCAGGAATAGCTTGTTATGTTAACAAATTGCTCACAACAGGATTGCTTCCACATGGGAACTCACAAAATGCTGGCTTTGACAAGGCCAGCACTGATTGCAGGAGAGCAGCCTTGATTTTATGAAGCCTTTATTTATGATTTTTTACCTTGCTGTAAGAGTTGGGCACTGAGGCTCCCCAGGACAGTGGGCACAGCACCGAGCCTGCCTGAGCTCAGGAAATGTTTGGACCAAGCTTTGGGCACAAGGTGGGATTCTTGGGGTGTCCTGCACGGGGCTGGACTCAATAATCCTGGTGGGTCCCTTCCCATAGTCTATGACTGTATGAAATTCCTAATTTTAGGCAGTTCTTTCTTGTGGCTCACCAAAGGTGGCACTGATGTGCTCTGGTGTCTGAGCACAAAATCTGAGTGACTTTGCTGGGCACACAGAGGTTCCCTGGGCATGCAGGGGTGTGCTGGGCACACAGAAGTTCTGGCACATCCCATTGGGCACACAGAGGTTCCACTGGGCACACAGAGGCTCTGGCACATCCTGCTGGGCACACAGAGGTTTCACTGGGCACACAGAGATTTTGGCACATCCTGCTGGGCACACAGAGGCTCTCTGGGCACACAGAGGTTCTGGCACATCCCGCTGGGCACACAGAGGCTCCCTGGGCGCCCGGAGGTTCTGGCACATCCCGCTGGGCCCACAGAGGCTCTCTGGGCACACAGAGGCTCTGGCACATCCCGCTGGGCACACAGAGGCTCCCTGGGCACACAGAGGCTCTGGCACATCCCGCTGGGCACACAGAGGCTCCCTGGGCGCCCGGAGGTTCTGGCACATCCCGCTGGGCACCCAGAGGTTCTGGCGCGGCCCCGCCCCGGCTGTCCGGAGCATCCCCGCCTGTGCTGGGGTCGCACAGAGAGGAGGGCAGGGCAGAGCAGAGGAGCGCCCCGCGCCCCGCACCGCTGGCCAGCGCTCCCCGGCTCTCACAGGGACCAGAGGAGCCGCCCCTCTCCTCCTCCTTTCCTCTCCTCCTCCTCCTCCCGCCGCTCCTCCTCTCCCGCTCCCGCCGAGCAGCGCCGGGGTCGCGCCGGGAGCGCAGCGCGGAGCGAGCGGGGCTGCAGGAGCGCGGCTGCCGCCGGTCCCCGCCCGTGTCCTGCCCGTGTCCTGCCCGATCCCCGCCGGTCCCCGATCCCCGCCGGTCCCGCGTGTCCGCGCCGGGCCGGAGCATGGCTTGGGGCGAGCTCGGGCTGCTCCGCTGGCTGCGGGAGAGCCGCCAGTCCCGCAGGCTCATCCTGCTCATCGTCTTCATCGCGCTGCTGCTGGACAACATGCTGCTCACCGTGGTCGGTAGGTGAAGCGGGCTCGGGCTGCTGTCCCTGCCCCGGCTGCTGCAGATGTGCTGCCCGAATGCCCGATTAATGCTCTCAAACCCAGCGTTTTCAAACTCTGATTAATTTTGTTTTTAACCGTGAATTACACTGCGGGCATTGCAAACGCGCCGCCGTGGACATCAAAGTCTTGCTTTATTTCCATGTTAATTGCGAGATAAGGAATGGTATAAAGAGGTCTTAATAACTCCTTTTTTCCTCTTTTTATTTTCTATTTTTTTTTCTTTTTCCTGCTAAACGCCACTGATACTTTGTAGAACGACAGATAACAGTATTTTTAGCTCATCATCGTTTTTTCTCCTGTGGTCGTGCAACTGAAACAACAGGCTAGATAACATTGGAGGTGCCTGTTTCCTTGTGATAGTTCTGTTTCCCCCACATTGGTCTTAAAATGATAGGTTAATAAGAAAACTATCTAGGTCACTTTTAAGAAAAGCACTTCCATGAGTTAGTTTAATAAAATAATAAAAGTTTTGATCAAAGTCTAAGATCCAACTTTTAATGGCTTCAGTGGCACAGTGTCAAGATTCGGAAATCTACTCAAATAAAACAATTGAGTGTTTTTTACTGGTAGACTTAGAACTCCTCATATTCAAATGTTTATGTGAAATAAAAGAATATAGTCCAGAGGAACCAGTGGCTCATGGAAGTGCACACAAACACACCTGAATGCTCATGGTTCTCCTGGAAGTGACTTGGTCTGTGCAGGGCTCAGCTCTCAGGTGATGCTTCAGACTCAGCTTCTGAATCTGACTCCTGAATTTCTTGAAGGGGTTTCAGTTTAAAAGTTGATGCCACAAGGTAGACCTTAGTTAAGAAAATATCTATTTTTAGCAGTTGATTTTGGAATTTTTTTTACATTAATATATTTCCTTATAATATTAGTAATATTTAATTGTTTGTTTAGTAATAAGTATGCTAGAGGCCCTAGAAATTATTATAACTTGCAGATTTGGGAGGCTGAACTTTTTCTGGATGAAATGCAAAATGGGAAGGGATGATTCTCTCACTTGTGTTAAAATGAATGAACTTGACATCTGTTTTTACAAACTCTAAAATCCTAATGTCTGAGATACATATTAATGCAATTAAATTGCAGCCAAGATCCTAAAACATGTAAACATGGTTCCTTCTGGATGATCTTTGCAATGTAAATTTCAAAATAATGAGACAATTATTGCCAATGCAAATATAGGCATATTATTTCTGATTCCTTGATATAGGTTTGTTACCATTTTTCCTTCTTATGCCTGGTACCTATCAATATTTTGGTTTATTTTAGAAATGTTTTATATAGTATTTTTTTATAGTTTGGTTTAATAGTCATTCCAATGCTCTTCTCATTATTCGTGCTTTCACAGCCTAATAAAAGGACTTGTGCAGCCACGTGCACCAAAGAGGCTTCAGACATGGGTTTTGATACTTTTGATATTTTGCTTAATGATGTATGTATAGAAAACCTTATGGGAATCTTATGAAAACTGGCAAAAAATAAAGATCAGTGTAAATGAACCTTTTGTTTTAAACTGCACTTCTGAGTTACGGGTGTGTTTTTTTTTCCCATGAGCAAATTTCTCTTTCAATTCTGTGTTTCTGAAATACAAAGCCTTGTATTTCCTCATCAATGGCACAGCAAGCAGCTTGGTGATTCCACTTCCAAGTAACCTGACAGTAAGATGCCAATGTATTCTATTTGTTTTTCCAGTGCCAATAATTCCCAGTTACCTTTACAGCATCGAACACCAGAAAAACGCCACAGAAATCCAGACTGCTAAGCCCAACCTCCCCTCAGCAACCATGGACAATTTCCAGAGCATCTTCTCCTACTACGACAACTCCACCATGCTCACTGGAAACGAGTCTGACAGGACACAGCCTGCAGAGCTGCCTGAGAGCCAGACAGAGCCCATGGCTGTCAGGGTGACCGCGGCCCCCTCTGACTGCCCCAAGGATGACAAGGAGCTGCTGAACGAGAACGTCCGCGTCGGCCTCTTGTTTGCCTCAAAAGCAACAGTGCAGCTGATGACCAACCCCTTCATAGGGCCCCTGACTAACAGGTATGGCATTGCTGCTGCTCCATCCCACACTGCTGTTTTAGCCCAGATTAGTGTTTCAAACAGATTCTTCTTAATTCTCCCTGGGTTGCTGCCTTCTGGAGGAATATGTTAGTGAAATCAGTTTGGTGAACACTTCTAAACGCTTACGCCCTTTCCAAAGTAGCTGCACGTCAGCCATTAGTATCTCACACTTTTCCCCCAGCTCCTGAGACCTTGGGTTTCTATAGAAGCCTTTGCAGAGATGGTGTTTGCAGTTTAGGAAGGATGTTGAGATGCGCATCCAGAGGAGGCAACAAGGGGTGAGGGGCTTGGAACACAAGCCCTGTGAGGAATGTTTGAAGGAACTGGGGGTGTTTAGCCTGGAGAAGAGGAGGCTCAGAGGCGACCTTATTGCTCTCTGCACCTTCCTGAGGGGAGGCTGCACACAGATGGGGTCGGTCTCTTCCGCCGGGCAGCACTGACAGAGCCAGAGGGCACAGCCTCAAGCTACATCAGGGAAGGTACAGGTTGGATATTAGGAAAAATTTTTTCACCAAAAGAATAATAAAGTACTGGGATGCTCTTCCCAGGGAGGTGGTGGAATTACCATCTCTGGATGTGTTTAAAAAAAGAGTGGACATGGCACTTGGTGCTGTAGTCTAGGTGAGGTGTTAAGGCACAGGTTGGACTCAGTGATCTCAGAGGTCTCTTCCAACCTCATTATTCTGTGATTCTGTTGAAATATCTCCCATATAGTTATAGGAGGCCAAAAGACACTGCAATTCACAAAGATTGTGAATTGTCAATAATCCTGTGGCACCCACATGAGGCAAAGATGATATTGAAACTGTAGGCAGGGCTCAGATCCCTTCCCTGCTCTCACTGAGATGAGCATCTCTTGCTGTGTGGAGTTGTCTGAGGAGAGAATCAATGGGAAATTTGTGTGGAAAAGTGAACAAATATCCAACTTTGCTGATCCATGTTCATCACCAGGTTCAGTGGGTCCCACATTCCCATTAGTACATGACATTGCCCAGCCTCCTAATTGCTCCCTCTAAATTCTTGCAAATATACAATGTCTTGAACCAAATATGTTTAAATGGGACTTTACAGAAAATTTATTTGGGCCAGGATCAAGCTTATAAACACCAATATCAATGACTTAAAACTCCTCTCCAAATCAAAGTACTGATGATGTTAACATGAAGATTAAAAAGTATATATAGTATTCAAATTTTTGGTGTTAATAATAAATTTGATTTCCCTGTTAGCGTTTTGTGTAACCACTCCCCAGAGAAGTAGCTTCAGTCCTCCCAAATATTCTGTGAGATCAATCTCTGCAGGAAATAAACTCCAAATTGTATTTAGTTGGGTCACTGATTTGCATATTTCATATGTAAGCTGTTTTCATAGAGAATTATTCCTTTCAGAAAATAACATGCAGCAGAAATTTGGAATTGTAGAACACTTTGGTTTAAGCAGTCAGTATGTCCATCATAGGTGGCAATATTTAAAACAACCAACACAATCCAATGACAGGTATTTAATGTTTTGAAGCCAAAACTACCTTGTTTAGGTTTTATGGTGTATATATACATATATATATACATATACATATATATATACTATATATATATATATTTACAGTGGGTGTATATATATACACTATATATATATGCTATTAAATCTAATATATATACTATATATATAAATATTGTCTGAGTGTTTCTTTTCAATCTCATAAAAAGTATCCAGCTGAGGGCTAAGCAGCATTTTTGGACTCACAGTGCTGTGTATGCAAAACCTGTGCTTTATCTGTGGAACTGATCTAAACATAAAAGCTTTAAATGAGGGAGACAGTTTCATTTCTCTCTCATTTCCCCTTATCACCAGTACATATCACCTCCACAGATATAAGTACACCACCACAAAATTACTTTTGCACAAATATTGCTGCAAGTTGAGAAGGATTTTTCTTACCTGTATTGTTTAGTGAGGATGCCACAGCTCCTCTGCAGGTAAAGTAACAAAACATCAAATTATGTTTTTATAATGGTTCTTTGGCTGTCCTTCTAGTTCTTCCTAGCTGCCTAAATGGTTGCCCTATTGATATTTGCTGTTTTTGTGTTATCACTATCATTTCCAGAGCCTGCCACATGAGGAGAAAGGTGTGTGGTCACACCTGTGCCCTGGAGCAGCTCCTGGTGGGTGTGTGATGCATCCCTGGGTTGGCAATGTCCTTGGAGCATCCCCCTTTCCTGCTAGGGGCAGGGTTGGCACCACACCAGAGTGAATTTCAGTGCTGGGAGCTGAGGTTCCCTCCTGGAAACATCCCCAGGTTTTTCCCTGGGGCAGGGGGTGTGACTGCAGGCACCGGGGCAGGTTTGCTCACACGGGTGGGAGAAGGAAGAACAAGGAGCACTTCATCCCATCATCCCACACAGCAAAACTCTTCCCTCATGCAGCTGAAGTGAGTGCCTTAATGGCACAGTGGCCCTAAATTAAATTTTGGGTTCACTGGTTTTCTTTCATGCATTATTTGTATCTTGGTACTGGTATCTGCCTTTGTTCTGAGAAATGTTTAGTGGGAAATATCAGTTAACACATTTATCAACTAACTGTAGAAGTTATTGGGTACCCTCCCCCTCTTAAGCTGACAATTTCTAATAACAATGTATATGATCAGCTGGAATGTGTGATTGTATAAATCAAACAGAAAATATCTGGGTTATCAATAGAAAGACTCTTCCTTACCACTGATGAGCTCTTTGGTTACTGTTAAGCTTTTGCCTTTATTACTTCTACAAAATTCCAGCAATATATCAAAGCTTAGGGAGAAATGATTGCTTCTTTCAAGATCCGTGTTCACAGTTGGTTAAGATGCCCAGTAAGTTTCTTTTTCAGATGAGTAGCACACTCTGTACAGGGATTTTTATTTTTCAATCCAATATAGCTGTACAAGAGGGGTTTAGAGTTTTGGTCAAGTGCTGGTTTTCACCAGGCACTGGCTTTGAGTTTGTACAGCCAGCAACAGGATATTCCACTCATACGAGTCTGTGCAAATAATCACTGTTTTTTAGGTTTTCTGAAAGTTTTGGAGCTTGTTTTCCTTTCTTTTATAATTACTGAGAGTGTAGATTTTCAAAAACCAATTTCGGAATTGGTTTCATTCAAGGAGTATGCTCTGCAAAAACAATTTCTTATTCAAAGCCCAGCTCTTTTCACGGAACACCAGACACACCTGGCTCAGAGAACAGGTTTGCAGCTCCTGAAACAATACAAGTTCCCTCTGCCCTAACAAAGTCCTGGCAGAGCAAACACCAGTGATGGCTTTGCCATAGGAAGTGAACAGTTCACTTCCCACCCTGGCTCACTTTCAGGGCAGAGCTGATAAGGTTTTGTGGGTCAGAAGCACATTATTTTTCCTGATGGTGAAATTTGTGAGGAGCTATCCACAAAGCACAGCATCTGACACAGGGCTCTTTGTGAGGAGGATGCTCTGGGAGGGGAAGAGTGAAGGGTGGGCAAAAGGCTGTGCTGTGAAAGGGTGGACAAAAAAAAGGCTGTGCTGTGAAAGGGTGGACAAACAAAAGGCTGTGCTGTGAAAAGAGTGGGCAAAAGGCTGTCCTGTGAAGAGGGTGGGCAAAAGGTGCCCTTTGTAACCACCTGCCTTATCCTGGCACAGGTGCCCAGAGAGGCTGTGGATGCCCCTGGATACCTAGAAGTGCCCAAGGCCAGGTTGGATGGGGCTCTGAGCACCCAGGTCCAGTGCAGTGTGTCCCTGCCCATGGCAGGGGGTTGGAAGGAGATGGGGTCTAAGTTCCCCTCCAACCCAAATCATTCTGTGGTTCTGTGATTGACTCCAGTGCTTTTATCAATCTCTCTCTGTGAGCCCAGCTGTGCCAGCCCCTCAATCACCAGAGCCAGTCAATGCCTCTGCCATGTGTGTCCCCTTCTTTTTTTCATTAGTCTGAAAGAAAATTTGTAGTTTTAACCTTGTTTTTCTTCATATCAGCCTAAAAAACCATAAAAAAATAACAGCTATTTTCATCATCACCATCCTGGCTACAGCTTTGAACTCCTTAGCATGAGACAGAGAGAGTACTAGGACCAAAATGTGTTCATGCCCAAGACACACACAGAGAAGGAAGCAGAGGCATAAATAACATTTATAACTACGTATTTACAGTTCAGTTCCTGTGTGAGCTTTCCTTTCAGGTTTTGGCAGAGGTTGAAATGACCTGTTCTGTCTGTTCAGGTCACTCTGTCCCTGCTGACCCTACATGTTCTTTTTGAACTCCACACATATTCAGAGGTTCATTGGTTCAGAACCTCAAGGAACATATTCTTGTCATAAATCCTCCCCAGTCCTCACTGGCAGGGAAGAAGAGAGCCAGAGTTCCAGCCAGGACAGAGCCAGCAAGGGGTGCTCACATGGAGCTGTGCGACAGCAAGGTTGGAACCAGCGGATTTGCAGCACTCTAATTGGTAATTAGGCTCTAATAATCCACAGCTGCTCACCTGGTCAATGTAACCTTTATTGTGCTGCTGCACAGGACCAACAATCTGTTGTCTTAGTCTGGAGTAATCTTGTTAATGGGCATAAATCATTTCCTGAGAGCCCTACAAGATGGGGCCACAGGGGCTGAAATGGAGCTCATCTGGGCATCATTCTCCAGCAGTGGCAGCCTCTCCTTTCCCTCCTTCAACCAGTGACTCAGACTTTTCCAGAGATCACAAACACTTGTAATAAGCACTTTTAGCTGCAAGTAGCCTTGGTGAGGCGTGCTGGACTCTGCTTCAGAATTGCTTGGAGGGTTTTGAAAGGAGTGCCCAGGAAAATTATATGTTTGGCCATAGTAACAAGAAAAGATAAGAGAGAGGACAGGCTGTAATATTCTCTGGTGCTGCATACATGCAGAGGAACAAAATGCAGAGGTGATTGTGATGGAGGGTGCTGTGTCATGGCTGAGGACACTTTTCACATGAATGGCCCAGCACCAAGGGGCAGAATCACTGAATTGGCTGCTGCAGGTGGTGCCTCTCCTTTTTATGATTATTTATAGTGCACTTGTTCAGCAAAACCTCCCAGTCTGTGCTCTCCACATCTGTAGAACAGACCAGGGAATGCAGCTGCAGGTTGGACATTTGTGGCAGCACAACTGCCAACTAATTATTGCTGCTATTTCAGGGTTTGCTAAGAGGCAGGGTGTGTTGGGATTGCCCAGGAAAGGACAATCTGCATGTCTAAGGAAATGTCAGCTGGATGTGAGCAGGATTGTCCCCTGAGAAAGCCCAGCCATGGCTTCTAGGGGCTCAGCAATTCCATGCAGAACTGTGCATCTCCACATTTTGGGGGATGCTCTAGGCAATATTAACCTTCCAAAAATATTATAAGTACTTGTTTAACTCCCATCCTCTGCTATGTGTCACTTTCCACCTTGCTGTGGCCCTGTTTGTCCAAGGAAAAGGAAGAATAAGATCTTCAACTGCAAAAATGAAAGAACAATGCCTGAACAGTATTACACTGAGCATTAGAAGTGGCTTCCAAAATGTTTCTTTTCTTCCTGCCTTCAACCACCAGGAAGTTCCCAGGTGCAGGAAGCCCACTGGAAGAGTTGAAATCTCCTTTATTTAGTATGACAGCACTGCTCTGTGTTTAACTTGTGAATGTTTGTGGAAGATCTCACAGCTCATGTGACATTACATTGCCTCCGATATAATGATGGCAATGTGAATGTGGGAGCCAATTTGGATGGCATTTCTCTTCATGCAATAACTGAATATTATTTCAATGTACTTGTAGCAAACTGCTATCTCACAGGCCCTGTGTCAGGTCTATGAATTCCTGTACTGAAATCAGAATTATCCCTCAATTATCCATCCTAGACACATCTGGGATGGCCCTGACAGACCCAGCCCTACTTTACTTCGCAGTGGGGAAAGGCATGAGGACATTCACCTTCTGTTTTAACACTCCAGAAACAGCTGATAATGCCCATCACTAGCAGTAGCCATACCTGCAGAGTTTATTTATTTTTTTGTCTGTACTCCTGTCAGTGCTTTATTTAATTGAAAAACTCAAAATCAGAGCAATTGTGATCAAACTCTCAGTGGCCTGGGCCCACTGGGAAGTGCTCACTTCAGCTCTGAGGCAGGTAAGAATTTGGCAAGAGGTAATTTTTTATTTCCTCATGTACACAGAAACACCAGTGGAGATCAGCACCCCATTGTGTAATCCCTATTACACAGCAAGGGAAAGGCTGGCTTAAAAAAAAAAAAATCATTCACTTTAAATAAAGCAGACAAAAAAAAATATTGCTCTTTTATATAGCATGTGTGAAGGTGCTGGGAGATTAAAGTTATTATCCTAAAGCCACGGGGGAAGTTTGTGACAGGGATTTAATTTGCTTTGGGGACACCAGTTCAGGTGAGTAGCACATGAGTGACCAGGCTCTGCTGGATATTTACAACACCCACTTACGGATTTCAACTGGGAGAATCTATGTTAAAATGTTTTATAATATGTTTTTATCATATTTTAATGCAGTGGTGATTTAAGGCAAAATACCACGTGGAAGCTCAATTTATTTCATTCACAAGAATGAGACAAACAATGAACATTGAGCTCTGCATTCTAGGGAGTTTTCCATTATCAAAGGTCCTTGACTGTATAAAAATATTAATACAAAAACAAAGCTCAGAATAATTATTTTGGTCTGTGTCATGGCTACTGTTATTAATAAGGGCCATTTTTGACCTTTCCATTATTTGATTGACCTGCTTTAGCCAATACTGCCCATTTAAATGTGCAACACTGTCAAATCATTGGAAACTGAAATCCTTTGAAAGTACTCCTGAATTTGGCCATTAAATAATGTCCTGGCAAATACATTTGAGATGCACAATCCTACAAAAAATGAAGCTGTGAACAAAGTGTGTTGGATAGAATGTGCGCTCTGTCTTCAGAGCCACCTAGGTTGGGACTCCAGGGTAGATTTTTATTGGTGTGGAAAATAATATGTTGTGATTTTTATTATTTTTTTGTGGTCGGATTTTCAGTTTTATCTGCTCAAAAAATATAATTGCTTCCCAGCCAGGAAGTTCTTTATTTCCTGGAAACTTGAAAATACTTGGATCAACCAGGCATTTCTACAGGCTCTTTGGAGTCCTAATGAAGAAATGGGCTGATGAAGAAAGCTTTGATCAGCTCCATTTCTGCTCCTAAACCCATGGAAAACAGAAGTATTATTCTCAGGCTCTTTGGGACTCTTCCAGTGCTCCTGAGGCAAAACTCCCAGAAAAGCTGATGACAAATTTTTCCAGTAAAAAAGCCATTGGCTTGACTATGTCTCATTATAATCATTGTCTCACAAGGATGGAAACAGATGAGCGCTGAAACACGACTGGGGTATTTCAAAATTCAGCACACTCATGGAAATCTTCCCTTGGCATATCTTTGGCAGCCTCATGGAGCCCCAGAGGGGTTTTATTTGGAACAATTAAGGCAGAATGAGAACAGGGCAATCAGGGCAATCATGAGAAGGATTTTTTCCAGGGATTTCAGATAAAAAGTCTGCTGTGTCAGATGAAAAGTGGTTTGTGATGTGGAAATATATGGCCATGTGGTCCACAATAAATAGTTCAAAGCCTGCCAAGGAACTACAGGTTGGGTTTGTGTGGTGTGTGAACTTGTGTAAGACTAACTCAAAACCTCAGCAATGTGAATATTCATTTTGTTTTCCAGAATAGGCTACCAGATCCCACTGTTTGTTGGCTTCTGCATCATGTTTGTGTCAACCATCAGTAAGTGTCCATGTCTCACTTGGTCTGGCCTAGGCACAACTTTTAAATGAATGGTCCACAATAATTATCACTAGGAATTCTTCTTGTTGGTGATTGGGGACTGATTCCCAAGGAAAATTTTAGGGGAAATTTGAGGGAAAATTTGAGTCAGCTCCACATTGATGGTGGCGCTGATAAGATTGGACAAGGGAACCTGATCTGAGGGGTCACAACCCTTCATCCCACCTCAGCAGAACCTTCCTTAGCTGAGCCTTTCAGGTATTTCTGATCTGCAGCAGTGCTCAGACATTGTAAATAGCCATGGGAGAGCTGCCTTGCAAGGCCCTGTACAGGCAGATACCATGGGGGTTTATCAGGAAGATTGTGAGGCTGCAGTGGCTCATGAGTGGGGTATGAGTCAACAGGATCAGAGTGTTGCTAAACATCTCTGTGGGATGTGCAAACAGCAGCACAGCCTGCCAGTCAGCTGAGATAATTTCCCTGCTCTAATGGCATTGATAAGGCTTCAGCTGCTGGTTTATGTTTGGCTTTGGCCTGACATTTAAAGCTGTGGTCCAGACAGAAAGAGTACAGAGAACATCAAGGTTCATTAGAAGCCTGTGAGGATCAGTGAAAGAACTGTTTTTAACTCAAAAGGCAGATGTAAGATGCATTACAGCCTGTGACAAAAAGAAAGGAAGGGGACAAACAGTTTTCCAGGTCCTCTGTACATAAAAGAAAGAATAATGAGAGGATTCCCAGAGGGGATGTGGATGGCACTTCCCTGGAAGTGCTCAAGGCCAGGTTGGTCAGGGCTGGAGCAGCCTGGGATAGGGGAAAGTGTCCCTGGCCATGGCAGGGGACTGAGCCAGGTGATCTTTCAGGTCTCCTCTAACACAAAACATTCTGTGAGTCTATGATCCTAAAGCTGTATCATCAAGGGGACTGAAGTACTAGAGAAGATGATCTGGTCCTAGAGCCACTGACAACTCTGTCACCATGTTAGATAAATTCTGGTTGGGATGTAGATAAGAGTAGGGAGCCTAACTCATGGCAGGGAACTGCTGATCTGCTGAAGTCCTTTTTTTCCTTTATTTTTATGTGTTCACACTGTAGGGATTTTTGTGAAATGTGGTGAAAAGCCCCACAGGGCAGGTGGGAGGAGTGGATCCCATGTTTGGTTGGTGCATGACACCTTCCTGCAGCTACAACCTGCCCAGCAAACTCCCTTAGGTGGCCAAGAGATGGGAGCTGAAAAAAAAGCTTTGTAAACTCACTGTAGAGTCAATGACAATGACATGGGCTCTGCAAGCAGGGATGTGGTTGGGTTTCTGAGAAACTCCTGTTTTCCAGTGCTGTGGGTGGAGAATTTAGCCAGGCTGAGGGCAGCACCCAGGGGCTCTGTCCCAAAGGACAGGGAGTGGCTGAGGGTGAGCCCTGGGGTTGAATCTCCTGGGGAAATAAAGTGGCAAATTTCTCTGCTAGAAGCAGGAGAGGGAATTTGCTGAAGGTTTTGAATGGGGGGATCTGCCTTCCCTGCACCTTCAGCCAGCTGTGCTCCACACATCTGGCAGCACCAGGGGAAAACCTCTCTCCACCCGCTCGTTACTGGAGGCAGCATTGGTGCTTGCAGCAGCACGGAGAGGTGAGGCTGCAAAGAAAACTCTCATTACTCCTCCTGTGTGCAGCTGAACCAGAGCAGAGGTAATCAAATCCTGAGTAATTAGTTAAAACTGCTTGGGCTCCTGCATTCTGTGTCACCTGGAGGCTTAGACACCTGGGAGCAATTCAACACTGACACATCCAAATGCAATAAGGGAAAATAATGCAGTTAGCATTGAAAGTGGCACAAGTCACTGTAAACACTTCACTGAATTGTAGGAAGTTTTTGTGATAGTTTCAAGAAATCTAACTTTTTAACCTAGTTATCGTTAACCTAATTTTAAAAATTACCTCTGTTTTTTATTTCTTTTTTCTTGCAGTGTTTGCCTTCTCTGGAAGCTATGCACTGCTATTTATTGCCAGGTCCCTGCAAGGAGTGGGTTCCTCTTGTTCTTCTGTGGCAGGTAGGAGATGATAGAGGAAAATGCAGATAACTTTCAGTCTTTTTTTAAATTGAATTTTATCAGCACATTCAATAATCAATACAAAATATTATATAATTAATATACGCAACATATTTATTATATATTTGTATATTAATTATATAATATTTTGTATTAATTATTGAATGTGCTGACACATTCAATAATTAATTGAAATTATTATATTTATAATGAATATACTCTCTATAAACAAAATATAATTATATTATATAAATATAATAATAGCTATTTATAATTATATATGTATATAGAGTATATACTCTATATATACAAAATATATAATTAATACAAAATATTCAGTTGAATCAATTTCTTTTTTTGTTTTTCTGTCTCTTTCATATGAAGTAGCTCAAAAGCAAATGTCTTTTAAGACTTCCTTGCTATTTGGGTTGCAGTAAGGTAGAACACTAAATGAACTGCACTCTCCCTGGGATTTCTGCACCTGTGTCTTCAACATTTTAAATTCATTTTTAGCCATTTTAAAGGTCACTGGGAACTTATGTTGGTACTTATTACAGTTAGAAAAGCAGCTCTGTCTGTTATGGAAATTTCTGTTATAAAATGTTGTTTTCACGGGCTTACCATGCTGGCTGCCAGTTTAGGTACCAGAGTTCCAAAAAAAGTGTCTCATTTTTAAATGAGTAGGTAGAATGGAGTATGGGTTTTCAGCCCAAATTATTTGAGCATTCTTGAGGCTGAGGCTGGAGAAAATACATTTTGTTCATGCTGAATATTCCAATCTTGGAAAAATTTCCTGCAATGGCAGGAACTGACATCAGTTAGGGCTGCAAGTGAAGCTTTCCCAAGGGAAGACATGCCAGAATGAAAATTATTGTTCAGCTGTAACTCAGCCCCTGTGCAAGGGGGCACCTTCAGCTGTGGGCTCTTAGGTGAGCACAAGATTTTCTTTTTTCTCAGCCAATGAACACAAAAGAGCAGAAAAGGCCAAGGGACCATCTATTCCACCCCTTCCTGAAGGCAGGATCAGCTTAATATCTGTCATTCCTCATGCACACTTGACAGGCCTGACCTCAGAAGCCTCCAGAGCTGCCCTCAGCATCCAGCTCAGTGCTTAAGCGCCTTTATGGCCAGGAAGGTTTTTTGTTCCTGATGTCTCATCTAAAGGCTCTCTGCTGCCATGTGAGCTGATTTCTGCTTGCCCTCCTGCAGAGAACACAAAGATCAGTTTCCTTTCTTTATCTTCCTGGCTCTCTTTTGTATTGCGAGGCTGTTACCACCTCTCACATCGGTTTTATCCTCTGGTTTTGAATTGGGAGTCCTGTGTTGTCCCTCACAGATGTTATTCTGAGCTATTGCCATTCTCTGCATGGTCCCCAGGCAGCCCCAGATTTCTCCCTGTGCTGCACCAGAGCCAGACCCAGCTCTGAGAGAAGCTCTGGCTCCTTACAGGGCCCTCACCCTGCATCTCAGAGCAAAGGAAATTTTGTGAGCCGTTGCTGGCAGTCATTCCCTCCCCTGCATTTGTGTGCACAGTCATTCCTATCCATGTGTGACAGAACACATGGATATACATCTGTGTCCTAGAACTTTGTGTTATGGTCTTTGCATTTCCCCCTCCTTTTTTTTTCCAGAATATTTCCCCAAATCCCACATTCATTGTGAATTTTAATGCAGCTCTCCAGCTGCTCATGCAAACAATTTGATGTCATCCACTCTTTTCAATAAACGTGGTGATCCACTCAGGACCTCTGCTCTTTTGGTGATGGATGGTATTTACTGAGTGATCAACCATGCAATGTATTGTTTTCCTCCTCTGTGTAGCTGCAGAACTTATTTACTGAGTCCTATGTAAATCTTGATTTGAAAACAGAATTATTAATTTCTATAAGGACTCTCCTGCAGCATTTACGTCTGCGGTGTCTGAGTGCTCCACAAAAAGACAAGCAAATTAGGCTTCATGTTTCCTTTTGTGAAATGAAGGCTCATCATCAAGTGCAGAAATAAGGCATGTGGAGATAAAGGTCAAAAGGATCCTTTAATTTTTTTGTGCTGAACTTGAAACACTCATTTACAAAGCAATCAGCTCTGCATAATACCTCATGCCCAGAGCACTGTCCACAGTGGGAGCTAAGTGGTCACCAGACCTTTGTGCACTCTGAGTATGAATAAATGATGGTGAATACTTGTCAGAGGCTTTGATTCTGCTCATTGGAAAGCATCATCAAAAAGCTCTGTGACAAAGAAAATAATAAAGAATCTAACAAATAAGGGCATCACTAAATTACCTGACTAATGCTGCACAATAGAACGTGGTCTTGGGGACCATCAGTGCTGCCAGAACCATTTTTGCTTGGAAGTTGATTCTATGGGAAGGGAGTATACATATATATATATATACAAAAAAACCAAAAGCAAAAACAAACACTTGGCTATTTCTGTATAATGTTTAGTAGGTGTGGCAAATGACGACCATTAACTGTAGCACACATGTGCCTAATTTTGTGCTGTGCTTTATTCTTATGTCTATTTATTTATTTATATTTATTTTATATCTCTTTATTTATTTTTATTTATTTTCTTATGTCTCCTTATCTATTTACTTATTTTTAATTGTAGGGATGGGATTGCTTGCCACTGTTTACACGGATGATGAAGAGAGAGGCAACGCGATGGGAATTGCCCTTGGAGGCCTGGCTATGGGAGTACTAGGTCAGTGAGCTGGAGGCTCTGCTGGCAGAAGAAACCATCCCCCAGCCATCCCAAAGCTTGTTCTTGGGAGCTCTGGAAGCAGCAGAAAGGTCTCCCTTGGGTGTTGTGGCATTGTGTAGTCTCCAGACTGGGTTCATGGTGTATGTGAGGAAGAGCTTTTCCCACAGCAGGCATTCCCTGAGTGTATTCACATGCCAAGCAGTAATCTCTGAGATGTTTGGGTTTTGTTTACAGTGCACAGTGTTTTGGGGAATGGAGAATATGGTTATTGCCATGATCAATGATCTTTGTGGGGATTTTCAAGCTGCATTTTTGGTCGCTGTGTGCCTGTAGCAGGATGCCCGAACGCTCTCAGGGGTTTTGTTGTGTCAGAGTTTTCACAAGTGTGTCCTTTCCTTTCCTTGGCAGTGGGCCCCCCTTTTGGGAGTGTCATGTATGAGTTTGTGGGGAAGAGCTCTCCCTTCCTGGTGCTGGCAGCCCTGGCTCTGTTTGATGGAGGTCAGTAGGTCCCTGCGTCAGTGTCCCCCTGAGGCACAGCCCACTCCTGCTCCTGCCATCCGTCCCCTCCTGCAGGAGAGTCACAGCTTGCCTTTCTTTCCACAGCTGTTCAGTTACTTGTCCTGCAGCCCTCCAGAACACAGGCAGAAGTGAGTATTAAGGTAAAACACTGCAGCAATGGGTGTCACTTTGCCTTTCCTAATCCCAAGTTTTTGTTTCACAGAGTCAGAAGGGGACACCTTTGCTGACACTCCTGAAGGACCCATACATCATTATTGCAGCAGGTACCAGACCTTTTTTTTCCTTCTTTAAACCAACCATGGGTGTCATTCCTACCCTCTTGGCATGCCTTGGGCTGAGCTGCTTTAACAACGTTGTCATTTGCTGGTTTACTTTATGCAAATTTCTAATAAGAATGTGTTGGTAATACAGGATGAATGAACCAGCAGAAGCACAATAGGCAGAAAATCTGAAATAAATGTGTCTTTCCAACTGAGAGGCCACTGATGACTTCCAGGTGCCTGCTGGGGCAATGAGATGTGGCCAGGAAAGTTCCTGTGAGGAAAGTGACTTGGGCCAGGGCCTTAGAGTGAGGGATTGCCAGCACAGCACAGGGAGGCACAGGGAATAGCACTGAACTTTGTTCCTGTTTGAAGAGGGAGTGAGTTTGGTCTCTTGAGTGTGAATTGTTGTATTTCAGAAAAGGGCTGGTGGAATGATGAATGCTGTTTGGTATTATATATTTTTTCTGATGAGCCTTTCTGTCTCAAAAGAAGTTTGCCTTTTTGCATTGCACGTTGCTGAATGTTTATTCTGAAGTCTGTAATTAAGCCTGGCCCTTTCTAATGTTGACAAAACACCAGGAAACAGATAATTATTTTCACAGTTCTGTTACATCATCCTAACTTGCTTGTCTAACAGTGCAATTCTTCCAGACATTTCTGGAAATTTTCTGTTTATTGCTGGTCTTAGGGAATTATCATAACCTTAACTCTGTGACTTGGTTGAGCTGTGACTGAAATTATACAAACCCTTTTGCTTGAGAAATTCTTGCAGCATGAAAAAACCACTGAATAAAAGTATAGCAAAGACAGTTCTTGTGATAAGAGATCAGATTTGTCATTCAGCTGATTCAGTAACTTCTCCTACAGCAGTTAAAGTATATAAAATATGAGAAATCCCCATGGATTATCAGTGGGATTAAGGGGAGCACTTGGGGTCTCTGTCTCCCAGGACAGAGGCTGCTCAGTGCTGTGACAGTACAGGTGATGTTCTCTGACCTCAGCCTCTTCTCCTTGCTTAATTTCCTTTGCAGACCAAATTTGGTTCTGTCAAATGCCCAGGTTTGTGTCAGAGGTGATGCTTCACAGCCTGTGCCATCAGTACCCTGACCAGGCAGAAGAAATGTCCCTGGCATGTTTTGTCCCTGCTGGTGGGAGTGAAATCAGTGTCATTCCTGAAGCCCAACCTCACTGACAGGGATTACAGGAAAATCAGGAAAATCAGTGCTGCTGCCTGACAAAGCTGCATGGACAGACAAGTTGGTTTAAATGATCTAAAAACCAGAGACAGACATCACCATGAGCACACCTTGGGAAGGCGTGGGACAGCTCTGCACTGGGTCCTGCTCTTCCACAGGGAAATGCCACTGATGTCTGTGGCACTCTGCCAAAATCTGGGGAGGTTCTGGGCCCTGGAGATGGGATTCAGCTGGAAGGCTGCAATTTCCCACCTTCTGGCCAACACAGGTCATTTAATCCCACTCAAGGAGGAAAAGATGTAGGATTCCTGCCCTTGACTCATGGCACTTAAAAGTAAGGTCAGCTCCAGGCAAGACTGAGGGAAAGAAATAATTTATTTTCTTTTGGGGAAGCTTTGCTGAGGTAGCAGGCTCTTGCCCTGAGATTGCAGAGCACAGCTCAGCCTCTCACTTTTCTCTTGGGGCACGTTCTAGGTCTGAAGCACCTTTATCAACATATCCCTGAGCGCTTTGGCAAGCTCTGGTGCTGCTTCTTGGCCTAAAGAGAAGCAGGTGCCACAACCAAGTGCAGGCACACCTGTTTCTCCTTCCTTTGTGAGCTTTGTTCAGCATGGAGTAAACTGAATAGAATAGAAAATTTAATTAAATAGAATATTCAATTAAATAGAATATTTAATTAAATAGCAAATCCTTTGCTATTGAAGCTCTCTCAGAACGGTCCTGCTGCCTCTGCCTGCATTTTGTGCAGCCTGAAATGCTTTTTCCAGCATCAGGGAAGCTGTTTGAGCCTGGCTGGTTGTGGCTTGGGAGAGCCCCAAGGAGTTTAACTGGGGCTCCTTGCAGACCCACTCTGGGAGCTTGCACCCAAGTGGAAAGGTTGGCTTTTGTCCTTAGGGCAAAGCAGTGCTGAGCTGTTGCTCCTTGCCTGGGGAAGGGAGAGAGCCAGCTAGCCAGCAAGGTCGTTTTAGGAATAGTCTAATGTATTCTGACAGCTTTGAGCAAGGAATGACATCAGCGCTCATTTGGTTTTGAACCTTGTGATGAGGAACTCCCTCTGAGAGAAATAATGCCTCTCTGACCTCTGAAAAATATGGATTTTTTTTTTTTTAAGGTAGAATTTGTATAGTAAACGACTGGAAGAGTCTAGAATATTTTCCTGAAATTCAGAGATTGTAAATATTAGGAAGAAAGGGAACACAAGTCTGAGGTTGTCACTTGCAGCAGTGATTCCCAAGAGCCATTTTAAAGGGATTAGCAGAGGGGACATGTCCTGTTGCCCTGCATTAAGCCTCGAGTGCCTGAGGGTTTTTTGAGTAAGTGTGAAAGGCATCTTGAATCCCAAGAAATACCGTGGGGTTTCTTAATCCCTGCTCTGGAGCTGAAGTGCAGCACTGAGAGAGATGAGCACCACCCAAACCCAAACTGGATTCTGGCTCTGCAGGCACTGGGGTAGGGCAGAGCTGAGCAGGCAGCCAGGCTGAATCAGCACTTCCACCCTTGTTATCCTTTGTGCTGGGTTATTGAGGGTGCAGGGATTCAAAAGAGATTTGAAATTCACAGGGCTGTGCAAATCTTAAAAGAGATTTGAAATTCACAGGGCTGTGCAAGCTCAGAGCCAAAGCCACGTTTGCTGCCCCACTGCTGCCTGTAGGATCTCCAGATAAAATCCCCATTTTTGGGAGCAGCCATCCCTGTGTTTGTACCTTGGTATTTCCAGGATCAAGCCTCCACTTGCTGCCATGTGGGGCAGGATGAGCTCTCAGGTGGCAGAGGCACAGGGTCAGAGCCTGAGCCTCTTGCACAGCAGGGCTCTGCTATTGCCCCAGGAGAGCACGTAAAGACCAAGTGGTTGTGGTTTTAGCTAATCATTTGTACAACAGACCTCGTGAACTTTCCAAATGTCATCAAGCTCACCGCAAACTTTCACATTATGAAATAGCTTAACCTTTATTGTAGAATTTCTAGGAGAATAGAAACATATAAAAAGTTAGCCTTCGGTGATTTTACACTGTGTTCTATTTAATGTTAATCACCATCTGACACATGACAAATAGGGCTGGGAAATAAGCCCTAAAAGTGAAATATTTTATGTAAAACCAGTAAAAAGTGAAAATATTTTACGTAAAAGATTTTATGTAAAACCAGTAAAAAGTGAAAATATTTTATATGTAAAAGATTTTACGTAAAACCAGTAAAAAGTGAAAATATTTTATGTAAAAGATTTTACGTAGAACCAGTAAAAAGTGAAAATATTTTATGTAAAATATTTTATGTAAAACCAGTAAAAAGTGAAATATTTTATGTAAAACCACCCATTCTTTGCATGGTGTTTTGTTTCTAGTCAAAAGAAATAATTACTACTATTTTTTTCCTCTCCCCTTCTTTCTTTAAGGCTCCATCTGTTTTGCAAACATGGCTATTGCTATGCTTGAACCAGCTTTACCCATCTGGATGATGGAGACCATGTGCTCAAAAAAATGGCAGCTTGGTAAAGTACAGTGCATTGTTTGCATCTCTATATTTTGTCTATTGAGTTCTGGTCCTGTTAAGGATTATTTGCTTCAGGGGGGTAATTTAAATTATTTTTTTACAATTTGTAAAGTGTCAGTGTTAAACCTGTGCAATTATGAACACTGAGTATATAAGAAAAGTATTACACAGTGGGGTGATGTTGTTGAAACAGAGGTTCCTGGAATGGGCTACACCCAACTACTGAACTATTTGAACTATTTTTCAAGGAAAAACAGTTGCAGGCAGCCTCAGGAGTGGTGCTGATCCACCTCCATTGGGAATCCCAGCACTGCTCTGGCTGTGGATGTTGGCCAGGGCAGCTGCAAGGTGCCTGTTGAGCTGCAGAGGAGCCTTGCACAGCAAAACCCTTTGGTTTTTTCCCTGCAGGGAGCCCCTCCTCAGTCCCTGGTTGGAATTGCACAGGCAGGCAGGCACAGGGATGTGCAGCAGGTGCTCTGTGCACAGGGATGTGCAGCAGGGTCATGGCAGCACAGCCTCCTCCTCACACACACGTGGGGGAAAGATGGACTGCTGCTTACAACGTGGACACGAGGAGCCCTTTCCCTTGGGATTTACATATTTGGCTTCTTTAGTGGTCGCTTAATCATCCCTTTCAACAGAAAGCAGTGGGGAACCCCACCTTGGACCTTGTCATGAGTTTTAGCAGGGACACAGCCTTGGGAAACCAAATCCATGAGCAAACATGGAATGTGCTCCATTTGCCCTCCAGAGGAAAGTGGGACAGTTACTTTCTCTTTGAGAGGAACAGGAGCAGGAAAAAACCACCAGAAAGTGGATTAAATTCTAGTGAGTGATGAACTATGTGTGAGAAGTTTATGTGAATCTTCTTAAGTGGGCAATGCTCAGCCTTCATCTATCTCTGATTAATTTAATGGTGTGGTCATGAGGGTACTTTTTAATATCAGTGTATAGTTTGAAAGAAAAAGAAAAATCCTTCATGAAAATGATGTTCAGCTGATATCCCTGCTGTGTTAATGTACACATTGCATCCTATAGAAAGCACAAATCTTAGTTCTAATTAATGCAATTGAGATTTAGAGTGGCCACAGATGCAGTTCTTAATGAGTGAACCTCTTATGAGTTCTTAATGCTGAACCTGGCCATAACTTCTAGCCTGCAATACAGCAGAATGAACATGCAAACTTGGGTATTTTGAACCTCAAAAAGGAAAAATAAATATTGCCTATCTACCTCCCTCACCAGTTTCATATTGCTGCTGCAATAGAAATGAGATTTACAAATATCTTCATTGAACAGAGGTCACTAGAAGGAAAATATCTATTTTAAATTAAGACTTATTTAACCCCTTAATGATACAAGTAATTGACTCCCTTTTACTTGGTCTGATTTGACAGCATTAATTGAATTTTTTTAACCCTCTTAAATTATAAATTGAACTGCAGGGTTTTAAGCAAATTATTATCTTATGCAGTTGGAAGCCAGCTGTGTGAGGCATGATCTGAGGAAGGTATAAAGAACCTTGATTTGACCAATGAATATTACTGTGCATAAAGCCCATTTAGAAAATTATAGTTCTGCCTCAGTACACCACAGCTTACAGACCAGCCTGTTCCAGTCTTATTTAACAAGATTTTGCAGTACAATTTCTCTTTTACAGCTGTCAAGGTCTGCTCTGTGTGACCATTTGGTATAACCAGACAGCTCCAAGCAGTACTGAAGTAGCTGTGGTTACACAGGCTGAAATTAAATATTTCCCCAGCACCACCACTATAAAACCCACAAGGTTTTTAATCACAGGATATTGCTGTGCTAAAAATTACCTCTTGTTTTTTTTTCTTATGAATATATCAGAGAGATGGGAAGGAAGATGGATAGGCAGGAAATGAGAAAAGCCCTGTTGCCCTGGTGGAAGATGAGGAGCACACACACGAGAGGCAGGGCTGGGATTGTGCACCCTGACACCACAGCTGATTTCTGCATCTCTGGCTGGGTCCTGCCCTGGGATTCTGTGCAAGGAGAGGAGGAGTCCTCCAGTACAGACTGTAATAACTGGGTTTTAAACCAGAGGTGTCACCAGACAATAGGATCTGCTCTAGATACAGCCACTGCTGTGGCAACCTCAGGGATGGAAAAGCATTGCTGGTGCCAGAAATGTGTTTTTCCAAGTGGAGGTGGGAAATGAGAGAGACAGAATTTACTCAGGTGTCCTCATCTGCAAGCTATCACAGTTTCAAAATTTGTTATTTTACTTACAGCAATATTTTAAAAATAATTTTTAAAGTTGTATTACTTATTTTTTAAAAGTTTTATTACTTATTTTTTAAAGGTTTTATTACTTATTTTTTGAAGTTTTTAAAGTTTTATTTTACTTTAAATTTTTAAAAGTTTTGTTGCTTATATTTTAAAGTTTTATTACTTATTTTTAAAGTAATTTTTTAAAAAGAAATTAAGAAGATGTTGGCTAAATAATTTTAATAGTATTTTAAAAGGTTTTTTATCCTTACATCATTGATACGTGCTTGGCCAAGGGCAGTATCAAGCACTGCAGACCTGCCTGTGGCAGGGGGCTCGGTGGCATTGCCAGGCTCAGAGGGGCACTGTCACTTGCAGAGCCCTGCTGTCCCCTCCTGCAGGGGATTCACCCACCCTGAGCACCTGCTCCACAATCCTGGGCTGCTCTCCTTCACCCATCCCACAGCTTATTGCAGTCAGACATAAACTTTCTGCTCTTTGTTGTTCTGTCCCCTCTCCCAGAGCACTTCTTGTATCTAATGCTGAAAAAGTCTTTTTTTTTTCCCAAGGCATCAGGTTGCTGCTGCATTCCACAGATGATGTCCTTAGATTTCACGGGGAGGCTGCAACAAACCGGATATTTGATTCTTTGGGCTCCATTAGATGTGTCCAGATGAAAATTGCAGTGTCTGGCATTTATTAGTTTCTTCGAACATGTCCCTGAAAGCCTTGCTGATAAAACCTCTCATTCATATTTTTCAGGCGTCGCTTTTCTTCCAGCCAGCATCTCTTATCTCATTGGGACCAATCTTTTTGGGATACTTGCACACAAAATTGGAAGGTATGCTTAATTTAAAAATACTAATCACCTCCCAGTCTCTTCATGTACCATTTCCAGTGTTTCCCTGGGCAGTTTATTGATAGTGGAAATTATTAAAGCTTGTTCTATAGGAGCAAAATTGTTTTTTTTTTTTGAACACATTGCTACTTTTGCTGTTTAACTCAGCGCTTCAGACATGGCTTTGAAACATTCATTAGGATCAGCTCTAACATCTCATTATCACCATCTCTGAGTGATGTTTCTTCTTTGGTAGGTGGCTTTGTGCTTTGCTCGGGATGCTAATCGTGGGAATAAGTATTTTATGTGTAAGTAGACAATCACACATCTTCTAAATCATGTGAATGTTGGGGTGCTCGTCTTCAAATATGTGCTTTTCCCATGAGAGTTCTATGACATGTTATTAAACAATGTGTGGTTAATAGGTTCCAGATCAGGGTTTTGAGTGCTTTCCTATTTCAGTGCTTCAATTATTTTTAGAAATGATGACTCTGAGAGGAGCATGCTGCTCTGTTGAGCTGTCACTCAGCAGTTTATAATAGTAAGTGTGTCAGTGGTTTAATGGCACAGTTGTCTGAAATGACGGCTCAGAACAAGGATCAGACTCCCAGATCTGTACAAAGTGGGCCATAACTACTTGGAGAATTTATCACAGAAAAAGATGCTAACCACCATGTGCAGTATGGTGTAATTAACTGCCTGAAATTTCCTTTGTAGGTACCGTTTGCTAAAAACATTTATGGGCTCATAGCACCAACTTTTGGAGTTGGATTTGCCATAGGTAAGAACATTTGCAATGAGTTCTTGCAAGAGTTATTTACATGAGCTCTGTTATTTCTGTAAAAATGATTTGATATGAAGTTACACAGAAAATCAGTTTTGTTGCCATTCTGATCTAACAGTGGTGCACCTGAGCTGTGGCCCAAACTGGCAGGCAAAGCAAGAAGGAATTAAGGGACAGTGCTTGGGGAGTTTGAACCAGGCTGCTTTAGACCAGCTGGAGCCCCAGGCCTGTCCAGAACTGCTCCATCCACCTAAACAGACCTTTCAACCCATCCATGAATTTAAATGTTGTTTTTAGAAATGCAGCTGTGCTCTGCCCCAAACCCGCAGCCTTTCCTGCAGAGGAAAAGGATTTATGTAGACATTTCCACTGGAATAAAAGGCTTAAATTGTACATAAAGAGGAATTCCCAGGCTCACACACATGTATTCTTCAAGTGACATGTGTGACTTTCCTTACCCTGGGCTGTGCACTGGGGACCCTGCCTTGTTTTCAGCGCTTGGTGCTCAGCAAATGTCCTGGGGCATCTCCACACCAGGGATGTGCAGTGAGGAAAGAAGCTACAGGAACAAATTATCTCAGCACTTTTGTGAGCTGTCTGTGCTGTTTCTTGCCAGAAATGAGGATGTGTGCAAAAAGACATGATAAAAACACTGTCAATCATTTTGGTTGACTGGGGGCTAATGTTGTCTTTTAGGCCTTCAGCCAGGGCAAGTTCACACCAGATAACTTTGCCCTAATTACTTGGCAGGGAATGTGAGGTGGGAGCTTTGCTCTGACACTTGGTGGGAAGTGTGGATACATCCTAAACTCACATCTCTCCTGTCCTTTAGCAGGTGCCACCTCTATACATGTCCACACATGACTCTGGGCACAGCAAAGACCATAAAAAGCAAAGCTAACACAGACTATTGTACACAAATCTTGCTGTGTACACCTGTACACATGTCCACACATGACTATGGGCACAGCAAACACCATAAAAATCAAAGCTAACACAGACTATTTTACACAAATCTTGCTTAGTTATGAACAAGCATCCTTTTAGCTGCTTTTGCACCCCTTCTTGGCACATCATTCACCAAAAAAGGGTTAAAAGGAGGGGAAGAAAAGGCAGCATTTTCCTGGGACGTGTTTTGCAGGGATGGTGGACTCCTCCATGATGCCAATCATGGGCTACCTGGTGGATCTGCGCCACGTGTCAGTCTATGGCAGTGTGTATGCCATAGCTGACGTTGCCTTCTGCATGGGTTTTGCCATAGGTAAGTCCAGCCTCTCCCTGCCTGGAAAGCACAGCTAAGAAAAGCAGGAAACTGCTACAATGCCAGCTGTGAATCCCAGTGGTGCCTGCAGGTTTTATGAGGGGAGGTTCTTATTTTCTGCAAGAAATCAGAGTTAGGGGGGATTGCGTTTGGCATCATTCCCCTCCCCTGCTGCAATTTGTGCTCATTTCATGAGCTGTGAGAGGCCTGAAGGTGTCTGAGGGCAGTGAACACAAATGGGATATGCTGAGGAAAGAGGCCTTGGGATACTTTAATACCACAGCTGTGCTCCAAGGGTCTGTGGGGGAATCACTCCCCCCTGACCCCCTTGAGAGCATGACAGAGATGCCCTCAGGAATATCTCTAATCTCCCCAAGGAATGTGGGCTATGGAGCCAGGAAAGTTTTATGATTGTTTAATCATATTATATTTTAATTTATATTTTATATAATTATATATATTATATAACATATATATTAATAGAATATATGTTTTACATATATAATATAATATACAATATATATTATATATGATATAAATTATATATATTATATATATTTACATAAATTTATATACAATAACTTTATTATAGATAAAATTTACAAATATTATCTATTATATTATATATAATTTTATAAATAAATATAAATAATAATATATAATATGTATATAATATATATTATTTATAATTATATATTACTTATATAATATATATAATATTTATATATAAATATATAAAATTATATAAAATTTATTATATATATAATTTATATAATTTTATATAATTATATATATTATATAATTAGATATATTTATGTTTAATCATATTATTTTAAATTTATATATTATATAATTATATATAAATTTATATATAAATATATATTATATAACATATAGATTAATAGAATATATGTTTTACATATGTAATATAATATATAATATATATTATATATTATATAAATTTTATTTATAGAAATGTATATTTATATAAATTTATATATAATAACTATTATATATAAAACTTATATATTATATATAATATATAATTTTATGTATAAATATATAATATGTATATAATATCTATTATTTATAATTATATATTATTTATATAGTACATATATTTATATATAAAATATATAAAATTATATGAATTTTATTATATATAAAATTTATATAATTTTGTATATTTATATATCTTTTATATAATTACATATAATTATGTTTAATCATAATTATATTTATGTTTATAATTACAAACACGTCTTTACATTCCTTAAATCTGTTTGTAAGATAGGGGGTTAGTATGCAAAATTGCTTGCATGCAAAATATGCTGCTGCAAGTTTTGTGTCAGAGCAATCTGCAGAAAAGGGTTTTTGTCTGTGCAAGGTCCCTCTGCTGGTGGTGCCATTGCCAAGGCCATTGGATTCCCCTGGCTCATGACAATTATAGGAATTGTGGATATCATCTTTGCTCCCTTGTGCTTTTTCCTTCGAAGTCCACCTGCCAAAGAGGAGAAAATGGTAAGTGGAACTTGGTTTCTTTTTTATAAATTTTGGGTTTTTTCAGTGAAACAAATGATAACTTACATTTGCATCTTTGCCTCTAAGTTCCTCAAAACAGGACTAGCTCAGTGTATTTCATTCTCAGGCATTGACTTTGGAATGAACTCCCCCTTCCTTCTATGTCCAAGATGTATAAAGGCAAACCCTTTATTAATTAGATGTTACAAAGTCACAAATTTGATTTCTATGAAACAGGGTCCTACACACATTCCTCTGCACCAGCATATGCTGTGGTGAAGTCAGTAGAGAATTCATTTCTCTTTTCCTTGAAATTGGCCAGAACTCTATTTGGCCAATTGACCAAATTGTTCCATGGTGTGCCTCAAACTGTTTTTTTCCCCACAGTCCTCTGGGGAAAAAAAATAGAAAAATATACCACAGTGTGTTTTGAATCATCTTTTTTCCTCCTTCTCCTCCCTTCATACAGTTCATGGATCCCTACAAACCAGTGGTTTCTCTTGTGCAGTATGTACCACAAGGCTTCTCTCTTTTCTGTTTTTTAATAAATTGCCAAAGACTTTATGATCTGGAGCACTCAGTGCTCCCCAGACACTGTAGGGTGTGTAAGAACAGAGTCACCATCTGTAGGTTGAGCCCACTCAGCACTCCATCCTTCCTGAAAAAGGCTGATCTGGGCTCAAAATGTAGTTGCTGGTTGTTTATTTGGGTGAAAAGAAACTAATTTTGCATGGTCATGGTTTTATTCTGCAGTGGCACCTCTCCGCAAGGTAAGGACAGCACCTGATGCTGGTGCTGCTCACTTTGTGCTGGCAGCAGGTGGAAAATTGAATCTTGCTGCAATAATGGTGTGTGTGAGGCCAGAGAGCTTCTGTTTGGCTCATGTTTGGACTGCAGAATCCCAGTTAATCCCTTGTCATGACCTTTGCTGAATGCACTGGTTTCGTTTGTTTTGGTTTTTGTACATTAAATAAGGCTGAGGAACAGAAAGGAACAAAAACTCAGCTGCTGTTTCTTGTCAATATAAAATTTCTCAGGTACTTCCATGGTCCCTGACTGTTTGATTTGTAACATCACAACCCTGAAGGGACAGGATCTCTCTCCATGGCTCCAACACCTTCCAGCATCTGCCACCTCTAATATACCTTTAAATGCAAAACAGCTCCTGCTCCCAAGTGGCTCATGGCTGTAAAATGATGTACCAGTTCTTTCAGGTTGGAGGAGAGTCAAAGGAGGGTCCCAAAATTGTGGTCTTTGCATAATTATTAACCCCCAAGCTTAATTACACTCAGCAGGAAGAACACTACACAGTTGCTCCAAAGCTCCTTGGAAAATTTCAGCCCAGAGAATTTAGTATTTTATCTGGCCCTTACCATGATTACCACTTTTAGTTTGCTGTGGGTGTCAAAGCACAGTATTGGGACCATCACTCCTGGCATCATCCTCAGTTTTGCTGTTCTGGATCTCCATGGAAAGAGGGGACAAAGGCAGTAAAAGAGAATTGGCTTGAAGCAGTAGGACTGCTCTTGACCATTCATCCAGCTTTTAATAGATGGAAATTAACTCTGGGAGGGGTAAACTACTGTCTCTGCAGAGGAGGTAGATGTATTTCAGTAACACCCAGGCTGAAATACTGGAAATAGAAATTTTCCAGAGCTGTCTTCAGCACCAAAACCCCCCTCACACAGACGTGTGGACTCAATTTACCCTAATTGCAATCAGTTTGGGCTCTGCCTCAAGGGAGGAGAGGTGAATCCCTGAGTGCAGAAATACTCACACTCTGTTCTCTTCCAGGCAATACTCATGGATCACAACTGTCCTGTGAAAACAAAAATGTACACCCAGAACAACATCCAATCCTACCCCATAGGTGAAGAAGAGGAGGAATATGAAAGTGATGAATAACAGAAAAGCCATATAACATATTTAGGTGTACAAAATGCTGTGGTTCATGTGAAACATCTCATCCAGAAATAGGTTTTAGCTGTACTGTACATTTAATAGTGAAATGGTCAGAAAAACCAAAGGTATATTATTTATTGGTGACTATAAAGCAGACTGCAAACCGCCTTATGGGGGGAAAGAGCTTTTATAGACCATTTGTATAGTGTTACTCTTTGTGTATTTAATTTTATTGAATATTACACTCTATTTTTTATTAAATGTGTAGCATAAATCTGTATAAAATGTGAATTTTAACTATTTGGTTTTTAAAGTCACCTCATGGACAGTATTTCATATTTTATTTGAAGTCATAGGTTACTGTCAAACTTGAGTCTTATTTGATTGGAAATTTTAAAAAGCAACCCTCAAAGAGAACCCATCCAATTTACATCCTTTTAAGTGACACCCTCGTAAGTGCATTGAGAGGAGCTGGAATTCAGAGTGCGGGCAGCACTATCACTTTTTTCCATCAACTTCAGGTCCTAATAATATATACAAAAAACTAAATAAGAGGCACAACTTCTCTGTCAGTTTAAATACTGAGTTCTCCCTGAACCACCAATGTTGAGGAAACCATGTTGTTAAATAGATGAGTGTATTGCTATTATTGGTACCTAACAAAGTTTTAATCAAGCAGTTGTGCAATGTGAAGCCCCCAAACACTCAGCACCAGGCAAACAAGTGGGTGTGAACATGCACTGTTCCTGTCCCTTAGCAGGGAATGTAACAGCATGAGGACACTTTTTGTATTTCTATCTTTTGGATCTTTTAACATATTTCAACTTTATTTTAGTTGCATCTTCAGTGAGTGTTTAGGAACAGCTGCAGTATTACAGTATTCAGTCTTAGCATGTACTGAAAGTGAGCTGCTACCTGGAGCAGTTCAAACAACTTCTACATGCATTTACATATACATCTAAAAATCCAATGTACAGTTATTTTTTTAAATACACTTTTGGCTTTAAAAAATGGAAGAAACAGCCAGTTTGTTGCCAATCTCTCATAACATTTGGGGACACAGCCCAGTACAGGTCAAGTATTGTATTAGGCAGTCCCTGCCTGCACTTAGAAAAAACAAGACTTGGAAAGAAAGCATTTTAAAAACAATCCCCATGTCCTTCTCAGCCATGGTGTATCATTTCATTTGTAATATGAAAATCTTGATGTGCCTTCTCTCATGTAATTGCAGATGTTTTATGTACTACAGCATAGATACTATGTTTACATATAGTTTTGTAAAGCGTATATACTATGGTCAAAAATATGAAAAATATAGTGGATCAAACTTCAAGTATTGCTCTGTCAATAATTATGCATTCAGAACGCATCAAAATAAAGTTATCTGACAGAAGTTCATGACCTACTGTAATAAAGTGAAAAAAGGATTAAAAAAGAACAACCCCTCTCAGGATTTGCCTTATGCAGTGTGCTTTTCCAGTGTGGGGAAAGCTGGCATTTCTCAGAGCTCCTTCAGAAACCAAGATTCTGTCACATGATGAATCCTTCACCAATACCAAGTAAGTAATAATTGTGCAGATCAGTGGCTTTTTATATCAGGCTCAGATTTTACTGTGATTTGAACACTGAAACTTTGTTCCAAGAGATGTTATTCTACTTACTGAAGTCTTCACTGAAGTCTTTTGGTCAACATTAAATTGCTGATCTGATCAAATCTGAGACTGAAATACCAATGCAAGAATTCTGAATTATTACAGGAAGTGTTCATCCTTTTGCCAGCTGATCAACCAGTGTATTTCTTAAATTCACTAATATATGATTCAAACATAGCAACTCACATTTTTTTAAAAGCACAAAAAGGCTTTCTTCATGGCTTTGCTTTGAATTTTTGAGCACATCAAAACTAAGGAGGAGTTTGCATTAATGTGCAACATGAGTATGAGGAGGAGACCCAAGGGGAGAGAAATGGATCACATTCCTTTTGTACAGCTGGTGCCAGTTTCTGCTGGCCTGAGGGAGCAGCATCTTCCCAGGATTTGCTGAGCAGATCAAGGCAGTGGCTCCCCTTCTCTTGCTCCACTCCTGCTCCACCAGAAGAGGAAGATTAATTAAAATCCACATCGACACTCATTTTTGTAATCTCTGTGCCACCTTTCCCCCCACTCCCAAATAAAAACTTAGCAGTTGTTTAGGATTTTTTCTGTCCTGGAAAAATGTGGATTTTTCCTATTTTGTATATTTTGATCTGTGTCAATTCAGCTGTGATAGATGAAGATACTTTATTCATTTACTCCCACTATTTATTCCTTCTCTGCAGTTGTAAACTTCCACAGATGCTTTGTTTCAAATTTCTCACCCCAAATAATCCAGTTATCAGTAGTTTTATATAATGCAAAATGTGCTTCTCCCCTGAAGATCCCTCCTTTAAGTGGTGGCTTTAGATGATAAGCTACTGCAATAGAAGTGCTTAAAAAACATTGACACAATGCAAGAAAGTTGATAATTTAGCAAAACTATTTTATTAAAGCTTATTTTCATGATAAAATAATAGCCAACAAAATCATATTAGGCAGGTCTTCTGCAAATGTGTGTAGCTGCCACCTATTTAGATATCATTAAGTCAAGATATTCTTGTTTTCTGTGGTATTCTTTATTTTCAGCTATTTACAGTCAAGCACGAAGCAAAGATTACATCAGGAATGTAGTATTACAATTTCCCCCTGGAGATTCACTGCTTATTGTAAATAATGCCAGATAGGAATTCATGTTTTCCTTCTTACCACTAAAATACAACTATTTTGCCCTTTTTCCATTCAGTATATTTAAAAATATTGCACTACATTTAATTTACCTCTTACAATCATCATCATTAGCAACACTTATTTGAGGAAAACGATACCCAGCTTTTCTTACCCACTGTGTTACAGGAGTCAATTTGAAACCATGAATGTGTATTTTGAAATCAGTATTTGCATTGTTTTCACAGCTCCTTCATGTGCACCAGGGCTTAAATGAAGCACTTGGATATTTTTGAAAACCTCTGTAGTAGTCTGTAAGAGCAAACACTGATGGCATTGAATGCAGATCACCACCAATGGTAAGCTGCTGAGAAAATGGAGTGGGGAAGTCTTAATATGCATCTCAAGCAAGTACAGGTTAAATAACTTTCAGACAAGAAGGGAAGCTCATTTTGTGCGATTATTTGCTGAAGCTTAATTTCAGAAGTGTGTCACATGCTGTTTTAGCATGGATAGTTTTCCATACATCAACTAAGTAGTATCAACTGCCCAGAACTCACTAAAAAGTGCAAGTAGTTGCATGACTGGCAGTAACCATTTTGCTTAGAAGCACAAGCACACTGTCCCATGATGAAAACCACTGCTTCTTCATTTTGCCCATCACAAACCAAACCAAGAAGCAAATTTAAAGGAGAGGTACATTACAGATGACCTCAAAAACTAAAGGAGTTATTTTTACCATCTCAAATGTAACTCCCACAAAGGCTTTTTTTTTCTACTACCGGCAATACCAGTGATAATGATACAAGTACCTAGCACAGTACCTAAAATAAAGATGATATTTTATACAAAATTTCTATACACAGAAGATGAAACAATGTCTACAGGAAATAAATAAGAATGATGGCCTTAGCCAGGTGATGCTAAGATCCACAGTTTACACATAGCACAAGACCAGACAGTTCTTTTCAAAAGCAGCTGGCTGAATTTCTTCCTCATCTCTACTGGACTCACAAATTGACTCAAATAAAACATGTTATATACACTATAAGACATTTTGCTGACAAAGGTGATCCTTCTGCTCAGACTCTTATCTTCTGTCTGAGAAGCTGAATGCAACTTACCATGCTATGATTACTCAAAAGTGTTGAGAGAACATCGGTTACTTTGTATTTTGCACCTTAAGCTTTCCAAAATGATAGTCTGCAGCAAAATATTAATTTCTTTATATTACTTACACCATGATTACATGCTTTTACACAGAAGGCAATGAAACCTCCAACTCTTGTGAAGAACAACTTTCCTTTATCAGGCTATCAGATAATACAACATCACAAACATATGATTTCATTCTGGAAGGCAACGAGCCTCTTACCTTGAAAATATTCCCAATTAAATTATTATGAGATATCAGTTTATACTTTGACATCTAACAATAGTCTCAAGTTCTAAGGAGGATTTTTTTAGCATAGCATTACTATATTTCGTGTTAAATACAAACTACAAAAAGTTCTTGTATTTAACAAAAACATGGAAAACAAATGATATGCAATGGTAACTTCAGTAAGTATTAATAACAGACAAAATGAAAGACTTTTTGTTTGCTTTCATGATATGTTTGGCAAAAAATATACAATTACCTAGAAGACATACAATAAAACTGTGATTAACACTTAAAAGCCTGGCCCCTTGGTGACTTCTGAGTCAGTCATCAGCTTAGGCATGCAACAAGCTTATAATGTTTTCATCATACAATGGATACTAAACATCTTGAAAACCCTGCCTGTTTCCCATTGAAAACACTAGCTAAAAAAACAAACCAAAAAAAAATACAGAGAGGGGAAGTGGGGTCAAGTAATGCATTAAGGAAACCACACACATTGATGTGAAATGGTAAGGTTACATAATTAGAAAAAATAAAAATAAGTTATTAAAAATAAATTTCCAATATAAACCCCAAAGTGTAGTTTTAACCAGCTACTTTAACAAAATGATGGTGCTGTAGCTGGAGAAGAACCACTATTAGCAATTAACTGTGGAGAAGCAGGACACGCACATTATACCAGTGTTTTAATTTAATTTGTGTGTGTTTGGATTTAAGTGCAAAGTATTCTTTCAGTCCATTCCTTCAAAGACTAAATATGTAAATATCAGTCTACTGATTGAGGTGGATCAACAGGTTCTTCTTCTGATATGATGTTCAATGTCGGAGCCTCTGTCAGACTGCCATCTTCGCTATCCACTTCTTCTGCTATACTGGATTCCTCAAAATCTTTAGTCAGTTTTTTGGATTGCTTCTCTAAGAGCATGTTCTCCAGGGACTCTAGATCCTCAATGCCTGCCCTGTAGTGGATCATCAGTAGCGTGAGGGCCTGCAGTCTCTCACCCGACTTGGCCAGCGCAGCAGAAATCAGGGCTTTTTTCCTCACGTCGCTCATCTCTTTTTCCTCTTTAACCAGCGAATTATTGTTTTCCAGCTCTTGGTCTATTTCATTCTGCAGCTTATCCAACATAAACTCCAACTTCTGAAAGCGCTCCTCTGTGGGCAGACTCCTGTAGAGGTCCCGGCCGATCTCCTTGACGGCGATGAAGACGCTGTCGTCGAGGCCGCCCTCCTTGCGCACCAGCTTGATGCCGGCGCCCGTGACGCGCTTGGAGGGGCTGCTGGGCCCGCTCAGCTCGGTGTCGCTGCTCTCGTTGTCCGACGTGTTCGGGGTGTGCTTGGGGGAAGGCTCGGCCGCGTCGGGGCCCTGCTCGGTCAGCCGGGCTTTGGGCACCTGCCGGAGGTTCAGCAGCCGCGTGCTCGTGTTGATGATGTGCCTGGTCAGCCCCGTGGTTCTGGTAGCGGACTTGGCCTCCGAATCCAGCCGAGAGGAGGCGGCTGCAGGAGCCTCCTGGCCCTCGGCTCTGCCGCTGCCCCCAGTTCGATCGAGCCGCCTTTCGGCTCCTACACAAAAGGGCGTCTCGGTTAAACATTTCTCTTGACATTTTTTATGGCAAACGTAAGCGCAGAACATGCACTGCGAAGCTGCTTTAGTCCACACTTTCTTTTTGCAGTAATCGCACCAAGTTGGATTCTGAAACTGAGTATCTTGAAAGCTATGCCTATTCTCTGTGACAACTTGTCCAGAGAAATGATCCTCTTTCTGAAGGGCATGAGCTTCTTCTTCTAAGTGAAATTCTTTCTCTTTCTCCAGAAATGCGCTTGAATCATCAATTTCGCCTTCTTTTAAATATTTGAATTGTAAAGTTATGTCACCGTAACAAAACTTTTCATTGAAACCTTTATGGGTTGTCAAACTCCTCAACGCTGTTCTGGTGACTGCTGCCTTAGGTGTAGGAGCAAGCAGCTGAAATTTTCTAACAAATTCCATCGAGGATGTAGCTAGACAATCTAAAGCAATTTCTTCAAGTTTTATGCTTGCATATCCTAAGCAGATAAAACCACCTGCTTTGAAAGGGTCTCTGCACCACAGTGCAACATTAAGGTACTTGTGGTATTTTTCTACTTCAAATAGACAGGAGGATGTTCTCGCCATCGGCCATCGGCCCTGACGGGCTTTATAAGGAATTTCTGGTGACTCCCACGTTTGATGATCATCACTATCTTTGCTGCCACGTGCATTTTCTGTAAGTCCATCTTTTAATGTATCTTGCTTTGGTGGTGTTACTACTTTTGATACTGCTGGATCTTCTATCTGATCACTAATTTTAATTAACTTCTCTGTAGATTTTTCTCCATTATTTGCAGGGGGAGGTGGCCTCTCTGGTTTATCAGGACATACATTTCCAGTTTCTAACACACTTTGGTTATCATTAGTAGACAAAGGAGGCTTAATTTGGGGCCTAGGTGGCACAGGAGGCTTACTACTAGATCCTTGTGACTGTTTACCTGACGGCTGTGGTGCATCTGAAACCTCAAGAGTTTTAGGTGCTGCCACTTTAGCCCCATCTTTTTGTTGCGTTTTGGATGCTGCCTGGTAATTTCCTAAATGCAGTTTTCGATTCAGGATGGGTGATATAGTTCCAAGAGGTTTAGCAGCAGCAAGAATTACTACTGACCGTTTGGGACTCTGAGATGTTGGCAGATCTTCTTTTTGCTCAGGTGCATCACAAGCTAAGTCTTCAAACTCTGAATCAAAATCTCTGCTATCAGTATCAGCTGTTAAACTATTCTGGTCATCTTCTGCCTGTGACAAGAAAGCTGTGTCCTCCAATTGTCCAAATCCATCCTGCAGTGCTGAGCCATGCTGATTATACCCAACAGGCCTTTCATAAAAGACTAAAACTCTCTCCCCAGCTTGTCTAATCAGCTTCAACACTTGGACAGTTGATGTGATTTTAACACCTATTAAAAAAAAAGACAAACATTATTAAGTTCTAATTATGATAATAATCTAAGTGACCAAAAATAGTCAACACACACATTGTTGCTCAGTAACAAAGGAAGTCAATTATGAAAGAAGAGCTTAATTGAAATGTAACAGATGGATTCTCTCGATTTTATTCCTATGAATGTGGAGCTTGAAAAAATAATTACATAAACACTCCAGTTTGCTGCTCGCAATAATACTGTAATCTTACACAGTAATGTTGATTTGATATGGCAACAGTTTTAACCTTGCTCTTACTGTAAGTTTGGACTTTTCAGCAGTAGACATTCAACAAAGAACTCAAAAAAGATGGGTATCTTTAAACACAATTATAATTATAACAGAAGCAGGCTAAAATGAAAATACATGCAATATGTTAATGAAATAGGGGCATATGCTACATTAGCAGTGTGGCTGGAGTGAGCTGAACCATCTTTCTGAGCAGAACTTTCAGAGCCATTTGATATATCTCCAAACTACATGCAAGTTAAAATATCTTAATGAGCATGCAAATACAGTCATGCAGAGGATCACATAAAAATGACTCTTCCTTTGTTCTAAAGCAATCATCAGCAATCTATTCAAAGGAACTGAAAATCCTTTTAAATTACTGGAGTATTACAATGGGGATTTATTTAGGCAGTACCTAAGTAAAAGAACTCATTGTAGATTTTAAGCTGTGGTCTTTAAAACCTCTGTAAAAGGTTAAACTTCCTGCTAGCCCAATCACATTAATGTTTTGGCTTGGTTTTTTATTGTTTTGTTTTGTTGTTTGCTTGTTCTGTTTTTAATGTTATTGCCAAATGTTTATTCAAGCTTCTTTTGCCTTTCACCTAAGAAGGAGTAAATAAATGTGCAAGGAAATAAATCAAGCAAACAAAGACCTTAAGTGACCATAAATACATTAATGTTAGCTTTTGAGTGCCAAGCACAACTGTAGCTGTTAAGAACGGGAGATTGGCTGAACTGCATACAGGACAAGAGGACCCTCATTGTGAAAGCTGACATATCACTCACTGCCAATTGCCAGCAGTCTGTCTCCTCTCTGTAGATCAGCAGCTGCAGCAGGTGAGTTTGGAGTCACAGTTTCGATGACAACGTGCCCTGCATCCTCCTCCTTGGACTGCACAAGGCGCAGCGTGAGCCCAACGCTCTGCAGATTCCCCTTCACAAGTTCTGCCTGCAGAGAAAGAAGGGAAAAGTATCTCAGTAAAGCTAACTGCAAGGATTCAAGGCTACTAACAATAATTTAAATAAAAATTAAATTATACAATTTTATTATTAAAAACAAATTATTATTTAAAAATGCATCAGGACATCCATTGACTTCACCTAACTGATTAACTGTCTGCCAACTAATTTTACCCCTTTGGAGATATTCACAGAAAGTCCCAGTCCTAAATAAAATACTACTGTTAAACACAACCTCATTATCCATTTTATTAGGAGCACTGCACCATCAACCCTAGGTATCACTTTGTATGTAGCCCATTTGTGCTATAAAACCTAACACTATGAGCAGCTTTCCAGTAGTCTGTGCAAAAGGGTGTTTGCAGTGTCAAAACTCTTATGTACTTACAGATTGCTTAAGTATATTTAGAACAAATCTCAATTAACAGTAGCCTAAAAAGTTTCTTCAAACAGGCAAACCCTTTTCTCATACTTATCTTGCGAAATAAATAGAATTTAAATTTTAACTTAAATAACTTCAAATACCTTTTTAAAAACAAACAAATGAAAAAAAAAGGACATCTGAGGTGCAATCCCTGTAGCTGACTTTTGCATGACAGACCTAGGTAGGGATCAATTATTTACAGACCTCAGTGGCTGAGATCTTTGGCAACTTTTTTCCTAATAAAAGCAGCCCTTAATGAATTTAACAATATCATTTTTTCCTCTAAAGCACATTCCTTTTAGACTATTCCAAATGACTGTCTACCATCATTCCATCAACAGATATTCTATTTGAAAGGAGAACTCATATGTTTCAGCTTCAAGGATAGAAATTTAATTTGTTTTTTTGATTCTCAAGAAGAGAGAGGCCGACAGTGCAGAAACCTCCACCGGAAATTTTATATTTGGTTTCAATTTACTGAGTTCAGGTAGACAGTCTTCTCCTCCAGCCTTCTGCATTTACTTTGTTGCTGTTCAATTGTGGATGTTTGAACTGTCTGGAGCTGAGGCTCCTCTTTGGAGGATGTGCTCCTTTAGTCAGTCCATGGCTCTCTCCTTGGCTGCATGGCTGTCACTCCTCTGCCATAATCTTAATAGCACTGCATCTTGGTTCTTTTTTAATTGTAGTTCAGTTCCTTGCAGAAATAAAAATGGTGTGCTGCTCAGCAGTTTATTGAGTTTGAAGAAGCAGACTTGTATTAACTTTCAAAGCTTTGTCACTATTTTCTGCATTTCCCACAGGCACCTACTCTTTTTTCTCCAACTTCTATTGTAAATCCCCAGTAATGTATGTAAGAATAACAAGACCAATATAAGCTTAATTGCAGTTCAAAGACTTAAAGGTTATTCCAGAATGAAACAAGTAAATAGTTGCCTACAAAAACAGCCCTGATGGAGCTTTCTGGTTGATTTTTGTTCATTTGTTTGTTTAAATGCCATCCTCATTTACACAAAAACTACTGCTACATAATTAAATTTAAAAAAAAATTAAACAATAAAATACTAAGCATTAAGAAACAAAGAAGTATTAGAAATGTCTGTGGAAGAAGACAAACTATTTTTTTTTTAAAAAGAATTGCTCTTCTGCTTTAGCCCTTTATTTATATGCAATATAGCTTTAAGCTAGCACTTCACAAATGTTGCAATCTGCTGTATGGAAACAACATGAACAATTACTGCAATTTCAAACAACACTAATTGAATATTTTAACTGTCAAAAACACAAATGACACGAATTTGCTTTGGCAGCACGCAAAGCTGCAACAAAAACAACATCCAAAGATCACAATACTATAACTGCACATTCTTATCAAACAATGAGGAAACCATTATTTCTGAGCTTTGCTCGGAGTCCAAGTACTCAAATCTCAGTTTTCCTATGCTGGTTCCTTTGTAAGTCTCACTCTAAGTGATTAAGCTCAAAAAAATACTTCCAAATCATTGCGTTTGAATAGAAGAGGAACTATCATAATGAAGATCAGGAAGTAAACTCGCATTTAAGGAATGCTGACAAACATGAAAATTACAAAGGGCTGAAAAACAAATTATAACCACTTTTCCCCCTAATTTCTGTTAGTGCACTGAAGTAGAAAGCTGTTTAGTGAGAGAATTCCAGGAAAGAAATGGATGCTTAGAACAGTGAAAGGAAAAAAAAAAAAACCCAACAAAAACCTCAAGATGGTTTTCCTTTGAACACTCTGTTATTCTGGCCATTTAATTATACTCCTTTAGGAAGTCATTTACTTTGACTGTATATAGTTTCTTCTGAAGTCTTACATTAGCTCTGTAGCTCACAGCCCAGACTGGAGCTCTTTAGCAAGACAAGATGTTTGAGAGCCAAGGCCCATCCAGGCTGGACACCCTGTTAGCTGTGCATGGCAGCAGAAGAAACATTGCTGTGAGTTTGTTCTCAACGTGAGACAACTCTTGTCCACTCAGTCTCTGAGCAGAGGAGTAAAACACCCACCTACTGAAGGAAGGGAGGTGGCCACCACAAACCCGTCACAGGAGTTACCTCAGGCCAACCTACTCCTTCCTTTTACAGTTGGTATTTTCTCATCTCTTCAAAAAATGGCCCAGTGTTAAGATTTCTCCAGAAAGTCTTGTCTCAAAGAGAATGTCAGGAGAAAGAGCTGGTGTTGCAACATCTGACTGTTTAAAGAAAGGCAGCAATGACCTCTAAACTGTTGGTACTTGCAATCATGGCAAAGTGCAGGATAAGCAGATATGGAGACAGGGCATAATTAAGCAGTAAAAATTAATAAAAAAGTTACCAAAAGCTCTTTTTTAAAGTGCTTGTCAGTACAGACTCTGATGCTCTTGAGTTGCCTTTGAATCCAAGAACTCCTTTGAGCAGAACTACACAGTGGATGATTTAACAGTGAAAATATTCTGGAGTGCAAAGACGAGAAACTCCTGAGGTGATCCCCAGCATTTCACCCTTCCCTCCTCCTCCAGGGAGAGACCACATGAAAGAAATGAGGGACAGCTGGGACCCAAGATATGTAGGTATCTCTCAACATTTGGCTCCCATGCAGGGACACAGCCTGCAGATTACAACATGTATGACTCACTGATGGCAAGGAGACTTCCCATATTCCAGCAGTATCTGATGGAAAGCTGTTTTTGGAAGGAGAGCGCCTTTGAACATAACAAGCAAAGTTCATCTCAACTTTTTTATTAACTTTGGCACAGCCACAAGCTTTCTCATGAAGTAAAGTGGTTTTATTTATCAACCCAAAACAGATGAATTGTTTTCTTGATTATTCTTTCTGGCACCTGCAAGAAACACCACGCTATATCTCAGGCTAAGATGAATGCAGGTGAAGACCATTTGGAGCTCTCAAACATCCCTCACCCCAACAAGTTCACTCACAAACCCAAACATCTTTGTATACCCAGAACAGCTACTTTCTGTCTCCCCCTCAAATTAAGACTTGATAATAAATGTGAACAGCCAAAGACTTATTGGAACACTAAACACAAGGAGGATGAAAATCAGCTAAATGACAGAGAGGTTGGAAGAAAATTGCTAATAATGAAAGGACATTTATTATCAAGAAACCTTGCTGCAAGGGAGAAAAACTAACAGCTGCACCCAGGAGAAAGGGAAATTTTAACCAATTAGCTATATCATATTAAAGCAAGTTCATTTTAATTTGCTCTAATTAATAGCTTCATTTTACTAGTTCCTGCAAACCTTAGTAGTTATTTAAATAAGGAGCAAGACAAAGCAGACATTAGTACTTCATTGTCAGTGACAGGCATACATTCAATATATTTTATATTGAAATAGTTAGAGCTAAATTGTATCACAGAGCTTAGAAAATGTAACTTAATAAAAAAAAAAAAAAGGCAAGCAATCCCCAGACTATTTATTAAATACTTGTTGAGATTAAGATGCAACAAAACAGGAATGACTGTCCTAGAGAGAAAAAAAAAAAGGTAGTAATTTCCTTAGTGTTTTATTATTAAAAATATCCCCAAATCCAACAACAAAACAAGAGAACACAAGATGCCAATTAACTTGAGAATTAATAGAACATTTTGATGTAGAGCTGTGAACACTTGGCTTTTACAGCATGAAGTCCACAAGCATCAATTCCACAGCACAATTTCACTGCCACGGTCAGCTCAATACTGGATGTGTGCTCTGGAAACACAATGCAGGAGAAAATCATCTTGTGTCTCACAGCCTTTCCTTGCCTCAGCCCTGCTTGTTCTAAAAGCCCAGCAGTTGAATGTCAGTAAAAAGAAATTTTTCAAAACCTTTTCAAACATACCAGTACTGAACTCCACAGAGATTAATCAGAAGTTTACAGCTTGCTAGTATCGTTTAAATGGCCAAATATTTACATGAATGTCAAAACATGATGTAGTTTTAATCTTCAAATGCTTCATAAAATTATCAGTCTGAAATAATTTACAAATGCAATGGGATGATAAATAAACATCCCTTTTAAAGGCAACAGGCAGATGTGATGCCCTCTCATTTACTATTTACTCTAGAACTATGTATGAAGTTAGATTATTATTTGATTCAGAGGTAAGAATGCCAACAGTAATACTGTAGTCTCATAAGTAGAATCTAAGTTAACATTAGATACAGCACTTCCATTCAGAATTTCTCAGACAAGACATAATAATGTCCATTAGTAAATATAGAGATTACAACATCTAGGAAAGTGTGCATGACAATTTCTTACCAGCAGTGCAATCTCATTCAGCTACACTTTAAAAATTATTAGGTGCATACAAAAATAGAAAATGACAAAATTAAGCCCTGGCAGGATAACTGGAGCAGCAGAGCTTTGCTTTTAAACTTAACTGCTTATTTTCAGGAACTAAAAAGGAAATAGTTGTTTTTGAAAGTTCAATTTTACACTGTAAAATAATTTCTAATAGTCCAAATTTGCTTAACTATTTGTAAGCATTAACATCATAAATCTTTACTAGAATTTAGTAAGCATGTCACATTCTTTTGAATAATTGCTAAAAAAGCTTGATCACCCAATCACAAATAAGAAATCTTTTTTTACTGACTTTACATCAACTAGAAGAATACTGTTTTTCCAAATTGTTCGTATTCCCCATTAGGTGTGTGTAACACTCCATGTAGCAGAAACTGAACCCATGTCAGTGCTGTACTGTGGATAAAAAGATTTCTTTTTGGCCAAACCATCGGCGTTGTTAAAGGTGATATCTTAGGTATTCTTGCAAGGTATAGTCCAATGCCTTCTGAGGAAAAAAGTGAGAATGTCTGTAAAGTATTACATTCTCCCAGACAACCCTGCATGCCGAGAGGAGAGGAAGGAATATTTCATGTCAAACCCCCCAAAACATTAAAGTAAAAACTGGGAAGCAGTTTCTTCTCTTCAGAAGATTCAGTTCTTTGTATTATTGAAAAAACGTTTTTGGCAAACATCCTTAAAACATTGACTTTAATATTATTGCTTTTTTCAAGCCTATTACTGAATACAGTTATTATGTATGACCTGCACAGCAAAGAGGCTGAGAGATTATTTACAGGGAGAGGAGGCACTGAAAGGAAACGCATATCACCAAACTCATGATTTGCTCCTTAGAAACCCTGGACGCAAAGGAAATAAAATAATTTTCTCGTAATGTTCTGAGAGGATTTCAATCTATGGTTTAGAAAAGGTGTAGGTATTTTTCTTCTCCTTGTGTCACAGCCCTGAAGCCTAAAAGGAGAGCTTGTGGCAGTGTGGCACAAGTCTTTTCCAGCCCTCCTGTCCACAGGCACGGTAACATCAGACGTGTTCCAATGTAAACCAGGACTAAGGAATCCACGATGACAGAAACACTTTCATTTCCCAGGCACTGAGAAAACTCCCAATTACAGAAAGAGAAATGCTTTCTGAGCATTCAAGAGCTACCCCTGTTCTTGGGATGTTTAAATAGCTCAGTATCAATAAAGTATCCCTTAATTATCAGTTCTGCACTGTATTCACTGTTAGGTATTACACGTGCACAGGTGCAACGATGCACACATGTGGAAGTGCCTCCATCTCCAGATTTAACCTGGGAATTTCCTTTAGTAGCTTCAGAAATGTTGAAACACACTGACAGAAGGTTTAAATAAAATAAAAAGCTGTAGTAATACTTACCGAATAACTACACCATACAGTACAACAGTGAAAGGAAGGAAATAATCCCTGCAATCAAATTAAATCTATATAGAAAATTCACTTAAGTTCTTTTCCTCCCCACTAGAAAGAGGCATTAATTACAAATCACTCATTAGAAGAAGACTGATGGTAATGTAATGTAAAAGATAATACATTGGCTACTTAAAACAGTATACACTACAGCTAGAAGCAATACACCATTCTAAGAAACCAACACATACTAGAAAACGCACTTACAAACTTGGAAATTAATTTAATGATTTGTGAATTTTTTTTTCCAAATAATTAACAAAAGATTGCTCAAATAAAAATATGCATCAATTTTTTTTTCCATAATGGAATCTAATTATTAAATCTAAAATTGCTACTGTTCCACAATTTGTATCAAGACTTCTATAACAGTAACTAACATACTCTTCCTTGCTATGTGAGCCTTCCTCCATGCCAAAGATATACACATCTTTAGTATCAATTTAAATGTATTTTTCTACCATTCTCAGGTTTACATTGATTCAGTTAATTTTAATAAACAATTTGATTTGTCCTCTCCATTTTTTTAATATTTTGACAAAACATATCAGACAAATACATTGAGTGAATATGTATTTCTTCTAGATATACAGAATGGTAGGTGAAAGGGGGGTGAAATAACTAAATTTATTAGTACACTTAAACATATATATGTGTGTGTGAGAATAGAACTTCAAAAAAGAAATCAAAAGGAAACTATCTACTGCTTATAAAAAAATTCCTGTTGAACAGCAATCCTAATTATTGTTTTTGCACAATTCCTTATACAGTCATAGCTGAGCAACTGCTATAAAGATATTCATATGCTCATTTTCCCTGGAAGAAGTAATTTGATAAAACTATTAAAAACTTAACATGCAAAACCAAATAAGTTTGAAAAAGCTACTAAAATGGACTTTTACCACAAGGAGATATCACCAAACAAAAATAAAGTTTCAACCATATTTTTGTAATTTCTCTTTCTGTTCTGTGCCTCTTATTTGATAGCTAAACCATTCCTTACTTGTACCCAACATTCACTCGAGTGTCTGTAGTGGGTTTCTGGACCAAGCTGATCAAATTTTAGACATATTCAAATTTTAGACAGTTTTAATTAATTGGTTTTTTGCTTAACCTGGTGTTCTGCTTTCCTCCACTGCAGCTCTGACCGTATGCTGAAACCCCGTGGGTCAGGAGAGCTTTTCTGTACTCACAGCTGTCCTGAGCAGACTTCCATTTGCTTAATCCCCTAAAAAAGTTAACTTTTCACACTGCTCACCTTTCTCTCCAAAACCTCTGAACAACACACTCTGTCCTGAAAACAATTTTCATCAGTGAAACAAAGGAATCAGCCAACACTCAAAATCTTGAGATTAATTATTCACAATTTGTCTAGTACAAATATCAGAAAATATCTAGTGCAGTATCAGAAAATAAGTTCTTCAGTTTCTTTCCTTTGATTCAACACTGCCCATTTTGTAATTTCTGCATTTTGGACATATATTAGCATTCCACACCCCATCAGGTGGAGCAGCTTTATAGGACTGGTTACACCTTGGTGTCTCCTTGAGTGTTACTGAATGAACAGGCACCAATGTTTTGTGGAATATTAGGAAAACCAAGTTTTTCATGACTATAAGACAGTGAAAAAAGGAAATGGGATGTTCTACCTTTTGCTGTTAATCTTTGCAGGTTTTTGAACTGTGGTCTGTGCATGGGCAGATACAATGATCTCAGATGAACACTGCATTTTTCCTGTTTGGTTTCTTTTACTTTCAGGAAGAAGTGTACTTATGGACAAAGGTCCATATTTTCTTACTAGTCATCCTAAATAGCAAACCAGTGGCACTCATTTAACTTCTAAAAGCCAAAAAATATAAGTTTAAAAATATGACGATAATTTCATTCTGAAACGAGTTACATATTGGGCCAAGATCATATTTAAAATAGCAATTCATTAACACCACAATATGGCAAATGTTATGCACATGTCTAACTTCACCATCATAAACTACTTGTCTGAAAAGAAATGTGACAATTCATCGTAGGAAAATGAAACATCTGCATGTCTGCCTGATGAGCACTGAAAACTTTAGACATCAGTAAAATCCAGAACAGGCTTGTTACTGAACAGAACAAGGAGCTGTACCTTATTTTCCCAAATACTTCTGACACATTGCAGGTACTCTTTGGCTAAGCTACTCCTAAAAAATTGCACGGTGAAGCAGGTTACACAACATGTAAAAAGCAAACTGTTTGGCAATTACCATGAATTGCTGGGGCATTCTTACAGCAATTACAGGACTTGAATGGAGGAGATAAAGACAAGGCAGCAGAAAACCTGCATTTAACTTTGAAGTGTCAAAAGCAGGTAAAATAAAGGCCTTCAGTCTTAGGTGGAGCTCTTCTTTGAAGAGCAATTTAGCACAAACACCAACATAGCTGTCTTTTAGTGCTCTTACTCACTGACATCCTTTTAGTCTTTATTAAATTCAACTTTGATGATTTCCTCTGGCTCTGAAGAAATGACAAAGATCAATTTTTGTTTCTCTAATGTTATACAGCCATATAAGCCTTTGATAGGAAAAAGGCTTCCTCCACTATCGGTTAAGCAGTACTTGGTCATCATATAAATATTTTGTGCAAAACTCAGGTAGTCTAATAAGAAATACTGAAACAATGTTACTAAGTTCATTAATAATACCATGTGTGACATCAAAACAATAAAAACTTTACCAATCACTGCATTGCAAATCACAGATAAAGGAGACTGATGAGAACCTGTGAGATGGAAGCAAAAAAACTGAAAATATTCAAGTCTATGCATTAAAAGTAAACCCTCTAAAATACTAATTATTTATATGTATCTTGGAAGTATCTAATTAATGGTGATATGACAGCTACTATTAATCTTCCTGCAATAAACTCAAAATATTGGACTATGAGGTGAAGTTCTTTATAATGGAACTAACAGACACAGTGAAGAGTTTTCTCCACACAGAGAAACTGCTGGGCAGTTTTCACTATCAGACCCAGCAGCATTAAATATCTGAATACTGACATGGATATTGCCATCAGAACTAAAAATATGAAATGTTATTATCCACTGTGATTACAATAATATGCATTACAGATGCTAGTCTCCATGGAAATAAGATACACAATATAATTTATATGCACTAAAAAGTAGTAACTCTTTGATTTCAATAATGGGCTTAAAAATCTCATTTTAAAAGCTTAGAAGTTACTCTCTGTCAGAAGTTTTGTGACAGAAAAGCTACACGCTCACCAACAAAGCATTAAGATTGCAGGTAATACAAATTACACTCTCATCAATAACACAGTCAAAGGAATAGGGACCTCACGTGCACCTAGAAGCTCCATAATCATACAATTTGAAATATCATAGAACTTAAAAGAATAGTTTGTTTTTTCAGCAGAAACACTATTTTCTTGGCAACTGGTACATTTCTCATCAACATTAATGGCTAGATGGCTATTAAAGCAAAGCCCAAGCCTGAATAATATCCTGTGTGACCCACAGAGTGTTCAGACTCCCACATTCCCACTGAACGAGCTAAGCCCAAAGGAACTAAAGCAGATGTAGCAAAATGATTCGTGATCTTAACAGCTCCTCAGAGATTAAATAGAAGACCCATCTGTATCAAAATGAAGTTCCTGCTGCATACAAGCCCCAGCCCCACCCTTTGCCCAGAAAATCCAGACCAACACTTTTCTGAAATTCTATGTTACCATGGCCAGAAGGAATGAGGATTTATATTTAACTTATTCCGAATAATTGCTGCAAGAAGGCCAAGGTTTTGTATATAATAATTTTTTCTGTACCTAGAAAGGCAGCCAAGCCACATTGAGTTGTTTTCAATTAAATTCTGGACAAAACACTGCAGTATAAACACACAAATATACAACCAGTAAAGGTTTCCACAACCATACATCTATTTCTGGTTATTTTGTTGAACACATCACATCAAATCAATTTATTTATGGTTATAGGGCACAAGTCCCTGGCAGGCAGTGAAACAGCAGCTCAATGTCACATCTAATTAGCAGCACCAAGACAACAGCACACCTAGAAACCAGATTTTCATTCTGTTACCGACGACCACCACTTATAAAAATTGTCACAACTATCAAACTGAAAATATCTTTACATCAACGCAAATACTGACAATTCACTTTGAAAAAAAATCAATAGCCAGCTCTATTGCCTCTGCACTTGAAAAATAATCCAGATTATTTTTTCATACACAAAAAGATCAGTTCCCAATACACTCAAAGAATGCCTTAGAAACAGAATGTTAGCTGTAAATTGGAATGCACATACCAGCCAGCTTTGCAACCGAGCTTCTAAAAACGCTTCACGAAAATCCAAACATCTGAACTTTTCACAGAAGGGATCTTTGTCTGCAGTGCTCTCTCCACACAACCAACGTGACTATAAGGGCCTAATAAAAAGTAGGATTTCCTTTCCCTATAGTCAGCTAGCTGAATGACAAGAAAACAATTTGTGTTTTCTCCAGAAACCAATTTTAGATCTCTCTAACACTAAAGCATGTAAAAGAGATAAAAAGAAATATTCTTCCAGGAACAGCTTATTAAGAGTAAACCCAAAAAAAGTTACAAGAGAAGCAGAACACTACCCAGATTGGAAGTAAAAGTTCATTCCTTTTGACCTTTTTTTTTTTCAGTATCTTCTGGCACAGGGAAATAACAGATACCATTTCTTCATCTCCCTTTTGTAAGGTAAGTGAAAGAATGAATAGGAAATTATGTCAAGCTTAAAAACTTCTTTTACTTCAGCACTCACTATAACTTCATACACTCTGGTTTTATGCTCTATTATTTTTAAATTAGCAACATATTTTATTGATAGTTGGTGAAATATATATGAAAAATACCCACAGGATTTCATAAAGAAACATCTTTCTACTCCCCTTTTCCCCTTCTCTCTTCTGTCACCAGAAACCCAGCTTGCTTGGGACTGTGACCAATTACCTCTTCCACAGAATTCAGAACTGACTCATTAAATTGAAAATTGAACAAAGGATTAGTCAATACCATACAAGGCTTGAGAAATAAATCTAAGTTTAAAAAAACCTCATATTGAAGAAGATAGGAATAATTCAGCTTACTTAATAACTTCAATGACCCTTATAATAAAAAAAAAGAAAATTGCATCCAAGAAGTTGATGAAAACTTGTGAAGTTATTTGAATACTTGGTTCAGACCATGGTACTATACTTGTTTGATCACCACAGTAAGGGCATTGGGGAAACAGCCCAAAAAAGGCACCATTCATAAACGGCACATTCAACACTAAGTATTCAAAGTCTGAGGTTTCTCTTTTCAAGTGGTACTTGTAAAAATATTTCATTTGAAACCTACAGGCTTAAGATATTACGACTCCATAGAAGAAACCAATGTGCAATGTGATGAATGATGAAATACTTCACAGTAAAAAAGAAGAGGAAATCCTACAAAATTCCCCATAGCAAAGCTTCAGGATACAAAATTACAAATTTAATCATCAGCTCGCTCTCAACGTTATACAGCCACTTTCCTCCCACTAGAGTTCAATATTTTTTATAACCTCTATGACATACTAAAAAAAACCTACCAGAAAATGATATTTAGTCAGGGTTTAGGGGAAAAAAAAAGGGGCAAAAAGATTGGGTGATGTAGAGATGGGAAGGGAAAGGAGATTGGAGATGGAAAAAAAAAGTCAAATCTGGACAGGGAATTAAGTTGCAGTTTGTAAATCCATGGCTGCACTATGACAGCAATACACTTCTAATTTTCCCATTCCCATGGCCTCTTATTAATAAAACTTAATTAATTCACATTAACTATAAGAAACCAAAGGATTTAACCTGAAATTGATAATTTTCAATTATTTGTGTACAGTGTTACATTTCAGTACAGACATCCATGCATACATTACAATATATTAAGAAGGGAATTGCCTTTTTCTCATGAAAAAGGGGAAAAAAAAGACAACTTGGGAGCAAAGAAAGCAAAACTATCAATGCTTTATTTCTTTACTCAGGAGTTCTACCAAAAGAAAAGAATAGAAAATAATAATGAATAAGAAAATAATGATGAACGTGTATTCATCATGCACAGCTTGCCCTTCTCCATGAACTCCTGAGGTCCAAAAATCCAGCCTGTGACTTAGATTCTTTAATACCATTTGATCAAGAACATTGCAAAGTAATTCAGCCTCAGGTAAATCTATCCTGTTAAGTCAGACAAGCATCAAAATTAACTGTAATTTAGATGCTTTCAGCAGAAACATCATTGATTCTTTGCCATTTTCATACCAGGACACATTTCTAAGTTGAAAAAGTATTTTGCACAGAAAGCAGTCCAAGGTTAAAAATGGTATGCAAGGATCATAATCTGAATATTATGATAACATCAACTAGTGAGCTGTTAGTAATTATTGAAATTATTGAATTAATAATTTTTGAAAGAGCTACGGTTTTATTACACAGACAGCGAAGTGCTTGCTACCATGGAGAATATCTGGGTTTTTTGCCGGCTCTCTTCCATAGCAGCTGCCAGAGCTGTGGTCACAGGGGCAAACCCAGCCCTGACGGGGACAAGTGGCAATGGTGGCAGCATCACCCATGCCCAAAGGTGAGTGGAGAGGGACAGGGGGTCCCACAGCAGCACCTTGGACGCCCATGGCAGCAGGACCCTCCTGGCAGCCAGGCTGCCCTGCTGGGGAGGTGCCAATGAGTGGGGGCACCTGAGAGCCAACCCACCCCACAGAAACACCGAGCTTTCCACCTGGGCTTGCTGCAGCTCTCTGCAAAGCACTCACCCAGTTTCATAACCCAACATCTTTTTATTTCTCTTTCCCTCTTCTCTCCTCCACCACCACAAACCCAGCTGGCTTGGGACTGCGGCCAATCACCTTCCCCAAAGAATTCACAACTCACTCATTTAATTGAAAATTGAACAAAGAATTTGTCAACACCATACAATGCATGAGAAATAAATACAATTTAAAAAAACTCATACAAGTAGCAAAGCTCTGAGGACACAGGGCCAACAACACTAACAAGGACTAGAGCCAAGCTAGGCCACCTTCTTGGTTTAAGTCTCTGCCTGGGTAAATTTTTCTTCAAAAAATAATTCTACAGGTATACAGACACTCAGAAACATCAAAAAAGGAGACATGGCTAAATTAATACAAAGATGAGATTTTTCCAGTGAGTAATGAGACACTTTGAAATGGATATCAAAGTTATGCCTGCAGATTTCAGTGACACTCAATCAGTTGACTTACCTACCTTAAAGCAGTGTGGCTAAAATATGATTTTTGAAATTCTCAATAACAAAAAAATTAGACTACTAACAATAAACAATTTAAAAAAAATCTATACACTAGATAGATTCTAGTGTATAGATTCCCTAGATTCCCTTGCCAACATTCACATTACAGAGTATTAAAGACAAATGGGAGCAATACTCAAAAAATGGAACTGAAGATATGCTGGGGAAGAGGTGAAGTGATAGAAACTCAAAAAAAGCTTGTCTGCATCTACAGTGCACATTTTCATATCAGTCACACTCTCTGTCTTACAGAAGGTGTTGCTTTAAAGTATTTCTGACCAATGGTTACTTACTGGCTGCCTGCTCATGCAGCACTCTCAACTGCTATTCCTTCCTTAATAAATGCTATGCAGAAATGCATGATACCTATAGATTCATAAAGAGATGACTGTACACTTCAAGTTCATGACTTATTTGCAAAATTTTAACTTTTCAGTAACGACAAATTAACCACTGCTCTGCTATTCTGGGTTTATGCTGCTGTCTCAAGAGAAATTCCACTTTAAAAAAATTTCGATCCGTTCCATCGACAGTAGAAATTTATACTCCTGCAGTTTGCATTTGTCAATACAGAACACTTGAAACTTACCTAGTAAATCTGTAGAACTGCTAGACACCAATCATCAGGAGAGCACATTGCAAGAAAAAATAATCTAGCTTTCATAAGGAAGAAGAATCTCTTTCAGAAGCTGGTTGGTAAAGTTACTTCCCAGTAAAATGCAAAAATAAAAAATAAGAAAGAGTGACAAAGTTCAATGTCAAAGATTTATTTCTGATATGGACAGAAGAGAAGAAAGAGAAAGGAATTTGCTTGTACCTCTCCCATTCTACCACTGCTTTGCTGAAAAGGAGTCCCAGGACAAAAATCTGTCAAGACCCACACAGCATCTTTCCCTACATTGTTCTTCCTGCAGCCACAGCAGCATTCCTTGAGTCTTTTCTCTTGCAGATTTAAAACATCTACCTCAGCATTTGAAGAGTTATACACTAGGTTGAGGATTTGGCAAAATCAAAAAAGAACCCTTTGCTCCACTAAATTATTTCTGAATGTGCAGAAAAGTGTGTGCTGTGTCCAGGACACATTTCCAGCATCTTTATAAGTTACTACTTCCATCTGTTAAAACAAATTCAGAAACAAAACTAATCTCTGCAGAAGTATTTTTTTTTCTTCTTAGTGAGAATCAGGTTCTTAATTTTCTGGAAAATCTCTTTTATTTTCATTACAATTACTAGATATGAGGGAATATTGCTTTAATGGCCTCTCATAAAATCTGTTCCTCCTAGCAGCTATTTTTAAAGCTCGGAAATTAATTACAACTCTTGGTTACCTCAATCATATGCAACCAAGACTTTTGGTTCCTCAACCACTTCTACACATCAGTTGGCAAGAATCTGAATGCCTCTGCTCACAACAGCAGCCAAGAGTTTGAGTTATTACAAACATTTTTAGAATAGTCCCTATTTCACATTCTCTTCCAATAGCGAAAGCTTCAACAACTCCAGCGGAAATAAAAATGTTTATCGAGATTGGCAAAAAAATTGTTTAAAAGAATGAATTACTTTCTCAAATATTGTTTTGCAAGGAGTAAAAATCCATCATAGATGTTCCCATGTTTTGGCTAAACATCCATTGTAGCCAGAATGAAGACATTTAATATTACTTTCTCTCTCCAGCAGGTCTGTACCTCAGATGTAATCTTGATGCGATTTAATTAAGAGTTTTTAGGCTAAAACTGCCTCCAGCCTGGACTGTCTGCTATGCAAAGAAAGTTTATTCCATCTCAAGTCATCCCTACAGATATATTCTTAGGCTGGTCTGAAGACTAAATTAGTATTTTTTGAATTATTTTTATTTAACTAGTTGAAACGAGATAGCTCTGCTGCCCTCCCCTCCCTGTGTAACAGCATAGTCTGTCATGTACTATTTACCAAAAGTGAAAATATAATTTGAAGAAAAAAGACTCTTTTATCAATGAGCAGGAAGAGGGTCTGAGCCAGCTTGGCACTGACCTTGCTGGAGCTGGGACCAGATTACTTCCAGAGGTCCTTTCCATTCTAAATTACTGACTCCACTCAAACAGATACCTTGTCCAGATACCATTTTTCATCTTCTTTTGGACTATATATAATTATAAAGAAATGCTTGGAATCAAGCCAATTGTTCTGCTGAGTGTTTCTGGTGATACAACCACATATTTCCTGGGAGTTTCTCAAACCTGTAAATAACATACATTAATCAGGCACTTTAAAGATTCCACACTAGCTAAATATTGTAAATTTCTTTCATTTATTTATATGTACGTGTCCATAGAGAGAACCTGATCTACAGTCTACACACAAGTCTTGAATCCAGAAATAGACTAACTGTCATATCGGTGTGGGTCATAGTCCCCAAGAACAGACTGTACAGCTCAAACAGAACTGGACTCCACATTTCACAGAAATACCATGGCACTGAACAGCAGTTTGTGACTTAAGCAAGTTACTTGTTGCACACTTAACTAGTCCAATGAAATGTGTAAATGTGCATCTGATTGAAACCAGTGGAATTCACTGCTTTGAAAGGGGGAGATTTACAGTGGAGATGAGCCACATGTTTGTTTGCACTAGAAGTTCTGGACACTGTAATCCTATACTCCCTTCACATGTAGATTACATTATTATGTAAAGTGATTGTTTTTAGTTTACAAGCTGCTGTGCAAGCTATTCCTGATCTATTCCCACAGATGTGTGATTTACCTACTGTGGAACCTAGAAGCTGATTTCTGCAATTGCTCTCTAAAAATCAACTTTGTTATTTCTTGACTCTGTTGATAAACTTTGGGTGAGTCAATTCCAGTTTCTCAAGGGTAGCTTATTGTATTTAAAAATATCAACTTTTTTTTTTTTTTTAATGAATGGTCAACTTGTTATCCATCAGACTTCCATATATATTCAACTGAAGTAGAGCAACTGATGTTTTTCATTATACATATGCATAAGTGCGTGCACTTATATGCACAACTTATACATAAAAAGTGAATATGCATTTTTATAATATATATGCTTTTAGATGGCTTTTAGAATTAAAAAAAAAAGCCAACAAACAAAACACACAAAAATATTTCTGCATATCTCCCTCAGGTTTCTAAGGAATTAGGCTTCTTTCCTTCAACCAAAGAAAATCTAAAGCTTTGATTAATATCAAATGGATCTGAGGGTGCACAGACATGATATTTGTTTCAAACTAAGCATCTAAAAATGGAAAGAGATGACAGAAGCATAGATCTGAATATACTGACTTTTGGTTAAAGTATCTGTGAAGACACTTCTAGTTCCTAAATTCTATTTATCTCACCCAAACTCTGACAGAGACAGCCTTTTACCAGATTGCATTAAGGCAAATGCTCCATTTTCTAATGATTATTTACTCCTGATCACTCCTGATCTGCAGGTGGCCTTTGCAGAGCCTCACTCTGCTCCCTCTAACCTTAATACACCAGGTGACCTTTTAGTCATTTCATTTGTGTGACGGGAATTGGCAATTCCAGCTTTGATCCCCAAGGCTTTTCCAGGACAATTGCTGCACTGCCCACTCACATTATTCTCTTATTGCTCTCTGCCATCATTACAGAGCTCTGGGAGAACATGCACTGCACTTCTCTGGGGAAATTTTTGCTTATAATTTTTTTTTAAATTATGGAAACCACTTTTAAGATGCTTGGTCACCAATAAGAATCACTTATCTTGCACTGATAATTATCTTAATATTCACTTTTGCCTACAAAGTGAGATTCCATTCCTGCTATTCTACAGATAGAATAGCCATAGTAACTGGTAATGCAGTAACCATTGAAAATTATAACAACAATATAAGTATACCACTGTTCTCATTCACTCTGTGTGGCCTCCAAGTGTTGAGCTCCACCAGACCTAGAAGAGACTTGTAAGACTGAGACAAGCACCTAATTTCTGGTTCAGCTTGTGATTGAAGAAGGAGAAAGAAAGAAGAAAAGATAAACAGTTGATTTGAGATAACGTTTAGTTAAATAATTACATTCTAGGAAGGCAATATGTGACACATGTAACCACACTGCATTACCCCGAGTTCAAGAATCTGAACTACTAAAAGCATTTGACTTCATAAAAATAGTTACAATATATTAGACTGTACTCAGAATAAGGAATTCCTCCCACAAAATTAAAGGCTTTCTTTGCAGTCACTCAGTACATTTTATGCCTGTATTTTGACACTTGAACCATAAAATATAAAATTACTAGACATCAAGTATTTGTGGTGTACGGAAATTCATTTCTATCCCATTGAAGGACACCAGATCCCTACATTAAAAATGGTAGGTTTATTAGTTAAATAATTAATATAAATAATTATTTTATAGCTATTAATTAAGGATAGTATTGAAAATCTCCATTCTGAATTTCTTCCTGGTATGCAACCTGATGATGCTTTTGTTTAAGCTAATATAATTGTTAATTCAGCCAGTGCAAACCAAACAATAAGAACAGAACCAAGCAGCTGAGATTTCTTGTATGGTCTTCCCAGCAGTTACTAATGCACTCCAAGTCTATAAACAGGTGAGATATTTATACTCAGAAGCAAGGACAATATCAGATTCCTGAAGGGCAGAAGTTAAACATCAGCTGTTCTGTGACAACTACAAGCACTTGCCTATCCTTTGACAACTTGCAGAAACTCCAAAGTCATTTTCTCTTCCTTAACTGCAAGATGAACTTGTAGATGATGAACTGCTTGTGGCAGTAACACTCAGACAGGTTCTTACTGAGCAACCTGCAGTCAGGAAAGAACAACTCTGCAACTCTGTCATGTCAAACCTGCACACATCTCACACAGATGTTGGGAGATAACCGGTTTTAGGAGAGTTTGTGAGCACCAAGTGCCAATACCTTCCTATTTCTTAACAAGATTTTTACTCACAGCCATGGGCCCCTTTTTCACAACTTTTTACCCACTCCCAGGCTTTCTCTCTGGAAAATGTTTCTGCTCAGTAATTACACATTCAAGCACAGACTCCCCTTCTTCATTATTGGAGACATAACTGTTCACCAATGGAAGGAAAACAGCTGTCAACCTGCTCAACTTAAAGAGGTCTTGATTTGGTAGGAAACATTGCAATATCACTAAAATCCATACACATGAGTAAATTAGCTCCAATTAATCTGAAAAAAACCCCTACATTAGGAAAAGGCTAACTATTATAAAGTTATCAGAGAAAATATATTTTAAAAGTAAACTAGAGGGCTGAAGAGGAAAACAAACTATAAACCAATGAGAATAGAACCAGCTTATTTTTCCAAAGCTGGCTGCAGATATCTGTGTTTAAGTAAGTCCCTCCCCTTCCACTTCAGTCATGTGAGGCAGTCTCCAAGCTGCCAGCTCATCTGGCCATGCAATTTTGCAATAGGATGTAACAGAATAATTGAAAAAGCCATTCCAGAAATACTGAATTAGCCAGGAACCACTTTGTGTACTCTGGTCAATAAAACACTGTTATCTCTCTTACAATAAGCCATACTGTTTACACAAACAAAGTTAGCTTTCATGCATCAGCCATCTATTTATTTAGCAAGATCAGCTATCACTGTAAATCAATTTCTTTGCAAATGAGAAAGACAGCTGCTGTAAAACCTACTTAAAACTCTTTACTGCATTCAGTATTTGGACCTGTTACAGAACAGGCAACAAGTATAAGGGGAAAAAAAATAGAGTCACCAGCACCACATCTGGTGACACTCTGAAACAGTCATCACTTTTACAAGCATTTCTAAGGAAAAGGTATAATTTACTGTAAATAGTTACATATCTTTAAAAATGAACCAGTACATTAAAATATGACAAGAAAAGCTTACAACTGACAGTCAAACTGGGTACCTATGTATCAAGGATGATACATAAAATAGTCAACTGAAAGGTAACTCATAGAATCTGTACTTCAGGTTGGCTATTCCATGAGTAAAAGCACAGCAAAAATGGGTTTCTTTTCAGATCAGCTCTGTAAAAAAGAGAACAGGACTAATCCTGAGTAAGCCTGAAGTTTCATGCAGCTTTTGTCCATGAACTGTCATAGAGAAAGTCTCACTAAGGACAATTCACCCAACATACCCAACACTAAAAGGCTGGAGCCTCTTCCATGACTCTGATAAATCAGGAGGTCACTGCCACATTTTCAGAGGTCAACACCTTGCAAAATATCAGCTTGGAAAACCTCAGCTGGATAGACAGCATCACCAATGGCATCTGCAATACAACTTGGCTACAAAATCTAATGAAGATTTCAACTGGAATTAGGTGGCTTCAAATCAAACTTATTTCACTATACAAGATGAGCAGCTGGTTGCAGAACTCCTAAGTCCAAGGAGCATGGATCAGCCTTGCTGGCAACTCAGAGTAAGAGCTGGGCATGGGGAAGTGCAAGAACACAGAGAGCACTAACAGACATTGACTGCTTGCAACAAATCTGACTTGTTGAGTCTCAAATTGAAAATAGTAGATGAAAAGATTAATGGATAAAATAACTTGAGTGAGAAGCTGTGCTGAGCAGCGCTTAGTGCTCTCTGTGTTCTTGCACTTCCCCATGCCCAGCTCTTACTCTGAGTTGCCAGTAAGGCTGATCCATGCTCCTTGGACTTAGGAGTTCTGCAACCAGCTGCTCATCTTGTATAGTGAAATAAGTTTGATTTGAAGCCACCTAATTCCAGTTGAAATCTTCATTAGATTTTGTAGCCAAGTTGTATTGCAGATGCCATTGATGATGCTGTCTATCCAGCTGAGGTTTTCCAAGCTGATATTTTGCAAGGTGTTGACCTCTGAAAATGTGGCAGTGACCTCCTGATTTATCAGAGTCATGGAAGAGGCTCCAGCCTTTTAGTGTTGGGTATGTTGGGTGAATTGTCCTTAGTGAGACTTTCTCTATGACAGTTCATGGACAAAAGCTGCATGAAACTTCAGGCTTACTCAGGATTAGATCTGGACACAGGGAGAGAAAGGAGCAGGGAAGGGAAGCCCCAGCCTTGGATGCACATGCTGCATTTGGAGTGTCTGCTGCCAAATGCCAGAGAGGAGCAAGCTCTACTTTGTGCCTGCCCCAGCAAGGGTGCTCATGGCCAGGATGCAGCACAGCTTCTGATGAGCAGGTAAGATGTTCCAGGTCAGGCTGTGACTGAAATAATGGCATTGGGCTCTAAGGAATTATCTGAATATACACTGAAATAAACCCCTCTGGCAGTGGGGTTTTGGTGGGGTTTTTTAAATGTTCATATTGAACAGTTACTAAGTAATAAGGAACTACAGTGCATTTTCACAGAAGGTTGTTCATTAAATCACAGCAAAGCTTTCTGAAGCCCCAAGTCAAAAGACTTAAATGTTTAGGATGAGACTGAAAAAATCCTGATGGCCTTCAAGTTTATTTGAAAGACAGATTACAGAATATTATGTAAGGCACAAATCTCAGAACTATTCCCCATTGTATTTACAAATATTACCAAGTTTTACAAGATCATGAATTTTCATAAAAAGTGACATTTTCAAAAAGCTTTTCTTGCTTTAATCCTCCTTCTTTCTTTTGATAGGATTAAATACTGAAATGGCAGGCTGTTAAATAAGCACAGTGAAATGCCAACTGTGAGGCATTTAACTCCATGTATTCACAAATTAACATTTCACAGTTGCTTTAAATTTTGACATTATAGTTTAGTACCTCCAGGCAACTCATTTCAGAAGGTGCTGGATTTGATTTACATTATTTTTCATTTTTGATTCATATGTTATGGTACTGGAATACCTTGAAGTTGTCCTTAATCCCTGATAAAGGAAATTTAGTTTTATGAAAAGCTGAGAAATATTGCTCTTTTTTTTTATAGTGCAATATTGAAAGGTGGTGTTATAGGTCCTCCCCCTGAGTTACTCCAGTGCTGATCACAATGCTCAGAATGAACTGCAGAAAACACCAAGCAGTATTCATAAAAAAGCACTGGGATGCTAATCTTGATTCTTTAATTCCTTCTATTATTAGATAACTTCAGGAGATATTTTTGTGCTTCTGAGACAACTGCTGCCAGAGTGAATCCTATGGGCTACCAGACGTGGCATTTTAGATGGAAATTTCTGCTTTTCAGAATATGAAATCCAGTTTCAGTATTGCCAAAGTTAATATTTATAGACAGGATTTCAAAAACATAATAATGAAAAACCCTACCAACAATAAAAAAGCCCTAAGACTTACTGCCTGTAGAAATAAGAAATTGCGGAGAAATATGAAGCCATGGCTATTCTTACAGTACCACCTCTGACAACACAGTTGACATCAGAGTTTAAAGGTGCTCCCTCAAATTTTTCTTGGGTTATGTAACTTATTTCATGATCAATAATGGTTCTCTTGTGCTCCTGAATTTCTATTAAAAAAGACTTTAACAGAAAATTTGGAACAGATATATTTTTGGTGTGCGGTGGAGAACCTCTCCACATTACTTTGAATTCTTACCACCAATAAAAAGCACAAACCATTTACAGTGTACATATGTATAAGATTATCAGAAGACACCAAACTCCTTGCAATAGTTTCTACAACTTCTAGAAAACTACTTAATCCTTATCAGAAAAATCAGTATGTAGATACAAAAAATATGACTACAAAGATTTGCAGAGCAGTTCATAAGAGACAAGATTCTCACTTCAATGCAACTGCACTCTTGAGTCATTCTTCTCCACAGAGGTGGATCCAGAGAAAAGCACCAGCAAATACAGAGCAGTCAATGCATAGGGTACTTACAAAGCCAACTCTGGTTTCTGCTACTCATATTTCAAGTTCATCTCCATGTCCATCCTTCTGCCAGTTGTACAGAAAGCAGGCTGTATTTTCCTTTTATAAATAAAGACATTTTGATTTTTGCTGAAAAATCATGTTATTCTTTCACAACATTACACAGGAAATGCTGGTAGTGTAAAGAGTCTCACCAAGGGTAGAAACGGCACAGAGTTCACTCTGAACAGATGTGCTCCAAGGAAAACAGAACAATTCTTTTTGTTTGTAGAAATCAACCTGGTACTGCTGACTTGCAGTCCAGTGGACACACCAATCCACATTTATGACACAGCCTCCACTTCATATCTACAATCACGTATTTCATTACTCAGAGATATCTCATTAACCACAGAACACCTGTCTGCCAGTCCAATGCTGCTAATGCTAATTACTGCATCCTCACCATACATCACTTTTACATAGCAGGGCACTCATTAACCTTAATTCCAGCAGCATGTACTGCTAATTAAAGTATTTAAGGATGTTTGCATGTTTCACATGGGAATGTGCCAAAACACTCTCTGAAGTCTTACTCCTGTTTCAGATTTGACAAACATAAGCCTGAGACACCTTTGTATTGTAACAGACACTTCAATAATGCTCCAGATATATTCAATAACACAGCATCTTTTTCCAAAATCAATTGTGACATCTACTAACGTTCCATAAATTCTGGGATCAGATTAAAGTCTTGCCAAAATTCATTACTAAGTATTAAACCTGTCTAATCTTTTATCACTACTACTAACACAATAAAAGGAATGAAAATGTCAAGAAGTATAGAAAGTTATGAGAATTTTCCTCAGGACTATTGTAGAACATAGTCTGAATCAGGGGATGTATTGTCATGCCTTTGTGAGGCTTGTATGAATTAGATCCTGTTAAACCAGAATGTACCTTTAACTTTTCTGCTATTTCTCTTTTGTAGTTTCTGAAATTGTTATTCATTCTAACTTCATCTTGAGTAAGTATTGCAAATGTGATCATTACAATCAGGATTTAGTATTAAAAAGATTTTAAGTATTGCCATCAGCTGCTTCATAGTTAATATTGCAATAGTGCTAATAATCACAATTAAGGCTAGAAGCAAACTTTTTGTTTGGAAAAATAACACAATTTTTTCATTATAACTTACTATTTAACTACTCAAACAGTTAACATTTCTAAAAATAACTAAGTTCCAGTGCTAAATGTGTAAGCAACACCTCCTATTTTGTTGAGGATCTTTGAAAATACTCTTACCACTCAGTGAGATGTCCTAACATTTTGTAATTTATCTTGCAAATTTAACTGGATTTCTTAAGGAAAAGAGATTTCCATGATTTTGCTACATCTGTTGAATAAAAAAATCGTTCTGCAAGTTGGAAATTTTCAGTTTCCATATTGTCCCATACTGAGATTTCAAAAGCAGGAGTTTTAAACCAGGCCACCATTCCAGAGGCCTCAAGTTCAAGGTGGTTGGGCACAGTGAATTCTCCAGTGCCAGCTGAGCTCGAGATGCAGCAACCCAAACTGAGGAGTCTCTGCTCTGGCAGTGTTTGAACCCACTGAATGAAGGACTGCACCACAGATGCACAGAAAACCCTCTGTACATTGAGGGCCAGATTTCCAAAAACTTAGGACATTTTTAAAAGCTGCCATTTCAGTAAAAAACCTGCCATTTCACTTTAGATACTGACACAGTAGATGAGTTTTTGAGAGCCTCCCCGGGAGTACTTTTGCATAGTTTTAAAAGAAGCCATTCCACCCTCACTCCTTTACTCCTACTGCCCTCTGCTGTCACAAACACATCAGTGCCACAGTGTCTGCAGAGCGTTTTTCCTTTCCTCTGTGTAAAAGAATGTGTTCTAACACTGCTACTCAACCTCTAAAAATAATCACATGTGAATTTGTCTAGAGGAGTGCACTGGTGAATCAATGCATTGCCAGCTCCACTGCCAGAGCATCAACCCTGCAGATCTGTGCATGTTTTCAGACACAGCTGCTGCTCAGCCATATTCCCCTTTTGGCAAAACATAATATACATAAGCTGAAAACAAGGATCACAGCATTTGCTACAAGGATTTTAGACCCAATGCAAAGTGGAATTTAATGGTGGAAAACTGAATGAGATGGTGAAATTCTGGATTCTTGCTGCTCCAGTGGAAAATGATGCTGGTCTCCAAACACAACTCCAGTCAGATGTAACAAAGGCAAAGGCTTAAGTTAGTGGCAGTCAGCAGAGGGTAAAATTCAGGGCAAGGATTTTTGTTCCAGTGATTTCTTTACATGAAACCAACTGTTAACACACAGACTTGTTAAAGCATTGGGGGGTTTTCTTCAATAAGCACACTACTTAATGCTCAGCACAAGCCCAATTCAATTTGATTACTAACACAATATCCCTCTAATGTAAAATTGAAAGGCTGTTTCATACATCACACCTCTTCTTTGATGAAATAGAAAAAGGTCATTCTCACTCTCACAAAAAGAAAAAAAAAAGGCAGGCAATCTGCAGGCTGTACACTGCTAAATTCCTGTTATTAAGTGCAATAATTAGTAAAACACAACCTTACAACACTGGCCAGGCAAAGACAGGTGAATCTTACTCACTGCTTTCTAAACACTGCCCCACCCAAATATAACCCAAATATAACCCAACTCACTGCTTTCTAAACACTGCCCCACCCAAATATAACAGGACTATAAAATAAGTATTTTCCACTATTTGTTTTAATGCATCTGGACAGTTGGCAGAATATTCAAACCAGGTATAGTTTCAAGCACAGCTGTGAGAACTGAACATGATGTTATCCATACATGGTAATTTGTCAGTGGACTAAAAAGTAAATAACTGGTCTGCTATTGTTTGGGTTTGGTTTTTTCTGGTCTATCACCCATTTGATTACCTAAAGACACTTTCTAGACCATGTATCAAGTGCAGAAGACAAAGTGCAATATGCAAAGATGACACCCTTTGTTTTTTACCGTTTTAATAGAACTTCTTGATTTTTCTTCCCAAACATTATTGCTCAGCTCCATTGTGCAATGAACATTTGTTTCTCTTTCATAGGATCCAAACACCAGTAACCTGAAATAGAAAAGCCTATGGTAAGAACTGTAATACCATTACATACATCCCAGATATCACATTAAATTCCCTATTCTTCATCTATACATGATTATTACCAATGTGTATACACAGAAGTTCAGAGAGAAGAGATTGCACAGGCACAGCCTTACACTAAAGAAAAGACACTGCCACCCTCTAGTGGAAGATCTCCAAATATAAAATATAACAGAATTTTTTGCTAAGGGTTTTTTTTGGGATGACTTTTTTTCCTACAGTGTTGTTCTTTTTTCTTTTTTTTTTTTTTTGGAGGAGAGTGGTTGGTTTGTTTTTAAAGAAAGTGTTCAATTGGCATTTTCCCATAAATGGCTTTTGTTTTATTTTAGGAAGAGCAACCAGAGTCTTCCACTTTAATCCTAAACATCACAATGTGAAGCTCTTGCTGGTTTAAGAGAGTGCTACTGTAGATTACTAATTATATTTGTATTTCACTAAACTGGGATCCTCTTATCTATGATTTTTGTAACATTTATAACAGAGTAGTTCTCCATGCATGATACCCTATTCCAGAAGGCTATAAAGCTTTTCAGACAGATATTAATACTTGAAAAAAACAAAACAACCCAGACTATAAACTTTAGGCTATAGAACAGCAATCAAGTTGTTCATAACTTATCTCACAGTAGCTGGAAGTAGATAAATATTTTGGAATATAAAAATTCAAACAAACCTTACTCATTCAAAAGAGCTGTTAGATTTTAATTCCCCCCTAAACTTTCTATACACATTTTACAAGAACAATTTCTAAGTTTTCATCCCAAGTATCTTATTTGTGATTGTGATGTGTTATACAACTCCTTAGATGATACAGACACAAGCTGTCAGAAAAACATCAATTTTCTCAGTTTATCTTGACATTGTTAAATAATGTTTCTAGGTTAAATATTTATGATCAAAAAGTCTCATCTTTCAGATGTGGAGATTTGCAGTAAATATCCTTTGAAAATTAAGTAAAGTTATTGAAGACGACTTTCACCAATGATCAGAACTGGTAAAATTCAGACAACCCAAGGGTAAACACCTCTCTGACTGTGACAGCTCTCAAGCTTCCTTTTGCTCACTTAGACACACTCTTAGGGAATTTCTCAGGGGCACTCATGGTCCTCCTCTAAAATATCAGCCCAGGAGCTATTCTGCTGTACTGGATAGAAAAACAAGCACATGAGACAGCTCAAAAGAGGAACAGAACAATTTTTAGCCAAGGCACAAGCAAAACCAAGAGGCATGTTGAGATTTCACCTTACAGCAGGTTAACAGCAAACCTGGTGTCAGGTGAACAGACACACCACAAGGCAGCCAAACTACACATTTAAATTTTAAAGAGCTCTTAGGAGCTCAAACTCTGCTGGAGTTTGGAGCTCCATTTCCAATTTCAGAAAGACAAAGGCAAAATTGTAACTTCTGCTACACTAAGAAAATTTTTGTTTGAACAGTATCTCCATTAATATGCAAAGAAAGAAGCTTTATCCTGTAAGACAGCTGCACATAGAGACTGACATTATTATATATTACTAAATATTAAATCTATATCCTACAGATTGAGAAGTGCCCACTTTATGGCACAGTTTTGGAAGTGTATTCTTGCCTAATAAAAATCAGAGTTTATTGTCTTTGTTACTTTTTTCAGAGTGTTTCCTGATTAAAAAGAAATAAAGCCAAAATTTAACAGTGTTGCTTCGTTTTTCCCTTTTTCTTCAAAGTTTTAAGATAATGACAGATAACAGCATTTTTGCAACAATTCAGTTCTTTGAGGGCATTGCATTTTTTGAAAACTTCAGTTTTTTGTGCAGGTCAGATAAATATTTGCAAGATATAATTCCTTTTTATTTCTTTACACCAAAGTTCCCAACTTTTCATTAATTTTTAACAATTTTAATTTTTCTTTCAACAGCATGACAGCAGAAAATTCCTATGATCAAGCTTGCAATTAGAAAAGAAGTGTGAAAAGTGCAAGTACTTGGTCATGTGAAGAGTATAATTTAATTAAACAAGCCATTTATAATACAGAAAAAGTTTGCTAAACATTTTACCACTATAGTTTCACCACTGATGTCCAAACTTATATGGGAGAAGCAGCAGAACAAAGTTACTTGATTAGATGGGAGAACTCTACTTCCAAATTCTGTAGAGAAGTCAGAGATCATCTACTGAGAAAATACAAAACCTTCTGGAGCACTGAGCAAAACTGAAAACCACACAGAAATTAAAGTGATCCTTCATTCTGGAATGAGAATGAGAGGATAAAAATGTTTAGGCTCCTATGGCAGATATAAGTGCAAAAGCCCTGGATGTCAGCACCCAGTGCTGCACTGGGAATTGGCCCAGCCAAACTCACACCACTCACAGAGGGCTGAGGAAAAAGGGAAACTTGATCACTGTTGTTTTTGTGTATATAGTGTATATTGCTTCTTTCACTACCAAAATTCTCTGTTTCTCTTTGTACCTCATCAATATCTTCAGATGCAAATGAAACAAGAGTGTTTATCACTGGGGGGTTCTATGGACAGCAGTTGTAGCTGTTCAGTTCAAACAAAGAATGGACAACTGGAAGATCTGAGGAATTACTGTGGGTCCAGCAGTCAGGCATCTTGCCTGAGAAGTGTCTGCTGAGACAATTTCCAAGCGTGTGTTGAGAAATTCCAAGCTGCATAAAACACTTGGATTATGTCAGACCTGACAAATCAGCAACTGCATCCTCTCCCAGCCATCTGATAAGCATCTGTGACAGCTGAAATCACAGAGCTCACAATGATGTCAGACTGAGCAACCTGAGCTCTCAGTGCAAAGAAACTCAAGAGTTGGTGCTGCTCAGTGTTTCAGATTCAGGAAAGACAACTTTGAAAGATTACTTCCCAAACCAAGAACACTGCACACAGTGCAAGGTGGTCATTTTGGCCCTCATGATAAAAAAAATGCATCAATGGGCTGAAATTGTAGAATTGCTGTGAAGAGAGATCAGAGTTCCTTTACTCAGTACAAAGGGGAAATGCTCCTGGTGGCCAAGGATGCACAGTTATTCAGTATCCTTGGATCATCCACAGAAACCACCACAGAGAGGGAGACAGGTAAGCAGGAATTTTATCACAAAAAACATAACCCCTGCTGCCACCACAGAACCCTTAGAAGCAGAAGAATATCTTCAGGAAGTCCTGACCACCACGTTAGTACAGCAAATACAGCTCAAATGTTGTACAGTGTTGTTCAGTGCTACAGAAAAAAAAAAGTGCAAAGAGAATTTGGTACAAGCAATGAAAGAACAGGCTAAAAAAGAGTCTTTCTGCAGAGCAGTTTAGTTCATAAAGAGTAGAACTGCACATGACTACATCAAAGCCTTAGCACTACTTGGATAAGATCTAACATAAACCAAGAGCCTGACAAAAAACCCCCAACAAACCAAGAGCCCACACACCTTTTCTCCAGCTTTGAAGAGAAAAATATTCTCTTCAATGAATGGAGGAAATAGATTTTATTTCTTTCCACTGTTTACTCAAGACCAAGACAGTAAATAATGCCTTATAAAAGTGATTTGGATTTATCTAAGTAAGACTGAGTGAAACCATCATTTCCCTTTGGTTACATAACACAGTAATATAATTACAACATTTATATTGTCCTGGAAAGAGACCCATAATTTGGTGTAGCAGAAAAGCAAACCAAGCAAATAAGAGGAGGCACAGAACTTGTAACCAGGCAAAATTCAGAAAGGCAAAGGCTTGCCCCCACACAAACCCAAAGTGCCTCAAGAAAGTAACTGCAACTTTCATTTGTTCATTTTTACTTCAAGCAAAGTACATTTTGTGGTTAGAGTGCAATCATAACACCAAAGCTGCCACTTTGCACATCAGAACTGCCCTACAACAATAATAACTACAAACTGAGGAAACACAGGTCCTTGCTTAGTCAAGAATAAGCAAAAGTGCACAAAAATATACAAAAATATACCTTGTACATTCAATTAATGTGACCCTCAGGCGACCTTCTATCAACAGAAAATCCTGTATGCAGAGGTCTCGATCTTCATATTCATCAGTTGGCAATAGCTGACATGGAAAAAATGGCTTGAACCTGAAAAATACAGAAGAAACTTCTCTTAATTCACATTACACAGCATGAACACACAAAAATATAAAAAAGGTAACAGGACAATAATGATCTTTAACACTCTTTAAAGAGAGAAACTGCCATTCCTATGTATTCATTGGTCAAAATGAATGAGTAGGAGCTACTAAAGTTTTTTGAATGCAGCAGACTGGACAATACAAACAAAAATTGCTTCACAAGAATAAATGGAGTAACATTTTCTAGCACAGATAATTTTTAGGAAGTGGGAATTTTGTAAAGATCACACAGTATTTTTACAATTGCAAACGTGATTTAACACAAGAGTCCTACTGCAGTAAATATCTTAGCAGGTCTTTAAGTTTATCTGCATAAACATCACAGCATAGAAAGATGAAAATGTGCTATGACCTAAAGCTTAAACTTTTTATGACAGTACACCCTAATGTACAGTGAACAGAGGTTCACTGCACCACCTATGTTGGTGCATCCTAATGAACAGCTCACTTTAGTTACACAGATTGATTCTTCTCTCACTTTGTAAAAAACTTTAAGTGGTTCTTCTTAGCCAGCCTTCTAGAATAAAAATAAAGATACAGGTATTCTAAACATTTGCCCTTGAGCTTTATTTCCCTCACTGCAGCGTGTGATTCACAGGAAAAGCAGTTCATGTTCAAGATAACTGTGCAAAACACCAGCTATCTCACCACATAGTTCTGTCTCTTTGATTAGAAAATGCTGAGTTATAAATACCAATTTGGTTTTTAAGTGATAGTGCTCTGGTGTCGGACACAGCCCTGATCTGAGGGAGGGAAGGAGGGGGAGAGGCTGCACAGCTGCAGCCCCATCACACGGCTCACACACACAGAAAATCCCAACAGCAAGGGCCACAACCCTGCACAAAGAATGATATCACAGCATCTGTGCTGAAGTTCTTGAAAAAAAACCGAAAAAAACTCTTAGAGGGCTATTCCTTCTTTCTGTCTTTATTTATTGCTCCCATCTCCCAGCACTGCCTTGTGCCTTGGTTTCCATCCTCTGTCACTGCTGCAGCCTCCCAGCAAGTATTTGTGTGGAGAGTCACAAAGAGCAGGAAAGGAGCAGCAGAGGCTGCAGGATGGCTCTGCCATTCCATGAGAAAGAACTCTTTCTTTCATAAGCACTGCTTGCTCAACCATCAGAGGCATCTGCTTGTCACATTCGGAGATCACAATATATTCAGGAAACAGTCACACGGAGCTGAACTGAAGAGTTTCAGAAACTCCAATAAATAATTAAGCATCCTTTAACTGTCAGCACACACTTTGGGAGGGAGCTGCATGCTCTGATTCCAGACACTTCGGTTCTGTGCGAGCAACAGCCTCGTACAGAGCCATGAGAAAGTAATTTCTTTTGTTCTCTCTGTCAATAAACACAACTCAACACTCCAGCTATTCTCCTGAAATCCAATTCAACTTCTAACTTTAATTTGGTTCCAAGTTTCTCCCTCATTAACTCCTTCATAAAGAAAACCGTTTTGAAATATGTCACATAAAAATACTCACTTTTAAATAATTTTTTTTAAAGGTCTTGTGCATGAAAAATATGAGGCTATTCGATCACTCTGGCCATGGTTTAGGTTTATGAGTATAACAAAAATAACTAACTCAAAATATGCCTTGTTCAAGTACTGACTGCTCTGGTAGTTTATTCATAATCCTCCCTTATAGGTCTTGAATCACTAAAGTAATAGCAAACATCATAATGGTAGGGAAAAAACCACCAAGGTGACCCCACTGTTTCAATTCTGCAAAACTTCATCCCAGTTCAGGGCCTGATCACCTCCCCACCCAGACCCACCCCACGTTTCTCACTTCAAGTACAAGCAAAGGCACCCTGTTCTTGTTAGGAATGATTTTATCCCCTCAAAAGACAGACTTAGCTTGGATTTTGTCAGGCAGAAAAGGATGAGTTAGGCAAGCACACTGGAAAACAATAATAAGTTTTGAGTGAGTAGGTACTTGCAGGTTTGAGGATTTTTAAGCACTAATAAACTGCTTTTCAGTCAGTAGCAGCAACTGCCAGTAGTCCTTCTCCCAAATCTAACATAAAGATAGTTTTCCATGGGAGCATCAACCTAACAACAACCATTCTGAGCTTCAGTGACTTACTGAAACAAGATTTCTGGCAGGGAAAAAAGGCAAAGGAAGAGGATTCAGTAGGTTACCATTAGCTCTCCCAATTTCTGCAAATACCATGCCTAAGAGTGTTGGCATTTTGAAGGTCTTTCACAGGATGATGTATTCACACATCCTGCAGGACATCTACAAGAACACAAACTTGGACAAACCTATTTTAAATCCTAAAAGTAAGAACAGGAAAGCAAAATAACACTGAAACATTCCAGTAAGGATGCAGACATATCCACCTACACATTCAAACTAAAAGCATCATCCTCAAGTGACTTCAGAACAAATGTTGGTACAACACACACTGCAAGCCTTTGCTGCAGCACAGAATAATGAAACAATCCCCAGGAAAAGCTATTTTCCTTGCTAGATTAAGACTATGTTTATTGTAATTTTGATTTCTATTCTCAAAATCCTTTTAAAAATTTATACAACAATGAATTAAAGAGGAATTAATTCTAAAATACCAATATAGTTATATACGTGAATATATAAAACACTTAGCAGTGTTTGGGGGACTTTGTGCAGTACTACTGAAATTTTCTACAAATACAGGACTAAAAGGCAGTCTCAACATCATGTTTCATTTCCAAGAAGCACTTCTGTTCACATTCTTATCACAACTAATTTGCAAAATCATTAGCAAAAAAAAAGGAACACATCACCTATTTCCATTGGCACTAGCAACGCACAAAGAGCTAAATATCTCACATTAAATGCATTTTTAATGTTTTAGTGCTGCTCTGGAGCCTTCCAAATTTATATCACAGCACTTACCTATTTAATTTACAGAGTTCGTGCATTTCCAAAATTAAACATTTGACAAATTACTACTTCCTGTAGATTTCAATTACAAACCAGGGAATTGAATAGGTGTCAGAATATTTAAGCAGAAAACAACATTATTTATTGGAAAGACTTTCCCACTGGGAGTTGGTGAGCTAACACAGACCCAGATGGGGACTGCTGGTACCAGGGTGGGCCCATCCCCTCGTGTTGTGAAACCACCCACAGGAAATCCATGCTCCCAAGGCATCACAGCTCTCCCACCTTTCTCCCCATGGCAGGAAAAGCCTGGGAACTTCCCTGCTGGAATCCATAAAGTTAGAGGGTTTTAAGGAAATGGTTAAAAAAGTATAGGCCTCAGACTGAAGTTTTGTTAGCATTGCAAATACAGCAGAAAAGTTTCCTAAGCAGTAGAGCATACATGACAAATAACAATAGGCCTCTGTAGAATTGGCTTATGCATGGCAACAAGGTTATTTAATGTATATCTTTAGAAGGTTAGCATGAATAGAGCTCTGTTCTTTGTCTCTTACGAACCAGTCTTTGTTTTAACTACCATTACGTGTGTTTTATAAGATTGGATAGAATGCTTGTCAATATGTGTTGTTCTATGTATGACTGGCTGAAATCTAGACTGAGATGCTTTTATGTCATTCTGTAATATTCCACCTCCCTGGCATTCCCTGTGCATCAGCCAGCTGTTAACATCCTGTCTCCATTGTCTAACAATGTCCTGAGACTGATGTGCTGAAAATAAAAAAAGGCTCTTCACTGGTCTGGTTTGCCCAGTGTTGTCCATATCTGGGTGTAATTGCCGCGGCCCACGGTTTCCTCACTAATGTGTGGGTTCCTGACACAATTGGACAGATATTCTCCCATATATACCTGACCCCCACACTTGCCCACCTTTTAAAAGCAGGGCACACCTTCCCACCAAGCCATCATCCCTCTCCTTGTGATGGCAGGACTGCAGCAGGCCAGCAATGGATGCTCCCTCTGCAGAAAGGCTTTGAAAGTGCTTCATTTGAAATGCTTATCAAGCCTTTTCAACTTTTTAAATTATCAGAGTCCTTCCACAAACTCATTTGTCCAAAGGTCTGAAATTCAGACAGCACACTCTTAAGAAAAAGCTAGCTAAAACTTAGTATTAATATGAAGAGGAATACTCATCAATCATGTGATATTTAAGCAAATGAAAAAATTCCAACTCTACAGAAATAATATTTAAAAGAAGCTGTAGCACAGTGAGTGTTTCTTAACAAATATTGCAAGATACAAACAGCAAAAATTGCTACTTCACAGGAGGAATTAGTCAGATGATTATACTGAAGGTAATGAAGATAAAGTTACTGAATTAATACATAGGATTAAAGGTAGACACTAAAATAGCACAACACTAAGCTCTTCCATACACGAAGCACAGCAAAAATGTTTCCAGGCACTGCAGGCAGTGTCTCCTTGGCGTGAAGGACTTCTGCACTCCCTCCATGCCAGACTTCAGAGTCACTTCAGGGGCTCATTCCCTCTTCAGTGACTCATTCCCTCTCAGCAGCACCTCCCCCCAAGTCTACATCAAAAGTGTATCCAGAAAAACCCCAAGCACACGAAGCTTCTTCCCTTCCCTTCCCTTGGAGCGCTTCCAGCCCCAGAACGGCAGAATTCTCCCTTGCAGCTGGCAGCTCTTGGAGGCAGAACTCATCCACTTGGAACAAGTCTGGATCTGGGGATTTCATTTTAAAGATGTCTGACCTACATTCCCTTTAATTTAAATTCACCATTCTGTGATGGTTTTGTGTCCTTTAACTTTTAACAGAAAAGAGGACAAAAGTCTTTTATACCTTAGTTTAATTAATCTAATCCCCAAATGAACTGCTCACTCAGTACCTATTTAATGATATTTTTACTTGCATGAGGAAATCTATTGAGAAATAAAAAAAAATGATTTATCTGGTATGATAACCATATGCTTCTGTGTCTGCTCATTGCTTCAGTTAAGAATATCCAGAATCACAGTAAAAAAACCAACAATTGTTCAGAGCTAAACAGAGCCAGAAACAAAATTCAAAAGTTGTCAGTATTCCATCTTCTACTTGGAGAAGTAGAAAGTCTTATGGTTTCCTTGCCATGGGCATGAGAAGATGGGATTTTGTAGAGCTTTTGCTAAAAAGTGAAAATATTTTTCTAAAATAAGTTATAGGAGAAGTTTTAACTTATTCTCTGTTTTAAAAAGGAAGTTTGGTATCTAAAACAGTATTTAAAATTACTGAATATCAGTTTCAGACCACATTAAACACTTGAATGATATGAATCCCAGCACTACTCTATTGACATAAAGAGAAAACATTTTCAGGTTTGGGAATTTTGAAGTTACACTAACTGAACATTTGAATTTTAATAAAGAGCAAAAAAGATTTTAAACCTCAGAAGAATCAACCAACCAAAAATGCAAACATCTTCAGCATAAAGCAACTCTGAATGCATTGCAAGTCTTTATTTTCATCTTGAATGTTAAGCAAAATTCTATCACAATCTAAAGAGAGACTGTATTTAGATTTCAATTTTGCAAGTGCTACTGTATGTGAAGCTTATTTTATCTAAAGTACTGTTGAAAGAATAACTGCTGGATTTATTCTCAGTTTGGGGATTAATCAAAATGTTCAACTAATTATGCAACAGACTTATGCAACAAAATACAATCTAAAAATGACTCTAAGAATTGAGTAATTTTTAGATTGTGTTTTTCACCTGAGTCACAGAAACACAAGTCAGGCACTAGTAAAGCATGTAAACTTCAAAGAGGGATTGGAAGCAGATATTTTAAGATATAAAGAAGTCCTCTATTCTTACACTGCATGTAATTCAAGATGAAGTTCTACTTCTACAAAAATTCTAAAATATTACAATCCACTCCTAAAATTACATGATCACCTTAATAAGATTTTAGAAGTGCTTATCAGCTAACATTTACACTTGCCAGGTATTATAATGTAAACAGCTTATATCATTCTTCACACTGAAGATTTAAGAATGAGGTTTATCTTTATTTTGAACAAAAAAATAGTAGCAGTAATGGTTTCTCTACAGATTTTGTTATAGATTTTACTCCAGCTTTCATTAATTTCTCAAGGAATAATGCTGCTGCTGAACTCTATCAGTATTTACACTCAGGGATTGAACAATTCAATTTAAGGTAGATTTCTATAACAAATAAGACTTATTTCAGCTTTACTCACATCCATGAAAATCTGGCTTACAAGCAGCCTGAAAAAAACCACTGCAATAAGATGGTGCTTATTTTCTAGGAAGTTTTATGGTAAAGAGCAAATCAGACCTAGTAATCCACCCACTGTCTTACAGGATATTCTGCCACACACATGTAGGAGGCTCACACACACAAGGTCTCAATAGATGAACAGTCCCTTCTTTTTTAAACCAAGACCTCAAAAGAAAAAAAAAAAGATTTTACTAGTCTTTTTTTTTTCTTCAAAGAAACTTCACACATTTCCAGATTCTTAAAATAGTTTTCTTTCTTCTCAGTAATTCTGAGGTATATCTTGAATCATACATTTGAGACAAGACACTTCCCAAACTTCAATTTGTTCTTGACTTCCCAAGAACAAACAAAAGAAGAAATGTAAACAGTCTAGTAGCTTATTCAAAAAAGATCATAGATTTTTTTCTTGCTTATATGACAGAAATTGCAAACACAACATGGACAGTCCTCATGATATGGTTTTGCTGCCTGCATTAGAATAGCCACAGGTAAAAAAAAAAAAATCTAACCAAAATTTCTTTCTAATCACCACAAACCAGATCAACTTGACCATGTGCATATTCTTTTGTATTTCAGGAACACTTCCCAAATTCTAAATTGCAAAAATATTGAAACAGCTTTATTAACTCAATGTAATCAATGTCTGGTCCCTGTTTCCAAGTTCTGTTGATTCAAATTAAGGAATGAAAATCCTGCTGTAATTCTGACAGGATGAAGACAAATTTTCCCTGTCTAACCAAAAAGCCTGAATTGTTGTGGCATTGCTCCAAATGGGACAGAAAATACAGAATGTGCTTATGTTCACGTAGAGCTGAAAGAGAAGTAGGTGTGGTTTAGCAACCAGCTTTTAGGCATTCAAGGAAAACAGCAGCAGGAAAAAAATAACAAAAAATAAAAAGCACACACATAAAAAAAAGCAAATAAAACCCAAGCCAGCCCAAAGCTCTGCCTTCAGCCAGCTGGTTTAGAGGTTGGTCCCAGTGACTAAGGCAAACATTTGCTTTTGCTCACTTCAGCAGACTGCTCTCCCATAAGGAAGTCTCGAGTCTACAAACATCACCTGTCTGCAATCCTGGTTACAGCAAAAAAGATGAGGATGTTCTATGAGAGGTCTGAGCTCTGAACATCACTCTCTCATTGAGCTGAAGAGTTTTAATCCTCTGCTCTAAACCCTAGCCTATACCCATGTGAAATAAAGTGACATAAAATCTCTCAGGCTGCTGAGCCAGAAAACAATGTCTCACTGCTGAAAGCAGTCCCTGACAGCTGTAAACCAAAAGTGAAAAAATATTTTTATCTGCTGTGAATTCTAGGCAAGAGCTTCCCAAGGTTTATCCTCACTCCTCCAGTTAGTTCTAGAAATGCTCAAACTGCAGAAGCTTCTCCTCAATCTACATTTATCAAGTCACTTCTGACAAGACAGAAGATGCTCCAATTCACAGCCTGAGAGCTCAGGCTCAGCAGGAGCATTTTCAGAGCTGAGCTGACTCCCAGCTCACCCTGCAGCTGGCTGGCAGAGCTCAGGGACTGCAGGGCTGGGGAGGGCACAAAGGGACCCAGGGACACACCATGGCCATGCACCTGCCAGCTGTCCCCAGGCAAAGCCAGCACCCCAGGCAAGTCACAGCAGTTTATTTCTAGAGCCACAGGGTACACAGGATCAAGTACCACAGCAGCTCAGCCTGGACGTGACCTGTGGCACCACTGATGACAATCAAACACAGGGAGGGTTTGGCAGGTTAATTAACAGGAAGGATTCCTGAACTTTCCAAATCCTGCAGCACCCATGGCACATTACAACTTGTGATTACATTTGATAGAAGCAGCTGCTCAAATGATGAATTTGGATACTTTCTCTAATTTGCCCTTCATTCAGAGGAACAGAGGAATAGAAAAAACCATCTGAGTTTTGAATTGTTTTAGAACAATACCACTGCCTAACACTGCTGTTCCCACCCCACCTCCCTTTCTAATTCACTCTTTGCTTGGAAACATCAGGCTTGTTTTGTTTCTTTTAACACATTGCATCAAGTTTTGTTAGCAAGTATATGGTTATTCTTTAAAAAAACACCAAACCAACAAAAACCCACACAACTGTTAAAGTTTTTGGAGTAATTTCCCCTGGTTAATTCCTTAGGAACTATTCACCAAGCCAGATCATTCAGAGGTGATCCAAACACCACCAGGAACCCTGGTGCCATGTCACCACCAAACTGGGACCTTGCATTTCTACTCTTCCTATTTGAGCTCAGGCAAACAGGAATAATGGTTTAATCATGGTTTAAACCATTTATTACAGAAGTGACCTCCATTAAAAAGTCCATTTTAATTTTTTACTACTCAATGGGTTACCTTTAAGATACTACACATAAAACTTGTGACAGGATATTTTTCACAGGTTTAAGAATTATTCACAAAATTAAGAATTAATTTAAAGCATTTTACCCACCCATGAGGTAGTAGTTACTGCCAGTATTTCTTCATTTCACTGGCAAACACTACAATCTTGTACTTAATGCCATTACAAAAGTGAATTTTAATATTTGTACACATTTCCTTCTGAATGAGCATTTTTCATAGCAATGTTGCCATTGACACTGATGCAGGAAAATATCCTGCTTAGCATTAGTCTCAGTAAAGAGAGTCAGGAACAAAGTATGTGAGTGTTGATTTCCATCAGATATCATCAGATAATTTCTAAAAGACAGAAAGTAAGAAATAATGATTTTGAATTTACATCTCAAAGTGTCCCTGTAAGTTTTTCAGCCAGAGCAACAAAAAAACTGCCAAAAAATTAATTCCCAAGTGATTATCCTAATTTAATTTTATGCTCATCATATCTGGCAATTAATTACTGCCTTTGAGTGTGTGTAACAGTCTGATTAATTATCAGTGGCTGATCACTGTAATACACTCTATTTCAGACAGAGTTTTATGGCATGTGGGAAGCCTTCAAAAATGGGTGAACTGTGCTGGTGTAGCAGAATTCCTCATGGAAGAGCTTTAATGGAGGGGACACTGCTGCTCACAGCCCGTTCTGCTGAGCTCAGCAGCACCAAACAGCAGAATTTAGATGTTATGAAGGGAAGTTGTACCCAGTAGCTTTAAGGTTAAAATGATTTAGAGCAGTTAGTAGGGAAAAAAAAAAAAAAAATCAAACCAGGCAGCTCTCCAGAGCCCAGCTCAGGGTTGAACATAATTTCTGTGGGTTTTTTACCTCATAAAACTTAAGGTTTTCCCCCTCTTTCTTTTATTCTCTGCTCCACCCAGCATCTCCTGGCAGTTTGCAGAGCTGTGTTTGGCCACAGACAGGTCCAGAACCCTGCCAGCCCCCAGCTGGGTCCTGCAGGAACGTCCTGAGGGGACTGAACTCAGGCAGGGCTCCACAAGGTAGGGTGTGCTTAGGGAATCAGATGGACCCAAATGGCTTTGGGCAGGTGTAGGAATCTTCATCATCACATTGGATCATTGCTTGTTTTCTGGTGAAAGATGGTTTGAGACCACCACACAAAGTTTTCTGTAGTTCCACAATTCAGGGATTTTAACAGACTGGGGTGACACAAATTATCTATTAATGGAACCTACCTATGTGGGTTGCTAATTCCTCTCCATACTCAGTTAAGAAAATAAAGCTTATTAATCCTAGAAGTGTTATATTTAAAGTCTTTTACTATACTCTAAAAAAAAAAATAATATCAAGAATACCCAAATGTTGCAACAGTTTCAAATCAAACAAGTGTGAACATGAAGTGCAAACACAGGAGCACACTGGGTGACTTTAGGCCATCCCTGCAGGAATGCAGAATCAGCAGTTTCCCACAGAAAGCCACAACATGGAAGGATCAGCTGCAACAGTGAATGCAGCAGCTTGAGGCTGAGCTTCACCAGCACTGCTCTGCTCTACCCCACTAAAACCCAGGGTCCTCACCCAGGCTGCTTTAAAGAGCTTTCTCATCAAGTGCCATTTGAATAAAAGATTAACTGTTTCATGCATTTAATAGATATAAATAGGTTTGACAAAAAAGCCTCCTATATTTTTACACCCAATGAACTACTGAGAGCTGTATTAGCTACAGATCTTCACAGGTAAAATCTGTGTCCTTTTCCTTGAATTAATCTCCTTCAGGAAAACCCAGTGCTCAGTTACACGTGACAAGTGAGGGACACTAATCATACTGTCTATTACAGAGTCTAAAAATCATAATACAGCCTGTAGAAGGTGGCTCAGAACAGCCAAATTCCAGAGCTTGAGCACATCTCCCTGCTCCAGCAGACAGGCTCAGAAACTGTCCACACATTTCTTACCATCCACACATTTCTTAGAATCCACACATTTCTTACCATCCTCACATTTCTTACCATCCTCACATTTCTTAGGTGCCCACAGCTCAGTGAAGTGATTAACTCCTATATGATCTACATTTTGAAATAAGTTACCCTTAAAAAAATAAACACTACTACTGCTTAGTTAATATTTATTTAAATGTATTGAAAGCAACACAAATGAGGACAACTGAATAAAAAGATCCATATTTGTGCTCACTGAGCAGCATGATCAGTTCAAGGGCAGAGTCCAGATGAACAGAAATGTGGTCTCAATGCTGGTGCATGCAAAACACCATCAAATACTAAATAAATAAATCTCAGCAGATTTTTCAGTCTTTATTCACTATCCACATGAAAGTTCACTGCAGGACTAAGATCAAGTGACTTCTAACACAAACCAGCAAAGGATTAAATGAGGTAATTTTCTTTACATTATTATTGTACAGTGGTTTACATACTGTACATGAAAATAAGGAAGAAAAGCTGAAGGAGGTCCTGTTTTCATGTCAGACCAATTATCTTATTGGATTTCCATCTGCAGCAAAGGCAGATGCTAATGACCAAAATGTGTTCCTTTATCCTGTACCTTCATCCATCACTCTCTCCAACTGAGATTTTCTCTTTGCCCCACACCTCTGTCTCCCAGTTTTTTCACTAACCCATCTCAAGTCATGTGTTAGTTCCTCACCCTTGTAGGTAAGAATAGAAAATGCAGGATTTGTTGACTAACCACAGAAAAAGGCTCACTCTTAAGCTGCAAAGAATGCCACCTGTGTGCTGAGAAATGCCTGGTATGTAGCTGGGCACTCATTACTTCTGACTTTACCATGAACAAGTTTCAAACTGGCATTCTTTCAGAATTCAATCTTTCCAGAGGGAAAACTCATGAAGTGCTAGCTACATAAGATTTACATACAGCCATTGTACCACATAATTTCATACACTCTGAAGAAACTTGTATTTAGTGACCCTCCAAAAATTATGTAAGCCTGAGATGGAGCCCTCCCAAAAAAAAAAAAAAAGAGTAAAAACTCTGCAGTACCAAAATCTTCCTTCTACATGCAGCACCCTTGGGGGAAAAAAAAAAAAGGAAACATTTTTTTAACATTTATTTGCTGTTCTGAGGTTTGGTTGTGTTCATTGTGTGTCAGGTTGCCTACAGACCCACTTATCCAATTCCTGTAAGACAAAGCAAAGCTGCCTGTCCATTATTAAGATGATCTTCCAAGCATGGAACTCTGACTAGAGACAGATCCACTGAGTGAAATTATCTCCACTTTGCCATGAGCAGAACAGTCCGTGCTGCCATCATTCAGGGCAGTGTCTCTGGGACATCTGAAAATCACAGTGCTGCTTTACCATCAATTTTTGCAGAGCAGAAAAGGACTCAAGTCCTGCAGGGGTTTTAATGCTTTTGTACAGTAGATTATTTTTGTACCTAAAACAGGCATAGCATTAAAAACCCCAATAAACAGAACCACAAACAAACCAGTCTTCTTTCCCATCAGCAGCAGCAGGAATGAGAACTTCAAACAGGGGTGTCTTACAGATTTAAGTAGTGAGAGATTCCTATCAACTGCTGTGGAAATCCACTCAAAAAGAAAAACCCTCCCTTTGCAGCAGCTACAGAGAAAGGTCTCTGAAGCAAAGACATGATCACAGTCCCAAAATCTGATTATTTCTGTACTCCTGCCTCATCATATGAATAATACATGCTTTTTTTTTGATTTTATACTTTTTCCAATACCTCAATTTCCTCATTATGAAGTAATTTCTATTGTAAAACACATTTCAAATCAATATCTATTTAAATTACTTCTAGGCTTAAGTTTTGCCAAAAATAAGAAACTACTATGTAACTCTCAAATTGCATTCTATAATGGTAAATAAAAATAGGCTTGTTTAATTGTTCTTCCTAGAGAAATTCAATATAACCTCAGCTTCCAAATAAAGCATAAAACTATTTAACATGTCTAAATATATTGCAAATGATCAGTTCTAAGGACAATTCATGTTGACAGTGGCCAGAGGAGGTCCTCTAAACACCCAACACAGAGATGGTAGAAGCAATGCTTTATGAGAATACTTACAAAGAAAAGAAAGTTATTCCCCTCAGTGGTAGCATGCATTAAAACAAAGCAAACAGATTTTCTCAAAGCAGCCTAGCATCAATACAAAATAGTTGGGTTTTTTAATGTAACAGACCAAGAAACAAAGTGTTCCTATATTGGAATATGATCCCAACATTCCTAAAATACACAGAACTGACCTATTGCTTAACCAACACCTGGTCTGCCTAGAATGGATGAACTTGTGAGATGTTTAATTCAAGAAAAAAAACAACAACTGTCAGGTTTTTTACATCATTGCTTAAGAAACAGCAGGAAGTGAAATTCTGGCAGAAGAAGCCTTTTACATATACACAACAGGCTTTGGATCTTTGTCACGGCAAAGTGTATTTTTATTGCCTAGAAACAACCTGACACCCAAACCTCTCCAAAATCTAAAAGCAAGATCAAGAGCTGTGCAAACCAGCAAAAATACACCCAAGTATTAAGAACATGCTGGCCACAGCATAATCAGTGTACTGATAAGCAGAGGTGAGAGAGGGCACAGCAAGGCTGTCACCATAAGCAACTTAATAAAAGGTTAATGAGCAAGGTAGAGCTCATTAGGGAGCTAACACAGATGAACCCTGGACTACTGCAGCAGCACCATCAAGCAAGGAGCCAGACCCTGAAACAGTCCCTACTCTGTGCCTCTAAATCCTATTAGCCACCTTAATAGCCACTGTTACAGGGACATGATAAAGTTAAAACCAACATGAACAGTGTCCACAGCACTAAAGAACTGTTGGAGTGCACACAATGACAAACCAAAAGCTGGACTCAGGTTACAAGATAAACTCCACTTTGTGCTGATAGCATTCATTGCCCTGGTCTATCAAAAGAAATCTACATGAAAACAAGGTTGTATTAGGTTTTCCCCACATCTGAACAAGACACTGCTCTGACATACCAAAATGTTTGCAGAAAAAGCTGCTTGCATTTCTATAATAAAGCAGCAAATACATTAACATTAAATACAAACATTTAACTATTGCTATTATCAACAGAGTTGCATAAGTCCTTTATCAATTACGACCGAAAAAAAACCCCAAAAAAACAAACCTAGCCTACATTCACTGGATTTTACCCACAGCCTTACATCCAGGGATTTCCTCAAATCTACTACACAAGACAGCAATTCCCATTCAATAGCAGAGCAGCTACAGAACAGGGGGTTTGGCCAGACACAAACACATTTATTAAAGGGACAGAGAAAAGTGATTACATGCTATTAGAGTAAAACACAAATTACTACTTATTAGTTTAGACATAAAGCACAACCCTTCTTTTTCAATTGGTAGACAATTGCTTTTATGGAGAAAAATGTGCATAAAATGCTAGACAAACTTTAAATGCACTAAAACTAGGCTTCACTGCCTCTCCCTAGACTCTGAGGAGTGCAGCAGGAATGCAAGATACCTTTTCCTGCTTTCAAGGTACAGTTCTGCAGATCACACAAAGCCTGTAGAAATGGATGATACAAAATACTCATCGCTGCTGTGCTGCATAAATTTTGTGCCTAACTGGAAAGAATACAAAGTACTTGAGTAGTAATTTGGCTGTAGTAACAGACAGTACATATATGAATATATATTTTTAAAATAAAAGTGTTTTGTAACTAAATAACAGAGGAGGCCAGGATGTGTAACACAAACTTAGTTATAACATGTTCAAAATCAACTACTGGCAAAAGTTCTCTTTGTATGCAATTCACCACGCAGTAATAACCTCTAGAAGTTGCCTAATACAAAAGACAAAGAAAATGGCATATTTTTTTTTTGCTAATTAACACCTTGAAGCAAGATAAACTCTTTTGTGATCGTCAATGTGGAAGCCAACAGAGTAGCAAAGCGCCTCTTTTGGCCAGATAAAGAGAGAATTCCTCACCTTTGTTTACAAAGTTGCAATCGCTGTTATCCAAAGTTTTATTTACAAAGTTACTTGAGCAAGAGCAGGGAGACATCAAAAAGGTTTTGAACTACACATTGAAGCAAATATTATGTACTTAAGGACATGTGGGCAGTAGGGAAAAAATAGGAGAGAATAATCACATTTCACGTAGATGAGAAACTTTTCAGCTTCAGGTAAGGTAAGAGGTTATTAAGCAGCCGTGAAACTTCTGACTTTCTCCTGGATATTCTTTGCTAAGAAATATATTATCATACCATAATCCCAAATCCAATGTAATCTTACAATTTAAAGCCCCAATTTTGCATCTTATCAGCAAGGGGCTTGATTTTCCAAACCAGCTTTCAGTGACACCTGAACTCTCAGCTGTGGCACCCATAAGAGTGCACTGTGACTGCTCAGCTGTTACCAAGAGTGGGGATTCACCTGCCCAAACCCAGCCTGGACACACTGAGCAAGAATTTGTAGTTTTAGTCTGAGTTCCACAAAACCTTGGGCCCCTGTGGACAGCCCAAGGCTCCCACCTGAAGCTGTAAATGCCGTGGTATGGACAGCTGGGACACCAAGGAGCCAAACTTCCTCCCTGAGGACAATTCCATTCACGTGCATTGAGCCTTGAAGTCCCCTTCACAACAGGGGGATTGGAATGATACCTTCAGTGCATGGGATAAAATGTAAAAGTCAAAAGCACCAAGCAGGGTTGGACACTTGCACTGAGCACAGCAGGCTACCAGCCCACTACCCAGTGGGAAAATCAGCTATGATATTGCTTTTTCCTCTGAAGCATTCAGAGATTCTCAACTCCTTCAACCACAGAGAACATTTTAAGTTAACTGTTAATTCTTCTTAGTTTTAGAATTATTTATGCTTCATATATCATTCTGAGTGTCAGTTACCTTCTATCATCACACTTCTCATTCCTGTTTCAGGCTCTGCACTCTGCTTCTCTCTTTATTTGCCCCTCCAGTCCCTCATCACACGTGCCTCATTCATTCTTCATGGGGGCAGAAAATTTGAGAAACACGTGGAAAATTGACTGTCTCCAACTAAATGATGAGAACACCTCACTGTCCTCTGTATATCTCAGAGGCAAAGTGAAGATGTCTGTCCTCATCTGCTGGAGGGGAGGGAGCACATCACCCATCACAGGTTGCACAGGAACCCCAAAAACTTGTCTGGAGTGCAAAGTTCATTTGTTCTGTCTGGGTGTGCTGGGAGCGCTGACTCTGCACCACGACTGTGCAATCCCAACCTCTCCACTTTGCAGCTTCACCCTTTCCAAAACAGCAACAGAATGGAGGCAAACCTGCCGTGACAGCCTCCCTGCTGGCCAGGGATTGCTCTCCTCTGGAGAGTTCAGCACCTCAAAACTTGAAAGAATCACTACATTACTCAAAAAAACTTATTGCTCTGTCAGGGCTATCCAAATCTTGGATATTTTAAAAATCCACTTTCATGAGAGCACTTACACATTCAATTGCAGGGGAAGCAGCTGAAAAGTCTTCAGAAATTACACCACTACAAAGCTAATTGCACTTCAAAACTCAAACAGGCATTGTCAGTTACTCATCTCTCATGAATTTCAAGGAAAAGGCTTATTGCAGAAGAATGTTGTAAACAAACCTAAAATCCTTACTTAACGCATAACAAAAGCTCAAAAGAACAAACAAAAGAGAAGGGAAACGTGGTGCCCTGAGAGTGGTGAGACACAACAGAAAGGAAACACAGTACCGTACCTGAGCAGGGGTAAGACGTTCAGTATCAGTATCAGGGGATAGAAACAAAGCGAACACGTCTGTTGCCACTTCTGCTACAGAAGTATCAGGGCATATTTCATTATATTCACTATATAATGCAGTCTGTGCTGCAGTGTGTGCATTTGTAAAGGAAAACTACTACAATACAAAAAAAAAAAAAAAAAAAAAAAAAAAAAAAACCCAGAAACCCAGCAGGTTTAGTTACCACAGCAGTGGTGATAGTTCTCTTATCAACTTTCAGACTTCGTCCAAAATTTACTGAGGGAATTCAGCAGACCAGAAAAGAAGCAGACTGCCTTTATCATGGGATCTCAAAAATATTCCTTAGACAGTGAACTCTACCCTTTCTTACATTAAGCAACAACCACCTCACCTCTAGAGGTAAGCAGCAGCCACAAGCCTTGCCCTGGTGGCTCACACCAAGGGCAGGAGCTTGGGAGGACACCCCAAATGCACACACTCTCCATGGAGCCATCCTCCAAAGAGGGACATCGTGGTCCTATCGTCACACACCTGACAAGACCCCCAAACTTTTCACACGTATTGATTCTGCCACTTAGTTACACCCAGATGAGGGCATGGAACAACCCCACTGTGCAAGGCTTCTTCACCTGTCATAAATGGAAAATGATCCTTCCTTTCAGGAAAGCTCCTACTAGCAGACAAGCAATGCACCGTGCTAAGCACCCATTAAGAGCAAAACAGCAACTCATCTGCTCAGCAGCCAAATAACGCTGAGGACGCAGGCCAACTCACCTGATTTTATAATTGGGTAAGGTGTGCTTGCGCTTAATCACTTTCTTGAACTGGTTCACTATGATGGAAGTGAGCTGAGGCATGGGCCTCCCTTCAAACTGAGACTTCACCTCAAAGACAATCACGGGGTCGTCCATAAAAGAGAAGGACCAGTGAGTGAAGGGCAGGCGTGTGAAGACCAGCTTCAGCCTCCCCATCACCCGGGAGATCTTCACGAACAGGTAGGCCGACTTGCCGAACACCAGGTCAGCATCGATGGCCAGGTGGAAGCCACCATTGTATTCCAGGTCTACCTCAAAGGCCAGCTCCTCGGGACAGCCCTCCTCATTGCAGGCCACCGGCCGGATCAGCTTCACGGACTTGAAGACAGGCAGGACATCGCCGAGAGACACCTCCCTGAGGCTGAGCCCCTCCAGCACCTTCCCTGTCATCTTGGCCTGGAGCAGCTCCTCGAACTCCACCTTGATCTTCTTGATGACCCAGTCCCTGACCAGGGCAGTGTCCCTGAGCTCCCTGAAGAGGAAGAGGAAGATGGCATTGAGGAAGTGGCACGTCTCCTCGCGGGAGGAGGGGGCTGGAGGGGGCTCCGGCTGCTGCTGCTGCGGCGGCTGCTGGTGCTGGTGCTGCTGCTTGGGGCCGGGATCGGGGCCCGGGGCGGCGGCGGGCGCGGAGGCCGGGGCCGGGCTGGGGGCTGGCTCCGCGGACACCGGGCCGCCGGCCAGCTCCGCGCCCTGCAGGTATTCCCTGAGGCCGTACTCGGCCGCCACGCGGGAGTAGACGATGCCGCAGTAGGCTCCGTCCGCCCCGGGGGGCTCGGGCTTCCTCCTGTAGACGAGCAGGAGCTGCACCAGGAGCGTGAGGCAGCAGCCGGCCAGCGCCGAGAGCAGGATCACGTAGAGCAGCGGCATCCTCGGGCCTCCGCGCTGCCCCGGGCGCGCCGCCCTCACCGCGCCGCCGCCATCGCGGGGGTCGCGCCCGCGCCCCGCCGGCGTTTAACGGCCGCGGCCGCCAGGGGCCGCCTCATCCGGGTCCCCCCCGCCGCCGGCCGCGGGGCGGGGCGGGGCGGCGGCGGCAGCCAACCAGCGGCGCCAGTTTCGCCCTCCTCGCGCTCCGATTGGCGGGCTCAGAGGGTTACGTCATGTCGCCGGGCGCCGCCGTGGCGTCACGGCGCGGCGGGCGCGTGCGCGAGGGGAGGGGGAGCTGCGTGGGCGGAGCGGGGCGGGCGCGCGCGGAGGGGTCACCCGCGGCCGTGAGGGGCGGCGCGCGCTCCCGAGAGCCGGCCCGGGACGCCCTCCTCAAACTCGCTCCCGAGGCTCGTTCTCGAGACCCGTTCTCAGGGCGCGCTCCCCAAGCTCGCTCCCGAGACTTGTGCTCAGGGCGCGCTCCCTGGGAACACTTCCAGGGACTCCTCTCCCAGGGCGCGCTCCCCAAAGTCGCTCCCGAGCCCCGTTCTCAGGGCGCGCTCCCGGGGAATCCTCTCCCGGGGCGCGCTCCTCGTACCCGCTCCCGGCGCACCGTCCCAAGACCCTGTGCCCGGGCGCGCTCCCGAGACCGCCCCCGGTGCGCGCTCCCCTGATTTGCTCCGCGGGCAAGTCCCGACACCCGCTCCGGGCGCGCTCCCGATGTGGCGGTGCCCGGTGTGGCCGTGCCCAGTGCCCGGTGTGTGGCCGTGCCCGGTGTGGCGGTGCCCGGTGTATGGCAGTGCCCGGTGCCCAGTGTGGCCGTGCCCGGTGTGTGGCCGTGCCCCGTGTGGCCGTGCGGGCAGGGGGACGCGCCGCCCGTGGGAAGGTGACCGGTGTCGCTGGCACTTGGTCGCCTGAGGAGCACCGAGGGGCGGTGACAGAAAAAGGACATTGAGCATCTTCAAAAATCGGCGGGTGGGTGGGGATTGCTTCGGTGAAATTGCTCCGAAGAGGGGCGATGGCATAAAGTCTGTTTTCGTGGGCGTTGTGTGACTTCCTAGAAACCTCCGTGTTTCCTGCTGATGAGAGATACTTTTAGCACATTAAAAAAAAACCCCAAACCCTGCCTAGATGACATTTTATCCAGCTCTGCTATTATTGGTGATGAGATATAAATCTGTTTCCGTCTCCTCCAGCTATCTACTTGTGCTTAAAAGTCGTCATTGAGTGCATGAGGTAAAAAAGCCCTACCAAGCCTGTGGAGAAAAGGAGCATGAAGAAAAGAAAGCTGAGAGCTTTGCATGACATTTCAGCCTCTGATGTGTGTGAGGCCGCTGCTGTCCTGTGGGTAGGACAACCAAGGACAGAGGTTTGTTTTAGGACAAACTGGCTTCGATGAGCTCACAGAGGAAAGCAGAGGAGGGATCTCACAGCCCAGGCTGCTAGAACCATTGCAGGGAGGTGACAGATGTGGGCTGTGCAGGAGGCACTGCCAGTGACAGCCCATCCAACTGGGGACATTGGACACTACAGGGAGGATGGACATTACAGCACTGCTTCAAAACCAGTGAGCGAGGAGACAAAGAAGAAACGTGACATGAGGCAGGGCTACAGCATGCACAGTAATTTTGAACATTCTGAGAGGTTAACTTGGAAGAGCCATTCAAATTCGGCTTACAGAATTGTCATAGGAAACACCCATATTTTTACTGGAAAATATAAACATATATCCAAAAGACGCTCCTGTTATTTTAGTCCAGCAAACTCATTTAACGGCCAGATCAAAGATGTATATACTGCTAGAGAATGTACAGCTGTACACTGTTTTTCCAGGTGCTTCCTTTTGTCAGGGGTAGTCTCTTCTATTCACTATTTCAGAAGTTTTATGATTTCTGAAAGGCAGCAACAATTGGGACAGAAGTTACTTTAATGATTAAGCTTGTTTTTTACACTGTTTTGCACTAAATACCTAGCTAAAAGTTCTTTGATTATGTTATACTGTAATAGAATAAAACTCATGCTCACATTGTTGGTTGTTCTTTTCCCCAACCTCCAGAACTGCTTAAAAATGCAAACAAGAGGAGAAGAAAATGTGAAATATTATTGCCAAGAAGATAAAAGCTCTCTTCCCCATCCCCCTTCGTAAAGTGTGTGGGGTGGGAGGATTGAAAAGCTCTTAATGATGTAGTGCTGTGGTTTGAAACTAGAGATTCAGAGTATGAATTTTTTATAGGTCTTGTGACTGAAAGTTGAAATGCCTGGGTGTTTAACAGAGCTCTCCTTTAGAAATGCCAGAGAGGTCATTAGTCCAACATTTGAGCTGCTCTGTTACGGGCCTTCACCGTGGCTAACACAGCCAAACGTGGGAATAATGGAAAGGTTTGGGATTTGCAACTAAATGGCTTTTCAGATAAGGACTAATCTATTCAAAGAGGCAACAGCAGCCTTGCTTTTGGGTCAGGAGGAACAGCAGGAGGATGAAAAAAAAAAGTCATGTTGCAGATGTCTCAATTGAGTATTTTCTCCTGTTAGACAAGCAGAATAGGGAATTTGGCACATTCTGTGCACCTGATGGCAGCTTAAGAGCCTCTGAAATGTTCAGCTCAGTAATGGCTTTTCTCCTTCCCCGGGAACATTTTCAACAGGAGCTGTGTTATCTTAAAAGCCACGTTCTGAAGCAAGAGTCAGGCGCGTTTTAGAGTTTTCAATGAGAGTGGGAGAATGGAGGGAAATAGCAAATGTGTTAACGTGAATACAAAACCATTGTGCAAAAATGTTATATAACATGGGATTGAAATAAAAGGAAAAGATATTTAAATTTGTCAGGTCGAGGAGTGTGGAGAGCCTGGTTCAGTTCCCAGGCTTGATTTTGTAAATAACTAGGTTCTCAGACACCTTTCCTATAAACAATAAGATTCTCAGACAGTCTTCCCATAACAGGCAAAACATTCTGTCCTTGGGCTCTCTGGCTGTTTTGGGAACAGATATCGAGGTTTTGAGAACTTTTCATATCACAGTGAGAACGCTGCTCCTGTTTTCAATAAACAAACCACAGGTATTGTAAAACAAAAGGAGGGGTTAGAGTTTTCCTCTGTAACCTATCGTGAGCTCGAATTTTGCAATATGCATGAAGTTAATTCACACTGTTCTATAAAGTGGCTGATTTGGTCAATAAATCGGAGTCGATGCTGATCAAAGAACAACAAGATGGGTCATTCTCCCTTCGCTTTCAACAGAGGAGAAATTGAAGATTCATTTTAATGCTATCTGAAAAGGGCCTTTAAGAACATATTTTACTTTGGCTTCCATTTGGAAGGTCTCATTTGCACTTTCTGGAAGTCTAGATGAATAGAAAGGTTTATGTAGTCTCACCAATTTCACCTGGGTTACACAGAGCTTGGTAAAACTGTGTAGAATGTACTCAATTGTTTACTCTTTGAATAGCTGGAAATTATTAAATGGGGCTCAAGACATGCAAAATAAAAAGGCCTGTATTTATACTGATCTTTTTAAAAGTACTAGGAAATCGTTTATTAAAGGGATATTTTACCTGTATTTAAACAAGGGATATTTTACCTGTATTTCATTTGTAAATCAATTTATTACATTTTGGCAGCAAGTCACTAAGTGTAGAGCTTCAAAATTAATTTCAACACTTTGTGGGAGATTTCAACAATGATAGTGCACAAAGATTGCAAAATATGCAGAGTTCCATAATTGATAATACAGAGCAAGTAACATAAATTCACAGAAGGGATATGTTTGAGGCAATTGTCCTGTTCTAAGCAAGGAGTGGGGGTGCCTTGGGAACATTTGTCTCAATCCATCTCCCTCCTGCCTGATCCAAGGGTCACTGGGCTTTAGGAGCATTTTCTGTAACCCCAGGCAGCAGGAGCAGGCAAAGCTGCACACTTTAAAGTTCATGTTGTGGAACCAAGGAAAGAAACATCCACATCACAGTCTTGGAAAGGCAGTTACAGATGGGTGGGTTTTATTTTTTTTCAGAACTGCAAAGTAGTCTAAATAGATTGTTTTTCAAAGCAGGATGTTTTGTAATGAGTGGTTTTAGTAATTTTCTTCATCACTGGAGTGCAATTGTTGCCTTCTTTTGTAATATCTGTTGGCAAAATGATTTCATTCTTTCCTAGACCTCCTATTGTTTTTGTATTACATCTCTTAGAGACCAAAATTAGATTATCATTCTCATGGTGCTGCATGAAACAGGATTTAGAAAGTGATTAGGTAAATTCATGAGGAAAAAACAATCCATTGAAGGCTATTAAACACAAAGATTGCTGCAAGTTGCACTGTGACAGACAGCTGGCGGGTGTCTTTTCCCTTTGACTGTCCTCAGGCATCTACAAATTCAGACAGGATATGCTGCACAGGGAACAGCTGCTCTGCTCCAATGCTGAAGATGTGTTAAAACCCAAAAAAAAGAAGGAAACACAGTGATTGGTACTGCTTCCAGTTCTGATTCTGAAATCTGCCAAGAGCAGTGTTACCTTAATATCAGGCAATTCTGCGTTTTATAGGTATAAACCTCTTTAAAAACACTGGGGCTTCGGGTGAGATTTCCTTTGATGCCGTCTAAATTCCTACTTTTGTTTTAATTCTGCCTTTTTAGGGGCAGGTTGCACTGTGAGTCTACTCCCAGAGCTGGCAGAAAGAGCTCACCCTATTTCTAGCTGGGCCCTGGGGAGATTTGTTCAAATTTGTCTCCTGTGACCCCATTCCTTGTCCAGAGGAGGGAGAATCCATTGATTGAGGCTCCATATTAATTTCCAAATCTCTCAAGTACATTTCACTATTATAATCTAAATTCCCCCACTCAGAATTTTGTGGGAAAAAATTCCAGTTTGGGTGACTCAATCATATTTAGGCTGTGTTAATGCTGCAGTGAACCACCAGCATTTAGTCAGCTGGAAAAAATCATTGGCTCTCTTGCATTAATGCATCCACTTATCCTACTAAAAAATATGACACATGCATCCCCCAACCTCTAGTTATTTTTAAGGATGGCAACTAAGAATTTTGGAAGGTTTTATTCCTATCTTAGAAATGTCTCACTGGAAGACTTATTTTTTTCAAGATGGAAGTGCATATTAGATATTGCTTTTTAGTGGATCCTACCTGACATATCCAACCCTCAGTTTTCAGAGATAAAGAGAAACTATAGCATTTACTTTGAAATTGTGAATATTGCCTGCAGCAGGAGGAAAAAAAACAAAAGAACTCCATTGGCTGAGTAAAGATGTGGATGCCCCAAACTGACACTTCTGAAAAAGAAGAGGTTTTTAACTCTGTGTCAAAATTTGCAGATCTGGTATAATCTGTCTCACAACAGGGATGCTGTCATTTATCAATCTTACCTGCAACAAGTACAACACTTGAGTTATTTGGTAACAGTGACTTGGAGCCCAACCACTTTGGATCTGAACATGTTAAAACAAAAAAAGACAGTGAGGGTTTGCATCCAAGATTTAGTTTGGCCCAAATACAAACCCAGTATTTTCACTGAAGCTCATCTTTAATTATCTTTTAAAGTATGTTCTGCTTGTTTAATCAAGAGCTTAACATTTTGGATGTAAAGATGCTTTGGATATTTACTTCAAGAGGCTCATCATACTCAAGCTTAAAGTATCTGGGTTCTTAATTAGGGATTCTGTTACTATCTTACACAGACTCTGGTTTTTATTATATCATGAAGGAAAATACTGCACTTAGGAACTGTAGCTCTCAGATAACTTTTCCAAGATTAAAAAAAAAAATTAAACCAGCTATTTTAATTGTAAATATAACAAATTCAGGTTTTTAGTATTACCAGAATGCAAGGCAAACTGAAGATTTCCTTTATTCCCTGTCTGCTGTTACATCTTAAGTCCAGAAACTGTTACTTAATTCACAGATGCAGTTGAGACTTGTCACACGTATTTCGCTTTTTCCTGCATTTACTTTGCTGACTTGTGGTATTCATGTAAATTCCAGCTTGCTTAAGCTCTGCAAAGTGATATGTTTGGGACAGTGATGATCACATTTGT